>NC_044312.2:1025000-1625000 GCF_007474595.2 Lynx canadensis | reverse complement strand
TACGTATCCAAACACACGCACACACAAATCTACTCTACGTCTTGCCATAAATTTCAGCCATACCTAGACACTTTTGACTCCTTCAAATTAACAAGAAAAGTTAGCTCTACTTACATGCGTAAACCCCCTCTATAGAAAATAAGAGTTTAAGACACAAAAAAAGAGACAAAGGTCTATTTTCTCTGAAAGTATTTTTCAAATACTTTTTTGCTAAAAATGTCGATAAAATTTAGCTTATGATTTTTGCAGTTATGACTTGATGACAACGCCCAACTTATCTTAAGATAAAAACAATAATTCCCACATCAGCGCTCATCTGCATGTTTGCTTTCACAAACAAAACAAAATGAAAAACCCCAAACAAAAAGCTGTGTATCTGGTAGACCAGTCTATCTCATCCCTAATGAAAGGCCTCCATCTAGTGACAAGGGAAGTGGTGTGCAGGAAACACAGCAGCAAGATCTCAGGAGGCTATGCCGTAAGAAGGTCCTGACACCCAAGCTTGCCCAGGACCTCTCGCTCCTACCACAGCAGCCGCGGAACTTGTGCCAGAGACTGGCCGGCCACCTGTCCTCTAGAGTCCCGGTCTGCCCTCAGTGGAACACCCAAGTGTAGAGACACTTTGGCCTAGAAATTAAATGTTTTCATCAACCAAAGCTGCTAAGTTCTGGAAAAAAAAGACCACTCATCTCAGAGCTTACCAGGGCCAACGCATCACGTAGGTCTGTCTGCAAGTCTCCACAATGGATTAACTCATGCAGCTGAAACTCGCTTTTAACAAGGTTTATTTTGTACTTAAATAACAAAACAATCTCGGTCCAAGTCTAAAACTAAGCCACCTCATACCAACTCTAACCATGATTACTCATGAAGAGATTCTAATAAATTTCATAAATTCTTCGGAAAAGGGAGACACGTGGGAAACTGCAAGTGTCTTCTCCAGGAAGCCACAGAAAAGGTCAGGTGGCTCAACAGACAACAGGAGCGGACCACAATTTGGGAAACAGGAGGCCTCAGAGGCTGAAAACGTACCCGCATTCACACACCCGTACGAAGGCCATTATTCAGCAACTGCACTAATGCTGGACAGTGAGGGCCCATCAGATTGTTTTCTTATAAGTTGGACCACGTGTTTCCGTGCACACTAACTCGATTATTTCCACAGATAATAAAAGTGCTGTATTCAAGGGCACAGCACATTTTTTTAAACAGGCACTGGCTGGGAGCTTTCCCAAAAGGTAACAGCCAGCAGTCCCACCAGAAGCAGGTGAGATGGCAGCTCTTCGGAACATTCACCGACATTAATAATCCTGTTTATGTAATCCTTCCGTCTCTTGGTTTTATAAAAATGAGGCTTCTCAACTCTCCAGCTGTGGGAGCGTCTCACCCATGTCAACTTAGTAAAACCCAAGCCAAATGTTCTCTGAGACATACTTTTACACAAGGTAATTTATTTGAATAATTTTTACATCACTATTTTTACTTTTCGGAATAGAAATCATGCACTTGCCTGAAGACAAGAGGCTGTTGATCATCTCCAGAAAGGTGGGATGGACTAACTGGTAGTCCTCAAGAAGTAAAACCACCTGCTGAGCTTCCACACCGGCAAGATGCAGCACCTGCACCATCACAAAATCTCATTTCGCACCAATCACACGGCAGCACGGGCACAGACTTCTGTCCTTTATGTAAGGAAACTCCTCCCCTTCCTTCTTCCCCTGTCTCCTCCTTTCCTCCTCCCTTCCTCCTCCCTCCATCCTTCCTTCCTTCCTTCTTCCCTCCCTCCTTCCTCCTCCCTTCCCTCCTCCCCCCTTCCTCCTCCCTCCGTCCCTCCTTCCTTCTCCCTCCCTTCCTTCCCTCCCTCCTTCCTCCTCTTCTTCCTTCCTCCTTCCTTCCCTCATCCCTCCTTCCTCCCCTCCCACTTTCCTCCTTCCCCCCCCCTTCCTTTTCTTCTTTGTTACCAAAACGAAAAATTAAACTCTAGCCATAGAGTTTGGAAAATAAATCCAGTCCACAAACAAATAGTTGAGGGAAATCTTAATTATTTTACAACTAAGACAGATGATCATTTTTAAACATACCCACATATGTCCTACAGAAATTCTATCCTTTTATCTTCCATGCCCACCTAATGTCTCATAATCTGGGGTACCTGAAAGCTAGAAATCGTACGAAGAATCTTTTTCCTATGTGTACATAAAAATAGAGTTTTCTAATAGCCACGGGGAAAATAGTCATCAAAATTAAAGATTATGTTGCATCTCAGAGACGTGAAGTTCTCTCTGAAGGCTTCTAGAATAACTAATTGTGATGTAAAACCAAATAAAGCAAAAGACTTTGAGTAACTCACATGTTTGATATCATTTTTGAACTGCTTCAGTTCATACCCTCTGGAGATCTTCGGAGAAAACAGCATGGCCCCGTGCATGTGGCTCACTAAGGACGTGACGGTGCGGCGGCCTACCCCGCTGCGTCCCGCCAGCAGCAGGGAGCCCCCGGGGCAGCTCAGCACTCTGTCTGTCCTGGACACATACTCCAGGACTTCTTGGAAAAGTAAAATATCTAACATCTGGTTATCTCGTCCATAATGAATGAGGCCCTTTTAAAAAAAATCACAAAGAATATTTTATAATTAATATATACTCAATTATAGAATAAAAATGTTAATTATCTAGAGTAAGATGTGTAGTTTTGATACACTCTGGGAAAGGCTTCAGTGTGACTCTATGTCATCTCACACCCCACAGCCTAACCAGGATTCCAGGTCTATGGCACTTCCTCCAGAAAGACTTCTATGAGGCCAGGCAAGTTCAAGGCCTCACAATAGTCACATACTTGTGGACATCATCCATATAACTAGTAAGACATAGTGAGAAGTATCAGTTTCATTACCAAAATGTCAATTTATAATCTTTGCAAGTCTCAAAAAGCTTACAAGATGCTTTTTAAATGCCTGCAATCATAACAAAACCCCAACTCAAATTCCTGATTGAGATTATACCTTCTTAATAACATCCTTGAGATCTGCAGAGCTCAGTTTTCCAAGCGGTTTTCCGTGTGGAGGCAGGGGCTGCCCGGGGGCTGGCCTTGCTCCTGAACTGTGTCGGGCTCCCCACGTAACATAGAAACTGTCTGGAGAAATAAAAGGTATTCTTCTGTTTTCTGTGTGTTATTTGTAATGGCAGCATCAGGAACCGCATTGCTCCTTTTTAACTTTTATTTTTTATTTTGAGAGAGAGAAAGACGGCGTAAGAGTGTGGGACAGGGGCAGAGGGAGAGAGAATCTCATGCGGGCTCCACACCCAGCATGGAACCAACGCAGGGCTCAATTCCATGCCCTGGGATCAAGACCTGGGCCGAAACCAAGAGGTGGATGCTCAACTGCCTGCACCACCCGTGCACCCCGCTCACTAAACTTGAAAAGTTCATCAGCCCAAGTAAGACGATCCCCAGAAACACAAAGGTAAATTCCTATACAGCGTAGTTCATAAGATCAGTCAACTCAGTTACAGCACCCACACCTCACTGCACTATCAAACTACTACTGACAAGGAACTGATGGTGTCCCTGTTCTATCTCCGACCCCACTTCTTCCCCAAATGAAACATCTTCCTCCTAATGCTCCCCTAGGGTTCTCACTTCCACCATTTCTCCCTTTTCCCTTCTCCTTCTCCAGAATGTCCATATAAATTGTAGATTAAAACATATAAAATTGGCATATAAAACAAATTCAAAACTCTCCGTGTGCAAGAACACAAATTTATTACTACCATCAACAGCCCTAATTCTCAAAGAAAAATTCGCTGAACTTTAAGTAGCAAACAAAACCCCCAGAAACTCCCCCTGAAAGCCCTCACAGGGGCGTCCCCATGAGCACACAGGAAAGTCTGCACACCTCTCCCCTCCTGACGCGTGTGGGCACAGACCCTCGCCGGCGCAGGCTGGGCCCCGAGGCCGTAAGATCCGGGACCCCAGCTTCTTTGAGCTTCTCTCCTTTCTCTTGCCTCATCTGCCAGCTGTGGACGCACCGCACCGCACGACAGCCCTGCCTTGGGAAACCCCGCCGGGACCGCCAGACCGCACCTCCATCGTGGCCAAGGCGCCCTCATCACCCGCTGGGCTCCTGGAGCGAGCCCCTTGCCCCTGGACGCCCGCGCTCATCAGTCCCCGGCCACGTGTCATCAGTCTCCTGCCTACCCCTTTTACTTTCACCTCCCCTGTGATCCAAACTCAGCCTGCTCTTCTTTAATCCTAACCACCCCCCTTGAGTTACTCCATGTTGCTCTGGGCCTTGAACCAGCGACGGCCTCTGGGCCCAAACCTACTCACCACCTCTCTCCGGGCAAGCGTCCCAAGCTCTCGTGTGCTCCCAAACTTCCAGGCGTTCCAGACATGCCTGACAGGCTTGCCTACGGCACACCTGAGTTTCAACCCTGCACTTCTCCGCAGGGAGAACCCTGCCGGAGAGAAGGGGACAGAAAGACACGGCCGCTCCCCTGCCCTCCCAGACCTGACAAACCTTACGAGGATGCCCCCAAAGACACTCAAGACACCTGCAAACCTGAAACACAGAAAACTGAACTCATCGTCTCCATGTGTCATCGTGCCTCCCCGGCTCAGATCCCTGCCTCGAGCCTCTGTCCCTCTGGCTACACCCTCGCCACTCCCAGAGAAGCACACGACAGGCGGCAGGCGGGCGGTGCCCCAGCACTCCACGGGCACAGAGCTCCCCACCGCCTGAGGACAAACAGCCCAACTCCTCATCTGCATCTAATCTGCCTCCACTGGCCACCTGCACCTCCAGTCTGCATCCGCATCCCACCACACACTCCAGTTCCCTTAGCCGGTGATTCTACGCATATGCTTGTCCCGTGTCTGGAATGCCCTTCCCTCCACTTCACTCAGTAGAATCATCCTCACACACTGTCACCGTCTGCAGTGCTCAAAAACTGTACAACCGTAGGTGTTAATCTAACAAGGTACGTACGACACTTACATGGTGAAAACTAGACGACACTGAGGAAAGAAAACACAGAACATCCAAATAAACAGACAGATAAATCACGTTCACGGAAAGGAAGACTCAACATAATGAAGGTGTCAATCCTCCCCAAACCAATACACAGAGTTAATGCAATTCCTATCAAAAGCTTAGCAACCATATTTATAGGTAAGGTTACCGTAAAATAGATCTAGAAAGTCAAAGGAACTTAAATAGCTACAACAACTCCAAAAAAGAACAAGAAAGTAGAAGTGAGTCTTCCCAATTTCAAGATTTAGTATATGACAGGAATCAAGACAGCGGGGTCCTGGTGGAAGGACAGATATAAAATCGATGGAAAAAAAACAGAGAATGTAGAAATATAGTCACACAAACCCGTTTCGGACAAAGGGGCAAAACCAAGTCAAGGGAGCAAAGTTCCCTTTTCAAACAATGGCCCTGGAGCAGGTGGGCATCCATCAGCAAGTAAAGTGACCCCGTCTCACTCTTTATACAGAAATTAACTCAGAGCGGACCACTGACTTAAAACAAAACCGTAAAACTTTTAGGAAAAAAATGTAGGAGAAAGTCTTCAGGATATAGGACCAGTTGGAATTCTTAAACTTGACACCAAAAGATCCTTAAAAAAAAATTAATAAGACAGGGTGCCTGGGTGACTCAGTCGGTTAAATGTCCGACTCTTGGTTTTGGCTCAGATTACAATCTCACAGTTCCCTGAGTTCGAGCCCCGCATTGGGCTCTGTGCTGACAGCTCGGAGCCTGCTTGGGATTCTCTGTCTCCATCTCTCTCTCTGCTCCTCCCTTGCTCACACCGTCTCTCTCTCAAAATAAATAACCATTAAAAAAATAGTAAGTTGTGCTTCGTAAAATTAAAATACTTAGCTGTGGGAGACCCTATTAAAAGGATGAAAAGACAAGTGACAGTGGGGGAGAGTGTGTTTGCAAGCCATGTATTTAACGAAAAGCTAGTGTCTGTAATACACAAAGAACGCTCAAAACTCAACAATAAAGAAAAACCATCCCAAGAGAAAGTGAGTAAGACGCACACAGAGATATGTCACTTGAAAGGATACAGAGGCGGCGAAGGAGCCCGAGAAGACGTCCAGCTGCATTGGCGGCCGGCAGAGCACAGACTGCGATGACACACCCAGACACGCTACCAGACGGCTGACTGGAGGACAGTGGAGACAACCCCAAACGCTGGCGAGGATGTGCAGCACCTGGCTTACGTCCATACTGCTGATGGGGATGGGAAGTGGCACGCCCATTGTAGGAAAGAGTCGGTGGTGGTTTTCAAACACCGAGCACAGAAGCACCGGACGCTCCCACAAGTGCACGGATGACCATTTATCCCAGACAAACAATGTATTTTCACGTAAAAATCCCTACATGAGTTGTTCTAGCGCCTTCCTCCTAACGGTCTAACACACACCGAACATAACCCAGATGGCCTTCAACAAGTAAAGCGTTTGGGAAATGGAAGTGTACCTGAACACCTACTCAGCACTAAGAAGGAACAAACCACTGAAACCCCAAGCCACCCGCACGGGTCTGCAGAGAATTATTCTGATCGAAAGTAAGAAACGGCAAAATTAAACACAGAACAGAAGGGTGGTTTGCAGAGCAGCAGATGTGGCCACAAAAGGGCGACACGACAGATCTCTGTGGTGATATTCTGTATAAAACTAGAGCGATGCCAACACCCTGTCCGAGACGTTCTACTGTAATTCTGCCAGCTGTTACCATGGAGAGACCACGTAGAAGGCACGTGTGCTCGGTCTGTGTAAATTCTTACAACTGTAGGTTAATCTATGATGATCACGAGATAAAAAATTCTTTTCAAGTTTGTTTTGTTTGAGAGAGACAGGGATAAAGAGAGCACACCAGCAGGGCAGGAGCAGAGAGAGGCAGAGAGAGACGTAGAGAGAATCCCAAGCAGGCTCCGCACTGTCAGTGCAGAGCCCAACTCTAGGCTCGAGCCCATGAATCATGAGATTGTGACCTGAGCCAAGATCAAGAGTCAGACACCCAACAGGCTGAGCCTCCCAGACGTCCCAAAAAAATTCATTTTAAAAAGCTTGAAAGTAGCTCCCTCAAAAAAGAATTAGTCTCTACCTCTTCTACATATCTACCATCTAGCATTTATCCCAAATATATTCAGAAAAGTTAGATTAATCGTACAACACTTCATTCTCTATTATAATTAACAGTTTAACTACTTGCACAAATTTTCATGGCATCTAAACACACTATCAATAGCTACCATTGCAAACAAAGACTTTCACATCTGCATCTACCACTAGATTACACGTTTCTTGAGCACAGGAATGTATCTCATTTATTTTTAACTCTCCAAGATTAAATTTTTCTTAATACTCCACTATGTGAAAATCTTATTTGCCTACACAGAACATATATCAAGGCTATATTTTTTTAAAAATGCAATCTTTCCTTGAAAAGTAAAATGGTAAGGGAAAAAAAGCATATATTATTTACTGAGTCCTACAACGGAGGCTCTGAAAGATAACAAACGCTAGAGAATTCAGATACCCAATAAGACACTGACACTATCTAAGGCCCAAAGGACATGCTCCTTTCTCTGCAAGAAGAGACACTACACACCCAATTCTCAGACTGAGAAAGACCGCACCGGTTAGAAAACAAAGCTCTCCACGCCACACAATGAGAACTCCAGGAAGCCCTGACAAACCCACACTCAAAATCAAGCCAACTTCCAACTACCACCAGGCATGCCAACCTGCCTCGCTTCTCCAACTCACTTCCTGATTCTGAAACTCTAGCAGCTCCAAGAAAATTCCCTCTGTCAGGCTCAACATCTTCCTAACAGTCCAGATCCCCTTTGGCTGTATGCAACCATGACCCTGGGACCAGTCAAATCTGGTAACGTAGATGTAGAACGTACTACATGAGACAGTCTAACGGGATAGAAACTCATTTTGCAGCTTGAAAGGGGTTTATTGGGAAATACTTCCATGTTACGGTCTCCACGTTACGGTACCAAAAGCCCTTTCGCTGTGATGGCTTTCCAATCACACAAACCACCCCCTGAGCAGTCTTCAGAGCGCAGCCTGGTGACTAAGCGGTAACAGATGCCAAAGCAACTGGGCTGCTGGCGGGGAGTGGCGTTACACGCAGCCTGTCCTACGAGGGGCGAAGCCAGTAACCAGAGCCTGAGAGAAGCTCTATGCTGACGATGTCGTGAGCAGTGACAGCCAGGAGAATGCAAAGCTTAACTATAATCAAAATACGAATTTTCCCAATGGTCTCAAAGTTTCCTACACATATGGCTTGAGAAAAACATTTGCCAGTAAAAATCCTTCAGGAAATAGAATTCTGAATTAAAAATATAAAACACTATGGCTAAATCCAAGAAAACAATTATTGTCATTATATTTTATTTAGCATATGATTATTGAAATCTAGCAAAAAGGAAAAGAGCATTTGCTTATAGTAAAAAAAACATTAAAATTATCCAAACTTTTCACTTGTATAGTATATGAAATCATGCTATTAGTAAGAAAAATAAGGGTACGGTTCTCAAAACATTTATATATTCACATAAACTCCACAAAGATTACCTGCCATATTATCTAATATATCTGAGCCCCAATCTCCTTGAAACACTGATGTTAAAATGCTGTCAAATAAATGAAGTTCCTTTGCACCAACAATTTTGTCACGAAATAAGCGCCGTGCTTCATACGCTACGATTTCTAACACATAATCTAGTGGATGGTTTGAGGACCCTAAAAAAGAGAACATTTTCTTTAGTTCTAAGAAAGTTCAAATGACTTGCAAATAGTCTGTTTCAACACAGTATTAGAAAGATATAAAGAATGAGAATCTGCATACCGTCACGTTGGCGTCAGATACAAAGAAGAAAAGGGGAAAAAATTAAAATTCAATGTGTTAATAAGTTGGTAAAGTTGTTTTGATCATTTATAAAATACAGTAAGCATCATTATCCCTAGTTCAATAAAAATACTAATTCTAAAAAGAGTATCAAACACGAATAATGATTTTATTTTTCCCAAATCAAATTTTAACAGTGAGGATCATAAAGTTTAGAAGAAAAGCCACGATGTTATATTTCAATATTAAGGTTTAAATTGAATGTTAATGTTTAAATTTAATATTAACATAATTTTAATTGTAATTTTTAGAATACTGTCATCAATTAAATACTCATTTAACATACCTATTACAAACACAGTACATAACATAAACACACACGTGCGCACACACAGATACGCTGTGGCATTCCAGAGAAAGGTAAGTGATTTAAAATAATGAAAGCAAACCTTACCTCCTTCTAAATCGTATCTGAATAAGCCAAGAACCCACTGGGTAAGGATGCACGGAGTAAACAAATAGTGACTATAATCATCAACTGTAAATCTGGCCCGTACCTGGAAAAGACAGTGCAGTAAACCATCTGTCTGCTGTCTAAATATGTAATATGTAAGTATTTGTAATATATTTCCAAATATGTAATAATGCTATAAGCTTTTCAGTCACCGTAGACTCACAGGAATGCCCAATTTGTACTAGTCAGTAGAAACTGTATTTCAATAGAACTGATTTCCGTAGTTATCTTAATATTTTATGCATTTAAAAACATCCAACAGGGGCTCTTCAAAGGCTTCAGCAAACTGCAAAGGCTGACCACAGAAAAAATAACAAGAGAGGTAAAGAGCCATGCCAAGGAAAGGGGCCTGAGGAAGGCAAACCTAAGCTTTCTGCACAGGGGCTGCGATGCCACAGCCCCGCAGGTCCCGGAAAACACAGCTCCCGGCATTGGGGACTCCAGAACTGCCTTCTGCTCACAGAGTCACTGAACTTCTAAGGGACCACACTGTCACTGCCTGATGCACAACCCGCCGGGACCGGTGCCTTCCCTCCCCCACCCACAGAGCCATTGCTCTCATTGTGGCCTTGGTCACGTAACATCTCCATTCACTCAAAATCGAAACGAAGGAACCCTTGCTCGCTGACTCTACTTCCCCACTTCTACTCCAAACTACACGGGGCACCTTCCACACATACCACCCTGACTTTCACACGCCGGTCCCTTTTCCTAGGAAGATCCTTCCTCTCCAGCCACGTTGAATTTCTGTTCACTTTTCAAAACTCACATCACACTTCCGCTCTCCTTAACAACTACCACGCACAACAAAGTTACTCACTTCTTCTACACTGTCTCTGCAACTTGCGCATGTTGTCACTGTTACATTCATCACACTGTATTAATAGTTCACGTACGTGACCGGGCCCCTCACTGGTCTGTGAGCTTCCAGAGAACAGAGACTCCGTCATCTCTGCACCCTTAGGACCAGTGCTAGAAAAGGAGGTACTCAACAGACGTCTTCTGCATCCGCAACGCCTGTTTTTAGCACTGTCCCCACTTTGCCGAGGAAACACACTTGAGACATTTCCTCACAGGCAACAAGAAAGAAAGAAACCTCAAAGACTACTCTGGGTTTGAAGCCTAGAGGACAGAAACTGATGGAAGTCAGGAGAAAGATGTAGTTTGGGAAAGAAGAAGAACATTCTGAACATGCTAAATTTTAGCAGGTAACAGAATAACCAACCATCTACCAGTGATCCATTCATTCAATACTGACTGTCTATTAGAAACCGTGCCAGGGGAGTCAATAGTGAAGAAAGCACACGGAGCACATGCCCTCACAGAGCCCACTCCCCAAGTAGAAAAGTCTAGTAAAGAAGAGGGAAAGAAAGCTGAAGTGTCGACATAAGCCAGCACTAAAGGCAGTCCTTTGGGACGGGAACCAATAGACATGGTAAGAACAACATAAATGAATATATATACCTGTTCATACACTTGTACCATAGACCCTGCTAAGAGATAGATTTTTGATGAAGAACCCCAAATAGGATGATTCTTCAGATTTTTATATAGAACTGGTTCCAAATATGCTCCATAGATTGTCTGTAATTGCTCTCTTTCTGGGTAACTGAAAAAGGACATATCAGAAAATTATTTTAGAAGAATCAACGTTCTAAATTATTTTAATGTTCACTTACAGCAGTGGTTTTCCCAATGTGCTGCCCTGAGATTTAGACACCAGAGGTTTCCCCGGCGACTAAGGACAGGCTCATGGTCCCTACTCTGACTTCAACCACATTAGACCTCTCTACGTATCTGCTGTGAAACAGAGGGTCCTACCAGAAGATCCCAGTGAAATTACTTAGAAACACAATTATTTGAAAACCATGATCTTTAGAAAAGACAAAAAGGTATATTTTTCTCAAGAAAAAAAGTATTTTGAGTCGAGTAGAGCCTACCCATAGAGCACTAATCCATCTCAGAACCATAAAAGCAGAACTATTCACACAAATGAAATCAACTTGTTTCTCTCAAACCGAAATCTATTTCATTACAGCTTAACTGATGGCTTTAACACTTCTGAAAGTAGAATGTTATAGATGGTTATAGTTTCAATTAGCATGAAAATAAGATTGTGTAGGCCCAATGGAACACAGGACAAGTGCTATAATCATACAGCCCGCAAGTCCCTGGGACAACGATGGGCCGTGGCACTGGATGCACGCGTCAGGGTTAATGCCGCCACGGCGAACGTGACAGACTCCACCTCGTGCACTCTGCATAAAATGGGTACTGCTTTTGTTTTATGAAACCCGTAAAATATTTAATTCTAAAATCGACCATTCAAATTCCTAACACTGATATGATCTTTTAGAACAGAAATGATACAAAACAGTTGTGTTTTATTTCTAATATTTACGAACAGCTGATTAACACCTTCAGTTTAGGAAGGACAGGGAAAAAAATATCAGAACTTAAGTTCTGAGTATTTTTATATTCTTCATTTTGAGGAAATATCATTAATGGATACCTTCAATAAAATTCAAATATATAAGACAGCTCCCCAAAGGAAAAACAATGAAAAACACAGAGATACATACTCCACAGCACAGAGACGGACAATAGAAGTAAATCGGGTGGTAAGCTTATGTCTTCCCAGTCTTCCTCCAGCTGACATGGAAGCCACAATGTGAATATTTTCTAAACCAACCCATTCCAAATTTTCATCATAAAATCCTTGATATGTCAATACCTATTTGAAAATAAATGTATTTTAAATGTTTTATGCTTAGGATTTTTCTAATTCTGATAGAAAATATTTTTGCACGAAATTCAAGTGTTTCCAAATGCAGCCATCATCCTCTATCCAACTCAAGAATTTAAGCTTGAAGAATAATACTCTTGAAGACTATGTATTCAATTAATGTTAGCTGAATGAGCCTCATTTTAAAAATGTTTTTTCTAATAAACATTAAAAACCAGATGACACTATAAATCTACCAGCAATTATCGGGAAAAAAGTAAAAGAAATCAGGAAAAACATAAGGAAAATATTTTGGTTTTCTTCTATAAATTTTGTATCATATTCTACGGTTACATAGTAAAGCTAAATTTGAACCCACAGAAACAGAATAAACTCTAATGTAGACCTTAGGGCTTCTAATGTGATGGAAACCACAATGACAGAACATATGGTCTCCAACCTTTGCCATTCCACAGGTAAAGACGGAGAGCCATGAGCTGAAGAAGCCAGAGAGGGGCACGAGTCTACCTGTTCTCTGAAGAAGGAATTACGAGAAAAATGAAGCCACAACTCCCCCTAAATCCCACATCCACCCCAGCTTCTGCCTCCCTGCTATTTAGGAATAAAGGACAGGTAATAAGCATAGGGCAAGGCTGTTTTCACTCTTCCTGTCATGTATCACCTCCACGTAATACTAACTTTTACAAGGAAGAAGGTCGAAGAAAGTAGCTTTCTAGGGGCGCCTGGCTGGCTCAGTTGGTGCAGCACGAGACTCTTGATCTCAGGTCATGAGTTCAAGCTCTGCGTTGGGTGGAGATATTACTTAAAAATAAAAACTTTAAAAAGAGAAAAGACAGCCCTGGAACAAGATCGCTACATGCGTCAGGGGTTGAGTTTCCATTAACATACTGGACAAAACCGGCCCTGAGGAGGAAAGTGGGTTTTCTAAGGAAAGGTAATGAAATTAAGTTGTTTCCAGTTATATCCTAACATTCAAGCAATAAGACCCACCTGTTGTAGGAAAGCAACCAAAGTACTGGTCCCCCACTTATCCAGCTTGGGCAGGTTGAGATCTTTCAAGTACAAAACAAGTCTTTCGCAGTCTTTCGGTCTGTACACTCGACCAGTGTTGGTACTGATCACCAGGCAAGTCTGGCTCAGCTTCTGCAGGAGGTGTCGAGGCGTGGTCTGCGCGCTACAGTGAACCGTGGTGATCTGAGTGGACCGGAGCTGGGAAAAGGCGTGTCTCAGCAGCATCCTGGGAGAGGAAGGACATTTGCCTTTGTGTGTTGAACGTGCTCAAATATAACATGCCGCTTATATTCCACATAAAATTCCTCTTTTTATAAATATTACAGTTTCTAAATTATATATGATGATGTTTACAGGGAAAGTGGTAAACACGGATGTGGCTTAAAAAAAAGGCAACTTTCTAATTTTTACAATATAAAAAAATACATTTGTATGTTAAAGCACCCTTGAAACTCCTTCAGCAAAAACAAAGTTTACAGAAATAATTTAATTTGATAAAGTACATACAGAAGATACCAACTGGTTCCCTATAGTTGAGGAGTTAAAAAAAAAAAAAAAGTACAATGATTTTATAGAATTTTTAAATTCCTACTAAAAATGTGAACCTAATAAGCCATGTCTCTTTTCCTTTCAGAAACTACACTCAGTAGACACGAAAAACAGCTGAATTACACTGATATAAAAGCTATTTTTAAGTAGAAAGCTAACTTCAAGATTCATTGTTTATAACTAAAGCAAATAATGTGTAAATATATCGAAGGGGTTCAGTTTTTGTGGTGACTGTACACTCATTTTCTTTTGAAGACTATCTTCCCAGATCGTTCTCTTTCCCCTAGAAAACACATAACCTGGCAGGAAAAAAAAGATATATTCTTCTCTAATCTAATCTAAAGTCGTATTATTTCTATAAGTAGTGACAATGGAAAGAGTCCTCCATGAAAATGTAAATGCTACTTTAACCAAAAGAAAGGTAACAGGGCTGTGAAACGATTTCACGTGAGGAGAGGAGTACAAATCCACAATACGCACTTCACTCAACATTTTTCTGCTCTTACCCTTTGCCACATCCTTCTGGTCCTACAAGAATAAATGGCTGTTTAGTATCAGAACTTAACCAGGGTTTGAAATAATCCAGGCCTCGCTGCATGTCAGGAATCTGAATGACGGGGAGAGTTTGGCTGTTGCTGAAATCATCGGCGGTCAAGTTTTCCGGCTTCTTCAGCACATAAGATGCTAGTCGCCCCCGACCTGAGTCATAGTAGGTATCCATTGGTTTGTGAGGGTCTGGAGGAGACTCTCGTGCCCAAGTAAAAACCTTAAGAGGAAAAAGTTGTGATAGATACTCCAACTCCACGAGTATGTGAAATTTTAGTTCTTCAAAGTAAATGTCCCAAAGTCAGTCATCTTAGTTTAACAACAAAAATTTGCTACCAAATATCTTTGATAATTAAGATAACATTTTATGTCAATTATTCTTCTCTAAATCACTGAGGCAAAAAATATAAGTCATCTAGTCTGCACATACACCAAGATATAAATACATTCAACTTTTAAATGACGTGGGTTTTTTTTATGTTTATTTTTGAGAAATAGTGTGAGTGGGGAAGGGGCAGAGGGAGAGGAGGACAGTGGCTCTGAAATATACCTTTAAAGTTATTAAGGAAAATATGCTGAATCCATCCTGGCATTTTTAACTGCCAAAACTGTTCTGGTTAAGCACATGATTAAAAATATGTATTATTCTACAATTAAAAATGATTTAAATAATTATATTTAGTCATATGGCTAAGTAGCCTCAAACATGCCTAACAATAAAGATATGGTCCAAACTATAGCCCGTTAAAACATTGCTTTATAAAATTTTAATAAAATCATAAAATATCATAAACTAGTTCAAAGGAGAAAGTAAGTATATATGTTTATATGTACATATCGATAAATGCATTATTATTCTACTGAATGCTTCATTTCAAAAGTAATAGGCTTAGTACAGCTACAAACCACTATATTTTGACAAGTAGGAGTCGATGAAAATTAAAGAAAACACTGACTGAACACATGTGTTAAATATGCATCACCTGTTTGGTGAACTCCAGGCGGGATTTCATGTTCAGGTTTCCACCAAGCCCCCGTATGAGACTAATAACAAACTGCTCATGATTTTTGCATCCACGAAGATGTGACAAACCATTCATCACAGTCCCAACCAAACTGGTTTCAACCACATAGTCATTCTGTTGATTAAAATCCATGGACAGACAAAAAACAAATATTATCATGGAAACCCACAGATTTACATTCACACATCTTTTCAATTATGATCTTTAAATATATCCCTCCATTCAAGGTGTAGAAAGCTTACATTTGATTCAGTTTATACATATAAATTTTGAAATTAAGATGTAACCATAAAAATGCAATTGTCTATTTCTAGCTTCAAGTGCTAGAGTCCTTAACTAGATATATACTTTACTTCCTAAGTCTGAAGAATATAAAAGTACATCACTGCTCTGAAAATAACAGTCCCTCATAATCTCTTCCTGATAAAGAGGAAGCTAGAGGTAAGGGCTCGATCAAGGACCCTGGACATTAAAGGCTCGTAAAAGTGAACTTAACACAAAAAAACATCTGAAGTTAGCTCTTTACACAGACTTTTAAAATGAAACTTTGGGGTGCAGTGTGTACATGACTTTGATCTGTGGGCCCCTGGGACCCCTGTGTAACTGCCAGAGGTTAAAAGGGGTAAAGGTTCTCACTCATTCAATCTCTAAGTATTTACTGAGACCCAATTATGCATTAGGATGTCCATGTGGTGCTAGGTGTTTTCTTTAAAAAAAAAAAAAAAAAAAAAAAGGTGAATTTCAGAGAGAACTTATGTTCCTGTCACTCAAGTCCAGTAGAGAACATGGTCAACAACTTATGGTAAAAGCTACAGAGGAGCAAGGCGCCTGGGTGGCTCAGTTGGTTGAGTGTCCGACTTCAGCTCAGGTCATGATCTCATGGTGCATGGGTTCGAGCCCCGCGTTGGGCTCTGTGCTGATAGTTCAGAGCCTGGAGCCTGCTTTGGAGTCTGTGTTTTCTTCTCTCTTAACCACCGCCCCCCCTCCCGCTTGCGCGCGCATACCCATGTGCTCTCTTGCGCTCTCTCTTTCCCCCTCTCTCTCTCCCTCACTCTCAAAAATAAACGCTAAAAAAAATTATTGGTTAAAAAAAAAAAGGCTACAGAGGAGAAGAGAGTAACTCAGAGAGCTTAAGCCTCTTTGTAAAAGGGGACAGTGAAACTGACACCTGAAGGATGAGATCCGCAGGGCATGCAGAGAGGGTAGCATATGCAAATGTAAGCCACCAGTGTGGGTAAGAAATTAAAAGCAGCTTATGCCTGAGTAAGCAAAGGAGAGTAAGCTGAAGTCAAAGGGATGGGCAAGGGCCAGAATATACACAAGTGCACAGGCCATGGAAAGGGTGCAAATTTTATTTTCACTACTTATAAGGTGTTTTAAATAAGAGGGTAAAAAGATCCAATTTGCATTTTTTTCAAGATCACTCTGCCTGCAAAAGAAATGTTTCTACAAGATTGTATAAATGGGAGGAAGACCAGGAAAAAGGAAAAGATGAGGAGAAATCCAGCTGCCTCAGCCATACTAAGAGTTCTACACTTTAAAGGCAATATATTTATTTCTGCATTGTCTAATTTGCTGAATTAATAGAAGAAAGAAAAACTCTAGTTAAAATCAAATCAGCATTTGGTTGGAGTATTCATGACAGTCTAGCTCTCAGAACGTGAACACAGTGAACAAAGTACAAAATAAGAAGGAAGGAAGTCTCAACACATAAAAAAAATTTCAAACTGTAACAGGGACCTGACCTCAAAACAATCAGTTTATTTTCTAACTGAATCTTTGGTATATCCACTCTATGGCTTGACCATCTTATCTGGTCATTGTATCTATAGCCACAAAACCCCTACATACCAATCTGTCCCATCCAGTGTTCTATTTCTGTTTCTAACATCAACAGCATACAAGTGGATGACCTCAAAGTATTTGTCCTAGAGAGCCTTATTAGGCTCTGTATATTTTATATGAATGAAATAACATATCTGCTGAAAAGTTGCTACAAGGGAGGCAGCAGGTATTTAAGGCAGTACATAAACTCTCATTCATTCATTACTCCATGACGGTACTTGGTTCTGGGGATACAATAAAATGTGGTCCTGCCCTCCAAGGGGCTTGGAGTTGAATGCACGCAGTTATACTAGCAAGGAGGAGACCGATCTGTCAGACTGAGGGCTGGAAGGAATGGTCCTCTCCCCGAGGCCTCCAGGAACCCATTCATGTGCGTCTTCTCCTCACAAATCCCTATCCCTCCATCTCATCCTTACAGACAGGAAAGAGACACCTTGAGAAAACTCAAGTGAGATCTCCACTTCTCTGTCATTCTACAATCTTCTACAATGACTACTAAGTCAACTTCAGGTTAACAATCAGATACTTTCAAAAAGTACTTTCAATGCTACCTATTTCCTCTACTTTTTTATATGTTTACATTTTTCATAGAAACAATGACATACAAGAAAAAAAACTGAAAAAATCGTATAGAATATCGGAAAGCCCTACATTGTCTTCTGTGCACGTCAAACTTCTATTCATGCTTCAAATTCAGAACTAAGTGTTATCAACTTTTTGAACTCTTCTGGAGGATGGTAACACTCTTTTCATCCTGTTTATTTTTCTAAATCTCATTTTTCTCCATCAGGCAAATCCCTCCCCAAGGAAACAGACTGTCCGATTAATGTCCACCTCTTAAAGTCTTATCTAGTCCTATGCTTGATACGTATACTAGATACCCATTAATTTTTTGAATAAGCAGATGTTTTTAATAACATTGTAAATAACTCATCACCCTTTTTCTACTGTAGTATTAACTTGACATAGTTTTTAGCATGAAATATATGCTGGTACTTATTGACAGTGAAATGTAACAGCAAGATGGTTTTACTAGAAACATGAGAGATTCCACTATTCAAGATTTTTAGGTAAGCAGTTCAAGATAGTGTAGGTCAGAGAATTAAAGTGTCTTAAGACTACCATAACAAATTCTCAACAAGATACTAGCAAATCAAATCCAACAGATTAAATAAATTATTCACCATGATCAAGTGCGATCTATTCCTGGGCTGCTGGGGTGGTTCAATATTTGCAAATCAATCAACGTGATATACCACAATAAAGGATCGGTGAAAACCATATGATCCTGTCAACAGATGCAGAAAAACCATTTGACAAAATATAGCATCTTTTTTTGATAAAAACCCTCAACAACGTAGGGATAGACGGGACATATATCAACATCATAAAGGCCATATGTGAAAGACCCACAGCTTGTATCATCTTCAATGGGGAAAAAGTGAGAGCCATTGTCAGGAACAAGACAAGGATGTCCACTCCCACAGTTACAATCTACCATACTACTGGAAGTCCTAGCCTCAGCAATTAGACAACAACAACAACAAGGCATCCAAATCGCCAAAGAAGTCAAACTTTCACTATTTGTAGATGACATGATACTCTACGTAGAAAACCCAAAAGACTCCACAAAAAAACAATTGCTAGAATACATGAACTCAACAAAATTTCAGGATATAAAATCAACGTACAGAAACCAGTTGCGTTTTTATACACTAATAATGAAGCAGCAAAAAAAATAAATCAATAAAATAACCAAGGAATTGATCCCATTTGCAACTGCACCAAAAACCATAAGATATCTAGGAACAAACCTATCCAAAGAGGTAGAAGATCTGTACTCTGAAAACTACAGAACACTTATGAGAGAAGTTGAAGAGGACACAAAGAAATGGGAAAACATTCCATGCTCATGGATAGGAAGTACAAATATTGTTAAAATGTCTACACTATCCAAAGCAATCTACACATTCAGTGCAATCCCTAACAAAATAACACCTGCATTCTTCACAGAGCTAGAACAAACAATCCTAAAATCTATATGGAACCAGAAAAGACCCCGAATATCCAAAGCGATCTTGAAAAAGAAAACCAAAGCAGGAGATATCACAATCCCAGACTTCAAGCTATACTACAAAGCTGTAATCATCAAGAAAGTATAGTACTGGCACAAGAACAGACCGTGAGATCAATGGAACAGAATAGAGAACCAAATTATGAAATGGACCCACAACAGTATGTCCAACTAATCTTTGACAAAGCAGGAAAGAATACCCAACAGAATAAAGACAGTCTCTTCGGCAAGTGGTGCTCGGAAAACTGGACAGCGACATGCAGAAGAATGAACCTGGACCACTTTCTTACACCATACACAAAAATAAACTCAAAATGGATGAAGGAAAACCTCTCTGACGTTGGCCTCAGCAAGTTCTTACTTAACATGACTCTGGAGGCAAGAGAAACAAAAGCAAACATGAACTACTGGGACGTCATCAAGATAAAAAGCTTCTATACAGTGAAGGAAACAGTCAGCAAAACTATAAGGCAGCCTACAGAATGGGAGAAGATATTTGCAAACGACGTATCTGATAAACGGTTAGTATCCAAAATCTATACAGAACTTATCAAACTCAACACCCAAAAAACAAATAATCCAGTGAAGAAATGGGCAAAAGACACGAATAGACACTTCTCCAAAGAAGACATCCAGATCACCAACTGACACATGAAAAAATGCTCAACATCACTCATCATACAGGAAATACAAATCAAAACCACAATGAGATACCACCTCACACCTGTCAGAACGGCTAACGTTAACAACTCAGGCAACAATAGATGTTGGCGAACATGCAGAGAAAGAGGATCTCTCTTGCACTGCTGGTGGGAATGCAAACTGGTGCAGCCACTCTGGAAAGAAGTATGGAAGTTCCTCAAAAAATTAAAAATAGAACTACCCTATGACCCAGCAATTGCACTACTGGGTATTTACACAAAGGATACAAAAATACTGATTCAGTGGGGTACATGTACCCCAATGTTTATAGCAGCACTATCAACAGTAGCCAAATTATGTAAAGAGCCCATTTCTCCATGGACAGATGAATGGATAAAGAAGATGTGGTGTGTATATACACACACACACACACACATACACAGAGACACAATGGAGTATTACTCAGCCATCAAAACGAATGAAATCTTGCCATTTGAAATGATGTGGATGGAGCTAGTGTATTCTGCTAACAAAATAAGACAGAGAAAGACAAATATCATATGATTTCACTCATGTGGAATTTAGTAAACAAAACAGATGAATATGTGGGAAGGGGGGAGAGAAGAGGAGGAAACAAACCATAAGAGATTCTGTTTTTTTATTTCTTTAAGGTATGTATGTATGTATGTATGTATGTATTTATTTATTTATTTATTTGAGGGAGAGAGACCGTAAGAGACTCTTAACAAGAGAGAATAAATTGAGGGCTGATGGAGGGAGGTGGGTGAGGGATGGGGACTAAGGAGGGCGCTCGCTGTGATGAGCCCTGGGTGATGTTAAGTGATGAAACATGAATTCTACTCCTGAAACCAATATCGCACTGTATGTTAACTGACTAGAAGTTAAATAAAAATTTGAAGGGAAAAAAAGATTACTATAGTAAAAAGTTAAAAGCCAAGACAAAGAGCAGGAGAGCAATGAGGACACCTAGCTGTCCCTGTACCCCACATCCTGGCTGAGCATCACATCTTCATCGTTATTCTTCTTGCCTAAATGGTTAATTATGAAATATTACGGCTAACTTACCTGCTTCAGAACCCACTGTAAAGCCTTTTCAAAGTAATCTCCAACCCAGCTCTCAAGATTATTCCTATAACTAGGAGGCTGATTCTTCAACCAAGATTTTATCAGAGAATTAACGTCTGTCTCTTCATCGCTGAAATAGATTAACAAACATGTAAGAAATTATTTAGGAAGACAATGTCAGTGTGCTTTCAAAATAAACTCCTGCTCCAATAAACATTATTCTACAGGTATTGTATCTGCTTATATATGAGACTTGATTTTAATTATTTCTATATGTATATGTGTGTGTATATTAGTGATACATGTACACACACACATATGTATACGTATACACATATGTCATTTTCTGTAAAATAAAGCAAATAAATTTCATCAATATTATAAACACAAATTAAAGAGGAATTACATACACGCAGGTTAGCCAAAACCTGATCTAAATCCTTAGGAACAAAGACACAGAGAATCCCAAGTCCCATCCCAGACTTAGTGGAACAAAATCTCCACTCTAACAAAATTTCTGGGTGATTCAAACACACAACAGAGTTCAAGGACACCTGTACCTTAATGCAGATCTTTAAAAATATTTTTTCTTCTTCTCTATCCCAAAAAAGGCCAACTACCTAAATTCTCATGCCACTAATTAAAACTCAAAGATCTTCCCGAAGTAAAATAGGATTCTTTTAGCAAAGCACCTAATTATATGTCACATCCAATGAATTAAATTAAATTTAACACTAACATCTTATTCAAAACTATAGCTTAAATAACTATAAAAAACGATGGCAAACACAACTGCTAGATTAATAATTTTAGAATTGACAAGGGCTCAATATTTTGCCATTCCCTGCAATGTTGATGTTCTCATATGCGACTACTGTACATGATTTCTAAAATCAGCTTATTCTTCATATTTGTTCTTCAAGCCTCTTCCAAACATGCTGAGGAAGAAAGAAAACATTAAGTGAAGAGGTTTCCAGTTGTGAAACAAAAGGCTGCACCACAGGGCCTATTCATCCTAGGTTAGCCCTAAAATTCTATCAATCTAAGATCTATGATAAAAATATTGCTACTTAGTTTTAGATTATTAGCCTCTAGCTCATATCTAGTATGTTCACTTCTTTGCACTTAGTTCTAACATTTAAACAAAGGAATAGTGGGGCAACCGGGGGGCTCACTCAGTTGGGCATCCAACTCTTGGTTTCAGGTCAGATCATGACTTCACAGTCATGAGCTCGAGCCCCAAGTCGGCCTCTACAGTGACAGGACAGAGCCTGCTGGGGATTCTCTCCCTGTCTTTTTCTCTCTGGCCCTCCCCTACATGTACTCTCTCTCAAAATAAATAAACTTTAAAAAAAAAAAGAGGGACAATACTTTTAAAAAACGGGAGGGAAGGCGCCTGGGTGGCTCAGTCGGTTGAGCATGTGACTTGGTTTCAGCTCAGGTCATTATCTCGTAGTTTCATGAGTTCGAGCTCCACGTTGGTAGTTCAGAGCCCGCTTGGGACTCTCTCTCTCCCTCTCTCTCTGCCCACCCCCCATTCATGCTGTCTCTGTCTCTTTAAGAAATAAACTTAAAAAAAAAAAAAGAGAAAACAAAACCAATTACTTTTTCACTTAAGCAAACAAAAATATTTAATAACTGTACTATGCCTGAACTGCTCAAACAATTTAACTGCAATAAAACAGAAACTCTCTGAATGAATTAAAACCCAGTAAGAAAAGAAGCTAATCAAAAATGAGGAAAATGCATATTTATATACTATTCATACAACACTTAATTCACTTAGCTATGAAACCAAACTAATAACTGAAAAATATCCTAATATAATACTCGCAAATGCCCTTATGGTTTACCTAAGAAAGATCATGCCCATTCTAGATATTGTGGCTGGCGAGGCACAACTTAAATCATGAGTTTCGAACACAAAGTTAACATTTGGGCCGAACTGAATCCTTTCTCCACTGGGCATAGTGAGGAGTCGATTGTCATCCAGAACAGAATTCAGAGATTCTATCCATTCAGGGTCAATATCGCCGTCACATATTATCCATGAGCTGACATCTGTTTTCCAAACAAAAAAGAGGTAAAACACAAATACGTGCAGTGATGACAATTAAAAATAAGCAATAAAATAATTATCTTCTTCTTTAGAAGTAATGTCCAGGAAGTGTGATTTTATATTACTGCGCCAGAACACCAGGAGCACAAGTTGAACAAGCTGATATTTTCCACGTGAATCTGCACCACAAACGTCCTGGAGGCTGAACACCCACAGGAAGTCCTGGCTCAGGTGGCCAGAGACCTGGTTACGTACCGTGTGGTAACGTTCTACTCACCCACCAACACACAGAACTGGAATCTCGCTAAACACAAGATGGTGTGCAAGACTTGGGGATCACCCGCCCCGTGACCTTGGCACATATTGTCCACACCCTTGTCTTCCGCCACGTCCTAAGAATGTATGAGTGCTTGCTACGTCACATCTCTTGTAGAAAATACAGGAAGTCCATTTTTAGCATCCTACCTGAGAAATACAAGACTCGCCTGATTTCTTTGGTATATAAAAAGGTGACCTCAAAGGGGAGAAGCAGCGCTGTGTACAGAGGTCTTTTCAGAGACAAACCTTTTTTTTTTTATCCATCCTTCCTAAATTGAGAGCAGTTTCAACTTGAACTTGGACATTTGAAACCATCAAAGAAGAAACTATCACCAATGAAAGTGTGAAAAGTAAATACAGGCAATGTCTGGATTTGCCCCAGTGTGATATTATTAACTACAGTGAAAATGAAAAACCTCACTGAAATCTCTTCTAGTGTCACAGAGTTCTAAACGTTTCACTCATGGGCTTAGAAAAACAACTGTTAATTACAATCTAACAAAAACTGGAGAGTCTTCTCAGACCCTGGCCAAAAATTCTTTTAAAGATCAAGCCAGACATTTGAGACCAGGAAGTCTACAGTTTTACGACTTAAATTTTCAAAATTATTCAAAGCACTGTATTGAAATTAATGAGTGAAAAGTGTTCACATACACACACACAACCAATTTTAATCCCCAATAAAAATTTGTCATCTTGCTTATTTATGAGGCACTAAGTAATGCATCAACCCAGCAAAGATTTTATATTTTTTTTCAGTATATTAATGTAGTTGTGAATCACACGTCACCCAGACTACTCTGAGTTTCTATTCTAACGGAAGCTCCTATAGTGTGGAGATCAACATGACAGCACATGTTGGGTCCCTCTGAAATAAAATACCAAACAACATCGTTTACAAGGCCGTTTATGGTCACATGTAAGACTTGAGAGGGACAGCAGTAAAGACAATTCTATCATCCTCTAAAAATCACGAAGTAGAACAAGGAGTCACAGGACACGGACCAACCTTGAGGTTCCCGAACGACTTGGCGAGCGCTGTATGTCAAAACGCCGTCCGACCATTCCCGTGTGTCCATGTCAATGTGGCCTAACAGCTGACGTCTAGGCATGGCCTTGGGGTTCATGGTGTACTGTTTCACCACTCTGCCAGTTCTACAAAGTGCTGCCCTTAGCATCCTCCAAAGGGTTGACTTTCCAGCACCACTTGGACCAACAATGACCACTCCCATCCTCTGGCGTAACTGCTCATACAATTCTAAAGCCTTCTTGATCTAGTAGAAAGGAGACATGTTTGAATATGGCTAATAGAACATAATCATGCACAGTCCTGTTCTCACTCTCTAACAACTGTCCTATTCCAAACACATAAAATTAAGTCTTTGATTTCTTCAGTGTAAGATACAGCCTTAAATAAGAGTACACCTAAATAAATCTGAACACATTTGCAGGGTCATCTTTAAATCGAGTATTTCTTTAAAAGAAACAAGTATGCTTCCCAAGTCATTGGACAATACAATATGTTCATTATTTTCTTCACTCATTCATTCAAATATATTCATTATTTTATTCACTTGCTGATGCATTCATTTATGTCCTATATCTCTCAAAAAAAAAAAAAAAAGGGAGATAAAACCTGAGGGAAAAATGTTCATTTTGAACACACTTGCGCTACATACAAAAGCTACTAAAAAGAATTTCTCCTAAGAAATCATCAAAGTAGGGGCGCCTGGGTGGCGCAGTCGGTTAAGCGTCCGACTTCAGCCAGGTCACGATCTCGTGGTCCGTGGGTTCGAGCCCCGCGTCGGGCTCTGGGCTGATGGCTCAGAGCCTGGAGCCTATTTCCGATTCTGTGTCTCCCTCTCTCTGCCCCTCCCCCGTTCATGCTCTGTCTCTCTCTGTCCCAAAAATAAATAAATGTTGAAAAAAAAAAAAAAAAGAAATCATCAAAGTAAAACATCAGAAGTAATGTAATCAATTATCAAAAATATGCAAGATGGTCTTTTATATGCCAGGCTGGGGCACCTGGTGGGTGAGTCAGTTAAGCATCCAACTTCAGCTCATGTCATAATCTCACAGTTTGTGGGTTCGAGTCCCACGTCGGGCTCTGTGCTGACAGTTCAGAGCCTGGAGCCTGCTTCAAATTCTGTGTGTCCCACTCTCACTCTCTCTCTCTGCCCCTCCCCTGCTCATGCGCTCTCGCTCGCTCTCTCTCTCTCTCTCTCTCTCTCAACTGAATAAACATTAAAAAAAAAAAAATGTAGGGGTACTCGGGTGGCTCAGTCAGTTAAATGCCCAACTTCAGGTCAGGTCATGATCTCAAGGTTCGTGAGTTCGAACCCCATATCAGGCTCTGTGCTGACAGCTCGGAGCCTGGAGCCTGCTTCGGATTCTGTGTCTCCCTCTCTCTCTGCCCCTCCCCCACTCGCACTCAGTCTCTGTCTCTCAAAAATAAACAAACGTTAAAATAATGACTTATTATGTGCCAGGCTCTGTAACAGGCACTAGGAGTAAAATACTGAGTGAAAAGAGACATGGATTCCACCTTCCATGAACACTAATATCTGGTGGGGAAAATCAGTATTAGTCAAACATACAATTAAGCATTAATAAGTACACATAAAGAAGTGATGAAAATACTCAGCAAGGAAACCTAATGTGGACTCAAAGATCAGGGAAGGCTTCCCCGAGTTAGCAAGATTAAAATGGACAGATAAGGGGCGCCTGGGTGGCTCAGTCAGTTGAGCGTCCGACTTCAGCTCAGGTCACAATCCCACGGTCTGTGAGTTCAAGCCCCGCGTGAGGCTCTGTGCTGACAGCCTGGAGCCTGGAGCCCCGAGCCTGCTTTGGATTCTGTGTCTCCCTCTCTCTCTGACCCTCCCCTGTTCATGCTCTGTCTGTCTCTGTCTCAAAAATAAAGAAACATTAAAAAAAATTTTTAAAAACAATAAAACAAAACGGACAGATAAAAGATAAAGATTATTAATAAGGAAGTAGCCAAAAGAAAGGATCAACATATTATAAAATATTCTTGACAGGTACCTGATTTGGTATGATTTCATAATTGGCTTCCTCGAAGACATGCTGTAACGCAGACCTGAGCTCATCATATTCTACTTCTTTAAAGTCGATCCCAGGAAATACATCTCTAATCAGTGCATCAAACCGTGCGCAATCAGCAAATGTAAACTTTGACATTGTATTAAGCCTCAATGCTTGTACCACAATATGACTTTCATCAACTAGAGAAAAAGTTTCATTTTAAAATGGTTAGTTACTGACTTCAGAAAGTTTCAGGGACTGTAAAACAGTCGTTGAGAGCCGTGATACGCATTATTAGTTATGACATAGATGTGCAAGAACCTAGAAACAGTTAAAGCCACATGCTACCACGGAAACTGGCATGCTCACCTTACTTACTGTCTTGTCTGCTGAGAAATAAAGATCCCTAGGTACAGCTCGGGACTCTCTTCCGCAGAACTTGAGTCCCAGCATTGCCAGACTTTAATCAATAATAAAAATCACGATCACTTATATTTGTATAAAACTTTACCATTTGTATGTGATCCTTATAATAACTGCATCAAGTAAGGGGGTATTGCCATTTTTACTCTGATTTTATCTATGAGAATAACGAATCTCTAAGGGATCAAGCGATATACCTGCGAAGGCACAGCAGTATTAGAGCTGGGATTCACACCCAGACCAAGGCATTCCAGACTCAAGTGCCTCCAAATATACCAGAACTAACCCCCCCCCCCCAGAGATATTAAGTCCCGAGACTAACAACTAACAAACTGAGCAATAATTTTTAATCAGCCTTACTCAGAACTGTTTACAAATCCATCCCTTAAACAAACACAAATGCTAATATCATTGTTAGATTCTTATTTTTTCAAGGATAATAATTAGCTGCAGATTGATAACACATATCTATGAAGGCAAGAAACTATCTTTTAAAGTCTGATATTTCTCCAAAATTGCTTAATATTCCCATATTTAACTGTAGGCAAAGAGGCATGGCCATACTGGAGTTTAAGCACTGAACTCGTTAATAAGCCATTTTGATTACTACAGGTATGGTTTCAACATTTCTCAACAATCAGCAGAGACAGACAACAGAAAAACAGTAATTTAAGCAACTCACCAAATGACTATCTTCCCTGGCAAATGCCAACCCAATAATAAAGCTAAAGCAACTTTCTTTTCTAATATGTAGACTCTGATCATTTTAAGTCCAAATAGATAATTTCACATGGTCCCTTTTTCTATGTTGTCTTATTTTCAGTGTTTTAACTTAGTTTTACTGGCATCTGAAGAGCTGAATATTCAGCCTTTCATGAAAGCACACATCCATGGGTGAGGGGGAATAATTTATTTTATGTAAATGGGAAAAAAAGGTGGTAAAGTACAATAAAATATCATGAGTTCAAACTGATGCGAATAGATGATTTAATAAATACATAAATAGGGAAGAGACAAATCTTACAGAAGAGTTTCAAATAATATTTTCAAATACTCCTTGAGCTAAAGGATCAAGTTTAGTCCTTGCCACCCCACTCAGAAGGTGAGCCACACTCAGTAACCAGCTTCTAAAGAGCACGGGAGGGAAAGTGGGAAACAGTAACTGTACAGTTACTATCACACTGGAGAAACCTGGCAAATACCACCACAATACTCAATGAAGGTGAACATCACCAGTGATGTCATGTGGTCATTGTGTACCCACGGATAGGATGTGATGTGATGTGACAGGCCCTTCACTCTCTGCTCTTCCTTCCAAATGTGGACAACCAGGTCTACTCATGAGAAAAACATCACAAAAAAACCCAGACTGAGGAAGAGTCTACATGACATGTGACCAGTACTCTTAAAGAATGCGAGGGTCGTGGAAACAAAACACAAGGGGAAACGGCACAGGGCCAAGGAGACTAAGGAGACATGATGACTAAATGCACCCTAGATCTGATCCTCAAACACAAAGAGGACATTAATGATTAAACGGGTGAAATCCACATCAAGTCTGGACGTTAGTTAATATTAATACACGAGCCTCAGTTTCCAAGTATAGACAAATGTACCACAGTAAATAAGACAAAACAATGGGATGCTACCTTTGCAACTTCACTGTAAAATTATTTTAAGGCTAAAAGGGTTTTTTTTTTTGGTAATCTTAAGATTTTTTTAAAGGGCAATTTTGTTTGGTATACTATCTCTTTGAAAGAGAAAATCATCCCAGAGCCCCTGGTTGGCTCAGTTGGTTGAGCGTCCAACTCTTGGTTTCAGCTCAAGTTATGATCTCACATTTTGTGAGTTCGAGCCCCGTGTCGGGCTCTGTGCTGACAGCATGGAGCCTGCTTAGGATTCTCTCTCTCTCCCTCTCTCTCTCTCTGCCTCTTCCCTGCTCACACACACTCTCATTCTCAAATAATAAACTCGAAACAAGAAAAAAAAGAAAAAAAGAAAATCCCTATGTGTTTCTATGGTTTCTGTTCTCATTTTCAGACCAGTGAAATTCTCAGGCTCTGCTCCAGACCTACAGAATCAGGAAGCTGGGAGTAAGGGTCCAACACCAGTGTTTTAACAAGCTTCTAGGTGATTCTACCACACATCAAAGGCCGAGAAGTGGACTAGATGATTCTTCTATATATCACAACTATTTAGTATCTAATGCACACTTAAAAGTTAAGGACACTGGGTAAGAACTAGAGAAAACGTGAATGAAGTATGGACTTTGCTGAAAAAATAAACCTCTCAATATCGGTCCACTAGTTGCAATAAATGTAGCACACTAACGTAAGATGTTAACAACAGGAGAAACGGGGCCAGGTTTTCAAAACCATCTTTACCGTATTTATAGCTTTTCCGTAAATCTAAAACTATTCCAAATTAAAGTTTATTTTAAAAACTAAGATCGCATCTGAATCGCAGACCTTACCTTTGTGTTTCCCGCCGGCTCTCTGCAGCTGTCTAAGAAGGCCTCCGCTTCCTCGAAGAACCGTCTTCAAGGCTCTCAGACCCCAGTCGTAATGCTGCTGAGGTGTCAAAAGTTCCCTTAAAGAGACATGAAAATCACAAAGCAATGACAGCCAGAAATTACTTTTTCATTGTATTTGAAGAGGTAACCACTGACACATAGAAATGGGTACTGATACTCCATTAATCTATATAAAGGAGCCATCACAGAAAACGATCACTCCAGAAAAGTGCTGAAGACGGATGACTCCCAAGGGTCAGGACAACCGTGTCATGACCTGGCCAATCACCTTCACGAAGACACTAAATGACAAGTGCCTATCACCTTTACTCCTAAACTCTCTACTCCAGCCCTGTGGCCCTCGGTTTCTGGCACTCCAGTTGTCTCGTAAGTAACGTGAACAGAATGTTAGGATGCCCAGAGAAGCCAGAAGCCCACCGCTATTACTAGAAATACGACACGAGAAAAACTGGAGGACTCCCTCCAAAGGACAGGTTTTAAGGAGTCTGCTGATTTGTTCAATTAGCATCATTTAGCTGGAGCGCCCCAGTGAAGATATTTTTGCAGAAAGGAAGTCAGATCAAATTGATAGCATTGAAGGAACAAGTAGTTTTCAGTGAGATGTGTCCTTATTCAAACTAAAATCTTCCCTATTGACACCTTAAGTGCAATACAATCGCCAATATGAAAATCACTGACAAACGTGAAAAATGGTCATAATCAATCACTGGAACCAAAAATTATAAAAATATTTAACACAGGAAAACTCACCTGGATAGATTGAAGATAGCTACCAGTTTTCTGCCCAGGACTTTGGCCTCTTTGAAGCCCTCCGAATAGAGAATGACCTCAGCGATAAGCTCGTTGTCTGGGCGGGACATGGCAACCGGCCTGAAAAGCTGTTTAAGATTATCAGGCAGCTTCTGTCTTCCTCCGTAACCTTTTCCAGCAGGATTCATGGTGATAAAAATCCCAGAATTTGAATTGATTTCCACCTGAAATATTAATTTACAATATGGGCACCAAGTATCTGTAACTATAAATATAAAATACACCGCCAACAGATTTTTATTGTGCATACTTCGACACACAGATCTTAGAACTCGGCAAAAGGTAAACGCTAATGAGCTAAGGATCTCCCTGCTCGACATACAATAACCGCCTTAGGAACAGAGGCATTTACGGAGGCCCTTTATAATCAGTTCTGTGAGGCCGGAATTTCGGAGGTGGTGACTCGCTTGCCCATCTGCTCCTGTCTGTGTTTACCACAAGCCTCCTTGTATCGGGAGACAACACAACTCTGACCTAAAGTAAGTAACGGTTTCTGTCCTCCTGCAGCTTACGGTCTACGAGCAATCACGGTATGATCGAGGCTGTGGCAGGGCAGGGCAGGGCAGCGTATCATGAGAGCACCTAGCAGAAGCGTTTTCCACAGCACACTTAAAGCGAAATCAGAGTGTAGACAGTGAATGGGCAATTAGGTAGAAACACCTGGAGTAAGAAAATCTGGCTATAAGGGAGACAAAAGAGGAAGAGCAATGGATGGACAGGTAAGTGAGGGGAAGGTCTGCTTGTGTGTTCATTACATCAAACATTATAGTATTATTACACGACATACATTATTAAAGAGGACAAGATGCAGTGGTGTGAAAGGCCAGTGACGAGCGGGCAGAGGAGGGAGGGCTAAGTCCTCAATACAGAGGACACAGGGACACGGCCCCAGCAAGTGGGCGGGTTAGTGTGGACCGGGAACAAGGACAACCCTTTCTTTGTAAGAGGAGGAGAGGAGAAAACACACTCAGTGCGGAAGAAAGTCAGCTGTGACGGCACAAAGGCAGAAACGTAATAGTTTCTCGTTTCCTCATGAAGAGTTTAAGCAACACGTGAGTAAGCTGTTACTAAATGAGAACCGCAATTCCTTCCTTGCCCTGCCCTGAGAAACCTGTGCTGTGAAGACACTTATGTGGCTCAGCGGGTAACTTCACAGCTAACTTCCAGTGTTGTCAGCGCTACACTTCCGTACACAGATGCTCACGCTCTCCTGACAGGAGTGTGGATCTCCTCCGGGGAAAAGCGAGGAACAGAAAAACAGCTAAGTGCTTACTGTTCTAAGACGCATACAGAATAGTAATTAAAGGGGCACCTGGGTGGCTCAGTCGGTTAAGCGTCCGACTTCGGCTCAAGTCATGATCTCGTGGTTCATGGGTTCGAGCCTGCATCGGGCTCTGTGCTGACAGCTCAGAACCCGCAACCTGCTTCAGATTCTGTGTCTCCCTCCCTCCCTCTCTGCCCCTCTCCCACTCGTGCTCTCTATCAAAAATAAATGAACATTTAAAAAAATCTTTAAAAAAAAAAAAGACTAGTGATTAAAAACACGCGCTTCCAAATTAGACCCGAGTTCAATTCGCAGCCCCACTGCTTACTCCCGACTCACCAAGCTCTGCTCCCCCATCCATAAAGAAGAAAAGCACAACAGTACCCGTGTGGAAGGGTCACCAGCATGAAGTGACAGCATCCACAGGAGCACCGGGGTGCCAGCCCGGGGTGCCAGCCCAGTAAACGCTGGCAGCATTCCCACAGACACGCAGCACTCGAAGTCTGAAGGTGAACGGTGAGGCGCGACCAAAGTAGGGTGCGGAACCTCGGGTGGTTCGTGGGCAGAAAGGTTTAACAGACAAGTCAGAAGCAGGGATGCCAGGAGAGGTAAAGACAGAGCGTTTGCCTGAGTGTGAGCAGCGCGCAGTCTCAAAGAACACTTCAACTCTTTCAATTCCCGACACGTGCCGTACCTCCTGGCCGAGCAGCTCGCACACGGCTCTGTGGTTCTTCAGGGCATCCTGGATGGTCTGGATTTGCATGGACACTGCCGACAGCACAGACTCCTCCAGTCTGTTGAACTCATCAAAGCAACCCCAGGCCCCACACTTCACCAAACCGACAAAAATCCGTCCCATTGACTTCACATCGATGCCCTAAAAAATTGCAACAAGAATCACGTCCGTTAAAAACTAATGAAGACCTCTGAAAATAACCGAATACTTGGTCACTCAGTGAGCAGGTCATCGTTTCACCATCTCTCTCTCTCTTCTCCGCACAGGTTCAATAGCTACACTTTCCGGGGGGGTTTCAAAGAATAAACAAAGGAACTCAGGTACAAGTGTTCTGCGAAGGACACAGAACTAAATAGATACAGGATTCTTAGCTATTCTTTATGTTAAAATAGAAACCCTACACAAAATGTTCTAAAACCAGTAATTTCAAAATTAGTTTACTTTTTTCTCTTTTCTGTTCACTCTTTTCCTTCCTATAATAAGCATTTCTGCACCCTCAAATCTTCATTCTGTATTTAAAGTTATTTGCAATCGTTCTCTCTGGAAAAGTTCGGAGTCTGTATTATCTGCAGCCTCTCTCCATGTTGCTTTTCAAACAAAACAAATTCTGTTTTCAAGCTACCCAAAAGCAAAGTGATCTCAAGATAGAGTATTTCATACGTAAGGACATGAAAACTAACCCAGACTCATAACTAACACACTACTATCTAGTTTGCGAATGATTTGCTCTACCTCATCACAATTAAAAACTAAGACTTGTCTCCCGAGAAGTCCGCCCAGGGCCTTCACCGACTCGGTCTTCCCCGTGCCCGCCGGCCCGTACGGGTTCCCGCCCAGGCCCATCTTCATGGCCTGCGTCAGCGTCAGGTAGCACTTGTCCGTCAGCGGCGTGTAGACCAGCTTGGGAGCATTGCCCTACACGAGGGAGAGGGAAAGGGTGAACGCTCACGCTGTACTCAACGTCCCACACGTGTCCTTGTGGCACTAGCTAAAAAGCTGTTAACAGAGAAAAATACCCGAAATACTTTTTTAGGGAAAGAAACTTTTTAAAAGCGCACAACGGTAAAAACTAAACTTAATTAATCTCAGGCATGTGGTTTATGCCTTCCTCAATTAATATACAGTTAGGTTTTCCAAACGTTCTCTCCGGTTCTTGATAATGGTACAGACATACTGCCAAGGTGAAAAAATCCAAAACTATATGATACGATAATCATCCTATTTTGTATTTTAAAATTCGTGTAAATTATTTCCCTGAATCTTATGATCTTTTTAAGTCAGAACAACTTTGGAACTCCAACGTTATTATTTTGAAAAATGCCTCGTGAAATTACTAATTTTATCTCATCAAAGAGGTCTCAAAATTTCTCCTAAGTCTTCGGGAAAATAGAACCAATCCCAGTTGCTCTTTATAGGGCTTTTCTTCAACGGAGGTAGACACAGACATGGTCTCCTAATACATTCCCTTCTTGAAGGAGCCAGCTGGCAACTCTCCTGACATGCACTTATTAACCCAACCGTCACATATATTCCGAAGACTGACTCGGGATGGGACATGCAGAGAGGATGCAGCGGGGTGTTTTGAGAACAGGTTCCATGAGCTAGGTTGTCTGTCTGTTTGGAAATTCTTCTATGGCACAGACTGAAAACACTCGGCAAGTGAGACGGCGCTAACCACGGCCTCGCGTGGGGCCCGGCCGGGCTCCTTTCGTGGGATGGGTCTTCCACCCTTCCCAGATTGAAGGGAGAGCCCGGCTTCTGTCGCAATGCAGTACAACCCTGCCACTATTTTAGATTTTCTGCCGATATTTCTCCAACATAACGTCTTCTTAGTTATGATGAAACAGAAAAAAACAGTCACAGACAAATATATCCTTCAAAGTTAGGACTCAAATAAAATTCTTCCATACAACAGCAAATTTCCGTTAAAATAAATAATTTTTAATTGAAAAAATGAAACACTTTTGCCACGAGTCATACCTGGTACTCATAAGTGTACTGAAGTTCACAATCCACCATTTGAATATAACAAGTATGATCACTTTTCATATAAAATCTGACTTGTTTTTTCCAGGCCCAGTCTTCAGTTGTATGAACCTGAACTTGGTTTAAATGCTTTACCACATCAATGTTATGAATGATATCAAGAATCAGGGCTTTAAGTTTAAGCTCCAGAATGCCAGACTCTGTATGCAAAGTAAAATGTGTGGAGAAAATGTTAGCCTGAGATTTCTGTATTCAGTACGTACATACACAGAGCTTCAAAATGAATCTAAATGTTAATTTCATGATACAAATGAATGACACAATAATGTAACAAATTAAACCGATGTCAAATCCACCAGTCAGAAATAAGAATTCCCCTGCGAAGAATAGGACATCAAATTCAGTGAGAGTGGGCTGCGGTCCCTTACACCAGAAGCAAGCACACCCCATCCGGCTTTTCCCTGTGAACACAAGTATAAGACACGGACAATGGGCACTCGGCTGCTACTTCAGAGTCTGAAAAGCAAAGAGTATCAGGCCAACTGGGGAAGATCAGAATTAGACGTGTCACCAAACCAGTGGCGGATTTACCCTTTTCTTTTGATCTCTCTGGTCTCCCCAGGCCTGGGCCAACGCAGCCAGAAACCTGGACTGGCGCAGTCAGGCAGACTCCCGGGGAGGGCCCGGGGCTCAGGCGTGAGGAGCAGACAAGGAATCTGTTGGGGGCTACAGCACTGGCCCCGGAGACCGAGGGGCTAAAACCCTGAGGGAAGGGAACCTTCCTCTGAAATCACAGAACCTGGGATCCCTGGAGACTAGGACAAACCCCACGTGCTCTCCTCCTCTCTCTTCTGCCACCAACTGCCCCAGGACACAGACACAGTCACAGAAAGTGAGCAGGTCAGGGCACAGGAAACCCCAGCTTTCTGGCCAGGAGAACAGAAAAGGAGCCCAAGAAAACCACCAAGTACTATGAAGAGCATGGAGATGGAGGGCTGGGAAAATGACCCTGGAAACTTGTTTAGGATTGCTGGGCTCACCCCCAAGCAACGCAGATGGCACCCTAACCATCAAAGCAGGCACTCTGAGAACTGGCCGCTAGATGGCGCACACGTGAAGCCCATCTCAACAGTGCTGCAAAGACTTCATTTTTGAAGTACAGTTGACTTATGGTGTTGTGACCGATTCAGGAGCACAGCATAGTGATCTGACATCTTACACATGACTCAGAGACTCTGGAAAGAGAACTGGCATCAGAACCACAAACCACAGAAGGCTGGCTGGCACGTGGGGCCCGAACCCAACATCTACTGCTAACAGAAAATATCAACACTGTCTCAAGGACTGACAAGACCCAGACGCTCATAACACAATGTTGAAAACGTCCAGGGTATCATCCCACATCATTCAACATGCAAAGAATAGGAGCGCCTGGGGGGCTCACTCGGTTGTCTCCAACTTTGGTTCAGGTCATAATCTCATGGTTCATGGGCTCGAGCCCCGCGTTGGGCTCCGTGCTGACAGCTCAGAGCCTGGAGCCTGCGTTGGAATCTGTGTCTCCCTCTCTTTCTGTCCCTTCCCTACTCAATCTCTGTCTCTCTCTGTCTCAAAAATAAACATAAAAAAAGTTAAAAAAAAAAAAAAAAAACATGCAAAGAACCAAAACAATCCTAATTCACTTACGACAGCAGAGATGAAATAAAAACATTCTCCAATGAAGGAAAATCTGTAGGAAAGAAATCACAGCCCGCAATCCTGCTCTAAAAGAAATGCTGAAGGATGTCCTTCAAAGAGAAGGAAAACGGTACCCGAAGGAAGCTTGCAGCATGAGGACGGAGGCAGAGCGAGAGAAGCGGTGTGCACCCAGTTAAGTACAACAGACTGTGCTTCCGGTCCTTAAAGATACACTCCATGTTTACAGGCAACAATGTAACTCCGAGGTTTCAGAGTATGCAGATGTAATAAATGAAACAATTACCACACAACTAGAAGAGGACAAGGAAATTAGTACGGGGAAAGGTTTCTACACGCGTTTTAATGAATCACCAATTCTAAGTACAATATTAAAGTATGTACGTTGTAATTCCTAAACTAACCTCTGAAACAGATGACTGATAGTCAGAAACACGACAGATAAGATAAAGTAACAAAAAAAGTTCCAGTAACCCAAAAGGAGGCAAAAAAATGGAACATTGTTCATACCAGTGCCCCCTGGATCCTCCGAACTCGTATCGATGCTAGTATAGTGCTCTAACTTAGTCACCAGCTGGGTTTCGATCTGATGAAGACTATGGTCTTGGATAGCATTTTCCACATCTTCAGTGAACTTAATCTGCTCTGCCAAACACAGTATCTAATGGATCAAGAGAAAAAATATTTTACAAGGTAAATTTACCTAGAAACATTTCATAAATGTAAGGGAAGACACTTTTCTGGATTTGCACTTGCCTGCGAGGTCTACGGGCATGTGTCACTGGCACCTCAAACCGCACGGGACCGCACGGCTGCAGGGAAGCACCGTGTGCTGCCACCAAGCCCACCACCGACCGACCCGCCTCCTACGACCCTCCCACAACACCTGGGTTCCGTCCTAAGACCCACCAAGCTCATGCAACCCAAGACGTCTGCCCTTTCTTCTCTGCACTCTCCCCTTTATAAATGGCTTCTTTTCAAGGACGCAAGGATACCAGCGTATGATGCGTTCCATCTAGTAAAATGGTAATATTCTAGCGTTCCAAAATAATCTCAGTATACTACTGAAGTGTCGAATTTCCAAATTCTAACTTTTTAAATTAATTTATTAATTAATTTATTTATTTTGAGAGAGAGAAAGAAAGCAGGAGAGAATCCCAAGCAGGCTCTACACTGTCAGCACAGAGCCTGACGCAGGGCTTGAACTCACGAACTACGAGATTATGACCCGAGCCTAAATCGAGAGTTGGACGTTTGACCGACTGAGCCACCCAGGAGTCCCTCAAAATTTTATCTTAAATTAAGTTGTCGTAATCTTTCATTCTAATACCCATAAATAGAAACTAGGTATGGATTAAGATAGAACCTTTATATTTACAAAAAACATGAAATGGTAACACTAGTTGAAAGGCTTTCTGGAACGGTACCAATCTAGCATGGCTACTGATAAAGCAATTATACATTTAAACGCTAACCTTTGACAACTTAGAGTCAAATTCTTTGATACAGTTTTTTTTTTTAATTTTTTTAATGTTTATTTTTGAGAGAGACAGAGTGCGAACAGGGGAGGGGAAGAGAAAGAGCGACACACAGAATCCAGAGCAGACTCCAGGCTCCGAGCTGCTCTGAGCTGTCAGCACAGAGCCCGGCACAGGGCCGAACCCACAAACCACGAGATCGTGACCTGAGCTGAAGTCGGACGCCCAGCTGACTGAGCCACCCAGGCGCCCCTTGATGCAGTTCCTAAATGAACACAGAAACTAAAGACATGAAACATCATCACATAAAAACACTAGACCTGCTGACCAACTACTATGGAAGAGTGTTTTTCTGGTACATACTTTTCAGTACCCAGATGAATATCATATGTCATCAAATTTAGTCACCTCAGTATACATTTTATGACTTAACACAGCAGGCTAAGCTGTGTGTTACTGGTATTCACATATCATCAAACACTGTATAAATATCATTGTATATGCAGCATTAAATATCATTCTTTAAAGGAAAAGTAATTCTGTCTGGGGCAAAATCAACCCCCCCAGATTTGTAGGACAAACTCATTAGCGTCTTTCATCAGGTGTAAGGAAGGAGAAACATTTAAGAAGATCCAAATCTACTTCTGGAGAAAAGACTTTGCTTTGAATTTCTGTATGAAAATGTTCACTTGCCACCCCCAAACTAGTACTCATACACAGGAACCTCCTTTCAGACACCACCACTGAATTTCTGTATTATAAACGCACATCAATAATCTCAACTTTTAGCAGCCTGCTATACAATTTCCATAGGATGCTACAAAAAGGGAGTCAAGATACGGTCCAGGCTAATCCTGCAGTCATGCTGCCATCAGGATATGTGCACAGGCACTCACGCTATTAACTGCCCAAAATGTAACCATCAATGACAGTATTTTGCCAACATTGTACAATTTAACCTTCAAAACAAGTTGGCAATGTTCCTATCATTATACCCTCTTAACGCGTGCCTAGAAGAATCAGAGTATGCTGACAAAAGCAGTTTTTGAACCAAGGTCTGTGAGATTCTTTCCACTCTGCATGCTGTCTCCTTCCCAGAGCAGAAAGTTCCTTGTCTACATTACCTGAGGTCCTTACAAAAATGCCTTTACAGAAGTGAATGAAGAGTATGTAACATGGGAATGCAAAATGGTGCAGCCACTCTGGAAAACAGTGTGGAGGTTCCTCAAAAAACTAAAAATAGAACTACCCTATGACCAAGCGATGGCGCTACTAGGCATTGATCTACAGGATACAGGTGTGCTCTTTCGAAGGGACACGTGCACCCCCATGTTTATAGCAGCACTATCGACAAGAGCCAAAGTACGGAAAGAGCCCAAATGTCCATCGATGGATGAATGGATAAAAATGTGGTATATACACAATGGAGTATTACTCGGCAACCAAAAAAAATGAAATCTTGCCGTTTGCAACTACATGGATGGAACTGGAGGGTATCACGCTAAGCAAAATCGGTCAGTCAGAGAAAGACAAATATCACAGGACTTCACTCATATGAGGACTTTAAGAGACAAAACAGATGAACATAAGGGAAGGGATGCAAAAATAATATAAAAACAGGGAGGGGGACAAAACATGAGAGACTCTTAAATATGGAGAACAAACAGAGGTTACTGGAGGGATTATGGGAGGGGGGATGGGCTAAATAAGTAAGAGGCGTTAAGGAATCTACCCCTGAAATCATTGTTGCACTATATGCTAACTTGGATGTAAATTAAAACAATAAATTAAATTTAAAAAAAAAAAAAAAAAGAAGAAGAGCTCAAAGACAATAAAAGAGTACCTAACAGCCTGCATCAGGTACATGAACCCAGGTGCACCATTCAATCACCTACATAAATGCTCCCGAGACAAATTTTTTTAAGCATTAACTGCTAAGACACTAGAATACTTGGTTTGGGTTGAAAATGAACTATTCCTACTGGCACTTGTCCATGTTTGCACGGAGATAATGAACTATTCACAGTGTCCACCGTCCACACTGTCACCTGGCCGCTCGAGAGCCCTGAGGTCAGCTGCGGGCTCTGATGGTGCAGCCCGGTTTCCTCTGCCCGTCTCTCCCGTGCATCTCCTCACACGAGGGTCATTCTCCCAGTCCATCGCTATGCAATCCTTACTTCTGTGGAGTCGTTCACCTTTTGTCTTTTAGCCTAAGTTCACTTAAATCCTACCTGGAAGTCGACAGGAACAGGGAGCATTTTCAGCAGTAACACAGCAGCTTACCTTTGACTGTGCAACGGCATTATTATTCGTTGCTGATTACTCTTACTTTTCTCTAAGAGCTTAACGAGAATTTTTAAAACATATTTTAGTTTGACTCAAAAGGCTAGGAAGCACCAAAGAATGAAAGATAAAATGGCTAAGAATCTACAATGTTCCAAGATTCCTATCTAAGGTCTCACGCTTTAAAAGAACCAACATGAAACCTGTGCCAAAGCTACCACATGCTTTAGCGTGGAAAGAAACCAACGCTGAGCAGGGTAGATTTTCCTGTGAGAGATCAGAGAACACCTCAAGGCCCGCCCTTCACGGGCCCCAGGAACTAAGTCCCGGGTGCCCTTCGCTTGGAGGCTGAGCCCCAGCCAGCCAGGAAGCAAGCCCTGAACGACGCAGGGCACCGAGCGCGGGTCTTAGCACTACGCTCGGGTGAGACCCGGAACACGTTTCACACCATGCAGATCCACGTTCTTGTGCCCAGCGAGCGTGTGCACCCTGGCTCCCAGCTGCCGGCCGGCACTCTGGCTCAGGGCCCAGGCCGGATCTCTGACCTGCACCGACACCCCGCCAACCTCCTGCCAGCCCCGTCTCCGGGAGGATCCCGCGGGAGCAGCAGGGACAGTGCCGCGGGTTCCGGGCCTCTCCATCGACGACGGGCTCATCTTCGGGAACCAGAGCACTCCCACGTGACTGACCCCCCTCCCGCTTCATGCCCCACCGGCCCGTGCCGCTGGGCTGTCGGCACGCCTTCGGCGTGAAGGCATCTGAGTGACAGCAAGCTGACGGGGCTGTAAGAGAACGTGGCCGCCCAGCAGCTCGTCCGGCACACCCCACAGCTGACGGAGCGAACACACAGAAGCGGGGCAGCTGGTCGGTGCGAACCGCCGGACGAAGAGCCGCCTGCCGTGTGACGCCCTGGCCTCCCTCCGCCCCAGACAGAGGCCGCTTACCTGTGAGGGGAACAAGGACGGGTCCACGGCACCTGGAGGACTGCGTGCAGCAGTGACACATTCCGCCAACAACTGTTTCAAGGTCTGCTTCATTTCCATGGCTAAACCGTTTAACCAGGTCTGGAAACAGAATTACCAATGACAAACGCAGTCGTAAAACAAACACCTACCCTGTTGAGTGACCCTATTCATTTATTTCAGGAAGCAGGATTACAATTTCTTACTGCCCCTCATACTCCCACAATCGTCTTACAGGACATACTTATTTTATTAATGAAAGATTTAAATAATTGGAAGAAATCAATTTTTTCACTTCTGGGGATCATGGTTAAGCGCGAAAACCCATACAAGTGTAGTCAGCCACTATCATCAACTCTACAAATGACGGTACTACGAGCAACGTAACCCCATGGTTTCATCATTCTAAGAAATCAAGCTAGATAGGCCAGGAAATCAGGGCCACAGTGACTGGCTAAGTGTCGGGGCTCAGGCTCTCCCGGTGAGCCCACGTTCAGAAGGCTGTGATGTAAACAGGAAATGCATCATTAGGGTGATGTCTATTACTCGGGGAGCTACGCTGCTCCTTTACACAAAACTAATTTTGTTTCCGAGTCAAAATAACACATTTTTTTTCACTTGATTGTAGGTAAAATAATAAAAGGTAATGGAAGGTAACATAAAAAGACTGATAAAAATAGCAGTGAATGTTTATTGATCACTTTAAGAAACTATATGCGCAATAAAAGGAGTACAAAATCTACAATGCTAAATAGCTCTAAGTTCTAGACTTAAAGTTCTAGACTTTTTTATCTTTAGAGCACTCTCCAGGGTACCAACAGCTCTGCTCATCACAGTCAGGGCTTCCAGACCCCACCATTCCTCTGCTGGCAAACCTGCTCTGGCCAGCGGCTCCTGCTGAAGCTCTTCCTCTCTCCATGCATCTGGTCCCAACACAACAACAACAGGGGCGCCTGGGTGGCTCAGTCACTCAAGCATCCAACTCTTAATTTTAACTCAGGTCTTGATCTCACAGCTCATGGGCTCGATCCCCATGTCAGGCTTTGTGCTGATGGCACAGAGCCCACTTGGGGTTCTCTTTCCCTCTCTCTGTCCCTTCCCTGCTTGTGCTCTTTCTGTCATTCTCTTGAAATAAACATGAAGGAAGGAAGGAAGGAAGGAAGGAAGGAAGGAAGGAAGGAAGGAAGGAAGGAAGGGCAAACAACAGAAACACACCTCTTTACCAAGCACAAACATGGGAGCTACCTAACAAGCATGTGCTTTCAATCACCTCATTTGTGTAATCGACATCCGATAAAATGCTGAGCCTTAACCAGGAACGGGCATGTCGCTGAACTATACGGCTAAGCGTGGGATAAGCCATGGGCCCCAACTGCAAGTTTGAAGATAATTGTGGAATGTGAAGATTACAGTTCAATATGATGCAATCCACCACTGTCTGGCATTCGCTGCACACCAGTCAGATGTCCCAGACAGTTTGCGTCCAGTGCTCCAGGGCCAAGTAATCAACAGTCATTCCATAAATGCATTAGTTTCAGGCTTACCTAAATCATCTTACAAAACAATCATCTCATACAACACATTTTGGGAATGTGAGAGTCAAGAAGAAATTTTAATTCCACCTCTTGAAAAAACTCATCTTATACAAGTACCTGTTGAATACTAACGTTCCAAACACTATATGGTATAAAGCCATATTTTTAATAAACAGGCTTTGCAACATATAGTAAGATGAGTATCTGACAGACAGAAAAGTTGTGATTCTAAGTCACACAGCTAGTAAATTGAGGAGCTCAGATTAATAGCCAGTCTTGTCAGCACACAGCCCGGCATGAGGTTCGATCTCATGAACCGTGAGATCATGGCCTGAGCCCAGTCAAGAGTCGGGCACTTAACCAAATGAGCCACTCAGGTGCCCTGTTATTTTTTAAGACACAAGAGGAGCTTCCTAAATGGCCAAAGTTTACCCTACAAATCGACTAATTTATTTTTGATACAAAGTTCATACAGTTAATTCTTTTTATTTTCATAGTTGAAAAAGAATTACTTACCTCTACGTTATTTGAAATTAAAACTTTATTTTTAAAAGGTACAACTTCTCCCTCTAAAGATTTCATTGCAGTTATATGTTTTGATTCTTCATCAAAGCACACGCTGTTAATACCTATAATATAAAAGAACAGTTGAAATGCACAAAGATTAAAGATACCATTATTAAACAAGACACATCATTACCACAGAATGCGTAATATACACCTGATAATATGCATTACGTATGACAATTATATTAATTCCCCTATACAACAGAACGGCTTCTCCTAACCAAAAATTGACAACAACCCAAATGCCCCCAAATGCCCACCAGCCAGTGAACGAACAGCTGACACACTCCAACACTGGAAAATTACTCCGTGATGAAAAGGAACAAAACGTACCTGCAGGGACCTCCCAACCATTCTAATGAGCACAACAGGCCAGACACAAACAGGTGCATAAGAACACACACTGACTGGGCGCATGTGGGCTCAGTCAGTTAAGCATCTGACTCTTGGTTTCGGCCGAGGCCATGATCTCACGGTTTGTGAGTTCGAGCCCCACATAGGGCCCCACACTGACAGTGCAGAACCTGCTTGGGATTCTCTCTCCCTCTCTGTCTGCCCCTCCCCGACTCACATGCATGTGTGCTCTCTCAAAATAAATAAATGAACATTAAAAAAAGAAAAGAACGTATACTGCTAACTCTACTAACATGATACAAGAGACAAAAGAAAGAGGGAGGGCAAATGGGACTTCCCTCCCCCAGATTTGTACACTTTATTTAACAGTATACAACAAAAGCTTAAATACATTACCCAATTTTGATCTTAGGAAAAACCCTCTAAGTTATTCTTTCCAATTTAAAATAGGAAACAAGGGGCACCTTGGGGGCTCAGTCGGTTGAGCATCCGACTTCAGCTCAGGTCACGATCTCACGGTTCGTGGGTTCGAGCCCCACGTTGGGCTCTGTGCTGGCAGCTCAGAGCCTGGAGCCCGCTTCAGATTCTGTGTCTCCCTCTCTCTCTGCCCCTCCTCTGCTCACGCTCTGTCTCTCTCTCTCTCTCAAAAATTAATAAACATTTTAGAAAAATGACAGTAAGAGATGACACTGAGAGAGTGGAGGCAGAGTTTGGATGCAAGCCTGCTGATGCCAAGAGGTCTCTCCAAGCCTCCCACAGCCCAAATCACAGCTGAGATAAAGGACCTGAAAGCTTCACACACACACTGGTGAGTAAATGCTTCTGTGAAGCACCAGAAACTCAATACATTAGGTTTTCACAGCTCTGCCCTCCCTGGGGCAACTTCTCTGCTCTCCGCTTGCAGCACAAAAGTGGCTCTGGACCACGACGGGCATGGCCGTGTTCCAACGAAACTCTACTTTCAACTATCCGGCTGTGAGGGTGTCTGGGGGGCTCAGTCGGTTGGGCGTCCGACTTCGGCTCAGGTGATGATCTCATGGTGCATGGGTTCGAGCCTCGCGTCAGGCTCTCTGCGGTCAGCGTAGAGCTTGAAGCCTGCTTCAGATCCTCTGCCCCCCACTCGAAAAGTAAGTAAACGTTACAAATAATAAAATAGTAAAATAATAAAATTAAATAAAATAAATCAGGCTGTGAGCCGGATTTGGCTTGTGGGCGTGTAGTTCACTGATACCTAATCAGAAGTGAAGATCACGATGAAAGTTTTTTCTTGTTATTTTGAAAAACACAGCTCTCTTCCCACAAATGGAATGCTTTGAGAAAATAATCATTATTTCTTTGGCAGACCTTCAGTATTCAATAACCTGCCTACAGTGACAACACTGCTGGAGCCCAGGGTCCCATCACCGTACGCCTGTCACCAGGCAACCTCACCGAGTCCCAAAGCTTAACCACTACCCGTGCACAGTGGACCCCCGACTGTCCACCCCCGTCCCAGACCTCTCTGCTCTCAGGAACCGCCTTCTGGGTGCCTCCACCTGGACGTCAGACAGGAAACCTTCAGCTCGACAATGAAGAGGCACGTTCCCCATCACTCCCAGGCCTCCGCACGGCCAATTCCTTCTGCCCTCACACCTTTCTTCCAGCTAAGACCGACGCCTTCTTCAGATCCACCCTTAGATGTCAGCCTTGAGATGCCGCAGACGTGAGCGACGGGTCCCACAGACGAGCCACGACAGCACATACCTGTCGGCCGCAGCCACGGCCATCGATCGGCCAACTCGTGAGGCTGCCTGTCCCACCAAGATATAAATCCCTCCCGAGGGCAGGACAGGCATTTTATTCAGTAGTCTACGTCAGAGCCTAACATTATGCCTGGAAGGTACGTGAAACACAGGACCTGTTGAAGGAGTGTTGGCTCTTACCGGCGAACAGCTTTCTGAGGTGAGACTGAATCACTGACGGGCTAGTAGACTGGCCCAGGATCTCCAACAGGTCATCGTCACCGATGAAATAAAACCTTGGAAACGTTGAGCGTTTTTCCTGATAACAACAAAAAGAATAGCCTTATCTTTTCAAATAACTAATAAAGTACTTTACAACTTCTTACATAAATATTTTTAAAGAACATGCCTCTAAAAATTCATTCAATGATTTCTGACATCTTTGAAGTTGATCGAGTATGGTTAGCAGCGAATTTCTGATTCCTGCGTGAGTCGTTAATGTTGTGACTCTATTGTCTTTCTTGATGTCACTCATTATCGATCTACAGAAGAAAAAAAAGTTATTTTTACCTCCATTTTAACAGTTTTTGACTGAAAGAGAAATACTGAGACATTTATTTTTTATCTACTTAAAGAGGTAACGCTACTATAAAAGCAAAACACCACTGTGTTTCTTCTAAGAAATAATGGCAAAAATTAGTAATGTCCCATTACCATTTTTTAATTATTTTTTCTCCTGTAAGGAAGCTCTACGTCCAACATGGGGCTCGAACTCATGACCTGGAGATCAAGAGTTGCATGCTCCACCGAATGAGCCCACCAGGTGCCCTCCATTACCATTCTTAACCTCCCATGTTGCAAATTCGCTTATTTCATTCATTCTCTAAACAAATATTTAGCCCCATCTCATAAAGACAATGGTTCAGTGAGAAAGATATTAAATATTTTCTCAAATTATTTAAATAAAATATTGATATACACTAATGAGGAAAAGTACAAGGTATTTTAAAGCAGCTAACGGGGCAATCCCTAATCCACAGCTTCTGTGAGAAAGTGATTGAGGCTGAGTCTGCATGGTGAATAGAAAGAAGACATCAGTTGGGGCGCCTGGGTGGCGCAGTCGGTTGAGCGTCCGACTTCAGCTCAGGTCACGATCTCGCGGTCCGTGAGTCCGAGCCCCGCGTCGGGCTCTGGGCTGATGGCTCGGAGCCTGGAGCCTGTTTCCGATTCTGTGTCTCCCTCTCTCTCTGCCCCTCCCCCGTTCATGCTCTGTCTCTCTGTGTCCCAAAAATAAATAAACGTTGAAAAAAAAATTCAAAAAAAAAAAAAAAAAGAAAGAAGACATCAGTGAGCAGGAGGGGAGCACCTTCTGGCAAAGATCCTGGGAAGGGCTCGAAATGTTGGAGCAAGTCAAGGCTGGCGTCCCCAAAGCGAACGGAGAACGCACAAGAGCAGGCTGCAGAAATGGACAAGGAGAGGCTATGCTCTATCCTCAGAACAACAGGAAGCCTCTCTACACGTTTACTAAAGAATTCAAGGAAACGGGCCACAACAAGTCACCAGCACAAGACCACTCTGGCGGTCACACACGAGGCTCACTGCTGAGGATGAGCACGAACCCAAGTGAGGCCACGGACCCAGGGAGTGACGACAAAAGTAGCTCAGCATAAAGGCAAACCAGGAGAGACATAAAGACATGAAGTAGGTCAGAATCAACAAATGCAGTGACCTACTGGATTTGGAGGTACAGGGGGAGGTCAAATACCCCTATGATTCCACTCTGAGCAGTCAGTTATCGAGAAAGACACAGGGAAGAGGACCTGAGCTAAAGGGATAGGCTCGTGAACCTGCTTTTGGCACCCTGAGGGTGTCCACACCACTGGGGCTCAGGAGAGAAGGAGGGCTCGACAGGTGGACAAGGACGGAAGAGGGGATGAGACCGCCCATGGAGCGTGACACAGTGACAGGAGACCCGGCACTGAAATCCCACGGAGTGTCCACAGCTGGATGTTCAGAGAGGCCTGAGGACTAGAAACTAGAAGGGGACCCGGACGGATGGCCAGAAAACCACCTGCAGTACCCCAGAAGCCAAGGGAAAAAACTCTCCAACAAGAAATGCTCGATGCTTTTAAATACTTGTCAGAGATGAAGTAAAATGAGGTGCGAAAAACGCCCATCAAATTTACAACAGGAGAATAATGTGTTACTTTTGGCAACAGTAGCTACATGTTAGTACTATTATGATTCCTCTCCTACTGTAGTAACATTACTGCTAGTATCAGGTCACGAGGTAAAGACAGAGGTCAGATCAACATGGTTCAAGAAGCAAATGGCTGAATGAGAGAAAACAGCCCTCACAAGGATCCAAAAGAGAAAGCGGTTGAAGACACAGGTGACACTCATAACATAAAAGTAATCGGCTGGTGTTAAGCACCTCCCAACACGAATAAAAAGCTGCTGCGTGTGTCTCTGCCCCACGTAGCCGTGCTCACCGAAAATCTTCGTCAACCCTGCTGAAGCGTGTCTGCTCTTTCGGCAATGCTCCACGGCCAAATATGGGCTCCAAATACACCCACTTCCTCTGAATATGGTTTAAATTCTGCAGGTATTCATCTAATTCTGCAAGTTTTCTTTCCCAAATGGACACTTTATCTTCAAATCCCTTATAATAAGGAGAATCCTTTAAGGACTGAAGAAGACATCTATTATCTCCAACTTGATTTACAATGTCTTTCCAGTCTTTAATCAGCTTGATAGTTCGACTCTGGCTGTCTTCATAATCAATCAATGTAAATACCGCTCCAACTCCCCAAAGATCAAGTTCACGTAAAGCTTCTCTGATCGTAACTTCACCTTGTGCCCGACTGTTTAAATCCTATTTAACATAAAATATTCATATTTATTATTTCCACATTAATTTTATAAATAAACCGTACAATATTTATTTTATAACACAATACATTTTTATTTGGCTTTTCACAATAAAGGAAAAAATAAGTGAATATATTTTACATGTTATCCAAGAGAATTAATCACTAGCTAATGTATCAGGAGATATCAGATACAAAGTATCCAATCTCACATAGTCAAAGTATGATATTAAAGATCTGCCATAAGCTTTTTACTTCTAAAAAAAGAAAAATCAAGAATCCATTGCAAAACACAAAAACAGGCTTATTTAAAATTCTGAAGCCCTCAACAATGATACTGTAACTTAAATTTAACTTCTGAGGCAGCTGAAGTGCTTAGTAACCATCTTCTACAGCAACTGTGCTTTATGATCTCACAATTACGTAACAGTCTCCAGGGTTCTGAACAAACACAAAGGTGAACATATTGAATAGGAAAAAAAACAATGTGACATCAAGAGTCCTTTTATTTTTACATCAAACGGGCAGATCACAACACACAGAGTCTGCCACTTAAGACGGCCGAAGGCGGTACCATTTCTCCTTGTACCACAGACCTTTCCTAACCCTGATTTGCAAAATGGTTCTTGGTTTAGCTCTCTGGATTTTGCTATCTCTTAGCTTGTATTTATAATATACCCCATGATTTTAAATGTATCTTATATAAAATGATTTGTATTTGTTTGCTTTTCGATTAAAGCTGACTCCCTTCTTTTTTTCAAAAAACAAATTTTTTTTCATGTTTATTTATTTTTGAGAGAGACATGGCATGAGTGGGGGAGGGGCAGAGAGAGGGAGACACAGAATCTGAAACAGCCTCAGGCTCTGAGCCATCAGCACAGAGCCCGATGTGGGGCTCAAACCCACGAGCTGTGAGATCATGACCTGAGCCGAAGTCGGACGCTCACCCGACTGAGCCACCCAGGCGCCCCGAAGCTGACTCCCTTCTTAAACCAAGATTACTTTTCTTTATTTCATATTGTCTTCTTTCTCTCAAGCAAGGGGTTGACGCTGCTTCTATACTCCTATACAGATTCAGATGTATTACTAAAGAAAGAATAATGGACTAGCGGAACATTGTCATTATATTAAGACAAAAAAAAAAGTTTTGCTGTTTTTTTTACATAAAACACAAAGCAAAACCATCTGTTAACAAAGGTCATATTCATGAGATAGTTATACAAGTGATTCTTACTTTAAGGTCTGAAGCTTTGGCAACAATTGTATCAGCTACTCTGAGCAGGTCACCAAACATTAATTTCTCCAGGCTAGTCCCCCGAGGAAGGCCAAGCAGACGAAAAAGGTCAAGCCAGTGATCTGGAGAAAGACACTCCCCTCTCACGTATTTCAAGATAGGAATTACGGTCTGTTAAAAGAGAAAAAGACACACGTACACACAAGAATATATGTCAAAATGCAAACTGTTATTTCCTTTAATGATTAGTTATAAAATGTTAATTACTCTATTATCTTATTTAACAAACTCGAAATCAAATTCTCAAACAGAATTGTGTATGATTTTTTATTAAACACTACTGTGGATACATGCAAACTTCCTGTTGTAGCTTGATAGATTTGAAGACAAGACCTAAAATGTTTCTATCTTTATTATTTTAGGAAATAACCTATATCCTAAATATGCTAAATGACTCAGATCCTAAACTGCTCTAAGAGGTATAAACACTCCAATTTTTAACTTTAACCATAAATTTCTTAGTTCTAACTTTTCAAAAGAGTAGCAGAAAGATCAATAATTTCTATGGTTTACTCCATACCTCCTATTTTGTTCATGTAACGGAGTCACTGAAAATCAGAAACTAAAAGTACAGCTCACTCAGCTGCATAAAAGACACGTGAAAGGTGCAAACCTCATTCTAAAATAGTAAAGTAAAACCATCTTACTTTATATTTGTCAACTTCTGATTGTAATTTCACCGTCATAACCGAATGTTCTTCAACTTTTCTTAATCTGTCATGCCAATTCATCAAAAATTCTTCAAACAGATATGTCTTAGTCCTGTAAGAGACCAGGAATACACCTCAAAATGTACCTCCCAAAAAACACTACCAAATTATAAGAATCTAAATAGTGTTTATGAATCAAACCGAAAAGTAATCCAATCTTCATTGGCCATTTCCTCAAGCCTCTGCTGAAACTCTTCATAAAGGGCCCAAATTTGTGCACAGCTCTCAATGTCCTTGGAGATGCTATCTGCCAAAGACAAGCTGGGCTCTTCTAGGCCAAAATGACGGCAATCATCACTATGGAAACAAAGAGTGAAATATCATTAGATTTTTAAAAACTGTCGGGGCGCCTGGGTGGCGCAGTCGGTTAAGCGTCCGACTTCAGCCAGGTCACGATCTCGCGGTCCGTGGGTTCGAGCCCCGCGTCGGGCTCTGGGCTGATGGCTCAGAGCCTGGAGCCTGTTTCTGATTCTGTGTCTCCCTCTCTCTCTGCCCCTCCCCCGTTCATGCTCTGTCTCTCTCTGTCCCAAAAATAAAATAAAACGTTGAAAAAAAAAAAAATTTAAAAACTGTCAAATATCACTAAGTTTATTTAACTGCCTTCCCTGTGTGTGTGTGTGTGTGTGTGTGTGCATATTTGATAGTGAAGGTAGACAGTGGGGGACTGCATAAGAATTTTACTTTAACTACTTAAGTATAGCCTCTTTTAAATTCATAAATATGTATTTCTCCAAAGAAGTCCAAGTGGAATTGATAACATCTGTATTTTATGTCCGTCATACATCATAAACGATAATAACGTAAAGATTCAAAATGACATATATCATGGACTGATAAAAGATCGCATTAATATTAATACCCAAGGGTTAGATTCTAGAATATAAGATACCCTTCATCTAATTGGTACTAAACCCTTCACTCACCCATGAAGACCACTATCTTATGGAAGCATTTACCTAAGAGATGACACCTGAAACACTGCTTACTTAACCTTAATACTTGTAACATAAAGCAACAGGTTTTTTTTCCTTGGAAACCTCATATTATTGTTGTAGGTTCATTTTTCTTCTCCGGGTCTCTGAAAGCAATTTTCCATTAATCTTATAGGCCTCACTTTTAAATACAATGAAATCACAGAAAACAAGTATTCCAACTCCCAATGTAACTTCTAAGTAAACTTAATTTTCTGTTCTGTTTCTAAGCCTAACCAGAAATTTGCTTCCTTTAACGTCCTTATAGACTCCACCCACAACTCCTAAGAAAGTAGTAGCATGAGCACTTAGAATTATCATTTTTAAAACTTCAGAAGTTTATATAGAAAAACATTAAGACAAACAGATACAAGAAAGCCTGTGGCCTAATACAGAGAAATATAAATCAAAATGTCTACTATCCATTTTAAAGAAAAAACATACACCAGCTTTTTCCTTATGACTTCAAGATCATCAAATTCAATCTTTTTCTCTTTTATTGACTTGGCGCTTTTATCAAGAGTACTTTGCGGGCCAGTTTCAATAATATCGTCACCAGGCTTTAGTTGGTCCCAACGAGCTTTAAATTTTTCCAATTCTTGGTAATAGATCTGAAGACGCGACTGAACGTTCCCTTTCATCACTTCGATCTATGAGCCAAAAGAGTTTATGTAATTCAGTTTATAGTAAAATCTCACTTTGTTTTCACATTTTATTTCTAACACTTTCTAGGTAGAGGTGAAACACCACCAAGACAAATTTTTCAAAAGATTGTTTTCAATTACTGACTTCAAGTACAATAAAATTTTGATGTCAAAAACATAGAATCAGACTATAAATATTCAGTAACGAGAGATATACTGCCTGCATCGTCATTAAAAACTCATTCGTGTCAGGGGCACCTGGGTGGCTCAGTTGGTTGAGCGTCCAACTTCGACTCAGGTCATGATCCCACAATCCGTGAGTTCGAGCCCCCCATCGGGCTCTGTGCTGATAGCTTGGAGCCTGGAGCCTGCTTCAGATTTGGTCTCCTTCTCTCTCTGCCCCTTCCCATGCTCTCTCTCTCTCACTCTCTCTCACTCTCTCACTCAAAAAATAAATAAAACATTAAAAAAAAAAAAAACTCATTCATGTCATCAGCAGCATCCACCACAACTATCAGCAAAGTTGATGTGATAAGACACGCTTGGCCAATGACCACCAGCTGTGCCACACCAGCAAGGAGCTGCATAACCGAGGAGGCGTGTCCCAGTGTCCACGCAGAAGAGTACAACAGGTGTGTTTAACTACCAGGTGTCCCCTCAAAAGTCACCATACATAGCAGGCAAACATATTCACTCATAAGGAAAACCGAAAATACGATTACCTGAATTCTCCATATGGTAGGAAATAAAGACAAAGTACGGGAAATGATCATTTAAATAAAGCGTTTTACGGTACGGAAATACTGAGGGAGGCCAATTTCATCCACAATATAAAATTCCTACCTACCTGAGCTCCAATGGAATAAAGATAAGCCAGAATCTTCAGTGAGAAAAAAATCAAGTTTCCATGTTAACACAATGACTAAAAGGTTCTTACCTGATCTTTAATCATAAGTTGGTGACTTTCCATCATCAACTCAAATTTATCCCACTTAGCCTTCAGATTGCTAATTGTTTCCAAACCTCCACCTGCCACAGTTCGTAAAAGTCTGTTTTTATCTTCAGCTTCTTGGAATAAGGGCAAAATCTAAAGGTTGAAGAAATAACAACATAAAAAACAACCTATTTTATCAAATTTCTTGCAAGATTCCATTTATTTTAGGGGTGTCTGGGTGGCTCAGTCGGTTAAGCGTCCGACTCTTGATTTCAGCTCAGGTCATAGGCTCTCAGTTCATTGGTTGGAGCCCATGCATCAGGCTCTATGCTGACAGCAAGAATCTGCTTGGGATTCTCTCTCTTCTTTTCTCCCTCCCTCTCTCTCTCAAAATAAATAAATAAACTTAAAAAAAAAAAAGTAAGTGGCGCCTGGGTGGCTCAGTTGGTTAAGCATCTGACTGCAGCTCAGGTCATGATCTCATGGATTGTGAGTTCCAGCCCTGCCTCAGATGAGCATGGCCCCCCATCGGGTGAGCCCCACTTTTCTCTCTCCCTTGCTCTCTGCCCCTTGCTAACTTGTACTCTCTCTCTCTCCAAAAAATTAAAATAAAAAATAAGTAAAATTTTAAAAAAAGATTCTATTCTAACCTGTTCTTGCTTTTTTACAAATCAAGGTTTCTGTTCTAAATAATTTGTTAAAGTCCTGGACATTAAGTTCCTAATACTTACTTATTACTATATACAAACTCAACTATGGCACTCTACCAAAGAGGTTAAAAGGATCCTAAAGATGGTCACAAGGACTGAAGGAACCTGTGAGTCTGTAGAGACAATGCTCTAACTATTCCAGGTGAAGTTCTTATTAGAAATCTTCCACTCACAGGGAACTGTTAGAAGGAGGCTTCTCAAAGAATGAAGATTAGGGATTAGGTAAGAACAGAAATAAACTATTCCAGGAACAGAAGGAACAGTCACAAACAAAGTATTTAAGAAAAGGACAACGGAGAAAGTGAAACTGAGTCATGATGTACTAGGAAGGCCAGAGAAGGCAGAAACGAAGAGTCAGGTTGGGGTTTCCACACGTGGACAGAACCCAGAGTAGCCTGAGAAGTCAGTACAACAGACTCCCGGGCGGGGCCCTCCTGTCCTCCCCTGCAAGCCCACACGGCACCCGAGAGACATCACAGCCCGATTCTGTATGGCCCCTGCTGCTTCAAACCCGGCAGCGTGACTCCCCCGCACCCACGGGTCGGCCCCAGGCCCCTGACTGTGGCTCGAGTGACAGGGACTCTTCCTACCACCGCTGCCACTTCCTGCCTCGCGGGCGGAACAGCACAGCGTCTCTGTTTCTCCTCCTAGTTTCTACGAGGGTAGCTTTTCTGTCTCTCCTCTCGCTTCACTCACAGGGTCCTCTGCCATCTCCTCTGACATCCCCACAGTAAATGCTGGGATGTCCTACCCTGCTCTGCACCCGCCATGGTCCGCCATCAACCACACGGTCTCATCCAATCCCCTGGCTTCACAGTTCATGCATGGAGAGATGACTTTTAAATTTATATCCAATTAATAAACATAGTCTCCACTCTGAAGTCCCTATTCCTCACTCAACTTCCGTCTGACGTCCCAACCCCCCCACCACTTCCAGTCTCCAGACACCTTCCCCCTCCAGCCACCCACATTCCCAGGAAATGCTACCATCAGCTTTCCAGGGGCCCAAACCCAGCAGCTCGGACACACATTTACTCCTCTCTAACCCTCGCTGTGGAATGCGCCACAAAAGCATACGATTTCACCTCTCAGCGAGCTTTATCATATGAAGTCTATGACGCAGGAAGGACACATCAAAGTTTCTCTTGTGATTTGAGTTATGTCTCTTGCTGCTTCTAAACTTAGTTAAAACCATCCATAATATAATAACTCCGTATGCAAGCATGTGTGTACGTGTGTGAATGTGTGTATTCCTAATTCAGCTCAAACCGCACCCTTCAGGTTACAACCCCGGAGGGAACAGCATGAATTACTAAGTTTAGTCTGACTCAGATGTGCCACATCCTAGCAGACTGTACCTACTCCTGAATATTAACTCTGACTCAGACTGTTTCACTGCACCAACATAGCACCAGACTCCAACCATGAGCTCAGCGATTGGGCCAGATTATGTGGACTGCCTTACAATACTGAAATTATATGATGTTCCTCAACGGTCACATAAAATTACCTGATTGAAACATTCCAGTCCAATAAAAATCAATCGATAACTTTACTTGGCGATGCTCACCTCTGGTTTCCGCTGTTGGAGCCTACTGTATTGCATATTTGCATCGCCAATCTCTTCCACAGACTGGGGCATAACTGTTAAGACGTCCATAGCCTCGGTTACAAATGCATCAATTTCATGTAAGTGAGCTGAACAGGTAACAGTGACATAGAATGTTATTATCGCTAAAAATATTTCGCTGCATCATTTTAAAATCAAAGAGCATTGGAAGTACTCACCATATGGCATACGTTAAATCTTAAATTATTATTTACTCACACGACAGAATTTTAAAATACAGAATAAGCAAAGAAATGCACCATACAAGTTTAGTTGTTTTATGTTATACCTCAAAATTTTGACAAAGTTAAAATGTACTCATTCTTAGTATATTTCATTCAAAATGGGTAACCTTTCCCATCCTTTAGCTAATATGCTAAGGCATCCCAGTTTCATGGAAAAAGACACAGTGCAGAATTTTGGAAAATCTTAGTAACTGAAAAGATGAGAAGAAATACATGATGGCAGAACGGCCTACCTTCCTCAGTACTACAGGCACCAAACTGATACTGGCGCATGTTGTAAACAGCAAAACCGCCTCCACTTTTAGACTCTTAACAGTTGGGCATGGGCTTTCCCACGTTATGGAAATTGCCACTTGAAGCACATTTCATTTCATGATACTTTCCAGCTTGGTCGATTTTAATCACTGGGATTCACATTTCATAACTATCAAAGTACATGCCTTTGTATGTAACATTAAGTTAAAATGAAAATCAAAAAGCGTCTTTACCCTGGATGCACTTCTTCAAAGAAAGAACAAGCGTATCAAATAACTTCTGGATGAGATCATCAATCACAGTCTTCACGGGGTTACAATTAATATTTAAACAATCTACCTTGACCGCACTGAAAAATGCCAAATGACAGATTTTGACATGAGAAAGACTTATTAGAGGGAAAGAACCTCATTATAATGATTTTATATAATACATTTCAAAATAACTCAAAAAGTATTATTGTAATCTCTAAGCACATTCAGATTTCACTTAGTAAAATGTTTTCCACGTACTATCAAGAAGTTTTCATGAAACAATGATTGTGTTACAATACTAAAGTTTTTTATCACCCAGTGTATCAGTTTTTTTAAAAGGACAGCACATTAAAAACTCCTAGAGTGTCAACATGAATATACGTAAACATTTACAAGCCCTGTATCTGTCACAGCATTTAATGTACTTACTTAAATATTTATTACAGAAATTCGCTATTCTGCTAAGTACAAACAACAGTGACAAGGGACAGAAAAGACAAAAGGCAAATAGAGACTGTTAAGGCACTAAGACAACAACACGCCATCATTTTCTACCTATCAAATTAACAAAAATGTAATGAATTGCTAATTCACGTCTTCAGTTGTGTGGGCAAAGAGAACTCTCAGAAATTCGGATCAAAGCAGAAGACCATGCGGCTTTCACGGGCAGCAAGTGAGCCATGAACACCAGGCCACTTGTCTTAACTAACTTCACCTTGAGAATTTATCCCAAGGAAATTTTCAGAGCAGATGCTGATATTTTATATGCAAGTATCTGCTTCAAAGTATTAATTATAATAGTGAAAAATTAGGAATAATTTGAATACAAAAATGGCTTATTATATATCCACACAATTAAAAAATCACATTTTTGAGGGCTAATAACAGGACAAAATACTAAAGATTAGTGTTAAATAAAAATACCAGGATATAGTAGGATCCAAATTTTTCAGTATATGTACTAATATGTCCATAACATGAAACATTAAGAAGAGTTCCCACACTCTAAAAAATTTATGAAACATTGTTTTAACTCAGAAAAAAAGGCATATATTGTTAAGAATATTAATTCTTTGCACAATATCCTTAATGCAAATTGTCATATTCTAAGCAAACGTTGCACCAGACTTGCTCATCAGAAAAAATCTCATATTGGGGCGCCTGGGTGGCGCAGTCGGTTAAGCGTCCGACTTCAGCCAGGTCACGATCTCGCGGTCTGTGAGTTCGAGCCCTGCGTCAGGCTCTGGGCTGATGGCTCAGAGCCTGGAGCCTGTTTCCCATTCTGTGTCTCCCTCTCTCTCTGGCCCTCCCCCGTTCATGCTCTGTCTCTCTCTCTGTCCCAAAAATAAATAAACGTTGAAAAAAAAAAAAAATTTAAAAAAAAAAAAAAAAAAAAAAATCTCATATTTATCTTAAATTCACAAAATTTTTAAAAAGCCTGGAAATTATGGTCACAAAGATCATTTAAAAAGCTACTAATCCTTTTGGAAACACAGATCCAGGTGACATTTTACAAAGTAAATTCTAGAGTTAAATACTCACTTTTACTATAAAAATCTTATTCTCTTAAAGATTTATTTATTCTCAATCACCCACTGACTAGAGTGGTTTTAACTCCAGTTCTTAACCAGTACAACATACCAATTTACTTAAACATGAAATTTTATACAATTTTTGAAATTCTGACATATAAAATGTCGAGATTTCTAATATTTGATAAAGATACATTATTTTAAGGGCACCTGGAAGGCTCAGTCAGTCAGTCACTCAAGTGACTCAGTGGGATTGAGCCCTGCATCAGGCTCTGCGCTGACAGAGCCTGCTTGGGATTCCCTCTCTTTCCCTTTCTCTCTGCCCCTCCCCTGCTCATGCTCATGCTCTCTCAAAAAAAACCAAAAAACAAAAAATTAAAAAAATTTTTAAACAGATGCTTTTAATAAACACTAAAATAATTATGCCATATTTTGCTAATGAATTAGCATCACCACATGGTCTGATTACAGCAGAGTTTTACTCACCGACTATAAAATCCTGGGGACAGACCAACATTCCCCTTTCATTTGAAAATACTGGTAGCATGAAAATGAGGCTCCCTGGCACAAAAACAGACACACAGACCAATGGAATAGAAGCCCCAGAACTAGACCCACAAACGTATGGCCAACTCATCTTTGACAAAGCAGGAAAGAACATCCAACGGAAAAAAGACAGTCTCTTTAACAAATGGTGCTGGGAGAACTGGACAGCAACATGCAGAAGGTTGAAACTAGACCACTTTCTCACACCATTCACAAAAATAAACTCAAAATGGATAAAGGACCTGAATGGGAGACAGGAAACCATCAAAACCCTAGAGGAGAAAGCAGGAAAAGACCTCTCTGACCTCAGCCGTAGCAATCTCTTACTCGACACATCCCCAAAGGCAAGGGAATTAAAAGCAAAAGTGAATTACTGGGACCTTATGAAGATAAAAAGCTTCTGCACAGCAAAGGAAACAACCAACAAAACTAAAAGGCAACCAACGGAATGGGAAAAGATATTTGCAAATGATATATTGGACAAAGGGCTAGTATCCAAAATCTATAAAGAGCTCACCAAACTCCACACCCGAAAAACAAATAACCCAGTGAAGAAATGGGCAGAAAACATGAATAGACACTTGTCTAAAGAAGACATCCAGATGGCCAACAGGCACATGAAAAGATGCTCAACGTCGCTCCTCATCAGGGAAATACAAATCAAAACCACACTCAGATATCACCTCACGCCAGTCAGAGTGGCCAAAATGAACAAATCAGGAGACTATAGATGCTGGCGAGGATGTGGAGAAACGGGAACCCTCTTGCGCTGTTGGTGGGAATGCAAATTGGTGCAGCCACTCTGGAAAACAGTGTGGAGGTTCCTCAGAAAATTAAAAATAGACCTACCCTATGACCCAGCAATAGCACTGCTAGGAATTTACCCAAGGGATACAGGAGTGCTGATGCATAGGGGCACTTGTACCCCAATGTTTATAGCAGCACTCTCGACAATAGCCAAATTATGGAAAGAGCCTAAATGTCCATCAACTGATGAATGGATAAAGAAATTGTGGTTTATATACACAATGGAGTACTACAGGGGAATGAGAAAAAACGAAATATGGCCCTTTGTAGCAGCGTGGACGGAACTGGAGAGTGTGATGCTAAGTGAAATAAGCCATACAGAGAAAGACAGATACCATATGTTTTCACTCCTATGTGGATCCTGAGAAACTTAACAGAAACCCATGGGGTAGGGGAAGGAAAAAAAAAAAAAGAGGTTAGAGTGGGAGAGAGCCAAAGCATAAGAGACTCTTAAAAAACTGAGAACAGGGGCGCCTGGGTGGCGCAGTCGGTTAAGCGTCCGACTTCAGCCAGGTCACGATCTCGCGGTCCGTGAGTTCGAGCCCCGCGTCGGGCTCTGGGCTGATGGCTCAGAGCCTGGAGCCTGTTTCCGACTCTGTGTCTCCCTCTCTCTCTGCCCCTCCCCCGTTCATGCTCTGTCTCTCTCTGTCCCAAAAATAAATAAACGTTGAAAAAAAAAAATTAAAAAAAAAAAAAAACTGAGAACAAACTGAGGGTTGATGGGGGGTGGGAGGGAGGAGAGGGTGGGTGATGGGTATTGAGGAGGGCACCTTTTGGGATGAGCACTGGGTGTTGTATGGAAACCAATTTGACAATAAATTTCATATATTGAAAAAAAAATATTTAGAATAAAGCCTATCTAAAATATAAAAAAAAAAAAGAAAGAAAGAAAATGAGGCTCCCTTCAGCCACAAATAAAATGGGATAGCCCTAGATAGGCTCCCCCCAAATTATGGAGCCTCCACGTGGAGGCTGCTTGGGATTCTGTCTCTCCCTCTGCCCCTCTCCCCTACTGGCACTCTCATTCTCTCAACAACAACAAAATTAAAAAAACAAAAAAACGAAAGACCGTATCCAATAGAGAAGAGAAACCTTGTACCCAAACATTACAAAAGCACTCTCTTCCCTACTTCCAACCAACATTAATGGTATATCATCATCTAACTCCTCTGACCTCAAACCCACAGGACATTTGTCTCTTTTCTGTTCCTCATCCCTCATCTTCCTCCAAAATTAAGACCTCTTAATACCTCATACTGTTTCATATTTCATAATATTTCCTCTTCCCCATTTGGAGTACCAACAACTTAATTCAATTAATTACTGCTGGTTTTCTGGGTGATGACAGACTAAGCTCCCTTCCTCCATGGTCTCTTTCTCGCACCATACAACTCTCTCGTTCCAGACTAACAACACCCTTAATGTGCAGGTACTGACACCTTTTGGACGAGAAATCAAGAGCTAACCACTCTGATATGAATAAAATCCAAATCGCCCAATGGGAACGGAACGTAAAACTCTCCCAAATCTGTACCTTCATTACCCCTCTCCAGGAACAGGCCCTCTAGCCCCTAATAAAACACTAATTCATCATATTCTCAATTAACCAACTTATTTTCAGCATACAAACCCCTCTCCTGAGACGCCCTGGTGCAACCTCCAGTTCTCGCTTTTCCTGTCAAAATTCCAGTTCAAGGATTTCTATCTGAATGAAACTTTCCCCAGTTTTGCCCAGAAAGGATGGGATGTCACCGCCATGCTGTATACACTTCCTCAGCCCTTAGTTCAATCTCTAAAATGAGACACACTATTCTATCTGGTATTAATAACAATTAACAGTAAGTAACATACACTGCGAATGTCACCCGTACCAGTACTTTGTGTTCAAATTACTCATTTAATCCTCAAAACACCGTGTGATCAATATTACAGTTGTCGTAACTATTTTTTTTTATTTTGAGAGAGTGAGCGGGCACAAGCAGGGGAGGGCAGAGAGGGAGAGACAGAATCCCAAGCAGGCTCCACACTGTCAGCGCAGAGCCCAACATGGGGCTCCCATGAACCGGGAGATCGTGACTCGAGCCGAAACCAAGACTCGGATGCTCAGCCGACTGAGCCACCCAGGCACCTCTGTATTGACTATTGGAAAGCTGAGGAAATCGAGGCTCACGGGGTGTAAATGGCAGTCGTGGTCACGCAGCTGGGACAAGCCATCTGCCCCCAGAGCCCACTCCCTTAACCCCTGTGAGTACTGAGTCATGTGTCACTGCACCGGCAGACAGGAAGCAACGTGAGGTCCTCTCTTCCTCATCTTTATCCTCCCACGGGACAAGCTCTGCATATTATCCATGCTCACCCAATATTTGTTGAGAGAATGAGCAAGGAGATTAACACAAGTGGTCTTATCCTTTAGAGGAAATACATGCACAGTTAAACAGGCCTGTCATAGAGCTTCCTACCAAGAGTGGTTCCAGTGGTAAGAATTTCAGGTAGGAGGGGGACTCCGTTCTCAAGTAGCTGGGTTATGACACGCCCCTCAGAGGGTCTCCACCACGTCTCGGGCCCTATGTCGATGCAGCACCAGGCTGTGTGACTGCCACGGTATCCCGAAAGGAGGCAGAGCAGTACAAAGCCAGAGTCCAACGGCATTGGCTTGATATCCCGGAGCACATTCTCACGGGCGAGTCTTAGCGCTCGTAGCCCGTGCCTGTGTATGTCAAATGTCACATCCTCAGGCCCCGATCGACTCCCCCCAGTTAGGTCCCAGCCGGCAGAACCTCCAGAAGAAAAATACCTTCGTCTCGGCACCCGACGCAGACGATACCCGAGAGCCAAGGCCAAGCTTTACGGGAGGCAGAAGGTGACTGACACGAGGCCACTACTGACGAGCACCCTCACCATGTCATGACAACACTGGAACGTGACAGAAACTCTAACTTCTCAGGCCCCGGAGGCCACCCTATTTCTTTCCCTCTTACTGAATGGGACCGAAACTCGACTCTAACTTCTCATACCTCGGAAGTCGTTCTACTTCTTTCCCTTTTATTTTCAGTGCTTTGAAATTTTTCTCCCAATCTTGGACCGTAGAGAGATGTTTTTCCACTAGAGCTTCCATATCAACTTGTCCAATTACGATCCATTCCTATTAAAGAATGGAAAACATATTAAAGAAACAGAATTTATTAACATATAAAATATTAGGGCCCAACGATAAAAAGGTACAGATTTAAGGTATTCAGGTAAATTTCAATTTAAGTACTCAAATATAACCATTACTGTAGAGCCTAAAAAAACTATTTAACATATAAAAGTAAGTGATCATCAAACTTTTTTTAAAAGACCACAAAACCCTTTTCTCAGATTCTCTTCTCAAATTTGATGTATCCAAATACAGAATCATTTGGCAAAGCCAAGGCTACAAATTTGAACGTATGCACATTCAATCAGTCCTAGAAACCCGACAGTCAGAAGCAGCACCCGGTGGCAACTGGGAGACCGGCTGACGTCTCAGTCACGTGTCTTGGGAGTGAAAGGAAGGACGAGGGACACAGCTGGGGTCTCTCCCCATTGAGCAGCCAAGGTTCACTCCAACACGAGGAGGAAGTGAAATCCTCTCCACCTCACTACATCTGAGACCTCATTCCAAGGGCCGCTCGATTCAAAGACTGAATGAAAGGAGATAGTTTCCCAAGAGGAGTTAAAATTGACACAAAAGAATCTTGTCACATCCCAAGCTGATGTAACTAGTTTCTCAATCTTCAAAAAGTCAAAGACAAAAAAATCTTAGTAGAACTTGGTTCTCATCTGTGGTGTAAATCTGGGTTGTACAGGAATCCTCACACTGGCTCCCCACCTTGCCCTACTTTTACACTATGCCACATAAGATAAACCGTAGATCAGTACATTTAATACTCATTCAACCAATCAGATGAAACGTTATAACAGAATAACAGACAATTACAAGTTCCATACCTTATGTTGGTGTAAAACAGCTGATAGTCTCCTAAACAGATCTTCTGCTTTGCTGAAAATAGTCAAAAATCCATTTGCATTTCTATCAATCATAACAGAAAAAATAGACTCATCTCCGGCCTCACCCACTCCCCTAAACTGATTAGGAATGCCGATGAACCTCTTCATTTCTCTGTAATATTTAGCCCGGATTTCTTCAAGAGGAGGCCTGAATTGTAACCGTCCCTGTCTGAAAACAAAGAAATAGCTTTAACATATGAATTACTGGAAAAACATGGTCTGAAAATGAAAGGGGCTGTAAGAAAGCTTACTTGTACACGAGGTCTATGCTTATTTCTGGCAGGTTCTCATTAAGTGCCTCCAGGCCCATCTGATACTGGTGTTCGAGGGCTTTGTACAGCTGGTGATTCCAGTGCTGCTTCCACGCACGCATGTCACCGGCCTGGAACCCCTGATAGGTTAGAGTCACGTTTTTTATTTAAAAACCAGGTGACAGAATGGATGTGGGGAATAAGCTTCGGAACTCCTTAGGCCTGCACCCATGGGTTAACAAGGCACAGAGAATTACAAGGCCATGGGATGCTCTCATCCAAGTTTACAACAACAAGATCGGGCAAATAAGGAGAAGAAGGGGGGCCAAGTCCCCCAGAATAGAGAGGGGGGGCAAAGGCCCCCAGAATAGAGAGAGGGGACAAAGGCCCCCAATACAAAGGTATATGAGGTAAACAAGATTAGGCATTCAGGGCAAAAACACCCCCCCCCCCACCCATTTAGTACTAGAGCAGAAAGCTGCTTTCACAGGAGGGAAGGCTGAAGTTCGGTAAACAGGTAAATTGGGCTATAGACCCTGTGGGGCAGTGAAGCTGCCCAGAGCGGAGATGATTAACAAAAGAAAGGTGCATTTGCAGTGATAGGTATTGAGGAGGGCACCTGTTGGGACGAGCACTGGGTGTTGTGTGGAAACCAATTTGATAATACATTTCATATTAAAAAAACAACAACAAAAGAAAGGTGCCTTGGCAACCCTGAGGTCACGTGTCCTACCTGCCTCGTCCCCTAGGCTAAGATAAACAAAGGTGCTGCCTCCTGCCCTCTGTAAACAACCTTCCGCCAGTCTGCCCGGTGCCCCAACGTTGTTGTGTATTAACCCAAACCCCTAACCCCGAATGTCTTCAAGACCCCCTTTCCCTCATATCCACAAGTTAATGTTCACAGATTCATTGTCCCTTTGTGCACGTCCATTGCCATGTTTGTAAGCCTTCTGATGCTAATAAAAGCAGAGCAAGGGCCCTTATTTGGGGCTCTTGTCTTTTCTGGACATTAGTCATCTCTCGCTTTAATCCTGCGTCCCACTCTCTTGCTCCACAAGAGAGAACTGTAGACTTAGATTCTACGACAAATGGGGTCTTCATTTAAAGCATTTATACCGTATATAGTGAAATTATAAGCAAAAAACAAAAAAAACACCCATTTTTAACATCTTAAAACATGCAACTCCTTCACTGCTACCTGTAGTAGGACAGTTTATATAAAGTCAAATATAAAAATTTCCAAGCTTCATGCTTTTAAATAGTCCACAAAAAGACCGGCAAAACTTAAAATATCAAATTAACGTTAAGTGGATGTTATATATGAGTTTTATACTATGGCGCTAAAAAAAAGTCAGTGGTTTATTTGATCAACTTCTTAGACCTCTTTCTAAAACCCCCATCAAGTGCAGCTCTTCTCTTCCTTCTTCACCCCCTAAATAATCCACCGCACATTTTTAAAAAATAATCAACTGAAAAATATGAAGGTGCTCAAGACAGTTTACACTCTTTGTGCTTCCGTATAACCATAAATACATTAATGCCAACGCTTGTTTTTTCTTCAAGATCTAAGAATTGGGGGCTCCCAGGTGGCTCAGTCGGCGAAGTGTCTGACTCTTGCTTTCAGCTCAGCTCATGATCTCGGGGATCATGAGTTCAAGGCCTGGAACAGGCTCTGTGCTGGCGGCACAGAGCCTGCTTGGGATTCCCCCTCTCCGGCTGTCTCTGCCTGCCACCCTCCACCCCTGTGTGTGCGCGCACATGCTCCCTCTTTCTCAAAAGAAAAAAGAAATAAACTTAAAAAGAATTGAAAAAAAAATCTCAGGGCACCGGGTGGCGCAGTCGGTTGAGCGTCCGACTTCAGCCAGGTCACGATCTCGCGGTCCGGGAGTTCGAGCCCCGCGTCGGGCTCTGGGCTGACGGCTCGGAGCCTGGAGCCTGCTTCGGGTTCTGTGTCTCCCTCTCTCTCTGCCCCTCCCAAACTCACACTCTGTCTCTCTCTCTCTCTCTCAAAAATAAACAAACATTAAAAAAATGTTTTTTTTAATTTAAAAACTGAAAACTACATGTAAACAGATAAGACACGTAATTCATCCTCAGCTAAGACCCCCTACCACAGACCGGGCAGGAGGCTCTGTGCATTACACTTACATAAATATCATAATTTATCAAAATGTGTATAGAAATGGAATTTTACCCAAAAAAAAGGAAAACACTCTGAAACGGTTATTTCAATTACTGGGCTTCTGCCCAACTTCGCTTCATGTTCTACACGTCTCCACCAGCTAAAAGAAAACTAAACAATGGTAACGTTTAAGCACCAAGTCAAAGAAACTACTAAGTCTGAACTGAGAAACTGGACGTTCCAAAAGATAAATGAAAACTTATTTTTATATTTTTTAATGTAAATGCATTGTTAATTTGTGGTCTTTATATACAATTCGGTAGAACTCTACATTTATTAGAAATTTCTTAGTAAAGATTTACAGATAACCTTTATGAACTCGTCCTCAACTCCTATATTTACCTTCTGAAAAGATCACACTCAAAGAGTAGACACCAAGGAAAAACATAATTACCTGGGCTTCTACGCTTGCTAAGCCAGTTCTCAGTTCTTGTAATCCATCTTTCCAACGCTGCTGCTGCCGAAGCAGATCAATGTTCATGAGAAAGACGACCTGTTAAAAATTAAAGCACAGCAGTCGCAAAGTAACCCTGGAAAAGCAGTAACTTTTCGGTAGGAAAACCTGACAGATACCAACCACCTCAACCGAGTGATCAAGATTAATTCAACCGATAGTAAGACATAGAAATAACTGATTGATACCCCGACAAAGGCAAACATCGCTGCTGCGGTATTTCTGTCAGAACCGCATCACCGTGATCTAAGAATGAGAGAGCTTCATACAAACCACATTGAGACACTTTCTACAAAAAAACGACCGATTCTGTAACGAGTATCAAGGCGATGACAAGCAAGGAAAGCCTCAGAAGGAGGAGGAGACTACAGAGACTCAACGACCAAACGCAAAAAGACATCAGTGGAAAAGCTGTAAAATTCAAAACCCACCTATTGCCTAGTTATCATAAATGTAGTATGGTGATTCAAGTTGTTAACAACAGAGGAAGTCAATAAGTGTGAACTCTGTACTATTTTGGCAACCGTAAGTCTGTTAAATAATTAGACTTCCAAATAAGTAAAAACTATTTCAAATTATAACACACGGTGCCTGGGGGGGTTCAGTCAACTAAGCATCCAACTCTTGATTTCAGTCCAGGTCATGATCTCACAGTTTCTGAGTTCGAGTCCCACCCACATCGGGCTCTGTGCTGACAGTGCAGAGCCTGCTTGGGATTCTCTCTCTCTCTCTCTCTCTCTCTCTCTCTCTCTCTCTCTCACTCTCTCTCTCTCTCTCTCTGCCCCTGCCCTGCTCTGTCCCTCTCTCAAAAATAAATAAACTTAAATGTTTTTTAATTTAAAAAGAATAAAATTACATCCCAATTACCATTTTAATAATACTCTTCAGGGGCGCCTGGGTGGCGCAGTCGGTTAAGCGTCCGACTTCAGCCAGGTCACGATCTCACGGTCCGTGAGTTCGAGCCCCGCGTCAGGCTCTGGGCTGATGGCTCGGAGCCTGGAGCCTGCTTCCGATTCTGTGTCTCCCTCTCTCTCTGCCCCTCCCCCGTTCATGCTCTGTCTCTCTCTGTCCCAAAAATAAATAAAAAACGTTGAAAAAAAAATTAAAAAAAAATAAATAAATAATACTCTTCATAGATTATCTAATTGTACAAATAAAACCTACCTTTTCACAAAATGTAGTGTGCCATTTTCTCAGTTTTCTATTTTCAGTGGCAAGTCGTTGGGCAGCATTTTGGAGCTTTTGGATGTAGGCTTCTAATTCTTTAGGATTATCCCAAGTAATCTGTGACTTTCCCCCACTTCCTGCTTTTGAATTCTAAGGGACAACAAATGCCATTTAGCGATACAATGCATTTCTTTTTTCCACAAGATTTCACACTGTCCATCTTCAGTCCAGTTATTCCTAACACTATCTGCAATGAGGACGCAAAGAGTAATGCTTCCATTTTATAAACAATAAGGCAATGTGGCAAAATGAATAGCTCCCTCCCTCCCAAGTTTCCTCTCTTAGAGTGAAACAGCCCTAGATGAGCTAGATTGACCTCTCTCTCTCTCTCTCTCCCACACACACACACACACACACACACACACACACACACAGGAATGACAGGTGGAAGGCAGCAGACGACCTTGAGGCCTGGAGAGCTGAGGAGAGACACATGCATGCTTCCTCACCGTCTCCATATGTGCAGGACAGGGCGATAGACACGCCTCCCACCAGGAGCCACCTCCAGGAACACACCACAAGCTCCGGAAGAAGCCGGCTCCCTCTGGCCAAAGGACTGGGAACACTGTGGTCCAACGGAACCTTCAGCGATACCCACCCTCCTCTGGCCAAACACCAACAGAAATGCCACAGCTCTGCAGCCTGAGCAGAACCAAACAGGGGGCTGACCCTCCATCCACCAATCAAAGGCCAGGAGTGTTCAAGTCCTGGCCAAGGGAAGGCTGGCTGAACAACGAGCTGCCCACCCCCGGGCAGGCAGGTCAGCCCAGTGCTCCCTCCCAGCCACGTGAAAGGGGCTCGAGAAGGGGCCAGGCTCACACCCTGCTTAGGGGCAGCACAGGCCGGGACCACCCTCAAGGGAAGGTGTCAGTGCCCTGAACGGGGCACTCAACTCCCACTCCCTCACGGGAAGCCGAGCAAGTCCAGGACGGTTCCTGCGGGGCCCAGCGGAGTGTGGAGCACACACACTCACTCGGGAATCACTACGCTTCATTCCGTCACAGAGAAACGCTACTCAGAAAGGACCGCAAACTCAAAAGCTAAGACCATGACAGCCAGGAGGAAGTAGAAGATTCTGAAAGTGCTAACAGATCTGTCAACTGTGACTTTCATTTCTGGTAACAATATCCTTCGGTAAAGGGGGGAATACAAACATTGCGGGACAAAGGAAAAGACAAGAGAATCCGTTGCAAAGCTGCTTGTAAGACATGGCTAAAGCCAATTCCCTCGGTAAGGACCTCAAAAGCAAAGGAAAACTCTGGGGTTAGGGAAATGTCAATACAAAACAAACTGTCCTTCTTGTGAATTTCTTAAATCCTACCTGATGACTGAAGCAAAAATCAAAACCCCATGTGCCTGGTGCTGTGTGCACACAGACAGTACTCCACAGTCAGGACAAATATGTAAGGATGGAGGGGAGAAAGTGCCCAACAGCAGCCAGGTTTCTACACGTCCTTGACGTGCTGCCTGGCAAGGCAGGGGATCACTCACGTCCAGAATACAGCAGACCCTCCATACGCAGCCACTGAATGGATGAAACGCAATCGTATTCAATCCAACAGAGCACTCCATGCAACAGCCTAGAAAGCATGAATGAGCAACCACCACACATGACCCACTGTCGCACTGCTACAGGTCATGAAGGTAAGTAAGTCAGAGTCCCTGCCCTCGGAGACAGCGAGTGGCCAGAGGATTAGAAAGAACCTCGGCGTTCTTGCTCCTTCCATCTTGGTTTCTTCTCTACTATTCGGTCTCATTTAACATATGCTAATATAATGATGTACTTCTCACAACCCAATTTCTCATAGAAATATCAACAAATATTTCTTTGAGTATATTTATTAGAGAAGAAAAAGTCCTAAAGGTGTGCAATTAAACATTATCTATTTGGTAAAAAGGGGTAAAAAAATAATAAAATATTTCCCATTTTCAAAAGTACACTTGTAAACAGGCACAGAAAAAAAAATTTAAAGGATATACTCCAGACTGCTAAGAATGGCCATCTCTTGGTGATACAGTTTTAAAACACCTTTTTTCCTGTTGTTTACCTGTGTTTTTTAAACTTTGCATTATAAAGTTTGGAGCTTTCGCAATAAAAAATTTTTCATTAAAAAAAATTTTTTAAATTTAAAAATCTGTAATATGAATTATAGGACTTGTTGTAAATTGTAGGCCTGAGAACTAGTGAGCAGAACAAAGTTAATGTAGTAGATCTGACTGCCATCCCTTAAAGGCCTATTTAACATCCTGACCCTGACCCTGACCCTGATGCAGCCCTGGCACCTGCACACGTGGATCATGGAGGCCCCCCACCACCCTAACTTGTAAGACAGCTCATGGTAGCTCAACCACACACTTTATACTCAACACTTGATCTCCTTCTGGGCATCTGGAAGTTTGGTACATTATCAGGCAGAAGATACCTCCAGGACGAGTCCCCCAAAAGTGCCCAGGTACAGAGTTTCTAATGGTCTTCCCGGTGAGAAAACATCACATGTATTACAACTTGTGATGGGGAGCAGGGCGGGGGTGCGGGGGCAGGTGGAGGATGCCCTGTGTGGGTCCACAGGGAGGGGTTCCTGACAGCCAGCGCCCCGTTTGCCCAGCCTTCGTTCCGGGCCCTTCCCTGTATGGACTCTGCTCTGCACCTCCTGCTGCAGGAGACCATAAGGAGATTGGCGGTGAGTACAGCTACACCATGACCTAGCAGTCCTCCTACAAAAGCACAGAAACTGGGCGCAGTCTTGAGGAAAATCACAACCACTGATCCACTTGCAAATAAAACAATAAGAAAAGGGTATATTCCTCTTCTACTTAATCTTTAAATATTTTATGTCTGTTAAGACTAAAATTATAGATTTCAAAAAGCTACAAGTCACATAGTAATAGGATAGTTTGAAAACTAGTGTAGGTTTTCCTAATGCCATATGCGTGGATACTTAAACAAGCACAGATAAAAAAAAGCCAAATAAATCTCAAAGTATAAAATCAGGAGACGACAGAAAAGCATTAAAGACTGGTATATAAGGACCTCACAATTCAGGGGCGCCTGGGTGGCTCAGTCAGTTAAGCATCTGACTCGATCTCAGCTCAGGTCACGATCTCACAGTCGCATGGTTCCAGCCCCGCATAAGGCTCTGTGCTGACATCTCAGAGCTGGGAGCCTGCTTGGGATTCTGTGTCTCCCTTTCTCTCTCTGCCCCTCCCCCACTCACACTTTGTCTCTGTCTCTCTCAAAAATAAAATTCTTTTTAATGTTATTTATTTTTGAGAGAGACAAGAGTGCAAACGGGGGAGGGACAGAAAGCAAGGGAGATACAGAATCCCAAGCAGACTCCAGGCTCTGAGCTGTCAGCACGGAGCCGGACATGGGGCTCCAACTCACAAACCATGAGATCATGACCTCAGCTGAAGTCAACGCTTAACCGACTGAGCCACCCAGGTGCCCATGAAAAATAAACTTTAAAAAAAAAAAAAAAAGACCTCACAATTCAGTGAATAAGTAAATATAATAGCACACAAGTTGTATACTACATGTATTAATTCACTGGATCAAACTCAGCACCTGAATATGTGAAACACTACAACCACTTAAATCTACAAGTGCTACTTGTTAAGAGTGAAGGAAGTCACTGGGGAACAAAACCTTAGATCAATATTAAGCTGAAGGGTACACTAAAAAACTAAGAAACAAGAAACACCTCACAAGTAAAATCTAATTATTATAACACAGAAAGTCCATTTACCTTAATTATCTGTTCAAATGCTAATGCAGATTGTAACATCATTGGTCTCTGACTTTGAATCATTTGTTGATCAATGGAATTGTAAAAATGTGCCACCTACAAAGTAAAAGTACAATTAGCAACAATCATTAATAACTAAGACACTTAATTTTTCACCTGTTTTCATTTTTACTTGTTTGAACGGAAACATCAATGCTTCTCATCCTAAGATTTAACAAGAAGCAGCTTTTCATCTCTAATACAGCACTCATGCCCATGTTAACATACGCAGTCACTCCTTGCTGAGTTCCCACAATGTGCCAAGTCCCGTCCCAGGGGCTGATTAAACAAAGACTAGAAAACCCAGTCCCTGTGACCAAGAAGTTCACAGTCTCAGGGGAAATATGGAAGAAACCAGTAAAGCATATCAAATGCTAAAAACTGAACTCTTCACTCCTGCAACTCTGCAAACGTGTTCCTTTGTCAGCATTTAACAATTAATCCACTTCTCAGACCAAGAGATCCTTGAGTTGTCCTTTACTTTTCTTTTACATCCCACATCAATGAAGTCTACTGACTATACTTTTTGTTTGGTTTTTATTTATTTTTTACTCAAATTCTAGTTAGTAACATACTGAGCAGTATTGGTTTTGAGAGAATTCAGTGATTCAGCTCTCACCTACAACCCCTGGGGCTCATCACCAGGTAACTCATCCTCCCACCCTCCCCCCCTCCAGCAGCCCTCAGGGTATTGTCTGTACTTAGGACTCTCTTGTAGACAGGATGCCTGGTCTCTCAGTCCCTTGAGAGTCTGACTTCAGCTCAGGTATTATCTCAACTCACAGGCTGTGGGATAGAGTCCTGCATTGGACTCTATGCTGACAGCAAGACTTGCTTGGGATTCTGTCTGTCTGTCTGTCTGTCTGTCTCTCTCTCAGTCCCTCCCCCACACACCAACACACTCCCTTTCTCTCTTTTGAAATAAACTTAAAAAACAAAGTCTCTTGCGGTTTGTTTTCTTCTCTTTTTCCCTCCCTTCCCATATGTTCGTCAGTTTTGTTTCTTAAATTACACGAGTGAAATCATGAATTTGTCTACTGCCTACACTTTTACAACACACGTTACAGGCAACCATGTCACCCACGTCCACCAACCCCAAGGAGGGTGAGCACCCCCGTCGCTCGACAAGACCAGTGTGGCCGTCTCCAAACTGGTCTGTCTCCAGCGGTGGCTTCCTAGTGTCTGTTCAAAGCATTCAAAGAAGCCAGAGTGGTCCTTCCTAAAGATAAATCACACTATTCTATTTGCTACACCAAAACTCCCGATGACTCCCCACTGCATATGAGAATAAAATCCCAAATCCCAACACTCTCACCTAAAACCTTCCACTGGCTTCCCAATACGCTGTCGAATAAAACCCAAATCCCCAAGCCATGTCGCTCCCCCAGAACATACGTTTTACATAAGCTGCCCCACCACAGAGCCTCACTGCAGGGCGGCCACGCTGGGCTCCTTGCTGCTCCTGTGACCTCCAGGGGGAGTCTCCCTCAGGAGCCACGTGTGAACGTCCCGCACCCAACAGCCTTCCTCCAGACACCTGCAAGGTTCTGTGTCACCTGAAGTCGTATCTCTTCCCAAATATCACCTTTCAAGGCCTACCCTGGCCACTCTGTATAACACGGCAGTCTCTGCTCCAATCGTTTTTTCTTTTGCTTCACAGTACTTAGCACTACCCTAGCTCCCAAATTACAACACCTGCTTCAAGAACAGCATCTAGCAAACAGTAGGCACCTGGTAATTATTTCTTCAATCAAGGAATCAAAAACCAGAGATACCCACAAGGTACACTGATGAACGAAAGAGCAACTGTCAACTCTGTTGGGGGAAAAGGAGAGGTTCAGGGAAGCAGATCAAGTGGACACCATGGAGTAAGTCGAAGGAATTGAAAACGATGGTCTTTTCATGTCTGTATCCCCAGCACCTCACAATACACTTGGCCCAGAGTACATTCTTAAAAAATATTTCCTAATTTTATAGATGGTCTGCCTCCTGCCACTAGTACTTATAAAAATAGGCTGTATTTGGTGGAGGATATCCAGGGTATTTATTCTACACCACAGTCGCGGTCCAAGAAAAAGCCTATTCCAGAACACTAGAAGCAAAAGAATACACAGAATTACAGCAATCTGGCTGAGCTACTCTCTAACCAACTCCCACTTCCCACTCCCTGCTCCGGCTGAATTCTTGCTCAGAAGTGAAGGTGCTCGTAAACAGATCTCCCCAGGGGAAATGCCGATGCTACATGACCACACTCATCCTTGGAGCTCCTGTGTCGTGCACTAAATACACAGGATACGAGAGTGAGCAAGCCTCTCTGCTTTCGAAGACGCAGCCCCTCTGTGTAACACTCACCCACCCCACCCTCGTGCTCCTGAGAGAACCCACATACCCCTCCAGGCTCACACCAAACAGCATTCCTCCGTAAGGATTTATCTGATACTGCCTCTACCCCTACCCAGGAAATAACTGAAAATTGCCACCTCTATGCTTTCCTGGGACTTTACAAAATCTTTAATAGAGTACTCGTAATGTATTACCTATTTTTTTAATGTTTATTTATTTTTGAGAGAGAGAGAGAGAGAGAGACAGAGAGAGACAGAGAGACAGAGCATGACTGGGGAGGAGCAGAGAGAGCGATACCCCAGAATCTGAAGCAGGATCCAGCCTCCACAGTCAGCACAGAGCCCAACACAGGGCTCGAACCCACGAACCACGAGATCATGACCTGAGTCGAAGTTGGATGCTCAACTGACTGAGCCTCCCAGGTACCCCAATACCTGTTTTATCAAGTTTTCACTTATCTGTCATCAGTACATAAACTTAATGGAATAAATATGGGCTTTGGAGCCACCTTTGGTATCAAATCCCAGCTTCATCACTTACTAGCTACGTGGCATCAGAAAAACTATGTTATGAATCGGATCCCCAATCAGTTATGTGAAAAACGGGGAGTTAACTGAAATAACATAAATAAGGTATCTACCAGAAGGCCTGATATTTACGAGGATTCATTATTTATTTCGCTCTCTCCCTCTAGACCAGTGGTTCGCAACCATGGTTGATTTGCACCCAAGGGGACACTTGGCAACGTCAGGAGACACCTTTGAATGTCAGTACTAGGCAGGTGCTACCGGCCAGAGAGGCTACTAAAATGCACAGGACGCCCCCACAGAAAAGAAGTGGTGCAAAATGTTAACAGTGCTGAGGCCGAGAAACCATGTGCCGGAATACAGCAGCCGCGTATTCATCTCACACCCTTGCTACCCTGTGCACAGCAGTACAGGTGCTCAGTGGATCCTCGCTCCAAGAACAGACGGAGAGCAAGACATGCAGGATACAGCTCTTGCCTCTAACATACTGTTCCTGACCACTGAGACACCGTTCCTGACCACTGAGACACCGTTCCTGACCACTGAGACACCGCTCCTGCCTCTGAGACACCGCTCCTGCCTCTGAGACACCGCTCCTGCCTCTAAGATCTGTTAATTACATGAGCGAAAAGACAAAACACATCCAATACTACAGAAAAGCGTTCAAGACTGATGTGCACACTGCATACGGAGTAAGGACGGATCACCCAAAGGAAGACAAAACAAAGAAAGAGATTTCTGAGTGGGGAATTAGGGATGACTCTGAGTTTTCTACTCAGAAGGAACAGGTATCCATGCATGGAGACACGTTCAGAGGAGAACCGGGTCTCGTGTGATTGAAGCATAGGGCACAACCTGAAGGGAAGAGTCCAGGCGGTGAAGGCCACAGCCAGTCAGGTCAGTTAGAGCATGATTAACAAGGGCCTGAGGACTGTGCTAAAGAGACACACAACGAGGGGTAATAGTTGGCTTTAAACAGGGAAATGTGGGGCACCTGGGTGGCTCTATGGGTGAAGCATCTGACTCTTGATTTCGGCTCAGGTCATGACCTCATAGTTCATGAGTTTGAGCCCGCACTGGGCTCTGCGCTGACAGTGCAAAGCCTACCTGGCTTTCTCTTTCTCTCTCTCTCTTTCTTTCTCTCCCTCTCTCCCTCTCTCTCTCTCTCTCTCTCTCTCTCTCTCTCTCTCTCTCTCTCTCTCTCTCTCCCCCTCCCTCCCTCCCTCCCTCCCTCTGCCTGCTTCTGCCACTAACAAACATGTGCCCGCTCTCTTTCTCAAAATAAATAAGCAAACTTTAAAAAACATTAAAAAAAATAAACAGGTAAATGATATGATGGCAATGTGCTGAACAGATAGACCCAGGAAACGACCAGAAATAGAGACTAGTCCATCAGCCTTGTAAATCTCTAAGAACCTGCCTACTGAAGGTGAGTGGAGAACAGAGGACGCTTTGGTTAGAAAGTCCTTTAATATCCATGCGTGTAACATGAAAGAAAAAGGAAAAAAAAAGAAAAATCACATTCTAATTTTCCAAATGTTTTTAGAATGAATATCAATACTTCAAATTAATGAATTCCTCTATAGGCTTAAAAAGCAAATTTTGTAAAGTAGTCATTTAGCAAACCATAATTTCACAAGACTCACTGGTGCTATTCTATTAGCCTAAAAAATAACAGTAGTAGAAAATGAAGCCCTTAAAATAGTCGAATGCAATGAACTCAGAACAGTCATATATTCAAAAATGTAATGCCATACTTGTTTAAGAATAATTGCTTGCTTGCAGAATTTCTGTGCAATGTTTGCAACTTGCTGTATTTTGGCAGGAATAACAAAGCCAAGAGCAGAAAGCTGACGAACTTCTCTCAGGAGAATCACCAACCGATCTGAATAATGCACCTTTAATGATCCATCACTAGGATCCAATTCCATAATTCGACTATTAGCCTCGATGCTACAAAATAAAACAACTTCTTAAGTTTCACGTTCTCACTATTGACATAAAAAACACAACAGTTTTTACAACTTTTCTATAAATATAAAATTAAAGTAAAAAAAAAATTTTAATCATAGTTTCCAAGTAATCTTTTTTTCTACATAGTATCTCACAATTCAGATCTTGGTAATAAACTGCAATACCCAAACTACACCATCACATTAATATTTCACTCAAGCAGTTTTTTGAAGTCAGAAAAATCAGTTGCTTAGCCTTCAGCTAAGACTCAAAACTCACATCATATTCACCATAAACAGAAAAGGTTTGGGGGAACCTGGGGGTTCAGTCACTTAAGCAACCGACTTCGGCTCAGGTCATGATCTCACCATTCCTGAGTTTGAGCCCCGCATCGGGCTCTGTTCTGACAGTTCAGAGCATGGAGCCTACTTCAGATTCTGTGGCTCCCTCTCTCTCTGCCCCTCCCCTGCTTGTGCTCTCTCTCTGTTTCTCTTTCAAAAATAAACATTAAAAAAATGTAAAAATTTAAAAAAAGAGAAAAGGTGCTGATTCATCTTCTAAAGGGTACCTTAGATTTTTTTTTTTTTTTTTGAGTCAGCCTACTTGGCCCTTTAATACTTTCATTAAAGGATCAATGATAGGGGCGCCTGGGTGGCTCAGTCGGTTGAGAGTCCAGCTTTGGCTCAGGTCATGATCTTGCGGTCTGTGAGTTCGAGCCCCACATGGGGCTCTGTGCTGACAGCTCAGAGCCTGGAGCCTGCTTCAGATTCTGCGTCCCTCTCTCTCTGCCCCTCCCCCACTGATGCTCTGTCTCTGTCTCAGAAATAAATAAATATTAAAAAAATTTAAAAAAAAAGGATCAGTGACAAAGAATATAAAAATGGTAGGAGTAGAGATACTCAAATGTTTCATTCCTCAGATCTTTGTTTCTCTACCTAAGGACTGGCCTTTGTGTTTCTTTCAAGGCTACAGCAGCTACTTTTAAATCAGGTCATTCAAGTCAGCGTGGACTGTGACAACACTGAGCTAAAGTGATCAACAAGTATTTTATTCTCATGACCTCTGTTTCAGGATCAGGTTTATATAATGCTTATTCCTTCGAATCACTTTTATCATTTAGAAAACACGTAGGTCTTAAAACGCAAGCTACTGAAAAGCAAAGAACAAATCTATCCCACCCACGTAACAACACCTATAATAAAGCATAATAAAAGGGAGACACTTTGGGGGCACCTGTGTGGCTCAGTTGATTAAGCAGCTGACTCTTGGTTTTAGCTCAGGTCATGATCTCATGGTTCGTGGGATCGAGTCCCACGACAGGCTCTGTGCTGACAGCGTGGAGCCTGCTTGTGATTCTCTCTTTCCCTCTCCCTCTCCCTCTCTCTGTTCCCCACCCCCCAGTTTGCGCATGAGCACACTCTCTCTCAAAATAAATAAACTTAAAAAAAAAAAAAGTTAAAAAAGGTAGATACTTTAAAATGGCTTAGAATAACGATTCAGCCCCAACTTTCGTATAACGTAAAGCCTGTCAGAAAATTTTAATGGTCAGTTTCTCTGCCTTTCTTTATTTGCAACTAACCTTCAAAATTACTTTCTATATACCAGCATACCCTGAAATATATTCTAAAACACACTGATTTTATGGAACAGTGATGGGTTTTGCCCAGAAAAAAAAGCAGAAGTCAAGAGTATTTCATCGGCAAATGGAAAACACCAGGATAAACAAAGTTGAACAGACTTCTTTCCGGAAAGTCTCAATCCTCTGGCATGCTAGTATACACAGAGGATCTCCACTACAACTACAAGGATAAAAGTGTGAACATTTCCCAAATGTACTTGACTACAGAACTTTTTTCCCCAGCATCTCTCCTATTTCAGGTTTCAGTAGGAAGGGAAAGAGTTACATGGCACAGTTATAACCATTATGCCCTGGTACTTTCTGGTTCTTTGAAGAGAAGAACACAATCAAAATGAAAGATGAGGGGAAGAAAATTATTCATTCAGTCTAAGAAGCTACCATTTTTGGACCTAAATATTCTTTGTAGCAGCATAGGGAAAATACACAGAATTTCATATTATGAACAAAATTAACTTTTGAAAAGTAACAAGATTCTAAAAACTGAAACATGACTAGTTTCTAAAAATATAATAATACACTAAGAAAAGTTTACCTGAACAAAGAAACAATGGTTTTTCCAGACCATACTTTTTTTTTTTTAAACAGGACATTTTTTCTTTTTATTTTATTTTAATGTTTTTATTTATTTTTGAGACAAAGAGAGACAAAGCATGAGCAGGGGAGGGGCAGAGAGAGAGGGAGACACAGAATCTGAAGCAGGCTCCAGGCTGACCTGTCAGCATAGAGCCCAACGTAGGACTCGAACCCACAGACCGTGAGATCATGACCTGAGCTGAAGTCGGACGCTTTATAAACTGAGCCACCCAGGCACCCCTAGACCATCCATTTTAAACAGCCATTAGAATAATTAGGTTAGCCAACTAAATTAGGTTCAATCTAGCTCGATAAATGTTGACCAAACCCTTACCCTATGGTAGGCGCCATAAGAGTATTTCATAAAGAAATACGCTCTACCTCAAAGAGTTTGAAATTATGAAATTTTACAATTGATAATGGTGCGTTTGTGTGTGTGTCCATGTAAATAATCTTCACGTAAAAAAGGTAGAAAAACGTGTATGAATATGGATAGCAAAGAACCATGGGAAAGGACAGCCTCATTCCAAAATCAGAATCTGTAGGTCTGAGAAACAGACCCAAGAGGCAAGGCGGGTGGCCAACTAACTCAATCTCCCAAGTCCCCAACTGTCAGGACTTAAAAGCTGAAAATCAAAAACTAACACAAATTTTTTAAGGAGCGGCAGCAAGTTTGGGGAAAGGAGAGAAGAGAGATCATTAATTCCATCCTGTCACTTAGATTACTCACACAAGAAACAAGATCCTTGGGTAGATTTCACTGTTTAGTGTAGTTACACTTACCACAAGCCGGATCTGGAATCAGACAAACCGGACTGAATGTCCCTGGACCAATCATCAAATTGTTCTTGTTCATACAGTTTGAACTGGTCTAACAGATCTTCGGCAGCTCGACGGAAAGATCGAAATCCTGACAAGTCGGATAAAAGAGCCTCTGCAATCTTGAGAGTATCATCCACCTTAAGAAGCCAAATTACACGAATATTACAAGAATGTATTAATACTTATTATAAGATTAGCACAAAAGGAACCACATTCTCTAACTGTGATTCAGAAATCATTTTCCCATTCAACTATGCACAGCAAAATAGAAAACTTGCCAAGGAATGTAAGAAAATCAACCCCTACTCTGCTCCGCTTTAGACAACCTCAGAATAACAAGACACAGATGATAATGCTGCCCGGGTATAACCTGAAGGGTAAGGTAAGGGAAATTCAAGGCAAACTCCCAAGAATTCAGCAACGTCCCTAAACAAAGGAAGCAATAATGTGCTAAGTGCTCTCGCAAACAGCTCAAACAATAACTGCCAGTCGGAATAGCAATCAAAAGAAAGCAATGCCTTTCTTCCACAAGTGTACAAAGAACCTTATAGCAATTTGGAAAGCTGACTGACAAAATTGGGCAGAATATTCCAGAAAATAAAACATCAAAAATACAAACTTCAATAGGCAGAACTCTCAAATATACTAGCCTTTACAATATTCTATGTCTTCTGGCTCTTAGTCACAGACTATAACCAGGTAACGTTCATTATATGAGTCAAGTGCCATGACACGTACACTAAATAGTGAGTACGTGAGAATCTGAGATCAATTTTAGTAATACTAAAACATTAACATAATAGCCGTTAAACCCAGAAACTGCTGACACTACCTCACTCAAAGTCATAATTACCTTCACATTTCCTTTAACTCCCTCCAACTAAGAATGATTTACTCACAGAAATACACTTTCAGAGAGACCTCACAACGACCAGCATTCTACTATGATAATCTCAAAGGGTTAAAACAATCCTTTGAAAGTAAGTAAAAGATGGTTTCCTCTTGAATATTTCTAAGAAGGCACCTTACCTGTAACAACGGCACATGGGTAATAAGTGACTTGAGAATTATCCCTACATAAAAATGAGTAGACCATTACAGCCACGTCTATACCCTTTTTCGGAAATCTGCACGAGAAAATTAGATGGATACGCCAAAGAAAACAGAGAATGTTTTTAATGTTTTCACTCCAGTTCTAGAGTGCCTTCTACATTACTTTGGCACATTTTACAACTAGTATCCTTCAACATCTATCAAAACTAATACCTTCAGTTCCAGCTGGCGAACCCAAACTATATTATTAACAACTTCCGACAGGTTTTTGCCAGCAAGCGGTCCAGACGCCTCACCAGGAACTCCTCGGCATCGATTCTCAAAGTCTAATCGAAAATCTGTAACATTTAAGTCAAATAAATGATTACACACATTCGGCAAGTATTTCCTAAATGCTTTCCGTGCACCAAGTAGTACATTAAAGGTGGTGAACACAAAAAAAATAGTAAGACTTGGTCCTTTGCCCTCAGGAACCTTACCATGCATCCAATGAGACAGAGAAAGAAAATAACTAATTTTTAAAATCTGTAATTTGGGGCGCCTGGATGGCTCAGGTGGTTGAGTGTCCGAATTCGGCCCAGGACATGCTTTCGTGGTTCGCGAGTTCAAGCTCCACGTGGGGCTGACAGCTGTGCTGACAACTCAAGCCTGCCTCAGACCCTCTGTCTCCCTCTCTCTCTGCTCCTCCCCAACTCGCACTCTCTCAAAAATAAACATTTAAAAGAATAAATAAAAATCTGTAACAAAAATAGTAAATTAATCCTCCACCTATATTGTTAGAAGATACAGTCTTAATCCTAAATAGTATACGAGAAAAAGTAACCTACACAAATATTTTCTCAGGTAAACGCTATGATCTCTGATAAACTTTTACCTTTTATTGAGTCCACAAGTCTTGCCAGCAAAGTTTCTCTTTCTAACATCAATTCTTTACTTATAGTTGGACGCTTCACCAGCTCTTTGTATTTCAGAAACGCTTGAAGAAGCTAACGTAAAATAAAAACAGTATATATTCATCCTAAGTTGATCAACTTAGTAAATATATAAATATCTCCTAAAACAGCTTAAGGGAAATATTTCAGCATTTTACCTGCTGTGGGCTGTCCTGAATTTCTGAAATATAAATTTTCAATTTTCCTGCTATTTTCTGTTCCGCAGGTGCAATAATTTTTTCATACTGAGACACTGCAGCTTTCCATAAAGGCTAAACAAATTAACAACATTATTAGACTTTTAGTACATAAATGTCTGCCTTGAGAAGGACGACACAAACAGGAAATTGACAGACAAAACAGGATTCAACCTCAGTATATGGATTATAATGCACAGGATTCAGGCCGGTAAAGGGTTCAAATACTCGAGTCAGGCATATCATTTTCTCTTCACTGGCAGGTAAAAAATAAAGAAGCTTCTCATGAATTGTTCTAACAGCCAAGACCTAAAACATAAAATATAAAAACAACAAATTTATTTAAATCAGTCTAAAGTCTAAATATACTGAGCCAGAATTTATTTAAACTAGGTTCACTGAAATGAGCGAGAAGACTAATCTTGAGAATTACGACTCATCAGCAATCACAGTGGCGCTCGAAGATCTATCATTACACTACTGTCCATGTGCTCAAACCTCATGAAAACATCAAATCTAAATGTTTTTAAACGTGTTTAAAGTTCATTTAAGCAACGTTTTAGAGTCCTCAACACATGTAAAAACTTCTAATTTTCATTATTCTGCATTAAGTTCCATTCTACTAATGAAATAATATGTTAACAACCCTGTTATGTGCAGTTTACAATAGTAGAAAACAAATTGTTGTATTTTGTATCTAAAACTTCCCCCATCAGGGGCGCCCGGCTGGCTCAGTTGGCAGCGCACACAACCAACTGTTGATCTCAGGGTTGTTGAGATCAAGCCCCAGGCTGGCCATGGAGCCTACTTTAAAAAAAAAAAAAAAATTGTCTATAGTTTAAATGAATAAAAGGTGTGGTATTTTAATTTAAAAAATAACGAATAAATAAAATGTCCGGCACCAATTAAAAAATTAAGTAAAAACATTACAACCTTTCATCGAAGTTCAAAATATGACTACAAACTACTGATTCAGTTTCCTCTTGCTAAGAACAAAAACACCAATATAACAGCCATCTACTGGGAAGGCCTGAAAGCACCAGCCGTTCCCCAACCACACAACTGTTGCTAGATACCATTTTTCAGTAAAAAGCAGCGGGAGAAATGACAAATTCCAGAAACGAGGCACCAGACTGTCCAAGATGGGCGGGCATACTTGGGGGCCGAGAGTAAGGGAGTCGTCAAGGAGACAACTGGGTTCCTGTCAAAATGACCTAAGAGCCAACGTAAGTGGGCACTCACCGCACAAAGCTCAGGCAATCCGAGGACGATAACAGCTCTAATAGACTGAAACTCAAACCGTAAGAACGTGCAGCTTCCTAACAACACTAGCATTTCGTTAGCCATGTGTGGAACTTACCAGGATGCCGGCTTATTACTCATTGTTCTACACAGTGACAGGGGCTTCTGGGTGGCTCAGCTGGCTCAGCAGCTGACTCTGGATTCCGGCTCAGGTCACCATCCCAGGGCATGGGATGGAGCCCCACGGGAGGCTCTGCACTGAGAGCACAGAGCCTGCTTGGGACTCTCTCTCTCTCTCTCTCTCTCTCTCTCTCTCTCTTCCCCCCTCTCTGTCCCTCCCCTGCTCACATTGTCTCTCAAAAGAATAAAAGAGAAAAAGAAGGAAGAAAGAAAGCAGATGGAAACCAGCACTTAGGTGGTCCCACTGGGCACCGGGCACTGGATCACATGACCGCCACAAATTATCTCACACGAGCTTTAATTCTTATTCTCTCCCAAAAGAATAAATGATTTCTCTCAGATGTGTAATGCTTATTACTGATAAATACACGCCCAAACAAGTGAGGACTACCTGACACTTAACGTCAGAGATCCAGAGAAACGAACGATACCTCTTCCAGGCGCTTGCCCAGTCTGTCGAGTGTTTCAGGGAAGTATTTCTCACTTTTCCACGGATGAGGAACATAGCGCTGCCACACCTGACCCGTGAGGTGGTTACAGGCGATCACCCACTGTTCACAAATGGACACACCCGCTCTGAGGTGGTCTTTCACAAGATAGTAAGGATCTTCCCACAGATTCAAAGTTCCCAACTTCTTCTGAACAAATCTTCCAAATGAACCACCTAATAAAAGAGAAAGCAAATTTTTTCAATTTTGTTAATGTTTTAATTTATTTTTGAGAGAGACAGACAGAGAAAAAGCAGGGGAGGGGCAGAGAGAGAGGGAGACACAAAATCAGAAGCAGGCTCCAGGCTCTGAACGGTCAGCACAGAGCCCTACACAGGCCTCAAACTCACGAGCTGTGAGATCATGACCTGAGCCAAAGTCGGACGCTTAACCGACTGAGCCACTCAAGTGCCCCAAGAAAGAAAATTTTTAATGGAAATGTCTTTTTAACAAATAATTATAGAACACATGCTTATGACAAAGTTTAAAATAATACAAATTAGCAAACTAAGGATCTATGAAATACCACATCCACATCCTTAGATTATCAAAAACAAATACCTTTCAAGACATGCATGCACGCACACGTTTGTTTTTATTTTCGCATCTTTCAATATACCATGTGCACCTTTCAAGCGCAGAAATACATATTATTTTTTCAAAAGGTTGCAGGGCCTACTGTGTGGATGTAGCATTATACAACCAATTCTCGAATGCTATTTGTTTCTACTCCTACAATGTTTCTGTACTCCTACAAATGATGCCACAGTACATGTCCCTGCCCATATACCTCGATGTGCTTGTGTAATATTTCCTGAGGATAAGAATGCCAATGGTATTCTCTAGGTCAAAAAGCGTATGCACTTTGAATACTGACAAACCAATACCCTTTAAGACTTTGGAGATCATTACAAAATAAAGCTTAAATTAATACACGTGTAGGGACTACAAATCTATGTAAATTTACTTGTATTCATGGTCAAAGAATTTGACACATATTATTTAAATTAACCAACTATATACAAATTTCCATTTAAATAATCCTATATGATTTGCTCTAAAAGTTACCCTAAGCAACAATTATTACATTAAGGAGCACTTTCAGTAAGAACTTGAAAGAAAAACTAGAAGATAATAAGGCAGGCTTCCAAAGTTCCACAAGTTTACTTCTTTACCAGTACCTATGACATCTAAGAGATGTAACATCCGTGACTCAGGAAAGTGATCATGCTCTGTTTGTCTCCACACATCATCTACAACATCCCGGGTGGTCTCCACCAAGTCAACCACTTCCAGTAAGGATAGACTGTCCAAGTTATAGAACTCCTAAAACCAAAAGGCATTCATTTTTAAACGTAATGGTAACTGTACCTTAGGCAATACAGTCAACATGTTCCCAGACTTCTCAACTGCTACAATTCTAAGACCTGTCACATCACTTGCGCCTCCTTTTCCTACCAGGTCGACGGGTTACTTCTTGATGCAAATACCCTACAAGTTCCCTCGCAAACATAAATGCCATGACAGCCAGGAGAAAAAATGAGAATGACAAAAAGTCGATTCGTTTACTTTTGCTCTTGACCTAATTTTAAGTTTGGATTCATTTCTCCTAGTTATTTAAAGGAAGTGGCCTTAATGACTTACGGACATGACCCACTGTAGTTCACACGTGTCGTCATTCGGTCACTGTGCTGCACGTTACCAGTAATACAATTAGAGTTCAAGATTTCTTATTTTATATTCCATCATTATCACAAAAAGAGCTTAAAACCATTTCAAACACTCCACTAAAATGGTATTATTGAAACAATCTTGGGAATAAAGAGAAAATTACTAGTCATTTATTTTGAAAAGAATCTTCACTTATTCAACCTCTGAATATTTCAAAGAATAATCAATCGAGTATAAAACTAAGACTTTTCATACTTCAAAACGCTAATTTGAATAAAGCGAACATTCTTTCAAAAGGACCACTGCCTCCACGTAGATTAACGTCTGCTAGTGTTTCAGGCTTTGCTTTTCCTACCTACCTGCAGAAAAGTAATGACGTTTTTGAGAAAAACATGTACTAGAGATTAGAATCTACCTTTCGTACAAGTTTTCGTTTCTAAGTTGTACCCACGTTACATGCACACCTTCAGAAAACCCTGCTACACATGAAGGATGTACTTCGTTCATAACCATCAAGTAACAGCTGTAAAACAGAGGGAACTCTGATGCAGCTGGGCCCTAAGCACCTCCATCTGAAGCCTGGCATATGACCGTGTAGGAACCACGTACTCTTGCGATGGTTTCAAACAGCTCCTTAAAATAGCCGGCTCTCTCTCTGCTAATCTGTTTACTTCCACGATGAGCTTCTTCCACCCAGAACTGGAACTCATCACTTGGTGTAAGAATACCTGAAAAGGTATAAAGGGAAAAAAAGAAATACCCATTGAGAATGAAAAGCCAGAAAATTATCTGGTTCATTTGCTGATTACGCGTCTGTCCCGTACTCTTGAAGATGTACATAAAGTTTTACGATTTCTATCAACAGACAGTTCTTACCTAAATGCACTAACAACAATTAACAGCATCAAATTTATGCTTTGCAGGTTTGGTGCTCAGTATGTTTCCCGTATGTGTTTGTCAACCATCCACATGCAGGCTGTCGGTCTGCATCTAACACTAGCAAACTTGCTTCTGCAGCACACGGCTTTCCGAAGCCTTTGTAGCAACTGCTACAATTCTAAAACCTGTCATATCACTTTCGCCTCCTTTTCCTACCAGGTGACGGGTTACTTCTTGATGCAAATACCCTACAAGTTCCCTCGCAAACATAAATGTCATGACAGCCAGGAGAAAAAACGATTCATTTACTTTTGCTCTTGCCCTAATTTTAAGTTTGGATTCATTTCTTCTACTTACTCAAAGGAAGTGGCCTTAGTGACTTACAGACATGACCCACTGTAGTTCACATGTGTCGTCATTCGGTCACTGTGCATACCGTGCATCTCAGTGAACACCATCCAAATCAGAAATGATTACAATTTAATCAATAAACACTTGTAATTTAATGTCAAAATATAAATAAATAAAAATAATCTTACTTTTCAATTTGCTTTTATATTTCCCGAAGAACTGGACAATTTCTAGTTGCTTAATCACACACTGCAAATATGTGCACTATTCTAGGCCTATAGGATTCAAAAAGTATCTGATTTACTGCTCAAGCAGAGTGTAAAACTGTATCCAGTACTGTAAAACAGGATTTGTGTATGTCATGCATTTCATGTGAACTGTTCATATAAATAATATCATCTACAAGTACAATAAAATTATAACTAGCTTCAGATAAAATACATTTTTAAAATTAAAATCAAGTATCTTTGCCAAGTAGACCATTAGGGGTCAATCCTATGTATTCACGGATGCCGGATTTATGAACTCATCCATTTCCTAACATTTACTTGTAATCTGAAATCAATGCCTGCGGTGTTTTCGTGACCGCTCACAGACACGTACAGAGCAACAAACAATTCAAGTCACCCCACGCATACGTTCCCAGCTGAGGCTCTACAAAGCCACGCTGCCTGTTTCAGATCTCCTGCTGTAAACAATTCTGCTTTTTGCAACCTATCCAGCTGCATGTTTTTCTCATTTGGGGGGCTTTTTATTGGTGAGTGCTCTGTTTAAGATGGCCCCCGAGCACAGGACCGAAGTACAGCCTAGTGTTACTGAGGCCAAGAACACTGCGATGTGACTTCCTGAGAAAATACTTGTGTTAGAGAAGCTTCACTCAGGCGCGAGTTACAGGGCTGTTGGCAGTGAGCTCTAGGGTAATCACCAATCTATATTAATAACAGTGTCTTTAAGCAGAAACACACGTAAAACTATGGTTCTATGTTGAGTAGAAAATGTTATGACCAGAGGCTCACAGGAACCTAATCTTGTTTTCGCCCGAGGAGCTCTATTCAGTCGTTACCGATGCAGTGTTCACAGTGACTTTACAGAACGTAACTACCGCAAATTGTGAGAAGCAACTGCATTTTCTCTTGCCGTGACTTGCACATTGTTAAAGATTACACTTTCCTCTTCTCAAAATCCTTGTAAATCTACTCATTTAAAGGAAGCTCAGGCTCACAAAAGTCTGTGAAAAAATACATTAATTTACTAGCATACTAGTAAGAAAGCTATCTTGACTTTAAGTTATGGTTCTCTACCTCGTGTGTCATCTTCCTTAAATTTCAATTTTGATAAGTTAGTGTCTGATCTTCGTAGAACTACGCCCAACCCAGCTTCTAGTTCACTCAAAAGATTCTGAAGTTTGGGATCAAGGTCTCTGCTCCATTCCTGATCCTAAATAAAAACAGACAAGAGCAAACATTGACCACAAGTTCCCCAATCAAACTGGCCCCCTTAAAATACTGTCGAGAGAAGTAAGTCCAAATACACCATGCCACTCAAAGCCTGACTACCTCCATCACATAAGGGAGAAAAAAAAGTCCTTTCAACAGTTAAAACTTTGTAATTTCCTGTATAGCAACATAAGAGCTGTGTGGACTGCATTTATACCTTCCTCCCATTCTTCTATTTGTCAACAAAGCTGACTTTAAAATTTTTTTCAATTTTTATGAGACGTTTTCAAAAACAAAAACACTAATGATATTAATAAATAAAATATTTTTCTCTGTGTTTATAGAGACATTAATGCAAACCCCTATGTTAAAAACAAAAAACAAAAATGACTGTACAGCTACTTTATTTTACTTACCTTTAACAACATTGGTGCAAATACTTGCCGCACGGCTTGATAGAGAGAATTTATAGGTGATTCTAACATAGATGAAACAAGAATGTTACTATGTAGATTCTGATCAGTAATGACTTCAGGTCGCAGCTTGAAAAACACCAGCACTTTATCTTTTGTGTCAGCAAAATCAATCTAGGTGATAAACAAATGATTCTTAAAGTTACCTTCATAAAAGTTAATATTTGAAACAAACTTTTCCCTAAAACGTTTCCCCTTGGGGGAAAAATAATTAAAATAATTACAGCATATTACAACCCATCTATCCCTGCTCCTTAAGAGTATCTGGGTTTTAAAATGTATCCCCACTTCCATGTGACTGTATCATAAAGCTACAGTGACAAGTGGTTCATAAACAGAAATCACTATACAAATATTGTGGACATACACTGCCAACTACTCCACTCCAACCAGACTCGGTACTAACAAAGTTGCATGCCCCAGCTACAAACTGATGAGTAGTCATCTCCGCTCGATTCCAAAAAGTCTATACAAACGATGTTAATTATACCCTTACCTGCAACTGGCATTTTAAAAGGTGTTTTTTAACTCAATTCAAAGCTACCAAAAGGAACTTAAGTTGTCTATCTCCTAAATTATCTTCATCTGAATCAAAATTTTTCCTTAAAGTACTTGAGCATCTAACTTTTTATTAATGTTGTATAACTAGATTATTTAAAGTTGGAACTCGATGAGCTAAATTGGAATTCACGAAAGCAACCATGTTTAAAGTTGGTCAGTTCATAGCAATTAGTTCATTAGCTGCAAAGTCTATCACCCAAAAGAAGTTTTTGCATTACATACATATTTCACATCTTTTCTCACTCCTTTTTCCAGGAAGAGAAGTATATGCATTTAAAAGCTTTCAAACAAGTTCATTGCTGTGCATGAAAATGCCTTCTAGATGAGATTTCATGAAACTTTTATCCTGGTCTTTATATTTTTATGCACTAAGAGGAAACCGGCATTTATTTGGTGTTACTGCATTTCTCAAACTCCCATCTGCACACATTAAAATTCTATTGCCAGGGGCACCTGGGTGGCTCAGTCGGCTGAGCGTCCAACTTTGGCTCGGGTAGTGATATCACGGTTCATGAGCCTGAGCCCCACGATGGGCTCTGTGCTGACAGCTCAGGGCCCGGAGCCTGCTTCAGATTCTGCGTCTCCCTCTCTCTGCTCCTCCCCTGCTCGCTCAGTCTCTCTCTCAAAAATAAACAAACATTAAATTAAAAAAAAAAATTCTATTGCTAGCATGATCATTCCAATAACAAGCAGGTGAGAATAACAAGCTGCAGGTACGTAGATTTGAAAAATTCACTCCTTAGTCATTAAGTGCTCCATTCCCTTGTACTTTCTCCCCCCACTTATCTGAAGAAAGAAAACGCAGAAAATACACACTGTATCATCATACTTTGAAAACAGTAACCATAGTCACTGGCCAAGGCTCCCAGGCATCAGCCAGGATGAGGAGTTTCGTCCTAAACAAAGTCAGAGCTAAAGCAAAGGATCAGTTGACCACAGCTGCTCGTCATTCCCTGAAAACAGGGAAACAGAATCACTACTCCTAGCTGCCTCTCCCGCTAGTTTCCCTATCAGTGGCAACTACTATTCCCCCTTAACTGACTAAATTTTATAGCTATTAATTCAAATTACAAAGCTGTTCTTCTTTGAGCTTGCAAAATAACTTCTCACCTACTGGGACCCATCAGGCATCGGCCTGCCACAACCCACTGCCTGTTTTTGCACAGCCCACAAGGCAAAATAGGCTTAAAAAAAAAAAATCAAAAGAATAACAGCATCTCATGACCCTTAAAAATTATATGAAATTCACTTATCAGTGTCTGTAAATAAACAGTTTACTAGAACAGTTTTATTTTACTGTGAACACAGTTTTATTGGAACACAGTCTTACTGCTTCATGTACACGTTGTCTTTGACACAACGGCAGAGCTGTAGTCTCAACAGACACACTACGGCCTGCAGAGCCTACGTTAGGGATTGTCTGGCACATCACAGAAAATGTGTGCCAACCTCTAGCCTACAGGATAAAGCACAGCACATTGGTGTCTGGTTTAAGACGACCAGTGGAACTCGAGCTCAGTCTAAATGGTGTCCAAGGTTCTCGGGGATCACCCCATGCCATCAGCTGCCACACTCCCCAACCATGACACTGCTGCAGTCACTTAATTCTTTTGCCGGGTCCTCGAAACCAAGGAGAGACGCAGCTCAGGGCCTCAGGCCTCTTCATTTCTTCTGCTTAGAACACTCTTCCTCTAAACCTTATGTCTGCCCACAAGTCATTCAAGTAACTCACTTCTAAGTTTACCAATTCAGACAGGTAGTCCCTCCGCCCCTATTTTAATGCAGTTCCAGGCTCCACCCCCATCACTAGAACGTTATTCTATTTTTATCCAAACAGCACTTATCACGGGGTGCTTAGGGGCTCAGTCAAACATCTGACTTCGCCTCAGGTCATGATCCCACGGTTTGTGGGTTCGAGCCCCACATCAGGCTCTGTGCTGACAGCTCTCGAAGGCCTGCTTCGAATTCTGTGTCTCCCACTCTCGCTTGCTTGCTCTCTCTCTCAAAAATAAATAAAACATTTAAAAATTAAAAAAACAAACAAACAAACAGCACTTGGGGCCTCTGGGTCATGATCAGGTCATGATCTCACCGTTCCTGAGTTCAAGCCCCGCATCCGGCTCTGCGCCGACAGCTTGGAGCCTGGAGGGGCTGCTTTGGATTCTGTGTCTCCCTCTCTCTCTGTCCTCCCCCACTTACGCTCTTTCTCTCTCAAAAATAAACAAACATTAAAAGAAAAAATTTTTTTTTAAAAACAGCACTTATCAATGCCCAAGATTATGTTACACATCTGCATGCATGTCTGTAGCCTATTTTGTCCACTCGAATGTTACTCTGTGCAAATTCTGATGTGTTCATGGCTTTACTGCAAGCACCCAGGACAGTGCCAAACCCGAGTAAGTACTCAGTAAACATCTGGGAACTTCTTAAGTCACGCTGACTCTCAGACCTCTAGGGTACAACTTAAGACATAACAAAACAGTGGGTGCCTGGGTGGCTCAGTCGGTCGAGCATCCGACTTTGGCTCAGGTCATGATCTCGCCGTGCCCGGGCCCCACATGGGATGTTCTCTCCCTCTGCCCTTTGCTCACTCACACCGTCTCTCTCAAATAAATAAATAAATAACAAAACATTTTCCAAGGTGACTAACAGTCTGTCGTGCGGTACAGGACTCCACATAAAATACGTTGTTGGGCTCCAACGGCAACGGCATTAACTTTACAGAGTTGCAGCTTCAATGTTCGATACCCAACCCAAGATCCCTCTGTGCCCATTTGCGCCCGTCCACGCCCTCCCCGTTTTCCCAGGCCTGTATTTACACTTTCAGTGGCGTTTACCACAGTGTGCCCGGACTCATTGTTTGTAGAGGAGTGTGTGTCCTCTCAGGCCACCGGAGGGCGGAAGCAGAGAATCCTCTTCTGAAATCCACTGCCAATTAGAGAAGCGGGGTAGCTCACACCCGGGAGTCATATTTCCCATAAAATAGAAATAAAAATAATCCCTGTCTCACAGTGTTGCTGAGAATATCATACGAGCCCCTGGGCACAAGTGCTTCCGCCAGTGCCCGATAGGGTGTCAAGAGAAAGGAGCGGCAATCTATGAGCAGGCATCCTTCTCGCGTCTTCATACCACACACGCGCGGAGCCAAGAGCTTGCCTGTATTCAGTTCGAAATACAACTCTACTCAAGAGAATCAGTCTAAGCCCAGGACTAACGAATCCTAGCGAAGGGAGTGGAGGACTCAACCACCCAAACAACTGCACTCCACGCTTACATCTGTTCAACCTAGTGATTCGGCCCACAGGACAGGAAGAGGTCATAAAATAGGCGCTGCGGGGTGGATGGGGAGGGGCACTAAGGAGGGACCTGCTGGGGTGAGCACTGGGTGACCCCTGCAGGTGATGAAGCACTGAATTCGACACCTGAAACCAATATTGTTCTGTATGTTAACTCAAATGTTTTTTAAAAAACACAGAATTCAGCAACGAGAAAAATAAAAATCAAATCAAACACGCCTTTCGTCCATCTACTGAGACCCTGTAATGTGGGAGGCCTTTCTTTCCTGCCCGTGAGGCTACAGTTTACTTACTTAAGTCCTGGTTGCCGAAGGAGCCATTTGGTAAGCAATCCTGCCAGTGAAGGCAGTGCAGGAAGTCCATCAAAATATCTCAAACCAGGATTCAAAAATAATAATAATAATGATTTAAACTTCGTATTATATCTTTTCCTAAAAGATTCAAATTCCTAACCAAACTTTCCCTCCGATATAGGCTCAGCGCATACCCCAAAAAAAGATACCCTAGAATTTGCCTCAAAGAACTTCAAGAGGCAGACAAAAAAGTTTTTTTGATAAATAAGGTTGATGTTTTTAGTTGTAACATACCTACAGTCTTTAAAAGAATCCAGAAAGGCACAAAGGTGCTCTGCTCAGGTGCACAGGTGTGGGCAGGGGTAGGGCTGGGGGGGGGGGGGAGGGACAGCCTGGCTCCCTAAGAGGGTGGAGGGACTGAGGGGGAGGCAGAGGGGGTCCTGAAGGTCAACACCAGGTTGGGGGTGGGGGAGGGGGAACAACCAGGCTCTGAGGATGGAGGGGAACAGCCCAGGCTGCAGAGGGGCAGAGGAGGAGGGGGAAGGGCTGCGGAGAATGAGGGGTTGGGGATGAGGGAGACAGCAGGGCTGGGGGGGTGAGGGAGGCAGCAGGGCTGGGGGGCATGAGGGAGGCAGCAGGGCTGGGGGGGTGAGGGAGGCAGCAGGGCTGGGGGGGATGAGGAAGACAGCAGGGCTGGGGGTGGTGGTGAGGAAGACAGCAGGGCTGGGGGGATGAGGGAGGCAGCAGGGCTGGGGGGGGATGAGGGAGACAGCAGGGCTGGGGGGATGAGGGAGACAGCAGGGCTGGGGGGATGAGGGAGGCAGCAGGGCTGGGGGAGTGAGGGAGACAGCAGGGCTGGGGGGATGAGGGAGACAGCAGGGCTGGGGGGATGAGGGAGACAGCAGGGCTGGGGGGGTGAGGGCGACAGCACGGCTGGGGGGGGGGGGGGCGACAGCAGGGCTGGGAGGGATGAGGGAGACAAGCAGGGCTGGGGGGGTGAGGGCGACAGCAGGGCTGGGGGGGTGAGGGAGACAAGCAGGGCTGGGGGGGTGAGGGCGACAACAGGGCTGGGGGGGTGAGGGCGACAGCAGGGCTGGGAGGGATGAGGGAGACAAGCAGGGCTGGGGGGGGGGGGCGACAGCAGGGCTGGGGGGGGTGAGGGAGACAGCAGGGCTGGGGGGGGGATGAGGGAGACAAGCAGGGCTGGGGGGGTGAGGGCGACAGCAGGGCTGGGAGGGATGAGGGAGACAAGCAGGGCTGGGGGGGTGAGGGCGACAGCAGGGCTGGGGGGGTGAGGGAGACAGCAGGGCTGGGAGGGATGAGGGAGACAAGCAGGGCTGGGGGGGTGAGGGAGACAGCAGGGCTGGGGGGGTGAGGGAGACAGCAGGGCTGGGGGGGATGAGGGAGACAAGCAGGGCTGGGGGGGTGAGGGCGACAGCAGGGCTGGGGGGGTGAGGGCGACAGCAGGGCTGGGGGGGGGGAGGGCGACAGCAGGGCTGGGGGGGTGAGGGCGACAGCAGGGCTGGGGGGGTGAGGGCGACAGCAGGGCTGGGGGGGTGAGGGCGACAGCAGGGCTGGGGGGATGAGGGAGAGAGCAGGGCTGGGGGGATGAGGGAGGCAGCAGGGCTGGGGGGGATGAGGAAGACAGCACGGCTGGGGGGGGGTGAGGGAGACAGCAGGGCTGGGGGGATGAGGGAGACAAGCAGGGCTGGGGGGGTGAGGGCGACAACAGGGCTGGGGGGGTGAGGGAGACAAGCAGGGCTGGGGGGGTGAGGGCGACAACAGGGCTGGGGGGGTGAGGGCGACAGCAGCGCTGGGAGGGATGAGGGAGACAAGCAGGGCTGGGGGGGTGAGGGCGACAGCAGGGCTGGGGGGGTGAGGGAGACAGCAGGGCTGGGGGGGTGGGTAATGAGGGCGACAGCAGGGCTGGGAGTGGAGGGAGCGGAGACAGCGAGGCCCCGGGGAGGGGCGGGTAGAGACAGCCGGGGTCTCTGGGGAAGCGGGGAGGCATGGGGACGGGGGACGGGTAGAGACCCCCGGGCTCTCAGGGAGGCGGGAGGGGGACGACCCGCGGACGCAGGCGGAGGAGGCCCACGACCCCGGCCGGGGCTGCGGCGCGGAGGGGCGGCGGCGGAGGCGCGGGGCCCGTACCGAGTTGGAGAAGGTGACGCCGGCGTCCGAGCGCTGCACCCTGAGGAGCATCTGGTTGCCGTCGTCCAGAAAGTTGTTGACCTCTGGGCAGCCGTCCGCCCGCGGCTGGTCGCAGGGCTCCGGCAGGAGGCCGAAGTAGTTCTGGGTGGTGGTGAGGAGGAAGGCCTTCCGAACGTCCCGGGCCCCTCCCGCCATGGCGGCGGCCACGACGCGGGGACACGCGGGGTCCGGGGGCCGCCACCCGACCGGCGCAGCTCCGCTCACACCGCCCGCCGCCGGCCCGCTCGGCTTCGCGGTTGCCAGGGCCAGTCGCTATGGCGACGGGACCCGACGTCGGCGCGGGCCGCGCGCGCGCCGTGGACGTTAACGCGCGGGTGCGCGCACGCGCCGCGCTGGGAGGCCGCCGCCGCTTCCGCGCCTTGCGGCTGCTCGTCAGTCGCCGCCGCGGAGGTAAAGCTTTCCGGTCGCAAAAGCCGGAAGCGGTTGGAAGCGGTCCACACGGTCCTCAGTGAAGCCGCGCGCCCCGGATTTTGGAGGGCTGGGCCGCGGGGCCCCCGCTGCACCTGCAGCCGCCGGCCGCCGCGCTTGGAGGGACGCTCCCTTAAAAGTCGCTTTCCGAGGAGGCCGAGAACGAGTGGTGGAGTGCAACGGTAACTCGCTGGTTGCATCTACCCCTCCCCTCTCTGTGTTGCCCATTTCCCACCCCTCTTTATTAACGAACTTCAGGAAAACGTAGAGGTTTTCGGCGCCGTCGGGACCTGAGCTTGCGGCCACCTGTGACACCAGCTGGCTAATCTTATAACAAGCACAGACGATTCCTGGAGAAATATAGGACGTGGGGCGTTATCGTTTTCTACGCCGTGGCGTCATTGTGAACTCCGATACTGCTGCTCGCTGATCCCGGTTTTGTGAATCCAAAAATTATCTTCCAAGAACACTGAGCCCCGGAGACATGGGCCCTGCCCGGAAAGCATTTTGCCGGCTTTATCCTCGGGAACTTAAATAGGTTACGGATTTATTTTTTTTTTTTTTTTTTTTTTTTGCATTCAGGAGTCACAACTTCCTGCTAAAACTATATTATTTTATCATTGCAAAGAGGGTCTTTTGATCTGCTGAGCATCTTGCTTAAGATTAGGGAGTGCGAACTAAAGACAGCTGAACTGCTGTGCCAGATGGTGGGAGAGAGGCGTCCATGAATTGGGATTCTGGTCACCGAATGGGGAAAAAATCCAGACAAGAACCCAAGGTGACTGACCAGCCAAAAAAGGATTTTGAAAGCGAAAATGGCTGGTATGGATACAGAGATACCCGCTCTGCAGCGGGCGTTATGACCCTTCACAGGGTCTTCAGGAAAGTCACCACTACTCACAAGTGCTTGGTCTGGAGGAGTTGTTTTGCTGGAAACAGAAACGGTTGGATTTAGCATCCATGACAACGTGGTAAATGTAAAGGCAGCAGGTGTAGCGACAGGAGTCAGGAAAGCAGTTGAGATCCTACGAATGCTACCCTTCCAGAAACTTGTGGGACTCTTGGGTGGGCTTTGGACTTCCACGAGATAGGAAATTGGAGTGTTTGAGTGTAGTTTAACCCGGATGTCCAGAAACATAGAAACTCCAGCTGACGCGTAAACCGAGTGAGGATAGGAATTTTGTATGTCTTGCTCACTGCTCTGTACCTAGAATTAGGCATAGAGTGGAAAGGTCCCTGTACTCCTGAAGCTTCAAAAAGGAGGAAGGAATCTCAGAGATAAGTAACTTACACAAAGCCACAGAAATGATTAGCTGTAGAACCAAGATTCATATCAAGCTCCAACTCCAAACCGATCTCTAGGCACGACGCCACAGTGGTACGCAGCCAGCTATCCGCCAGTATCCATTGTCTCCAGCCACAGCTAAGTAGCTACTACCAGGGCACCCCACTCTCAGTTGGACGTCCCACTCTTGGTTTGACTCTGATCGTGATCTCACAGTTCAGTGAGTTCCAGCCTGCGTTGGGCTCTGTGTTGCTAATGCAGAGAATACTTGGTTCTCTCTCTTTCTGCCCCTCCCCTGCCCCTTGCTCATGCTGTGCTCATGCTGTCTCTGTCTCTCTGAAAAATAAATAAACTTCAAAAAAAAAAAAAAAAAAAAGAACTAGCCAGGTGTGGCCATAATGTAACTCTCATCAGCAGAATGCGGCCAGAAGCAATGTGTGCCATTGGCAAGGGAAGTTTCAAAGAAGGAAGTGTGCCTTCAACTTTGGCCAGCTGGATACAGACAACAAAGCCATAAGAGATGACCGAACCACAAACCAGTAGGACCTCAGGGCTCCTGGCTCCGTGTGGAGTAAAGCCAGCAGCTGTTAAGTAAGCAAGAAATAACCTTCACTGTGTTTGAGCCATTTCACATTATATTTATGTGGATCTGTTTTTTCAGAGTAACGTAAGCCACTCTAATCAATAGAGTAACTGATCTCAGCAGTAGGGTGCTATTTGTTTGGGGTTTTCTTTTCTTTTGTTTTTATGTTTATTATGAGAGCATGAGGGAGAGAGAGAAGCTCGAGCAGGCTCCGAACCTGCAGCATGGAGCCCAACGTGGAGCTTGATCCCAAACCAAGAGTTGGGCACCCAACTAACTGAGCTACCTATGCACCCCCGTTTTTTTTAATTTTATGTAGGACATTGGTTTAGTAGTTGGCTAGCAGGTAGCATGAAATGTGAAGTGGAGGACAAGGGACAGGACCTTTCGGAGCTAAAATTTCCTGATTTTGTTCCATTTTTGTATTTTTCAAACATCATTTCTTAAAGGCTGTTGCCGTTTGGAATCTGGAACCGTATCAATGATTCAACATTTCGTACTCAGCTACGTTAAAAGCCGTTGGTTATCTTGTACTCTGAATGGATTTTTTACCTAGGCACGGTTTCATAACATCACACATCGGTCATTTGGAAAATACTGGTTCACTGAGCTATGAGGATCTTCCAGATGTTGATACGTTTCGTAACACAATATTAAAACAATCACATGCATTAGTATACCACTCAGGTCACAAGTCTCTATGTCTGAAGAGGTTGTTAGTTTTACAACAGAGAATGTAACTTTTCCAAAATTCTAATTTTTTTAATTTATTTTTTTTAATATGAAATTTATTGTCAAATTGGTTTCCATGCAACACCCAGTGCTCCTCCCAACAGGTGCCCTCCTCCATGCCCATCACCCACCCTCCCCTCCCTCCTACCCCCCATCAACCCTCAGTTTATTCTCAGTTTTTAAGAGTCTCTTATGGTTTGGCTCCCTCCATCTCTAACCTTTTTTTTTTCCTTCCCCTCCCCCATGGTCTTCTGTTAAGTTTCTCAGGATCCACATAAGAGTGAAAACATGGTATCTGTCTTTCTCTATGTGACTTATTTCATTTACCATAACACTCTCCAGTTCCATCCACGTTGTTACAAAGGGCCATATCTCACTCTTTCTCATTGCCACGTAGTACTCCATTGTGTATATAAACCACAATTTCTTTATCCATTCATCAGTTGATGGACATTTAGGCTCTTTCCATAATTTGGCTATTATTGAAAGTGCTACTGTAAACGTTGGGGTACAAGTTTCTAATTTTTGCATGCAAACTTGAATTTTATCATCGGCAATGAAAACTGGCAGTTGTTTTCCTTGAAATAATAGCCTTGAACCGTAAGAGACTCTTACCACCAGAGAACAAACAGGGTTGATTGAGGGAAGATGGTGGGGGGTGGGCTAGATGGATGATGGGGGACTAAGAAGGGCCCTTGTTGGGATGAACACTGGGTGTTGTAAGTGATGAATCATGGAAGTCTACTCCTGAAACCATTACTACACTATATGTTAACTAACTAGAATGTAAATAAATTTTAAGAAGATAGCCTTATTAGAGAGTGCATTTTTGAGAAAAATGTCTGCTAAAGGCTCAGTCTCGATAACCAGAGCTTTTCTGCCATAAATGGCCTTATGTGAATACAGCTGCTGGTTCTGATCAGGACTCCAGGCCCAGGCTCCTTCCTGCAGGCAGATCGCGGGTCACTGAGCCGCCCGCGTGCCTTGTGTGTGCTTCATCTCATCACCCAGGACGTGAAATGACTTGTCCTCAAGCTCTGGGACTCGGTCAAGATGGTAATCTTTACCCCTTTATTAAGGAACTCTTCCGGGAAACCGGGATCCTTTCCTGTGCGTGCATGGGGGTGGAGACCGGATGGCCTCTGGAACAGTTGTGTGCCCCAGTCTCCATCTAGGCCAAGGTGCTGGCAGTTTTAGCAGCCGCATTAGTTTTCCAGTGTTTCATCACCAAGAACTGCAAAGCTAGCAGCTTAAAACAACACCTCTTTTAGCGTGAAGTCCCGCCTGTCAGTAATGGGGAAACTGCATACATGGATGTCCACTAAGGATCTCCTGTAGCTTAAATCAAGACATGGGCCAGGCTGAGTTCTCCCCTGTAGCTTGGGGGTCCTCTCCCAAGTTCACACCATTGAGGCAGAATTAAGTTCCTTGCAGTTGTGAGACTCATTCCCCATTTCTTTGCTGGCTGTCGACTGAGGTTCCTTTCAGCAGGTGGAGGCCGCCACATTCCTCACGTCTGGCTTCAGAGCCAGCCAGAGAACTTTCCCACCCATCAGTTCTCCCATCACACCTCTTGTAACAGAAAAGAGGCTCATTCCTTTTAAGGGTTCACCTGATTAGACCAGGCCCAGTGGATGACCTTTATGAACTTTCAGTCAACGGATTAGTAAATTAAGCGTGGGAATGACAGCCCATGCTGTCTGCAGGTGTGGCGCCCCATCTCAAGGTCAGAGGGCTGCACAGGGTGTACCCACCAGGGAGTGGAAACCTTGGGGCCCCTTCCGAGTTGAGCCTGCCTCAGCTACCCTTGCTTTGGCACCACCGGTGAAAATGTCAAGCAGTTAAAGAGGCATAGAATGTCCCAACTTGTGAAAATTGCTTGATCTCCCAAACCCCTGAAGATGTCTTAAGTTCCCCCGGGGGTCCAGATGATCTCTAACGGATCTACATCTTTTCTATGGTGGTGACTGCAGGAAAACGGGCCTTTTCTGTTTTATCCATTATCTTTGACAACTATCAGGTAAATTATTTATCATGTTAGTTATAAAAATTGCTCCCTTAGGGTGCCTGGGTGGCTCGGTCGGGTGGCCGGCTTCAGCTCAGGTCACGATCTTGTGGTCCGTGAGTTCAAGCCCCGCATCGGGCTCTGTGCCGATAGCTCAGAGCCTGGAGCCTGCTTCTGTTTCTGTCTCCCTCTCTCTCTGCCCCTCCCCCATTCGCACTCTGTCTCTCTCTGCCTTTCAAAAATGAATAAATGTTAAAAATTTTTTTTAATTGCTCCCTTTATTAAATATATTCTTTATACTTACCCAATGGAAAGAAAGAATACCATGGGATTGTCAGACAATTTTTTGTAGTAAGGCAGTAATCATCTCGTTCGTGTTTTTAGACCGTGCTGGGGGGAACATACTGGAGAGATGTCATTTCAGAACCTTGCCTTCACACTTACAAAGGCTGAAACTCACTCTTGGGCATAGTCCTCACATATTTCAATCACCAGCAGAGAGAAATGTACACTCTAATAGGACACTCAATGATCAACTCACATACTGAAATCTACTCACCTCTCTGCATGTGTATGTGTCCCTATGGAAGACAAGAAACTCTGTTTTTTCTGAATGTTTCTGAAGTCCCTGAGAAATTGCTAGCCGCTACTTCTGGGACAAATAGGGAGCTAGATGCTCCTGCAGTCAGGTGTACTGGAGATACGGGGAGGGAGGGGGAAATATGTAAGCAGGGGGCTCATAGCTGGACAGTCGTTTCGTCTGCACGCCTCCTGCCCCCAGTGAATCCTGGGCAGAGTTGAGGAGGTAGGAGAATGGGCCGGAAACGTGATAATGTGGGTAAGATTTTCCCCAGTCTCCACTGAGAGAACCAGAAACAGACATTAGAGGAGAATGAAAGGTGTGGAGTTCCTTGCAGATAATACTGGTGTGTGTGTTTCATTATAAAAAAGTACAGACATGACTGAATAATTGAAATATTTGACTCTTCTATCAAATTTTAAATCCTATTTATCAATGTTGGTGCTTTATTATGTTTTAAAAATTAAGTATCAAAGTTAATTTTCAACATAATATTAATGGTAAGAATTATGGGAGGTATGGCAGAAACTAAATCTATTCTCTTTTTTAAAATTTTTTTAATGTTTATTTTTGGGAGAGAGGGACAGTGTGAGTGAGGGTGCGGCAGAGAGGGAGGCACAGAATCCGAAGCAGGCTCCAGGCTCCGAGCTGTCAGCACAGAGCCTGACGCAGGGCTTGAACTCAGGAGCCATGAGGTCATGACCTGAGCTGAAGCTGGACACTTAACCAGCTAAGCCACCCAGGAGCCCCAAGAGAATTTTTTTTAAGTATAGTTTTATGATGTTTTTATACTTCTTGGTAAAAATTGTTTCTACTTCTTGATGTTTGGTTTGTATTTACTTTCCCTAAGAGTTTAATTAACAAGTATCTTCTTGGTATTGAGGGACAAGAAACCATATGGCAAAGCGCTTACTGGCTCTGACCGTCTCTGCACATCCGTTCCATTCACATTTTCTAGGCCAAGCAAGTCACATGGTCACATCTAGCCACAAGTGCACAGGTAAGTGCAACCGTGGCTTGTGGGGAAGAGAGCTGTAGAATGTTTGAGAGCCTTCCCAGTGACTGCACACCTTCTCAACACCTTTCAAAGTAAGGAAAACAATACCGCTTGGACCGCACAAAATAACCTGCCCTCGTTCTTTCTTCTGCCACAGCAAGGAATAAAGTTGTAGATGGCGGCTGCTCTAATGACAAAGAACAGAGTCTCCTGCTGACCCTTGACCACCGCCTAGTGTGAGCAAGCAAACAAACGTCATGTCTTAAACGGTGGAGCTGTTGGCGTCTTTGTTGCTGTGGCCCAACTCACCCATCTGAGCGCTGCAGTTAGGGCTTGTCCCACACCCGGCCCACACCCCCGGGCCAGTTCGCTAATTGACTTGACTGTGTGAGTTCGCAAGGCTTTACACGACGCTGTCTTCCTGAAATCTGCACCTGTACCAAGTTAGGTGCCCGTCATCTGTCTGACAAAGCTAGTGCTTTTAATGTTGCCTTTCAGTGTGATTAAGTATGCTAGTGAACCTACTGTTTTAAGGTTCTTGATAAAAAAAATGTCAAAACAAGTAATAGGTAATATTCTCTAACGATGCTAATTATTCTTTTAAATGCTTTGATGCTGCTTTCTCTCCTGTGTGCCTGACCTAGCTTATCTAATCTTGCTTAGGCTTGTAACTGAATGTCCTGTAATACTATTTGAAAAACACACACATACATAACCACTGATACAAACGAATCAGTGCTAAAATGAAAGCTTTTTCATACCATGGCAACTATTCATAAAAAGGTTCACATAAGCTATTAGAGTCTTTTATTTCCTGTTTCCATTTTTATCGATGTGAAATGATTGTTGCATAAAGCGCAAGGAAGCCAGGACTGTCTCCTTCTTTTTTTGGATAGCTTCTGTGATAAAATAGCCCTCTGACGTCACCGCTGGTTGCTATGAGAATAGAACATCACAAAATTAGCAGCCTCCTTTTACTCAGCAGGGTAGCTCCAGACACATTTAAAGGATAAGAGAGCAAGTTGCAAGTCCCATTTTGCAAGTATTACCTTGGCACCCATAGTCCCTAAAGACATCTAAAAAATACGGAATTTGCGATTTTACACCAGTAAGAAACTTGCTCCCTGAAACGAGGGAAAGTCACTCTTGTGTGTTGAATGATCTTGCCTGGAATGGGGCTAAGAGTCAATGGAAACACATCTGGGGCAGGCCCTGACTAGAGAAAAGGATCTAAGATCTCCACGCGATACACGGTCTTTTGTATCCGGTTGAAACATGGCTCCTTATGGTCCAGCGGCAACCTGTAAACCAGAAAGATAAGTTATCTGGGCTTCCTGCAGGGACACTCGGAGGGATTGCTTGTTTTAAGGATCAAAGTCTTCTTTTTATCCATGCCCATGGTTTCCTTAACAATAACCATTACCTTTAAAAGGTGACCTTTTTGCTATACGTGCTTCTGGTTCCCGTATTGTAAATTCCGCACTCGAGTTCCTTCCTGTATAAAACTCTCAAGGATGATGTATCTTTTTGCCTCCTCACGTGTGTGCCCCTCTCTCTCGACTAAGGACTATCTGACTGCTCTCTGAAACACTAAGCTTAGAACCCTTAATCTCATCTTTGCGGAAAAATTGTGTCATTTCTTTTTTGAAATCAGAGATCTTTTAGTAACTTTGTCACTTAACACTTTCCAGTCTTGTTCCTGAGGGTCTAGGGACAGTCCGCTTTTCTAACCCTAAAAGGACCTGGATCAGAATTCCTTAATACCTTTCTATGTCTTCTAGAAAACCAAGCAGTTCTCCTCTGAGCTGTCACTTACGGTATCTTGCTAAAGGCAGATAACAGTATCTAACACGCATCACTGCCTCCATCTACTTCCCATTGAGTTAGAGTCTCACTGGGCTCCTGGTCTACCTTCTACGTCCCACTGGGGACGGATTTACTAAATATGTTACCAGGGTACAGAAGGGCTGTCCCGCTGACCGGCCTGCTGCCCAATGACTTGTTCTGTACGACGTATTTTAAGTGTCTATATGGCAGTGCCCTTCTTCCAGGCACCAACGTCGATTCACACGGTAGCCCTCGCTCTCATTCGCCAATGTGTCTGGATTTTCCCTTTTGTGGCACAAAGTAGGATTGCGGTTCTTTGCTCTTTTTAATACTTTTTTTTTTTTCAACGTTTTATTTTTATTTTGGGACAGAGAGAGACAGAGCATGAACGGGGGAGGGGCAGAGAGAGAGGGAGACACAGAATCGGAAACAGGCTCCAGGCTCCGAGCCATCCGCCCAGAGCCCGACGCGGGGCTCGAACTCACGGACCGCGAGATCGTGACCTGGCTGAAGTCGGACGCTTAACCGACTGCGCCACCCAGGCGCCCCGCTTTGCTCTTTTTAAAGATAAGCATGACCATTTCTTTGAAACGTAAGCAGAAGTGACGTGTCACGTATGCACACAAACCTTCAAAGCTGATGTATCATTTACCACGTTCTTTCCCAGTCCCGTGGTGATCTCAGAAACAGAAGTCAGGAGGGAACTTTTATCAGCCTCGCTCCCTGAGTGGATAGCTGTTCACTGAGTATAGTGTTCTAGATGGTGTATCGAAAACAAGAAATGCATTTTTGTTATAAGATAATGAGATTTTGGTGTTGTATGTAACTGTAACATAGCCCCGTCCTGACATGTACAGTCTAGGTATGGCAGCGTTTACCAATAAAAACCCCACAATTTCAGTGGCTTCACATACTAGAAATTCTACTTATCCTGGAGTTCACTGTGGTATTTGGCAGGCAGCCTTCCACATGATGACTCAGGCATCAAGTCCTCCATTTTGTGGCTCCACTGACCCCCAGGTGGTAGAATTCTCTCCAGAGGACTTCGAATGTGGCGGATTGGCAGCTAGGGTGAAGTCTGACACAGGAGACTGTGATGGCAGTTCCCGACGGCCTGAGCCAGTGGGGAACGTAATGTCGCTGTGTCTCTGAAGTAAGAGAAGGAGTTTTAGTGAGCACAGTCCTCAGTGACACACACCCTGAGCTCCGTTCAATGCACCTGTCGGCCCGGACTGGCTTCTAAGGCGTGTGCAGCGCTGGCCTCCCAGCATGCAGGCTGCAGTCGCACAGAGCCTCCTGCTCAGAAGGGTTTCATGCTCTCCAGAGCACTCACTACTTTCCGGACAGGGGATTTTGCCGTTTCATGTTGTTCTGGGCCCCAGGGATTATGTAGCTGGGCCTACAGGTAGGTTATACCCAGAAGACGTGCAGATAGAGCCCTTGGGCTATGGAACGGGGAAGAATTCACTGAAGGTTGTCTGAGAACTCTCTGGGTTTTTTAGCCTGTAGAGAGAAAAAAATTTGTGTGTGCTTTGCTCGTCTGCACATGCTTGCTCCTGGCCTTTGTAGTCAGGGTCATTCTTGTTGTCTCGAGAATTATGCCCGTAAAAGCAGAAATGCCAAGAAAACCAGTTGATTTTGGCTTTTTACTTGACAAATCTGCTATGCTGTAGCAGCGGGAGGTCATCTGGGCTAGGAAAGGGGTCAAGAGCTGGGGAAGACTCAGCCTCGGAGGGGGTCCCTGTGAGGCTGGAGGCGAGGGAGTAGCTCTGTGAACAACACGTGGAGAGCAGAAACGGCAGCACAGAGCAGCGCGCCTGCCCAGTGACTGTCTGAGATTGCGTGCTGGCCACTTCCTGTCTTCCAGGAATCATGGCCTCTGCTGCAGAGTCACATGAACTGGTCTTCCCTGACCTCCAGGAACTGCCCCCCCCCCCGCCCCCGCCCCAGCCACCTATGGATCATCCAAAGACACGATGCATACCCATGGCCCAAGGATTCGCTCAGTTCCATTCAAACAGCCCTGTGTCCACAACCCGATTTTCAATGGCTGAGAACATGGCTAAGATCCCTGGAACCAAAGACAGGGCTGTTGACATTCAGAAAGGGTGGTAGTGGTAGGAGAGGGAAAGCCCCCTTACCAGAATTTGGGTGGGAATATCGAAAAAAGGGGCAAACCACCCCTTTAACATGCATCCTTTTCCTCCTGGCTTTGGTTCTGTGGACGACCTGAAATTGAGCCCCTTTCTAGCTGAGTGGAACTTGACTTCTGTTGGGTGTTCCCCAAGGAGTCCAACCGATACGTGATTGTGCACCCCCCTTGGCACTTCTGTTAGCACCTTTATGTTTGTTTTCCCACTTTCTCCACAGTCCAATGCTGTGACGTCTTGATTCGGCAGACATGGTTACTTTATCATACAGACGAGTCACAGCATGATTAGATGGTTTATCCACGGTTGCAGAATTTTAAAAGGCAAGCCCATCAGTCTGTTGGTGGTTCTCTTTTCTTTTCTTTTCCTTTTCTTTTAACATTTATTTGAGAGACATAGAGCGTGAGGAGGGGAGAAGAGAGACACACACACACAGAATCTGAAGCAGGCTCCAGGCTGCAGGCTCTGAGCTGTCAGCAGAGAGCCCGACGCGGGGCTCGAACTCACCAACCGTGAGATCATGACCTGAGCTGAAGTTGGACACTTAACCTACAAGCCACCCAGGCACCCCATTGGTGGCTCTCCTTTTAAGACACCGTTTCCACTATGCCATCTTTCCCACGTTAGGTTTGGGGGAGTATAAAGTGTAACAAAACACAACAGTCATCCATGCTTAAGACCGTAGAAATGCTTTTAAGAACACACATAAGTCCTAGCTGCTTGCACCCACTCTGGCCTACTATACTATGCATCCAAGAAGGCAGCTCTTTTCTGCAGCAAGCCACGAAACCCGTGCACTCTTTGCCGGTAGTTTTAATTCTGGGAACTCTTGGTGTTCATCCGGGACACACATTCACCTACCAGAGGGCAACTCAGGGGCCAGTTGAATATGATTTCCCTTCCGAGCACTTCCATTTTCATTTTTAAGTAATCTCTACACCCAACATGGGGCCCAGATTCACAACCCCAAGATCAAGTACGGCATGCTCTATGGACTAGGCCAGCCAGGGGCCCCTGAACACTCACTCTTAGTCTTCCTGGTTAGATGTCAAGCTCAGAGCCCTCCTGGGTTGCCTACCTGGTGTACAAGACAATGCTTTTTACCTACGACCCCACATACAGATTTTTATGAATTCTGACCTTCCTAAGGGGTGTCCTGCCTAGATGGCTCTCGAGTTACTACTTTTTCCTGTACTCTGCTAGTTTTAAATGCTGATCTACTTATTTCTGTTCACTTCGACCCTTTTAAAAATACACTTTTTTCATTTGAGCAGTTTCAGATTTAAAGGGAGTGGCAGCGATACAGAAAGTTCCCATATGTTGCAGTTTCTACTGTTGTTAACATCTAACGTTAGTATGGTTTATTTCTCACAATTAATGAACCAATTATGATTTATTGTTATTAAGTAGGCTCCATTCTTTTTTTATATTATCTATTTATTTTGAGAGAGAGCATCAGAGCAGGGCAAGTACAGAGAGAGAGGGAGACAGAGAATCTGAAGCAGGCTGCAGACTCTGAGCTGTCAGCACAGAGCCCGACGGAGGGTGCAAACCCACGAACCGTGAGATCATGACCTCACCCAAAACCAAGAAGAGTGTAACACTTAACTGACTGAGCCACCCAGCCACCCGTGGCAAGGTTGTTTTAAAAATCAATGTTACAAGGGGCAGTTGGGTGGCTCACTGGGTTAAGTATCCAACTTTGGCTTAGGTCATGATCTCATGGCTCGTGGGTTCCAGCCCTGCGTCGGGCTCTGTGCTGACAACTCAGGGCCTGAAGGCTGCTTTAGATTCTCTGTCTCCCTCTCTCAAAAATAAATGGTCATTAAAAAAAATAAAAAATAACAATAAATCGACATTCATGTATGGCAAGGACAGGATGTAGACTTGGGACCATGTACGTGGCATCCTATCGATCACTTAATTTTTGTGTTGCTTCTTTTTCTGGCAAGTGCAAATGCCCTATTTTAAAGAAGTGCTAAGAAAAAATAAACTGTGTATGGAATAACTTAACAGCTTTCAGTGGACCATTTTGGCTGCCTTGATTCATATACAACTATTTTAAAATATCTTTTTCATCACTTGATTCTATAACCTTCAAAAGCTAAGGGATGTAGGTATAATCAAGACGCTGAGTAGACACCAGTAGAGCTATGGCTCAGTCCCAGTCCTTCCCTCACCGCCCTATTTGGCATACACGCCCACTGTTGTTATAGATGGATATTCAGTTGTTTTTTGTATAGCCTTCTACCTAACAGTTGGATGAAATGAAGAATAAAGGAAATTCTGTATCTTACCTAAAGTCATCCGTGAGTTTCTGCTCAACGTAAAGCTTCATGCTTCCCTTTCTCATTATTCTCATTTAAAAAATTCTACACAGAGAGAACCGCACTGCTGTGTCATATCGCCCCTCCATTATTGTGAATAGTTGTGAATTCATGTGCTGCCCATGGGTTAGTGAGCAATGGGAAAGATTAAAACCACGTAACCATACGCGGGGGTACTATTCATGAGCAGTGATGCAATCAGTCTGCCCCTTCTGTGAGTAATGGGGGATGACAGAATTCTCCATTCTGCCAACGGAGGTAGATGGTAGTGGCAGTAGGTACTGACCAGAGAAGGCTGGAACCCTGGACACTGTCATCCCTTTCACACCACTGACAAGCACAGGTTACTGGCCGTATTCCTTGCTCCTAAAGTTCTCTTAAATGCAAATGCCTCCCATATATTTTCCCCTCTGGACTGTAAGTTTCATGAATGCAGGAGTCATGCCTACCTTTATCCCTAACCCAGCACAGTTCCTGGTTTAAGTGATCATTAGATATTATGTGAGTAATAAACTGAATGAATACCATGCATAGACTCAGCCTTTCAGTTATTTTTATTCCAGAGAATTCCACAGATGCAAGATCCTATCCAGTCAATTCTCCAGGTGGCTGGGGTGGGGATTTTCTTCCCTATGTCTAGAAGTAGCATTGGTAATTGTTGTCTATAACGGAGTTCTCTTGGGGCTCCTGGGTGGCTCAGTCGGTTAAGTGTCCGACTTTGGCTCAGGTCATGATCTCGCAGTTCGTGAGTTCAAGCCCCGCGTTGGGCTCTGTGCTGACAGCTTGGAGCCTGCTTTGGATTCTGTGTCTCCCTCTCTCTCTGCCCCTCCCCCACTCACTCTCTCTCTCTCTCTCTCTCTCTCTCTCTCTCTCAAGAAATGAATACACATTTAAAAAAAAAATTTTTTTAAAGGGGTTCTCTCTTCTTTAAAGACTATTCAGTGGAGAAAAGACAGTCTTTTCAAAAAATGGTGCTGGGATACCTGTATATCCGCATGTAAAGAAATAAAACTGGACCCTGATCTGACAGTACTCACAAAAACTAACTCAAAATGGATTAAAGACTTAAATGTAAGAGCAGAAATGATGAAACTCTTAGAAGAATGCATAGTAATAAAGCTCCTTGATGTGGTCTTGGTGATGATTTTTGGCTGTCACACCTAAAGCACAAGCAATAAAGTCAAAAATCAACAAGTGGCCTACATCACACTTCTGCACAGCAAAAAAACAACAATAAAGTGAAACAACCAAGGGGAGAATCGCAAACCACATGCCTGATAAGGGGTTAGTATCCAAAACATATAAAGAACTCCCACAACTCGACAAGGAAACAGCTCAATATGTGAAAGGCCAACAGGTACAGGAAGGGAGTTTTCCATCACCAGTCATCGGCGAAGTGCATCGCAAATCCACAAGGAGGTATCACCTCGCATATGGTAGCATGGCCATGGTAGCATGGCCGTCGTCAAAGAGAGGGAACAAACACTGTCAGGGGTGGAGGATGGAGCCTCGTGCCCTGCTGGTGGGACTGCAGACTGGAAAAGCACACAGCGGATCCTCAAAGACTTAAACTACCATATGATGCCTCACTTCCACTTGTGGGAATACAGTTGACCCGTGAACAACGTGGGGGTACAAGCACCAGCACCCCCATGCTCGGGTGAAAATCTGTTTATAACTTTGGGCTCCCTGAAAACTTTACTGTTAAGAGCCTGCTACTGACCAGAGCCTTACAGGTGACACCGACAGTCGGTTACCATGTACCTTGTATGTTACATGTATCACTGTGCTCTCACAACAAAGTCAGCCAGAGAAAAGAAGGAAGACACATTTGCAGTACCCAGGCGTATTTACAGAAAACACCTGCAGGGAAGTGACTGGCACAATTCAAGGGTCAGGTGTGTACTCGCAAAGGTAACAAAAACACTAACTTATAAAGATGTCCTCACCCCATGCTCACAGCAGCGTTATCTACAAGAGCCCAGACACGGAAATAACCTAAGTGTCCACCAAGAGATGGATAAAGTTCTGTGCGTGTGTGTATCACATCAGAATGTTATTTATTCACCCTAACGAAGGGGGGAACCCCATGTGGATGGATCTTGAAGACATTAGACTGAGAGAGTGAACAAAAACTAAAGTACGTGTAGCTGGAGTCTAGAAAAAGGACAACTCGCGAAAAGCGACCAGACCTCCCTGGTTGGCGCTGCCTGTCCGGCCTTGGGTCACGTGTGCATTCTGATGGCACTAAGGAAACCAGATCTCCTGGGTGGCCAAAGGACAGTGCCTAGGTGGAGGTGCCTCACCGCACCACTGGTCCTCTGCACACAGCCACACCCTGGGTCACACGTGTGCTGACTGCCAAGACCCTCCCCCACAGTCTGCACACAGTCGTGGCCTGTGGCCTCTTTAGGAGCAGTGGTGGTGGAGGGCAGGGGAGAGTCTGGTAGGGGAGGGAGGGAGGGGAATGCCAGGGAAGGGAGCATCTCGGCAATGGTGGAGGTCATGGCGGGGGGGGGGGGGGGGGGGGGTGAGGAGGGAGGAGAAAGAGCACCAGGAACGAGGGAGGGGAAACCAAACCAGAGCTATAGTTAGGGGGACCGGGCATGGGGGAGAGAGCACTGGGGTGTGTGTGCTGGGAACACCAGGCCTGGGAAGGAAGCAGCACACTGAGGGGAGGGAGCATCTGGGAGATGGAAGGAACACCAGGACGGTGGGGAGAGCATCAGGGCAGTGGAGGGAAGAGCGGGGGGGGGGGGGGGGGGGGGGGAGGGGAGGAGCATCGGGGCGGTGGGGCCTGAGCACCAGTGTGTGTGTGTGTGGGGGGGAGTACCAGGGCGGTGGGGGCGGGGGGAGCACCGGGGGCTGGGGGCCGGAGCACCAGAACGGGGAAGGAAGGCGGCGGGGCCGGGGGAGGCCCTCCTCGCCGGGCGGCCAGCACCCACCGCCCCCAACCAGGGCGAGGGCCCGGCAGTGCGGGAGCGGGAGGCCGCGGCCGGCCCAGGGGAAACGTGCCCCGGACGCGGGGGCAGCGGCAGGGCGCGGCCCTCGCGAGGACGCGCGCGAGTGCACCTCGGCGTGCTCTACCAGCCACTTGGAGCCGCAGGCTTCCAGGGGTGTCCTCAGACATCTCGCGGGGTGACTCCCCGCTTCCCGAGACGCGCCGGGAGCCCTCCTCCGCCGACGGAAGCCCTGCCCGCGCGCCCGGCCGCAGCGGCACCGCGGCCACGCCCCCTCCCGGCGGCCAGCGCCGCGCTCGCGTCACTTCCGGCTCTGGGCGGTTCGCGTCCGGGTCAGAGCGAGCCTCCTGCCCTCCGAGTGTGTGAGTGGTGGCGGTGCCGCGCTGTCCGGGTTCTGTCGTCCCGGAGGGAGCGAGCCGCGGTGCCCCCCGGCCAGGAGCGCCCCCGGCCCCGCGCGGAGGACCAGGAGGGGACCTGGGGGCGGGCTGCGGCCGCGCTGGGCCGCGCTGGGGCGGGCTGGCGGCCCCGCTCCTGCGCCTGCTGCTGTCCCTGGGACCCGGGTGCCGGCACTGAGGCGTCCCCGGCGGACAGCGACCCCCTTCCCCGGCTCCCCTGGCCGCCCCGCCGGGGAGGGCGGAAGATGCCGGTGAAGAAGAAGAGAAAATCCCCTGGGGTGGCAGCGGCAGTGGCGGAAGACGGAGGCCTCAAGAAGTGTAAAATCTCCAGGTATCACGTTCCCCCCCACCCCGCCCTCAGCCTCCGGCGTTCCCCCGTGAGCGGCTGTCCGGGGCCCGGGCGTGAGCCCCCGCCGACACCGCGGGCTGCGCCTCGGGCTCGGGCTCCGTGTGGGCGCTCCGGCGCCCGGGGCCGTGCCCCTGCCCCGCGCCCTTCCAGACCTGGACGGGAGTGCAGACCGGCGGAAGGGTCGCCTCTGGAATTTCTTTGAAGGGGAGGGGGTGAGGAGGGGAGCGGCCTGGCGCTGCCCGCCGCCCGGGCTGGGAGGGGGAGCTGCACGCCGAGTCTTCGCAGCGGCCGGTGCCGGAAGGTCCCAGCAGGAAGCCGGCTTTCTGGAAGTCTGGTGGCTCCACCTGCGCCAAGTCCGTGTGCGCGGCGTCGGGAAGGCCCCGCTCGCGGTTCTGTTTCCGGGCATTGAGGACGCTGTTCGCGGTCGACGTGATCGTTAACAATCTGGTCCTTATTTTACCCGGTGCCCCCTCCCTCCCCCTCCCCCCCGAGAAAGAAGGAGAAGGGAGAGCTGAGCTGTAATCACGGCTCTTTGATCCCGCTGCGGCGTGTCCTTGAGGCGGCCCAGCGGCGAGGTGTGCTGCTCGGTCTGCAGGCTAGGTGTGACAGGGGAGTGGTCCCGCATCTGCTCCTCGGGTGTCCGGCTGTGTCGCCGGCGGGCCCGCGAGGGAACGACTTCACTTGCTGCCATTGAGAGGAGACGGTAGTCAGCCTTGTAGACCTGATGGCAGAGCTGTCTCCTTGCAGAGGCGTCTGCTTACGGCGGGAGGTACGTAACCTAGGCTCCTCTTCCTTTTTGTCGTTGACGGAAGTTTTCCCGTCTCACTGCGGTTAGCAGAAGAGCCGGTGCACGGTGACACGGCCTCCCGACCCTCCCGGGCCTCCCGGTACCTCGCCCCAGAACTGGCCGGGGCTGCGCCGCCAGCCCGTCTGTATGAAGCAGACACGTTAGCTTTTACTGCTCCCACGTGTGGCCGTCCTCCGTGCGTAACGTGGCACAGTTATTTACACCGAGCACGCTCAGAGCCGAGCCGTGGTGTTACAGCCCAGGGGCCGCTTCGCTGTATCAACCTACAGTTTTCCATGCGGGCCTCCATTGTTAGATGACTCAGCCGCCGAAGGCGCGGCGTTTCTAGGTCCTCGTGCAGGTGTCACTGTTTGAGCTCCTCTGGGAAAGGTCCTCTGAAGTTCATTAAACCCTAAAGGCCGATTTTGAGCTTCCCAAGTTTTAATGATTTTATGGAACGTACGGACTTTGGCGTTAAATAGCTTTGGCTCAATTATTTGTACAATTATTATCTTTTTATTTGTACAATTTTGTTTTTAATGTGTGGAATTTAATTATACTCTTGGGTCCTAACTCGTCTTTTATCTTCAATCATCCATTTAAGTTTCGCAGATGATCAACAACTGTTAATATGTAATTTTTAAAAAATATTGGTTCATTAAGTATCAAAATCTACTTTGTAAGATTTTGTTTTCGAATGTTTGTCTATTTTACAGAAATATAATTTTCACCGCTCTGAAGATTTATACTTTCCCAGCTTAGTCCTGTATCGAGAACGTTAGGTTGAACTTCCACATGCTCACTTCAAATCTGGGGAAATGATTTTAGTTGATGTTATTGGACTTTGATAGTGAGCAAAGTAGCATTTCCGGCTTTGTTAGCAAGAAAATTTTACATATAGACTACTGTTTCCAATTTCCAATTGCAAATACAACTCCCATTTTTTCCTATAATACCAGCTGTAAACAAAACAAAACACTTTGTTTAGTTTGAATTGAAGTAGTTCATGTTGCACTTAGCTTTTCACTGAAAGTTGAGACTTGATAAAATTCTTAGGTATTTGTGTGTTTTCTAAGCTATTGCAGATCCCAACCCCCTGCTAGACTAATAAGTGGAGAGGAACATTTTTCAAGCAAGAAGTGCCTGGCTTGGTTTTATGAGTATGCAGGTAATGAAATTAATATAAGAAGATATCAGTCACGTGCTTTAAAAAGTGTTTTGGTTTATTCATTTAACAATTATTTATTGCAGGCCTGCTTTGTGTTAGTGCTGTGACCTGGGATCAAGGTCAAGACTGAGAATTATGTGTAGGCTAAGAATTTGGTGCTATGTCAGGATGCTTTTTCTTTAAATATGTAATTTAGTAAGTGCTAGTGGGAGGGGTGAGATTCACTATTAATTCCACTTGTGAACAGGTGCATTTATTGGTTTAAGTCCATTAGCTAAGGGAGAGTTGATATTCTGAAAAACAAACTATGTAATAAAACATTATACACTTTATGTAGTTCTTATTGTTCTTTTGCATATTCTGTTGACAATTTTCTGAACCCAAACCGATATTTTTCTGAAACTTTTTGGAAACGTAGTAAAAGATTTGAAATGCAGATCTGTCATGGCACAGCACATTTGCCCTTTGATAATTGCTGTTTAGCCCATCGTTTCTGCCAGCAGTGCAGTAATCCCTACGAACGGAAACACTGGTGTGATACAGTGTGATAAATGCTGTGTTGGGAAGATGCACTGCGATAGTTCAGAGGACGATAGAACCCATAGAACCCAGCCTCATGGTGTCAGGAAGAGCTTCTGCAGGAGCTGTGACTTAAACTAAACCCTGCAGGTAGTGGGCTTAAAGCTCTGGGCCCATGATAGGGCTGGAGCTTAAGGGTGAAAGCCAAAGCCAGGGAGGAGACTTTGGTGTTCAGCAAATGTGTGAACAAGAACACTTCCCATTTATTACTAACTTTTTTATAAGTATGTATAAAGATACTTTTTTCCCTTAGAATCTAGGTTTTGGTCTTCTAGAATTCATGATTTTATAGCTTCCCCCTCCTCCTTTTTTAACTCTGATTCTCAGTGTCTAACATAGAATAGTGTAGATGGAGTCACTCTTACGTTTCGTGCTAATCCGTTAAGGTCTAAAGTATACTCTGAACTTGAAGTGTAACCCTAGGCTAACAGTATGGAAGGTAAGACCATTGATGTAACTGGAATCCGCTAGATCCCCAAAGTATAATTTAAAAATTGTTTAGTAACAGAACAGATTCTTTCTAGACCAGAAAAACTGCTATTACTGGCATCCCAAGACAATGTCTAACCCAAATTAAATGAAAGGAATTCATTTCTTACTGACCTCCATTTAACATGGTGACCCATTATTCCAAGTGCCGGTTTTATTGGAATTTATGATAGAGAATCAAAAAGCCCCTCATCTTATTTCACTTGTAAAAAGACACCTTAAGATACCATAAAATTAGTGCATTTTTTTTCATTTCTGCTCATTTGTATTACCTCTCCTTGGGACTTTGGTGGGTAGCATGGGATTCTAATTAGCTAAACATTTATTTGCTATGCTAGCATTTTTGTAGTAGCCAGCATAATAAGTGCTCTGTGTATTTCAAAAATCATAGTTATATAATGTATCCTTACAATCATTTTGTCAGGTAGGCAGTGTTACCTCTTTTTAGAGATGAGAAAACCGAGGTTGAGATTAAGTAATTGGCCCAGGATCATACGGTGACAAGAGCGAGGATTCAGCTTTAGGTCATTCTCTTGCAGAGCTTATGCTTTTAATGACTACTGTCTTGTCATTTCTGTTTTCAGTATGTACATGGCAACTCATTTTCCTTCTACAAAGAAATATTAGTAAATGCACTTGAAGGCAATTTATCTTATGTATGGAACGATTCATTCAGTAAATGTTTCCTGAGCATTTACTGTGTGTCAGGCACTGATCAGTGCTGGGGACACAGTAGGGAACAAGTTAGACAAGATCCCTACCCTTGGGGGATTTGACTTCTAGTGGGGAAGACAGTAAATAGGTAAGTAAGCAAGATAAGTAGAGATTGTGGAGGGTTATGAATGTTAAAATACCGTGTGGTGTAGGGACACAAAGTTAGAAAGTTTGGATGACTTTCAAATAAGGTGATAGGGAAGGCCTCTCTAGACATTACTCTGGGTGGAGACCTAACTGACCAGGAGGAACCAGTTATTTGCCAAATCAACAGTAGGTGTTCTGTCTTAAAATGGGGGTTTCCCTTATTAAAATGGAGACTGGGAATAATGCACGTAAAGCACTTAGCACAGTACCTGGAATGAGTCAGAACTCATACGTGTAAACCGTTGTTAAAGGAGTAATAGCATTACAGCATTAGGTGGACTGGCTGTGTTTTAACAGTACTGTTCCAGAATTAACAGCATAGCTCCTGTATAGCTCATGGGGAAGGTGTGTTATTCATTGAGCACAATTTTTATTCCTGAGCGTCTGCTATGACTGGCATGGTTTTGTACTCTGCACATCTCTAGGAACATTTTATGGTTATAAAAAAAAATTGATTTTTTGTTTTAGTTTAAAAACTATTTTACCACTAATCTGGTTAATACAGTATCATAGGTGACGTGTGGTAAGCCTGATAGTTTTGCTCTTGCACAAGACCTCTCCTCTTGAGTGATACTTACATTCGCAAGGATTCGTTAATACGTGGGGCCTATTACTGAACAAAAGCGTGGAAAGTAAAAGGGCACTTTTTAAATCTTACAGAGAACCCAAAAGAGGATAGAATTGCTTAGTTCTAATAAAATTATAAATCTAATAAGTTCTTTTTTTTTTTTTTTATAATGTTTGGTTTTTTTTTGAGAGAGAAAAAGAGAGACAGAGTGCGAGCTGGGGAGGGGCAGAGAGAGAGGGAGACACAGAATCCGAAGCAGGCTCTAGGCTCTGAGCTGTCGGCACAGAGCCCGACGTGGGGCTCGAACTCATGAGCCATGAGATCATGACCTGAGCCGAAGTTGGACACTTAACCGACTGAGCCACTTAGGCACCCCTAAATAATTCTGATAGATTCTAAATAATTTCCAAAGCTTCTTAAGTTGAATGGAAACCTATTTTTTTGCCTGAGAGTTAAGTTCAGCCCCAGAGTAGATTTATTGGAAGAGTATATTTGAGAAAGTAAAACTAACATTATGTGGTCTGGGAAAAGAATATTAGTATTGACCTTGCTTTAGATTCAGATTTGTTATTATTTGCATTGCGTTGGGAAAGACACTGAACATTTACAGAAAGGTCTTGTGTATGTCGTATATATCTTCTTATGACATAATTTAATTTGAATCTCATCAAATTTTAACCACTGGTCAATTCCCCAGTTTCTAGGGAGACTGTTTCATGATAGTGACTGACATTTCTTGATAACAGCTCTTCAGCTTTGTCTTTTGATTTCTGACGATGGCTGCTCTGAGGTCAAGTCAGTTTCCTTTTTCATAAGAAAAATTGATAATGCATTCTTGTTTTGGCTTAAAAAAACCTTTGTTTTCTTCCACTGAATTTTTTACCTCACTTACTTTCAACCAAACCACATGTGGGGGAACATACTGTTATATTTTTTAACAGCTTTATTGTATATGTATGCTTCTAAAATTACAATAATTAACACATTCTCGTTAAAAAACTTCTCCAAATATATATTGGGAAGTGAAAGTCCTATAATTACCACCCTTTCACCTTTTAACACCTCACTGCATAAATAAGTGCAGTACTTATTTAAACCAAAAAATTAAGCATTTTGGTTTCAGACCATGTTGTAACGTCCTCTTAGCAGCCTGGATCTCGTCTGAAGCTGCAGGACTATATTGGCACACAGACTGGACGGCTGCATTCTTCTGTTAGGACAAACTGTGGAGCGTGGATTTCATGTTGTACTTGTGAACGAATGATGGTGGGTGTAAAGTGCCCCCCCCGCCCCCCCAGTAGGTGTGGTCTGGCTTGTGATTTATAAAGCTGGAGTATTTTTATAAGTTCTTAAGAAAGGAAAACAAGGGTTTTTTGGGTCACTTTAACAATAATATTTCAAGACTGTTTTCAAAAATCAGAAGTAATAGCATATTTCTATCATATTTCGTAATTGCTTTAAATGGTTCGATCTTTTTATGACAAAGGACAGTTTCAGATGTACAGTGTAACAATTTGATATATGTATATACTGCAGAATGATCACAATAAGTCTAGTTGACATCTCTACCCACACAGGGTTATACATTTTCTCTCATGATGAGCACTTTAAGACCTACTCTCATAGGAGCTTTCCAATATACAGTATGGTAGTAGTGATTGCAGTCATCAGACTGGCTGTACGTCACATCCCCAGGATTTACCTGCTTTATAACTAGACATTTGTTCCTTTTGACCACCTTCATCCATTTTGCCCCCGCCCTCCCCCCCAAACCCTGCCTCTCACCTCTGTATCTACGAGTTTGGGGCCCTTGTTTTTGCTTGTTTGTAGATTTCACAAGTAAGTGACATCATATGTTATTTGTCTTTGACTTCCTTCAATTACAGCATAATGCTCTCAAGGTCCATCCATGCTGTCACAAATTTGTTGTAATCTTACAACAAATTTTGTTGTTTGCAATCTCTCACTTACAAAAGAGACCCAGCAGTGATGTAAATCACTATCTTTTGGGAATCTGATAACATAAAAAAGTGGGAGAATTGGTGTATTGATTTATATTTAGTGTTATAGAGGGAGAAAAATAAGAAACAAGCTAAGTATCATTAAGTTTTGGACAAATGGTAGACATAAGCTAAGTGAGGAATTAAACTTTAGTTTCAATGTTAAGGTGGTGGAACTAATGCTTTGCTATTTTAGAACCAAGATGATCAGGAAAATAGTAGTTTCTTTAAGTCGTTATCTTCATAATATGTATATCTTTTTAAAGTATTAAATTTTATTCGGTTGTGTTTCAAAAGGGTAATAAATGACCTTCTGTTTTAGTAAGAAAACAGGTGTTCTTTGCTTACTGTCTTGAGTAATGGGTTGGGCCTACATGTTGTAGAATTTCTTATACTTCTTTATTTTTATGCATTACCAAGTATTTTGTTCAGATAGGCTCTCATGAATGATTTTTTAATTGATAGGTTCAAGTTACTATACAGACAAGTGATTGATATTTTTTCTTTCCTTAATTTCGTTTTGTAATGTGGTGTTTCAAGAATATTTCAGAAGTTTTACATTTTAAATCGTATAGCCGATATTTAACACTTTATCAAAGATATATCAAAATTCAAATTTAGTTATTTATAAAAGTTATGGTGTATTCATAGATGCCTTTAGTACAATGGCTTATGTTTTATGTTGGTATTAAATTATAACAATAAAATATATAAATTATTTTTGTCTTTGAAGGTCCTGATGAAGTTGTAGGGCCAGAAGGAATGGAAAAATTTTGTGAAGACATTGGTGTTGAACCTGAAAATGTATGTTTTATTTCTAAGTAGAATGGAATACAAGTGGGATATAGCATATTTATAAATGTCTAAAAATTGGGACACTTTAATCTTATATCAAGATTTTGTTTCTTCATGTTTTATACTGTAGATTTTCATTTAAGGTATTTTTAATCAACTTAAGTTGGGCACTGTTCTCTTAATACAAATGTCATTTGTGATAGAGTGAGAGAGATTCCACCTTCAGAAACTGTTAGAACTTCTTACTTTTAAGAAATTGGCCCACTTCTTCAGAGTTAATAATTCCAGAGGTTATACTCTTTAGTAGTTGAAGGATGGAAATAGTTGTATAAAAATGCTCTCCATGATAAAATATAGACATGATTATCTCTGTGCTGACTTTTCCCCTATCCTTTATGTTCTGTTCTTTCCAGATTATTATGTTAGTTTTAGCGTGGAAATTGGAGGCTGAAAGCATGGGATTTTTTACCAAGGAAGAATGGTTAAAGGGGATGACTTCATTACAGTAAGACATTTTTTTAAAAAACAAATTTGATGGCCTATTTGAAGATCTTAATTGATATTATATGCTTCATAATTTTTAGAAGTAAGGTTTCACCTTAAAATACATTGGTTTGATCTGTGACAATCAGTTAGGGTTTGATAACATTTATATTGTGGTCTTGGCAAAATGAACAGTTACCCCATCTTTCCTATTCTCTGAGAACCTTAGTACAGTCTTATTAAAATTATTGACTCTTCGTGGGTGAATTAGAGGTCTGCGATCAAAGTTACTTACTCACAGATTGAGCAATGAGCAGTTTCCTTCTCTGAATACAGAGTTCTGCCACGGAAGGAGTTTGTTCTTTGAGCTGCCCCAAGTTCTGGGGCCTCTTCAGTTTTATGCTTTATTTTGAAAAGAAATCCAAAGGTAGAGTTACATGGCACTTTTGTTGTTTCTTTTTTGCCAAATTAATCTTATAAAGAACAAAAGTAGAAAGCTTATATGGCTCACCTGCAGCCTTCAGCCAAGTTCTGGTTACTTACTTACTGAGGCTGCCTTTGAATTCTTCTGTAAGTTACAGAATTGCCTCTTGATAATAATTTGATCTTGACTTTCCAGAGTAAAGTGTGCTTAGTTGCAGAATCAGTTAGTAATTATGTGTTATTTTTAAATTATGTCATGTTCCTAATGTTCATGCAGGATGTTACTAATGATCAACATTCTAAAATAGAGGAAGCATTAATTGATGATATTTTTGAGCCAAAAACTGGAGGTTAATTAGCCATGTGGTTTCCTATTGTGGTTATGCTTTTATTAACACATTTAACTATTTTTTATTGTTTGCCTGTCCTTACATTTCAGAATACCTTGGTTATTTTTTTCAAGTGTTCATATGGAACTTAAATTTTTATATTTGAATGTTCAGCATCTAATGTTTTGTAATTCTCCTTTTTAACCAGCCTTAACATATAGCTATCTTATGTATATTTTAGGGAAAACCTTTGCTTATATGAACCAAATTATAATTTCTAAGATAGAATATAAAATCAAACCTGTCATTTCAATTACTTATAGGAGAGATGAGGAATCAGACTCCAAGGTAAAGAAAATGTTCGCCTAGGTTTATGTAGCTACTTACTGGCAGAGCTAGGACCTGGAATTTAAATTCCCTCATCACCAGTCTAGCATACTGTGCTTTGTTTGCGTCACGTTTCTGTATGTATGTTAGCGTTCTTTATAAAATGCAAGACTGTTAACTAACTTTGAATCATGGTGTTTACAACCAAGTGTGAACTCTGTCATTCATCTAGGTGTCATAACCTACCAATTAAAATGATGTTGATTCTGAAATTCTTGGAAATATCCAACCTGCAATTAGCTTTTTAGAGAAAGATAAAATATAAAATATTTTTATGAATATAAAATACGGAGGAGTATGCAAAGAATATAAACTGGTTTTCATGTAGCTTAGTCTGTTTTATTGAAATTTTCGTCAGTTATAACATGGCTTATTCATTGTAAGACATTTTAGTTGGCACTATAACTGCTTTTTGTACTACTCCTGCTGTATTTTTTGTATATTGCTTGTTTTGAATAATCAGTTTGTGTATTTTAAAACCAAAAATTTTCTCATCATGTGTCCGCATAACTTGATATAACATAAAGAGACTTTGTATAACAGAAACTTTTAAATACAAAGCATTTCTAATAATTATTCTTGAATAACTAGCATCTGGCTTTGGGTACAAGAATAGAAATGGACTTAACCCTTGAACTTCAGTTTTATTAGCACGTCTTCTCTCTAGGAAGTTCACAAGCTGCACAAAATGGAAGCAATGATTTAACACTTAAAGTTGACCTAGAGGTTTCCGTTTCACTCCTTTATGCTCTCTTGCCTGTCTGCCTAGAGCCCTGTCTGTGTTGTAGGGCCTTGGAGCTGCTCAAGTCAGGCAAGCCCTCTTGACTGGGAGGGAAAAGAGTTGTGTTTTTCCCCCTCATCTAGATTGCTATTTGAAATACCAAGTATCTTTTATCAATTAGCTAAGTCTTTATTACTCCCTGAATTTCCTTATACAAAACTTGCTGAGGAATACAGTAGTTTAAAATTTAAACTGAGAGACCAAAGAATATATGTAAGTCTTAATTTTTTATTTTATAGTTGCCTTAGTATGTTTGGTTTTATGTTGACTTATAATCATAAAATGTAAACCTTCACAGACTCGATTCCCTTTCTAGATTTTTTAATGTTTTTATGATTTCATTTAATCTGGGCATAGTTATTTCGTGGTCCCTTGTGTCATCTTAATATAGTGATCAATTGTTTCAAGTTAGTTAATTTTAACCCTTAGAGCTCTGCTAAGGAGTAGAGACAGTGTGGTAGTTAAAACATACACCGTGGTCAAAGGTAGTAGAAGGTGATAGCCATGAGTAGTTAAAATCTGTAATTATATAGTGTTGATCAGCATTCGCAATACTTGTACGTTCATTTATGTTAAGGCTGTTGATGCCTACTTTTCATAAGTGGATCGCCTTTTTTGTGTGAGAGAATCTGTGGGTGTGAGTTGGTACATAAGTAGACTGGCACGGCCATTTTGTAGGTTTCGGAGGGCGCCGTTGCCATCTCTGTCGTTGTGTAGTAACAGCCAAATTTCTCCTCAGATTGGATTGGATTTGATAGTCATTCATGGTCAGCACTTATGTTGTGTAAGCTTCTGTGCCTCTTAAGTGCTGATCACAGGGAAGCCGGAGACGTGGCCCCTGCCCTTGGGTAACATGCTGAGAGGGCCGGGCGGCATGGCAATACTGTGGCGGAAGCCAGGTCGGAGGGGACAGGCGCTAGAGTGAAAGTACGACGCCCTGTGGAAGCACAGCTGGGGGTGAGATGAGTGTCGGCCGAGTAGACGGGAGAGTCTTCGTATGGGGTCCCTGAACCGGACCTTGAAGAATGATTAGGATGACGACGGTTCGGGATCTAGGAACATGTTCTTTCTGAAGAGGAGATTGTGAGCAGAGCCGGCGAAAGGGGAGCACGTGCGAAGGAAAGAACGTTGACAGGACGGGGCCGCGTCCCGGGGGGTGGGGTGACGGCTCCACGACGGAGGGCCTGAGCCGGCCGGCGGCCGGCGGCGAGAGCTTCGCCCCGCGTTCCAGGTGCCTGTGTCGGAGGCTGGCAGGGAGCCGTCGCTCGAGCAGTTGTTGTGCGCTCCGGGATCGCCGCCTCTCGCGACCACAGCAGGCCCCTCCCCCGCCCCCAAGGCGCAGGGTGTGGCGCGCGGGCCGCCCTCTTCCTTGTGCCTGTGCCTGTGCGTGCCAGAGGGCGCGGGTACTTCGCGGTTCTGCTGGCTGCAGCCGAGAGCTCTCCTCACACCCGCCCGCCGGGAGTGGGGTTGGGGCGAGGGCGGAAAACCATGCTGGTGGGGAACACTGTCCTTGGTCGCGATCGTGAGAAAACCGGCAGGATAGCGTCTGACGGGGCTGGAAGTACGCAGCTGCCCGTCGGTAGGTGATAGGTGACGGTGACGAGCTGCGCGCCTTCTGGTCTCCGTTCTCGGCCTGGACTTGAGGATTGAAGGCGGTGGTCTGGCCTGACCTTATTTAGGGGGAGAGTTGGGGAGCGTCTGTCCGACTTTCCCGCGGGGACGGGGTGCTCTGGGGCGTGTGGTGTGTGACTGCCGCTCACTTAGCATTTGGGGCCAACTGCTAGTGGCCATTAGCATTCTTCCCCTCTGCTCTCCCCGACATTCATCTTGACGATTTTTAATTCCCCATCCACATTTCCAGACATCCCCAGGGTGTGCTGTTTTGTTCTGGTCAATAGACCTCATTCACAGAGAGTTCTGAATACGGAACTTTGTGGATAAAACTCTTCCTGTTACAGATCGGGGTGCCACAGCACCTTACTAATTGAGGAAGAGGACCTCACTTAGAGCTAATACATGGATGGTGATTTCTTCTCATTTTAGAGGGCTTTAATGAAGCAGAAATGTAAAAGCCTTCCTTGTTAATCAGATGTTTACAGTACTCAAGAAATTAATGTCCAAGTCCTAATGTTGAAATTTAAACCCGTCTCCACTCGTTCTCACCTCGGTGGCCTGGAGAATGGTGTCCTGTTGTGCCAGCGTTCTGTAAAATCTGTGGGGTTTTATTTAGTTGTTCTTCAAAAAACCATCCCTTGCTGGGGCGCCTGGGTGGCGCAGTCGGTTAAGCGTCCGACTTCGGCCAGGTCACGATCTCGCCATCCGCGAGTTCGAGCCCCGCGTCGGGCTCTGGGCTGATGGCTCGGAGCCTGGAGCCTGTTTCCGATTCTGTGTCTCCCTCTCTCTCTGCCCCTCCCCCGTTCATGCTCTGTCTCTCTCTGTCCCAAAAATAAAATAAACGTTGAAAAAAAAAATTAAAAAAAAAAAACCATCCCTTGCTTTCCGTGATACACTAGTTAAGTATGCGTTTCTTTTTACTTCAGGGGAAATGCTCTTTCTAAACCTCGCAAGTTATGAGGTGTGGACGTTATTAATTGCTGAGTCTATTTGGGGCCAGGTTAAATGTAAGAATTGTGATGTGTTCCCTGGTTTTGCGAGGTCTGTTCAGTCTCTCTGAGACCAGTGATGTGCAAGGTGGTGGTGGTGGTTGTTGTTTTACTCTTCTCCAAGAAAACGTTACTTGTTCTTTGTCCGGTTAGATTCTTTCTCTGCTCCAGATTTAGGTAGACGATGAGCAATGGTGTGGGATAGTTGGGACAGAGACAACAGTGTGATTTTTTTGAGGTGATTTTTAAGCCATTTGCTTCAAAAGGAGCATCTCACACTGGGAACTGTTGTAAACATCGAACTTGTGTGTTCTCAATCTCATGGTTGTCTATTGTTGTCATTTTAAAAATGAGGAAACCGAGGCTGAAGGATTAAGTAGCTTCCTGAAACCACGTGTGTGGAAACGGAGAAGGTGCGCTGTTTCGGGGTGTCTCTCCGTGTGACTTGGAACTTTGTTCTTCGCCTCGTGTCCGTCTTAAGCTTACTGAGAGCCCACCCTAAATAACATCGTGCTCTTTGTCCCTGGGGAGTGTTATTTGCAAAAGGTTGTCATTTTATTTGGATTCTTTTCTCCTTGGTAACTTGTAAGTCACTGCTCACAGACTTGATAATCTTGTTTGAACTCCAATTTCCTGCTGACCTTTCCCAGGGAGGGATTTTGAAACTTTTTGTAATTAAATAAATATATACTTTGTGGCTTATTTTTGGTATTCCTACTTCTGTTTAACACATAATTGTGGGGCGCTTGTGCACGCCAGGCCCTGAAGAAAGATTTTAAACCCTGGTGGTCGTGAGAGGAAGGCCTGAATGCTGGGAAGCGCCTTTATCGTATGTCTTCCTGAATCTCAGGTGTATTAAGGTTCTAAGGGAGAGTCTGTGTGAAAATGTGACTCACATCATTAAAAAATAATGTGAAAAACGCTTCTTCAGGAAGCCACGAAGATTTAGAAGGTGAGGCCTCTTAGGATGGATCATCACGAGGGAGATCGTACATGTAACTGGCTGCTTAAAATGCAGTGCCCTCTGAACTTACCACCTCATGACGCTGGAGGGCCTGAAGACACCCAGATTTCCACACAGCATCGCAGGCACATGTAATCTGAGACTTTGTTCCTTTTGCATATCCTTCTGGTAGTAGTTAACTGCGTTTTCAATGCCATTAAACCTTTATTTTTCGCATAATGAAGAATGTTTGCGCTGATAAATCCACTTAATCAAATAGTAAATAATACATTTTTAATAAATAGTAAGAATCTTGTTTCTGCATGAAATATATTGTGCCCTCCCTCATTCATACATAGGAACTAGGCCCCAGACAAATTGGATGGTTAACCTATCCAAATTTTGATTTCCTTTTCTGGCCATATGGCAGATAAAATGTGCAAAGAAGCCATTTGTCGTGTAAAACACTTACATGCAGGATAAAATATAAAAATGTATATATTTTAAAAAGCATGCCTGGACTTCACTGTAAATTAAGGAAAATAATCAGAGGCCAGAAATGAGGAGAGATGGTGATACCATAGGGACATGTAGATCTGACACTTAACCTTAAGGTTACTACCTGTTTCTAGTCACCTAGCATCTGGCCATTAACTTGTGGTGCATATTCTGAATAGGAGACAAAATGGCAATGCCTGAGTAGGGTGAGAATCAGATCAAAAACTCATATTAAGTCACTGATGTCACACATAGCTAGTAGACGGAGATGTGATTGCTTGGGCTTGGTTCTGCATACGGTGAAGGGCTTATTTCCAAGAGAGTTCTTACCAGAAATTCTTCATCATGCAGATTCAAAGCTGGAATGCATTATTTGTATGACACAAGCCAAAAATGTATTTTACAAATGTCCCAGGTAAGTAGTGTTTTCATGTATATGGTGGAAGTGATTCTTCTGTACAGGAATGCGTTTTAAACAGAAGCCTCAATTTCTGCAGAAAAAGGTTCAGTTTTTAACAATCATAAATTACTAAGCATATTGGGGAACATCTTAAATTTCAGAATTAGACTCTTTAAGACTAGTATTTTGAATTTTCTGAATCTCAGCATAAAATAACTACTATGTTTAAAGAATAAAGAACAGCCTCAGATGATCAGATTTCCCATGCATAATTAAATCTCTGAAAGTGAAAAACATTAAAGATTTAAAAATCAATGGATGAGTTACGAATGAGGTGGGTATAGAATCAGTGACCTACAATAGCTGAGGAAAATAGGCAAGAAGATAAGGGACATAGTGGATAATTTTTTAAACTGTTGAGTTTCCTGAATTTTTTAGATATAAGCCCTTCATCAAGTATGTGGACTGCAGGTATTTTCTCCCACTCTGTAGCTTGTGTTTTTGCTTCTTATAACTTGGGCAGAGCAAAACTTTAATTTTGATGGAGTTCACTTGATGAGTTTTTCCTTCTGTGAATTGTGCTTTTGATGTCAAATCCAAGAATTCTTTCCCTAGATCCGGAGAATTTTACCTTTCGGTTTTTTTTCTGGAAGGGTTTATGTTTTTATATTTTACGTTTAAATCAGTGATCCATTTTGAGTTAATTTCCTTAAAGGTGAGAGACAGGTTTTGGTTTATTCCTTGCCTACAGCTGTCCACTTGCTCCATAGTTCATGTTTTGAAAAAGGTCTTTTCTTCCCTTGAATTGCTTGTGCGCCTTGTCCGGTATCGGTTGGACACGCCTGTGCGTAGGTCTGTCTCTGGGCTCTCTGTTCTGTCGATCTGTGCCTTAAGCCTCTGCCAGTACCATGCGGTGCTGCTGTATACAGAATCTTGAAACCACAAAGACTGATTGATCTCTTTTCAAAATTGTTTTAGCTCTTCCAAAAATTTTAGGATGATCTTTTTATCTGCAAAACATCTTACTGAGATTTTGGTTAAACTACATAGTGAATTTGGGGAGGATTGACCACTGTTTTGAGGGTCTGAATACATGCAAGATAGCTATGTCTCTCTTTTTGGTGTTTGATTTCTTTCATTGTGTGTAGTTTTCAGCATACAGGTTCTGTACATGTTGTGTTAGAATTACATGTGAATATTTTGTTTTTATTTTGAGCCACTTATTTTTAATTCTAATATCAATGTATTAGTTACTAATATGTAGCAATACAATTGATTTTTGTGTGGTTGTCTTGTATCCTGTGACCTTGCTGAACTCACTTATTCTGAGTGTGTGTGTATGTGTGTCTTCCTTGGGTTGTCTACATAGACAGTCATGTCCTATGATTATAACACAAAATAGGGAAATAGGGACCATCTTATTTCTTTTCCGCTCTTGCATGTCTTTTATTTCCTTTTCTTGACGTATTGCATCAGCTGGAACTTCTACCATTGTGCTGAATAAGCCTGGTGAAAGTGGACACCCACTCCTTTGCTCCCTAGCTGTGGGTTGTTTGTAGATGCTCTTTATCAAGTTGAGGGAGTTGCCCTCTGTTCGTGTTTTTTCTGTGAGTTTACACGAGTTGATGTTAAATATTTTAAGTGCTTTTTCTGTATTAAATCATCTAATCATGTAGTTTTTCTTTTAGAGTGTTAACACTGTGGTTCCATTAATTGGTTTTGAATACTGAATCAGTTTGCATACCTGGAATATATCCCACTTGGTGTATAATTATTTTTATATGGTGCTGAATTCTTTTTGTTAATATTTGTTAAGGATTCATGAGGGATATTGGTCTGTTTTTGTTTTTGTTTTCTTATTTATCTGAGGATATAATAGACATAACATTGTTCGTTTTGGGTGTACAACGTAACGATTCAATATGTATGTATTTTGGGAAATGATTACCACAATAAGTCTAATTAACATCCATCATCATAGTAAAATTTTTTTCTTGTGAAAAAAAATTTTTTTTGATACTGCCTTTAATCGGTTTGGGTGTCAAGGTAAATCTGGCTTTATAAAAGGAATTAGGAAATTTTTCCCTAGAATTTATCTTTTGCAAGGTAGAACATAGAATTGGTCTTCAGAGATCGGTGGAATTCTCCTGTGAAACCATCTGAACCTACAGGTTTCTTTTTCAGAATTTTTGGGATTTTTGAATTCGATTTTTTAATAGTTACAGGGCTACTCAATCGTTGTATCAAATTATTTGTTTCATACTGTGTGTGTTACAGTAGTTTTTGTTTTTCAAAGAATGGGTCTATTTTGTCTAAGTGGCCATATTTAGATCCTTTTCATGTCTACAGGTCTGTAATGGTATCTTTTGTTTCATTCCTGATATTGATAATTTTTGTCTTCAGTTTTTCTCTTTGTCATTCTTGCTAGGGACTTGTCAGTTTTACTGACTTTTTCCAAAGAATCAGCGCTTTGTTTCATTGATTTTCCTGTCTCATTTTTCTGTTTTCAATTTTACTGATTTCTGCTGTTACTTTCTCCTGCTTGCTTTAGGCTTATTTTGCTCTTCTTTTTCTAGTTTCTGAACATAGGAGGTTAGATTATTGATTGAGATTTTTTTCTCTCATAATATTTGCATTTAGTTCTGTGAATTTCCCCCTCAGCACTGCTTTGGGTCTCACAAAATTTGAGTTGCGTTTTTATGTTCATTGAGTTCAGTATTTTTTTTTTTTTTTTTTTTTTTTTTTTTGGTTTCCATTGAGACTTGTTCTCACCCATGGATTGCTTAGGAGTTTGTTTAGTTTCTAAGTGTTTGGAGATTTTGCTTTTATCTTCCTGTTACTTCTAGTTTGGTTTCATTGTAGTCAGAGAACATATCCTGCGTGATTTCGGTTCTATTATATTTGTCAGCATTTTCTCAATGGCTCAGACTGTGGTCTCTTGGGTTCTGTTGTACAGACACTCGAAAAGAATACATGTTTTGTTGTCACTGAGTGGCATGTTCTGTTAGTGCCAGGTGGATCTTGTTGGTTGGTGGTGTTGAATTCTTTCCTGATGTATGTCTAGTTGTTCTGTCGGTTCCTGAGGAAGTGTTTCAACAGAGGAGTGTTGAAATCTCTAACAATAATTGCATATTTGTTTATTTCTCCTTTTACTTCTCAAGTTTTTGCTTCACTTTGCAGTTCTGTTGCTTGGTGCAAACACTTTTAGAATTGTTGCATCTTGTGGGGCGCCTGTCCGACTCTTGGTTTCAGCTCACGTCATGATCTCACGGTTGTGGGATGGAGCCCCGTGTCAGGCTCCACACTGTCAGCTAGATTCTCTCTGTCTCTCTCTTCCTCTGCCCTTCTCCCTGGTCGCACGTGCTCACGCACTCTCTCTCCCTCTCTGAAACAAACAAACAAAACTAATCATTACATATTTTCGGTGGATTGACCTGTTATCATTACATAATATTCTTCTATGTTCTGATCATTTTCTTCACTTGGAAGTCTACATTAGCTCATATTGATGAAGCTGCTTCTCCTTATTTTGGTTACTGTTTCCAGAATATGTTCGTTTTTGTCTTTTGCTTTCAGTCTGCCTATGTTGTGTTTGAGGTCCATTTCTTCTAGATAGCATATGGTTGGGTCACTTTGGTTTCATGGGTTTTTTTGACCTGCTCTGTTAATCTCTGTGTTCTAATTGGTACAGGCTACTTAACATTTAGTATAATTATTAGTACATTAAGGTTTAAGTCTGCCCTGTATTTTACAGTTCAGACTTTTCCACTTGGTTCTTTTTTGTTAGATTTCTTTTCCTAGATTCACTGTTTCTTTGCTGAGACTTGCTACATTTTCAAGGGTTGTTTTATTGGGTCCATAATTGCTCATTGAACCATTTTCATCATAGCTGCTTTAAAGTCTGCATCAGATAATTTTAAACACATCTTGTGATTTCAATATTTGCACGTATTGGCCCTCTTTTTACATTCTGCTTGCCATCTTGGTTGTTGGTATGAGAAGTGCTTTTTTATCGGAACTTGGAAATACTGAGTATTATGTTATGAAACTCTGGATCTTATTTAAACCTTCATTTTCGCTAGCTTTCTGTCACCACCTCATCAGGAGGAGGGGATTCTTCATCGTTGTAAGCAGACAGGAGAGGTCCCGCCCCCAGGAGGCCTCCACAAAGAATTTCTGGGTGACACGGGTGACACTGCTGGGTGAGCGTGATGGTGTAGCCCCACCTCCTCCCAGGCACCCTTTGATGGCCCAGGGCGCTACTCCTTACCCCTTGCTGGGAGCGGAGCTGAAGTCCTTGTTGTATGTGGTTCCCACTGACGGTGCAGGAGGTAGAAGGGGGGCGTCTACGTCCATCCTGGGGTGGGTGGGCCATGCGGTCCTCCTTCAGTCGGCTGGCAGCTGTGGGCACTGAGCGGGCTTCTTCTGTGCTGTTTGAATGGAGAAGAGTATCTTTTCTAAGCTTGCTTTCGTGCTAGGCTGCTCAACTTCTGCTGGAGGGAGAGCGAGTTTTTGGTTTCTGTCTACCCCATTGGCATTTCTGGTTTGCTGACTCCTTCATCTCCAGATCTGGTGGAGAAAAGGCAAAAGAAAACCCAGGAAGCGCCCCACTGTATTGTTCCTGAGAATCTCAGAGTTCTTTCAGTCTTGGTGTTTGTTTATGTATGTCGTCTCTGGCTTTTAGTGGAATGAGCAGGAGACATGGATGAAAAGTACATTGACTTCATCATCCTGGAAGCAGAAGGTATTTGTCTACTAAAAAAAACAAACGAACCTTCTGTCCCCTTCCCACACTATTTAGTGTCGTTTCCTCTGCTCCCTTTTGGAACCAGATTCTTGAAAGCATTTGGCTGTACACTTGGCCTTTGAACAATGTGGTAATTTTTATTGAACCTGGAAATTTGAGTATTATGTTATAAAACTCTGGATCGTATTTTTCTTTGTTTATTTTCAGAGTGGGGGAGAGAGTCAGAGAGAGAGAGGAGAGAATCCCAGGCAGGCTCTGTGTTGTCAGTGCAGAGCCTGATGTGGGGCTTGATCCCATGAACTGTGAGATCAAACCAAGAGTCGGGCGCCCAACCGACTGAGCTACCCAGGCGCCCCGACTCTGGACCTTATTTAAACCTTCTGTTTTAGCTGGCTGCCACCAACACCACCTCGGCAGGAGAGGGCAGGAAGCCCTCCTCACTGCTGGCAGGCATGGGACTTCCTTCACAGTCAGACATCTGCGTGTAACTCTTGACTTCCCCAAAACTTACTAGTCTACTGTTGATTGGAAGCCTTTCCCATGACATAAACAGTCAAATAGTGTATTTTGTACGTTAAATGTATTATATACTCTGTTCTTACAGTACGGTAAGCTAGAGGAAAGAAATGTTCTTAAGAAAACTATCAAGAAAATATATTTACAGCACTATACTATATGTATCGAAAAAAAATATATCCCCATATAAGTCGACCCACACAGTGCAAACCCTTGTTGTTCAAGGGTCACCTTTATTTTCTCTGATTGCTCTCTTCTTAGTGTCTGTTAAACCTGTTCTACTAAGACTTTTATCTCTACCAGTCCTCTGAAACCATCTTGTCAAGGCATCATTTACAAGTGAATAATCAAAGCAATAATATTTATCAGAACTGGGCTGAAGCTTTAATTGTACTTAGAGGAAAATCTGTAGCTTTGAATGTTACATTAGAAGAGAAATGGGGGCGCCTGGGTGTCTCAGTTGGTTGAGTGTCCGGCATCAGCTCAGGTCATGATCTCACGGCTCGCGGGTTCAAGCCCCATGTCAGGGTCTGCCATGCTGACAGCTCGGAGCCTGGAGCCTGCTTCACATTCTGTGTCTCCGCCTCTCTCTGCCACTCCCCAGCTTGTGTGCTCACTGGCGCGCGCGCTCTCTCAAAAAATAAGTAAAGATTAAAAAAAAAATTAAAAAAAAAAAAGATGTTAGAGTAAAAGGGAAGCAAACCTGCAGTTGAAATAATTAAGAAATTCTGCCAAGATGATTAAGAAAAACAGAAAGCGGGGCGCCTGGGTGGCTCAGTCGGTTGAGCGTCCGACTTTGGCTCAGGTCCTGATCTCACAGCTCGTGAGTGTGAGCCCTGCGTCGGGCTCTGTGCTGACAGCTCAGAGCCTGGAGTCTGCTCCTGCTTCTGTGTCTCCCTCTCTCTCTGCCCCTAACCCACTCGCATTCTGTCTCTGTCTCGCTCAAAAATAAATAAACAGGGGCGCCTGGGTGGCGCAGTCGGTTAAGCGTCCGACTTTGGCCAGGTCACGATCTCGCGGTCCGTGAGTTCGAGCCCCGCGTCGGGCTCTGGGCTGATGGCTCAGAGCCTGGAGCCTGTTTCCGATTCTGTGTCTCCCTCTCTCTCTGCCCCTCCCCCGTTCATGCTCTGTCTCTCTCTGTCCCAAAAATAAATAAACGTTGAAAAAAAAAAAAATTAAAAAAAAAAATAAACATTAAAAAAAAAAGTGAAAAATTAAAAGAAAAACAGAAAGCAAAAATAAATAATAATACAGAATAGAAAACACCTCACCTCAGTGAAAAGACCCAGATGGCTTTTCAGCTGATTTTGGCCAAATGCTAATTCCAGTGTTTAGTAAACTTTTTCAGAAAAGAGAAAAAAAAGTAATAATTACAATTTCATTTTTCTCAGGCCTATGCCATGAGCTTGTTATCAAAATTAGTGAAGAGAGTGTGAAGGAATGAGATTTACCAGCAAGTCTCGCTTACGAAAATAGCCAGAAAATCTAGGAGTGTACGAAACCGGTAACAAACATTACTCAGTTTGACTTATTCTAGGAATGCAAGGTTTAATCAACATTAGAAAATTATCCAAAACATTTACACCTTGATAAAGTTAGGAGTCACCTGTCACATTGTGGGTTTAGAATAGTCAAGGTCTTAGTTAAATGTGGGTGCTAGATATCTCTGGTACATGATGAGAACTAAGTCCGTTCCGGGAGGAATACTGTGGGTCACGGTAGATGGCACGGCCCATGTGATGAAAGGGAGTCAGGTGTATGCTCAGAGATGGCAACCTGGCAGTTAGGTTTTGGTGAGTGAGGTTTCGTCGGCCTGTTGGAGGGAGCACCACGTCGAGTAGAGGCAGTGATCTGTGCTGACACATAGCTGTGGTCAGTGTGCGTGGTGAGTGCGGCTTGACCGGAGCTCACGGTGTGGTGACCTGGTTCTTGCTGAGCAGTGGAACTCATGTCAGCCCGTGGGAGAGCGTCTCTTTGAGCCTTTAACTGGTTTCCTTCCTTGGCATCTGTACCTTATTTGAAGTCAGGCGCTGCCACTGATTGCCTTGGTGCTTAGTCACTGAAAACGTAGGGATCTGAGTTTATGACAGAAGCACTAATACAATGTGTTAATTTTCTCTGTGTTATAGCCTGAACTTTCAAAACCACTCATGGCTAATCCCTGTCACCAAGCTGTGCCTGAGAATTTCCAGTGAAATCTGTGACCGAGGCCTGGTTCATCTCCTCTGTTCTGCCATCTTCTTAACTTACATGTAGTAAAAAGCACATCTTCTGAATCTCTTCTTGAGACATACTCATGATTGTACTGGAGCTTTCGATTGAGCTTTTTTTTTTTTTTTTTTTTAAAGGTCATTGGACTGAATTTCATTGGTTGCCAGGTTTTCTCTTTTTTTCCTATTTTCCTTTTTTCCTTTTTATCCCATTGGTCAGTACGAGGCAATATGTTTGTTAGTAACTCTAAATTTGTGAAGCAGAATTTTAAACCTAGATTGATTTCATAGATGCACTCACTTTCCTCTCAATACATTTCTTCTGACCCCCTAATGATGCTTTTATTTAATTTTATGGATTGTATAATGTATTTGGCTTTTTTAATTTAAGGTGTGACTGCACAGAAAAGTTACAGAACAAATTTGACTTTTTGCGCTCACAGTTGAATGATATTTCTTCGTTTAAGAATATCTACAGATATGCCTTTGATTTTGCAAGGGTAGGTAGAATTTCCATGTTTTGTAATTTTAACATTTTTTCTTCTCGGAAACCGCACTTAGGGAATTTTTTTACTTCCATTGTAGGATAAAGATCAGAGAAGCCTTGATATCGACACCGCTAAGTCTATGCTCGCCCTGCTGCTTGGAAGGACATGGCCGCTGTTTTCAGTGTTTTACCAGTACCTGGAGGTATGTGCACTGTCTCGTCTGGAAGCGTTAAATATTAATTTGTAAAACTTACTCTGAAAACGTACCTTTAAATGAGGAAACATAAATGGATTTTTAGATAGTGTGTTTTTAAAAAAAACTTAAGTAAAAAGTTTCTGATAAATTGTGTACATATATGTCGTCATTTGTAGACACAAGTTCAGTTCATTAATATATTCTGTACATGAGATACTTTCATTCCAGCCTTGCAGCCCCCCTCCCCCCCATGAAAAAAATGAACCCTCAAATAAATTTAGCAAAGACGTTTTTCACGCAAAATTAGTTTCTTGGGTTTTTTGACAGAAAACTGATGCTCGTTGTACAAATGTTATGCTTCTAACTCGGGTTTCAGGTTTCTTCTTCGTAAATTACCAGCTCTTAGGCTGTTAGCCACATAAGGGAACCCGTTGTGTGTAGTGATAACACTTTCCTTTTCACTTGGGTTCAGTCTAAATAGTTAGGATTAAAATTTTATGCCCCACACATATGAGAATGACTACTTAAATGTACTAATAACTTTAAAATGTCTGCTGAATTTATGAAGAAAGTGTTCATTTAGCAGGTTTAGGCGTGCACCTACTACCGGCAGTGGTTTTAAGATACTGTTCATTTTTTTCCACTGCTTCTTTGGTTTTCTGTTTTTGTGCCTTTTCAATTTCAGGTTTTTTGGTATAGATCTCACCGTTTCTTGAATACAGAGGCTTTTGCTTTTTGCTTTGAAAATGATTTCTCATAAAGCTGATTATCATAGCGAATTCCCCGGAGTAATTTTGTTGAAAGCTTCTGCTGAGAGGCAATTCATGACAGGGACTTGAGCGAGTGGGTTTCAGGTACACTTAGATCTTTAAGCCTGATAGAGTAGCTTAGGAAAGGCTGGTAAAGTAGACGTTTTTGATGAATGTTGTCCGTCTTCCTCCTGTTAGTAGTTCAGGGCAAAATAAAGAGGACTGAATCTAAAATAGTCACCTCTACAGGGAGCTGAGAGGACGAAGTTTTTCATCAACGCTGGGTATGGGTAGGGTGTTTGACACTGTTCAAATTAGGTTTTATCCCTGTTCAGCAAATGAAGAAAGGGCTCTGTGTTAAGTAATGTTACCCAGGCCACTCAGTTCAGTGACAGAAGTGGGGTTTGAACCCAGGCCAGTACTCTTTCCACTGCCTGCAAAAGCCCAACTTCAAGATGTGGCGGAACGGTTAAATCTCACGCATACGTACGTATTGGTGTACGTAGGATACGCTGTATGACTTGATTTCAGTGACGGTTATAGAAGTGCCTACACGGAAGACACTGAGGCTTTTATCAGATCGGTACTTTGTTGCTCCTGTTACTTCTCAAAAATGAAGGAAAGATAAAGAAAAAGTAGCTTGGATGATGTTAACATGTGAACGGCCCTGAGGATTCTCTTAGAAGCCCAAGTGACTGAAGAGGACTCAGTGCTTTAAGGAAGACCAATGACAAAAAGATGGCATAACTAGATTCATTTAAGTCAGAGCCTTAGGTATCGCTTGTTCTGTATTCCAAATATTTGTATCCTCTTCACAGCAATCGAAGTATCGTGTTATGAACAAAGATCAGTGGTACAATGTGTTAGAATTCAGCAGAACCGTCCATGCCGATCTTAGTAACTACGATGAAGATGTGCTTGTAAGTATAATAACCGTGTTTTCCTAGGAAGGTGAAGTTCTTGAAACTGTTACGTGGGAACACGCGTTTGTGTAGCGTTACCATAAAGAATTAAAGTTGCTGACGGTAACTTTTCTTATGGAATCATGTTGAAGGTGTTGGGGGGAGGGCTTTCCGTTAGAAAGTCTGTGCTGACAGGCGGAATGTTGCCAATTTCTCAGAAATGTAATGGAGCAGTATAGCTAAGGTTAAATGACAATTTCTGCATGTAAAAGCTAAAATTCTGCTTTCCTGCCTTCCCCTGGCATTTTCCCTATGGAAGAAAAGAACAGTCAGGATTTAATAGAGGAAAGCAAACCTCAGGTACAAGAGAAAAACCTTCAGGGCTAATCACAGTGCCCACTGATGCACAGCAGATTATGCCACGATAAGTTCCCGCAGAAATGCCTGAGTAAACACTCGATGAAATACCATTTTTCAATCGTTCAAGTTAGGATGTCTGTCCATACTCTTCAGTGGAAAGGGCAGAATACCATAAAACAGATCCTTGAAGTACGCTGTAGGATACATTCCTATAAAAGTAAATTGAAATGTGGACTTCTGTGACCCTGAAGATCATACAAAATGCTGAAGAACTTTATTCTGCCTGTAGTTTACATTGTGACCTCTCCCCCCGGAATGTTCTAAAATTCAGTAATATTTTTGGAAACAGCCCTTTGGTAGCAGCAGGCAGGCAGGCCTACACATGTGTATATTCATGCGTGTTTTGAGTCAACATATAAAACAATTTTTGTATAAAAATAAAGCTTCCAGATTTGTTTGAAAAAGCAGAAAATCTGACTCAAGTATGTGAGGAATTAGTGACAGAAGCCAAGTAATAGCTTGTGTCCAACTTGCGTCTCACTTCGCTGGCTTGTAGCTACGCCGCCAGCTAGGGTGCTTTTTGGTTGCCGTTTATGATTGTCCCTGTCTGCCGATTTTCTTAGAGTAGGGAGGTACGTCAATAAAAAATGAGAGAAAGACCATCGAGGGGTATGTGTTTTAAGAAAAATAGGGCCAGCGTACTCTTCTCTTGCCATGAGTTTTCCCCTGTTTTTCAACGAACAAAAACAGTGAGCTCATGTAAGGAATGGCTTCTGTAAGGAAATGAGTGTGGACCCCCTGCTTTATGTGAATGTCTTTTATTTATTGTTTTTTTTTTTAATTCTTTTAAGGTTATTTTTTGAGAGAGTGAGCGAGCAAGCATGAGCAGGGGAAGGGCAGAGAGAGAGGGAGACACCGAATCCGAAGTAGGCTCCAGGCTCTGAGCTGTCAGCACCAGAGCCAACACAGGTCTCGAACTCGTGAACTGTGAGATCATGACCTGAGCTGAAGTCAGCCACTTCACTGACTGAGCCCCCTAGGGGCCCCTCACATGTTTTTTCAGTATAGTTTTTAGGTCAGGTGTTCATTAGGCACTTGCTTTGTGTTTAGATTTATACTCGGTCCTGTTACCTGAACAAAATAATTCTCTTATATGGCCCTCCTTCAACAAGCTTACATGCTCTTGGTGACGTAATGTAGAAACATGTTGAACACTCTCCATATTCCTTAATAGAAATAACAGTGCTGTGAGCATTTAGACACAGGGAGCAGTCAATCTTGACTTAGTTATTGGAGAGTTCTGAAGCCATTGCAACCTTGGCGAAGGAAGCTGCAGCAAATACCCCTTGTGGAAAGTCTCTTCTATCAGGAAAGAGCAGGCCGAGAAGAAAAGCGCTAAGTGGCCAGCAGGACAGGAAACACACCTTAGACGCGGGGGTCCGTCCTCATCACCACCAGAACTCGGGAGAGTGTTTGTAGTGGGAGGTCTGAGGTCACTGAATTCTAACAAATGCTTCTCTCTTTCTAGGGCCTGTTTCTTCTCGATGAATTTGTTGAGTGGCAGAAAATCCGTCAGACATCATAGCAAGAGCTCTTGCAGAGAAAAATGCAAACCTTCTGATGCCCACGTGTGTACAGGCTGATGAGAGGAGAAATCCAAAGGCTGCATTTTCCTTCATGTGAAGACTTCTCCTAGTACTTTGTTTTCCTTTTTTTTAAAAGGAAGTTTTCTTGTTACATGTGATGGGCATTGAGCCACACCTCTCCTGAGACTGAGTATCCAAGTTTTGTTTTGGGTTATGTTTATAACATTTATTTCAGAACAATAAAGATTCAGATTTGTGACAAAGGCCTTAAGTGAAGATGTCCCTTGAGTGTCAGAGTGGTATTTATTTTGTAAATTTTAATTCTTGAATTTCAGAGGATCTTCTTGCCATGGATTTGGAATTTTAAAGATTCTGAACAACCTTAATATTTGGGAGTGTGGCCTGCTGATAGTACGGCTCATGTATCATCTGTGCACTGTTAGGAAGAATGTTGGCTTCACCTCTGGGTATGATGATTTTCTGATTCAGCAAATAAATACATTTCTGGATATTGGGCGTTCTCCAGCTTTCAGCTCTGGTTTTCTGTGAAAGTACCATGGTCTTATGCACATACTTTATCTGAAAAGTTTAGAATTGGATATGTTATGTCCAGCTGTTCTGTTGCCTAACCATTAAATAGTTTTATCAATTAGTGTAAATCAGCATTGTATGTATATTCTTAATGTGACTTAAGTTTTAAAAGTTTAAAAGTTCCATCTCTATCTGAAAGGGCAAGGGTTCCTGTATTACATGGCCTCCAAATGAGCCTTTGAGAGACTCGAGACCAATATTGAAGTTGTATGATCATCCTGTGATACGGAGAGTGGTGCACAACTCAAGGGCACCATGTTACAATCGGTACAATCACTGTGTTGCTAATTGTCAGAGTTTCTAATGTTAGCGATAAAGTCCCTTGAGGAAAGGACAGCCTTTCTGATTCACATCAAGGCGTCTTTGGGGCCAGGAGCAGGGCTGCTTGGATGCTGCTCTTCAAGCCAGCCGACGTCCCAGTAACCGAGAAGTGTCCACATTCACGGTCCGGCCATATCCCCAACAGCATGCCTAATTTCATTGTGTGAATGGAGGAAGTAAATAGATTATTTTGCCATAAGGACATTTCTACTGCATGAGTGACTTTCAGTATTGACTCCTTAAGGGAGAATCAGATACAAAGATTCTTATGGTTTGTTGCTTTTTGGTTAATGAGCTGGGAGAAATACTGTCTTGACTTTCAATGAAATTGCTTGTACGACTCTGTAAAACCCTGATCCAACAACAAAGAACATTTTTTTTTCCCTAAATGTCTTAAAAATCGGGATAATTTCCTGAAATGCTCCTCCGAAGTACTAGAATCAGTGAATTATTAGAACAGAGCATATACCAACAGTGTTCCGATTTAACATTCATGAGTGACGTTTTAATATCAGTTTATTTACGAGTAAAGTGTTCAGATTTTCAGACATTGTGAATCTTTATTAATTTAACTGACTCTTTCCTCCGTGGCACAACTTCTAAACTTGAAGGATGTTGACCACTTGTGTTTAAGTTCAAAAAACAGGATTTGAGTGAAATCCTCCAAGTTGTCAATTTATAGCCTTTGAAGTAATAGTAACGTCTTTGTCATCTTCATTAATAAGGAACACTCAGAACATATGGATGACTTGAAAAATACCATACGAAACTATTTACTTGTGTACTTAACCCGAAGTACGTTTAGACTTTGGAATTTGAAAATTAAAATGAAACTTTTTTTCCCTAAATCAACAGCCCGACACTGTCTAGGCCAGGCTTGCTTTGCACTCTTCCTCCTTCTAGATCTTGTGCCTCCGTAGAGTCCCAGCAGTCGCCTGCTTTGGAGGCTCATTTACTAATTCATCAGTCAGGGTGTGGTCTCGTTCCTTGGTCTCGTTTCATTTCTTAAGTTAGGTTTGAACAACTTAACTTAATGGAAGATCTACGAGAAGACGTTTAGTGGCTAAGCAAAGGACAGTAGTAAGGAGCCTACGGTATATAAATGTCTCCTGACTGCCCTGCTGTCCTTTTTATTAGTTAGCTTCAAGTGCTTTCCCAGGAATCCTGCTGTACAGTTTTCAGAATTCCTTTCTTCGTATAGGATGAAATCCTCACTGGTGCTATATGGTTGGAAAGGACTTGCTTCTTCTAGAAGAGCATACCGATGTCATACAACTGGGAGGAAGCAGAGCGGGTGTGGATTCTCAGCTGTTGTCCGGTTACCTCTTGGAGCCAGTAATTCTTGACGCAGCCTGCTGTCTTTAGGAAATTGCCGGGGATTCAAGTCACACAGTGTTGTCTCTAAACAGCTACCATAATTTTACCTGAGTGGGAGATTTAAAAAACCAGTATATGCTTATGTGCTGATTTGAGTCTACGTTACAGTGTCTTTTATGGTCTAATGATTTCTTCTTTTTTAAATGCTGCCCATACAGTTCTTGACAAAACATGTTTGATAGTGATAGTATTTTCATGTGTAATGTGTGGGTTTTGCTGATTTGGATTTTAGTCTGTTTGAAGTACCCTCGATGAGTGTTTCCTAACCTGGAGCACGAGGGCCTTCTGTGGGATGTTAGCCTGACCCTGAGGAGTATTTTTCTTAAATGCCTTTTCACCTAGTAAACCAAAAATTTACCCTTAACAGTATTGAATGCCTTCACTTTGTGCAAGGAGGGGAGGAAGGGAGCGGAGATTTAAGAGAACTAGAGTTTCTAAGGCTACGTATTATGTAGAGTAGCTTAGATTCAGGACACACAAGCATATTCGCGCTGAAACATTTCTCTTGGAACTCCAGTGTTTCCGTAACAAAACGTGTCCTTTCTGCCTAGATGCTAGTGTGAAATTATGAAAGGACTTACTGAAATATATTTTGTGGTCCTCTTGACGAGCAGATCGTCAGAATGTGGACTTTGCTTTCTTGAAGAAGCGCACTGAAAACTGGGATAATTCATAGTCTGATAATGTTTTGTTTGGGGTTTGAGGGCTCCTGTCACCTTAGGTTTTGTGGCACATCTCAAACATTTATCACGTAACTACAGTATCACATAAGTTGTGGATGTTTCAGTACATAATGTGAATACATTTCTTTGATAAACTGAGAGAGAAGGCCCAGTAATCTCTTAACCTTATCATAAAGAATTCTTACCCCTAAAGAATTCCTGAGGAAGCATTACTCCTGAAGTCACACTGGAAAACGTTACAAGGAAACGTTTCAATGAAGAGTACATTTCCTCTTCGGGAGAAAAAAGTCTCATTGATTTCCTCAGTAGGAAAGGCTAGTCTGAATCATTAACTATTCTGCATCGTAGGATTTTTAAATGAATGTAGTTTTATTAGTTTCACAAATGCTTGGTAATAACCAGAAAAACAGATTGCTTACGACTTGGTCGTTTCTGTTGACGGTCGCAGTTAACCTGTGAGCAGTACTTGCAAAGCCAAAAAGCAGTCTGCTTTTATGGTAAATTTTTGTAGATTATAGATTGTGGAAAGATGGATTTTAGCCCCACAGCACAGGTGAACTGTCACTAATTTACCATTGTAGAGATTTTTCTCGTCAACTTTTATTTCATTGGAGTGAATCTTTATAGAGTTTTTAAGGCACAATTTACCTTTTCCCAAAGACCAGTCCTACTAAAACATCTTAAAATTGTTATATCCACTTTACAGTCCTTTGAATCCTTAACCAACTGAGCCACCCAGGCACCCCTTACAGTCCTTTGAATCCTATAGCGTTTCCTTGTTCCTTTCCTGGACCAGTTGTTATTATTTCGACCATTTTCTCTCTATTTTGTGTGCTTTGTCTGTAATTTATTAAAGCCTTTAATGATATGGCTCATTTTTGCATGAGTTCTAGTTTGCCATGTGTTCGATACTCTTTAAAATCTGTGACAAGGTCAGACTTGAATGAATATGAGTATAGAATCTTGTCTTAACAGTGCCAGTTTTATCGGAGCTTTGTTGTATTTTGTGGAACTATGGTGCATAAATGGAAGACTTACAGTAAAAGTTGTATTAAAAATTCCTTAGTTCCCTCCAAACTTACATCACTTTGAGGAAGTTTTATCATTCCGTGTTTTGGCTTTCTCAGCTTTAAAGCATTAATGAAGATGGTTTCATGGATTGTTTCAAGTATCACTTAGAACGTGGATATCCTATAAATGATCAAGTAGCACACTTACAATTAATTTTAAAAGCTAACAAGAGTAGGTAAAATGTACAAAGCCAGATTTACCCGAAACTCCATGGGCACGTTTGTGTGTACGTTGAGTACTACTGAATGTGTAAAATTTACCCATCATTTATTTTTCCTTGTAAAAGACAGATTGCTCATAGAAGCTCTTTACGTATTTTGAAGGTGGAAGGAGAATTTTGTTTTCATATGATTGCTACCAGTTGTGTGTGAACCACGTAAGATGGAAGACTTTAATACTTTATTGGAACGGTTTGTCATTTGAGACTTAGTATTATTTATCAAGCTTAGCAAAACTGATTTGTGTGGGTATTCAGTTAGTTGACCTTGAGTATTTTAGCTGTATTATTCTATCATGCAATTGAAATGGCTTGTAGCAAATTAACAGACACTTTTATCCCCAAATGTGGAAACCTTACCTGTTTTGGATTTATGTCATTCCTTAAAAGACTTTGAATGCTAAGAGTATAGAAGTAAGTATCAGAGAACCCTGGTTGGTTTTCTCTTTGCCACATTTTGCCGTGTCACTTTTAGACAACTCATTTCACATCTGTTTTCTTCAGTTTCACCTTCTGTAAAATAGCATGAATACCTACCAGAACTGTTAGAAAGTCCAAACAGGCCTTGTGCATAGCAGTTAGTCAGTGTTAAATGAATACAGGTATTTGAACAAAAAACGATTAGTTATAATGGTTTTTTTAAACAAGTTTTCTATCTTGTGTAAACACGTCCAAGGGGTTTCTTCTATTCTACCATTTGTTTTTATAATCAGGCTTGTTCACATTCCCCTTGGACTAGATATTTCAATAACTCCCAAGCATCTGGTATATACCAGCAGGTCTTCTAGGACTGTGTGTGTGTGTGTGTGTGTGTGTGTGTGTGTGTAGTTTATCCAGTGATGACAAAGTAATTGAGGGAAGTAAGTCGAGGAAGGGGTCTGGGGAGTGTGTGAGCACAGAGTACACATACGCCGACAAAGTGACACTGGACAGAGATCTGAAGAAGTGAGCAGTGCGGCCATTTGCATATCTGGGGAAGAGCTTACCAGGCAGAAGGAATATTCCACGTTAAGGCCCTGAGCTGCGCATGTGCTTCGTGTTTTCCGGAAACAGCAAGGAGATCGTTGTAATTGCAGTGAGCAAGAGGAGAGGCGTAGCCAAGACTAGAAGGTGAGGTTAGAGAGACGGGTGTTAGTGATGGTACCTGATTGTAGGTAATCACATAGGGCCTTGTTCACCTTTCTGAAGACAGACTTCAGTTGAGTGAGGTGGGAAGCGCTTAAGATTCTGATCAAAGCAAGGATGGAAGCCGACAGTGTTAGGTGGGAGGGTGTTCCAATCCCGATGAAACATGGTGTAGTTTAAGTGAGGCCAAGTGCAGTGGAAATAACCGTCAGATACGGCATGTATTTTGATAGTAGAGCAGATAGTCTATGTGGATGGATTGGATGAGGGTGGGAGAAAAGAATCAGGGAAGACTACGATTTTGGGCTTGAAACACGTGAAGAATGAAGCGGCCGCTTGGTAACCTAGGGAGGACTGTGCGGAGCAAGTTAGGGAGCAGGGAGCCCACCTGTTAGGTGTCCCAAGGGGTGCGTGGAGCTGGCGGTTGGGTACTGGAGTCAGGAGTTGAAGGGAGAGGTCTGAACTGGGCACACACTTACACAGTCGACCGTTGAGCGGCACAGGTTCATACGTACTTTTTTTTTGACAAATACTCTCCAGTGTAGCATTTTCCTTACAATTTAAAAACGTTTTCCTCTCCCTGACTTCCTTGTAAGAATACAGTCTGCAAGACGTACAGTGTTACAAGATACGGATTAATCGGCCGTGCTATCGTCCAGGCTTTCGGGTATCCGTAGGCTCTTAGCAGTTAAGGTTTGGGGGAGTCAGAAGTCACAGACCGGGTGGCGCCTCTCACCCCTGCGCTGTCAGGGGGAAGTCATCCCTTTACAGCCCTCCTGTGAGTCAGGACACGGATCCCTGATTAAGAAGAAGTGTAGTCAAAATAAAACCAAAGTGGAAATACATGATTAGTGAAGGTGAGGGCTGACTTTGGGGATTTAGAAGTAGAAATGTGATACTAGTATTTTCTGTACACAGCAGTCACTGCTTTCTGTAGCGTTCTGGAAACAGTTGAGATTGGACAGTCGAGATTGATAACAAATACATGCGTGTGGCACTTAAATTTAAAGGGTGAATTCCGTATCATTCCTGGAATGAAGCTTTTGTTTTGAGACGGTGCGGTTTTACCTCTAGGAACCTGTGGATGCTAGCCTCCGGTGGCTGGGAGCCGCTGTCCTGAGTCAGTGGCGCAGTGTCGGCTCTAGGGGGCGGGCTTGCTCCCAGTTCGTGCAGCGCCGGCTGCAGCCGGGTTGACTGGCCACGCAGTCCCCGCGTTCAGCCCCCGCCCGGCAAGGCACTGTCTCTCAGGCGACGAGCCCACCACGTGCTCTGTATTTTCTGTTGCTGGGAGGGCACGAAACAAGGCTGCGGGTCGCTGTCCGGACGTCTAGGGCTGGGAGTGGGCATTTGCGCATCAGGCACGAGGAGACTGGGGTGGAGCTCGCTGCCCGTGAGGTCTGATCCAGGGCGCCACCCACACGTGTGCACAGTCGGGCAGAAGAGGTTCTGCACGTGGTTTGCACAGGACGTGTGTGCAGCTGTTAACTCTGTGCCGTCAGGTGTGGGAAGAGTGGGGGCTGCACGGACCAGTACAGTACCCTGCCTGCCTCAGTGAGCTGTGCCGGAGCGTCTCCCAGCGCTTAACATCGAGTGCTCTACTCACGTGTCCTTTTTCCTCCAGCGTTAGAAACCCTGCGGGGAGCCCGGTGGCTCAGTAGGTCAAGCGCCCCGCTTCGGCTCAGGTCGTGATCTCGCTGTTCGTGGGTTCGAGCCCTGCGTCGGGCTCCGCGTGGACAGCTCGGAGCCTGGAGCCTGCTTCCGATTCAGCGTCTCCCTCTCTCTCTGCCCCTCCCCTGCTCACGCTCTGTCTCTCAAAAATGAATAAACGTTAAAAAACTTAAAAAAAAAAAAAAAAAAGGAAACCCTGACTCCTTTATCTCTGGCCCCTTCACATGCCCATGACAGTGCTCCAGACTTGGGCTAGTTCGTGGTGTATGCAGAGATAGAAAAGAAAAAACAGTGAGGGAATTTGTTCCTCGTGAAGAATCCCCCTGCAGGAAGGCTCTCCTGTTAACACGTGTCTGAGAGTGGCTATGGAGGGGATTCCAGCTCTCCGTCTTTGCCTCCCCCCCCCCCCACCAGGAGCGTCCCCGAGCCCTGTGGTCAAGAGCACTAAGAAACAACCTGCTGGTATCCATAGACGATGCAGGCCCAGCCTTCCCGTGGTTACTGGGGTGGAAGATGGACCGCTCTGTCTGGCTTGTACAATCCAAGAAGTTTGAGGTGAAAGGGACCTTTCTGGAATAAGGTACCCTTCTCTTTTTCCCACTTTTCACCCAGAAAGTTTGTCTACACGCGATCCTTCTCCCTCACTTCCTTGAGGGTCCCTACTTGTCCATGCTAGTTGCTCACTCGGTTTACCTGTAAAACGAGGGTCTTCTAGAGGATGAAATGAAATAGCGCATGTAGTAAGTGTTAGCACGTTCCGTCCGGAAAAAACAGACCGTTGGACTTTGTAGGTTGGATTTGTGTTCATTGAGTGCGTTGTTATTATCTAATAGCATCAAATGGCAACAAAAGTTGATCCAGTAAATCAGATCCATTCAAAGATGCATATCTCTTAGGAAATTAGTTTTTAATGTCAGTGACATAAACTAATTTGTTCTGTTAATGTAGGGCTGTGTGAAATAGTTTTCAAAGGGATATTAAATACGACTAAATGGGGGCGCCTGGGTGGCGCAGTCGGTTAAGCGTCCGACTTCAGCCAGGTCACGATCTCGCGGTCCGTGAGTTCGAGCCCCGGGTCGGGCTCTGGGCTGATGGCTCGGAGCCCAGAGCCTGTTTCCGATTCTGTGTCTCCCTCTCTCTCTGCCCCTCCCCCGTTCATGCTCTGTCTCTCTCTGTCCCAAAAATAAATAAACGTTGAAAAAAAAATTAAAAAAAAAAAGTAATTTTAGGGGCGCCTGGGTGGCGCAGTCGGTTAAGCGTCCGACTTCAGCCAGGTCACGATCTCGTGGTCTGGGAGTTCGAGCCCCGCGTCAGGCTCTGGGCTGATGGCTCAGAGCCTGGAGGCTGTTTCTGATTCTGTGTCTCTCTCTCTCTGCCCCTCCCCGGTTCATGCTCTTTCTCTCTCTGTCCCAAAAATAAATAAAAAACGTTGAAAAAAAAATTTAATAATTTACGACTAAATGACATGATGAGTCTGGAGTGCACTTGGCGGCAAGTATTAAGTGCTGGGTAACGTTAGCTGCTCTAGCAGCCTTTAAAAGGGGATCAGTGTGACCTCATAGGAAGGGCTTTTTTTTATGATAAAAATTATAAAGGCAAAATACTATAATGCCTTATTACAGTGATTCTTTTTTAAAACAATTTTTTTAAGATTTATCTTTGAGAGCGAGAGAGAAGGCATGAATGGGGAAGGGACAGACAGAGAGGGGGGAGACACAGGATCCGAAGCAGGCTACAGGCTCTGAGCTGTGTGCACAGAGCCCGACGCGGGGCTCGAACTCATGAGCCGTGAGATCACGACCTGAGCTGAAGTCGGACGCTTAACCAACTGAGCCACCCACACACACCTGTTTGATTCTCTTAAACCAGTTGTTTAAAAAAAATTTTTTTAAGTAGCAGGACTGCTTTCCAAAAGAACTTTTACTTAGAAGCCCAGTGTTTCCAGCAGGATGTGCTCCGGTTGGAGTGGGACATCCGGATCCTCCCCGCTCGCACCCCCACCGCCACTGTCACCCCCACCGCCACTGTCACCTCGGAGAAGCCTCGGAGAGACTCTGAGCTTTCTGACGGACACCTTTTGCTTCCGCATTTGCAGCTTGCTCTGTCAAACACGAACAAAGCATGTGGATCCATTTAGAAATTTCTATCTCGTTCTCTGTGTAAAAGCCAAAAATCAGCTGGCATTGTTTTAGTGTGGATGATGGGATCTGTTTACAGCGTCACTGGAAATGTTGACACTAGAACGATAAAAGTTAGGGTCATTCTGTCTCCGCTTCACTTTCGAGGTTGGTCTAAAAGGGAGAGAGATGTAAGAACTGGTGAGAGAGGTTTGGGGTGAATGAGTGAGTGAGTGAATGAATGCACGAAGGAACGAATGAGTGTCTATACTCTGAGCCTTCACCGTGGCCCCATCTCATGCAGGACAAACAAGAGTGTAGTTCCTAGTCTCCGCCTTTGAGGACCATAGTCCTCCTCTGGCGAAACAGGTCTCCACGCAGAGCTCATGTGAGTCCCGTGTGGTCCCCCACACTGTTCACCGAACAGTAAGGGCTTAATGGAGGTTTATCGAATGAACAAAAACACGTGTCTGTCTTCTCTCCCAAAACTGCACACCCCTGGAAAGACAGGGACCAGGGGCAGCACATGGCCAGTAAAATGAAAGCGTTTACTTACAGAATTAATCATTAAATGAATGACTGAGCATGAGTAGGCAGGGAAGGCTTGCACAGCCCAGCACGGGGGTTTCCAGATGGACACTGAAGTTACCTCACGAAGCATTTTTGGAGTTAGTGCCCGTCGAAGAACATGAGCAACAAGCTATAGGAGCTCAGAGGAGGGATTGTTTGACGGACCAAGATGGTCAGGATGGGTTCCCAGAGCCCAGGAGACTCTGGAGGGTGTGTGTCTTGACAGGGGGGCTACTCCGGTGTCACAAAATGGGAACTAGTCAGCTGCGGAAGACGAGGCGGGGACCGGGCCCCCGGACGGAGGGCACCGAGTGGACAGCCCTGGGCCCCGAGTGCTGGGACCCGAGCACCGTCCTGGCTTCACTGATTCCAGGCTTCGCGACCTTGAGGTGCTCCCACTTCCTCCTCCGGGAAGTAGAGGAAGACCGGTGTGCCTGTGATACCCTGCTTCCTGGTGTCGGGACCCGCTCAGGAACACCTGATGCCTGGCTCCCAATGCATGGCTTTCAGATGCCATGCATTTGTCGAATGACAGGGAACGTGTGTCATTTGTCGAATGACAGGGAACAGATGATCCTGTCTAATGAGAAGAATGGAGCCTGGGATGCCGGTAAACCTGTCGACACTTAGGGGAAGAAAAGTAAATAAGGAAAGCCACCAAATTTCATGGTCCGAAGAAAGGCTTAGGGGATCGTTTGGAAACTCCTTTGAGACTCTAAAGTTATGTCAGGAGTGAATAAGTCATGGGCTTTTCAGGCTGACACTATTTCTAAGGATGCTGCCTTCTTGAAAGAGGCAAACCACAAAGTAAACCGTCCAGAAAAGCTTCCAAAAAAAAAAAAAAAAAAAAAAAAGCTTCCCAAGGGAGGGATGCTTCCTTTGCTTTAACTGCTCGCCTCTTTCCTTACTAATGAATCATCTTGATTCCCTCACTGGTAATTTGTTTTAAATTTGGTCATAAGATGGTTACATTGACTGGGCTAATGTTACACAATAACTGAAAAAAAAATAATTGAAAATAATAGGTGGCAGGCCACCAGCTGAAAAAGGGAAAATACGATTCTTTTTTAACTTGGTTGTATGAATTGGTAATGGCTTGATCTTTATGATGTAAGATGGGATTTATTGTAACTTCTCCCTTCTCACTGACGGTTCCTCCCTTATCCTGGTTCTCTTTCCTGAAACCCGTCCTTCCTGCCCATCTTCCAGCCACTATCAGTTCTGTAGAGACTTTTATTAGAGTGTCAGTAGCACTGTATTGTGTAACTTACACATTTGTTTTCTTGACTAGACTGTGATCTCCTTGAGAGCGGGGATGGTCTATCTGCCTTGTTTCTGCAGGGTTCACACCTGCCCACAGTATAGGGGAAGCTCTCAACGAACAGAACAATTGCAGGTGAACAAAAAATGGTTTTGCTTGTGTAAGATGTGTAATCACCTTTTGTGCATTTTTTTCTGCTGTGTGGTAGACATTCCAGTACAGCCTCATTTTTAACGTTGACCTCTTAAAGTTAGAAACAAATGGAAATCCAAATGAAAAATGTGTATTACAGCAATTATGTTTTTCCCTCCCAAATTGGCACAGATTTTTAAAATTAATCTTACTCATTGCTGATAAAGGTACAGGGAAACAAGGGTTTTATGTTTTGCTGAAGGGAATATACATTGGCTGAACCTTTTCTGGAAGGCATTTAGGGAGCTATATTCAAAGGCCTTGATAGTGCTTATCTCTCTCACCTACCAATTCCATGCCTAGGAATTTATCCTAAAGAATGAATTACAGATTTGTCAAAGATATTATAAAATTAATATATTCATACTTTGGGGTACTCTGCCTTGGAAAATCCACGCTGTGTTACTGATGGGGGAGAAACAGGTTTTATAGCAGCACGTGTGATGGCTTAGTCCAGTGTGTGTCCGTGTGTTGGGAAAGACTGAAGGGCTGTGTACCACAACAGGAAAAATGGTGGCTTCTCGGTGATGGAGTTACCAGGAGGTGTAATTTTTACGTCATTTTCTCGATTTTCTATACTAACAATGAGTATGTATTACTTTTGTAATTTCAAGGAGTAAATAAAAGTCATATAAAGGCGCATACTTTGCCCTTTGCTGATTATACACACCTTCCCGGTGAAGGAAGACGGACCAGCCTTAAACTAGAAATGTTCACGTGGACCCAGGGCAGCAGGCCATTTTCCCCACCTGCCTACCCCAGTTAGCCATGGTGTCCTAAGATACGCTGGGGGCCCACACGAGAGGAACGCTCATTCATTCATTTACTCTCTCTCACTCATTCACTCACTCAGGAAACATTTGTGGAGGTCCTCACAGCTTGGGAGCTAAGGAGAAGTGTCAGATTCTTGAAGGCTAATTGTAGTTTGGGTTTCTGTTGGTTTTGGTTGAGGTCTAATTGGCATACAAAATCTTCATACTTTCTGGTGGACATCACAGTGATTGGGTGTTTTTCGACTTCATGAGATGATCGTGGTGAGTCTCGTGACCATCCGTCTCAAACTTACTGCAGTGGTCCCCCATGTTGTGCGTCACCGACCCATGGCTTGCTTGTTTTATAACTGGGAGTGTGTACCTCTTAATCCCCTCCACCTACTTCTACATTTATCTTTTAAACCGAGAATTTAATAGAGTATCCGGCCCAACCCTCTCTCTTTGGAGACAGAAAAAATGGATCCCAAAGAGATTTGCCCAAGAGTGAATGGATGGTAAATCGCGCATCTAGACTGCGGTCTGGAAATTCTCTTTCTAGGCCAGAGTCACTTGGGCTTCCTGTCTTGTAAAACACTCATCTGCACGATAGTCCTCCAAGTGGAAAAAAAAGTCTCGTACTTGATGCTTGCATTTCTTCTCTAGTATTTTTAGGTGCCTTAACTGGCTTCACTTTGTCTCACACAGAATTTGTAGTTAACTAAAGCTTTCCTATCTGTGAAACTCCTACATTAGTCATTATTAAGCTGTTTCTCCCTCATATTTTTGCTTTATTTTGGCCTCATAAATACAGTTGGACAAAGCCAATGAAAACCTTTCACACCCTCGCCCCCCACCCCACCCCCGGCTGTGTGTTGTACCAACTTCCTGCTTTTGACTTTTGGGGAGGGGCCCTTCAGCCAGTCAGTACCCGTCTATCTAGCATATTTATATTATGCAGAAAGATTCAGATTTTGTCAATAGTATCACTGCGGAAACCTGTCATTACAGCATAGCACTGGGCCCCCTCCATTGTACCAGGTACATCGTTCTCTACATGCTGCCTTCTCTGCCTCAAAAGGCATCCTTCCCCTACCCCCCCCCCGCCGCCTTCAAAACTCTCCCCCATCCTTCAAAACCCCTAATTCCCGTGAAGACACTGCTGCTTCTGGAAAGGCTTTCCTCAGCCACACCCAGTCCCCCACACTGTCTCTTACCTCCTCTCGAGTTTGCATTTTGCTGCTCCGAGCTCCTCGGTAACAGACTTGGGATCTTTCATTGTCCCCGCGTGCTTAGTTCAGCACGAGACCGTCACAGGTCTTCAGACCAATCTCTCCTCGCTGATACAAGGAAGGAACGAAGGATGGGATAAACAGATACATTTTCCTACTAGGTTAGAAAGTAGAGAAGGGCCAATTTGGAACGGATTGTTCTCTTGTGTTGGTTTCTCGTGATGTCTTTACTGCTGTTCGTGAGGCTGGTGTAGGAATTTCCCCTGGGTTCAGATAAAGATCTCACAGGGCTGCGTTTTGGAGAAGCACCTTTTTTTTTTTTTTTTTTTTTGAGAAATCGTGCAAAACGCACGGCCATCTCCAGCTGTCTACGCACCCCTCACAATACAGACTGCTTCGCTTACACACCTGTGTACGCACCCAGGCTCTGGGTCCAGAGACACGCACTCCCTCCCGTGCAGCGCGATCCGCACACGGCGTGGAGGAGCTGGCTTTGGTCCAGATGGGGCCCCGGATTTGCTGGGGGGACTTACACTGGCCGTTATCTCCCCCAGGCTTCAGTGTCTTATCTAGAGCGTGAAAGGTGGGGGTTCAGTGATCAAGATGCTTCTCCGGTCCACGAGCCTCTCACATGCTGGCCTGGAGTACTGTGCCCTGACCTTTTGTGGTCTAAGAACCTGAAGACTTGCACTTGACATTGGAGCGCAGCATTCACGCCAGCTCACAAGCCTTCCCTGCGGCCCTCAGACCTGTCCAGGCCGCCCGGTGCTCTCGGGAGTTGGCCCTCACTTCCACAGAAGGCGTCCCCTCACTTCTGCGGCGCTCTCGCTGCGGGTTTTTCTGACCCTGACCCTGGGCCTATTTCTCTGTGCTCCGTGGGTTGATTCTGGTTTGTCCTCCGTAGTGGAGTTCCTTTTTCCACAGGACAGACGTCCAGGTATTTGAAAATAGCAGTAACGCCCCAGCCCCGAGTCTCTTCTCCAGGTTAGAAAATTCTAGTCTCTTTGCCTGTTTGCCTTGTGACCAGATGGTTCTTTCTCCCTGATGCAGCCTGTTTGCGTCTGGCACCGCCACAACTCTGCACGAGCATCTCGCCCGCAGCGCTGTTACCTCTGCCACTTGATCCTGTCCCTCAGGACCCAGTCCCAGGCCCTCCTTCTCCCAGCCAGACCTTGTGCTCTGGCCTCTGCCTCACAGGTGCTCCACTGTGCTTTACCCACCCTTTTCTACAGTGACTTCTGTACCGTGTTCTCAGTTTTTCACGTATCTGGGTGCTCTGCAACAGTGGGGACCTAACTGGCTCGTTCGCAGTGCCCGGCACGTGGTGGGCACGCGCGAGCGAATGAGTGAGGGAGGGAGTCTACCTTCCAGCACGGAAGCACGGAACATGGTTCTGGTGGGTAGTGGCCTGCTCAAGAAGTGTTTGTTGAAGAACAGGTGAATTCACAGACGAACCAATGAATACACTGTTGCTTCAATGTACTTCGTGACTCTTTGAATCCTCTTAAAATATTTATGTATTTTGAGAGAGAGAGAAAGAGACAGTATGAGTGAAGGAGGAGCAGAGAGAGAGGAGGGAGGGGGAGAATCCCAAGCAGGCTCCGCCCCCAGTGTGGAGTCTGACTCGCGCTCGATCTCACGACCCTGGGATCATGACCTCAGCTGAAATCACGAGTCGGGTGTTTAACCAACTGAGCCACCCAGGTGCCCTGAATCCTCTTAAAATATTGAACCTAGATACAAACATAAGACTCCAGAAGTGATACAGCCAGTATGAGGAATAGCAGATGGTTACCTCATTCTCGAAAATATTTTTTTTTTATTCTAAAATGTTTGTTTATTTATTTGAGGGGGAAGGGGGGGTGGAGGGACAGAGAGAGAGGGAGACAGACAATCGCAGGCAGGATCTGTGCGGTCAGTTGGAGCCTGACATGGGGCTTGAACTCCCGACGCTGGGATCAGGACCGGAGCTGAAATCCAGAGTCGGACACTTAACTGACTGAGCCACCCAGGTGCCCTGAAAATATCTTCTTATTTTATGCATTTTAATTTACTTTAATTCCAGTTAGCATACAGTGTTATAGTAGTTTCAGGTGTACGATGTAGTGATTCAACACTTAGCACATCACCCCGTGATCGTTAGGCTAGGTGCCCTCCTTTATCCCCATCACCTGTCGCCCCCATCCCCCCACCCACCTCCCAGTGACCGTCAGTATGTTCTCTGTGGTTAAGGGTCTATTTCTTGGTTTTGTCTCGCTCTTTTACCCATTGGCTGACTTGTTTTGTTTCTTAAATTTCACATGTGAGTGAAATCATATGCTATTTGTCTTTCTCTGACTAATGTCGCTTAGCATAATATTCTCTAGCTCCATCCATGTCATTGGCATGGCAAGATTTCATTCTTCTTCATCACTGAGTAATATTCCATCGTATATACATACCACATCTTCTTTATCCATTCATCCATCGATGGACACTTTGGCTCCCTACGTATTGGGGTTATTGTCGCTACTATAAGCACCAGGGTGCATGTGCCCCTTCGAATTACCGTTTTCATGATTTGGGGGTAAATGCCCATTAGTGCAATCGCTGGGTCGTAGCACAGTTCCATTTTTAACTTAATTTCAGATTCACACTCGCAGAGAGGAGCCCCCTCAGCCAGGACCTACGTGGCTCCCCATCCTTGCTGTGGCTGCCGTGTCTCCCACGGCTTCTCTGCTGTCCCCCTCTGGTTCCCACCTTCTGCCTTGTTCGCAGAGCTTTCACCTTCTGGCACTACTCTTAGCTCTTGACACGTTCTTGGTTTCATTTTCACTTCCATGCTTTCTCCTTTTAGTACAGTTAGCTGTGCTCATAGTTTAGTGACTTCATTTTGAAGACCCTGTTACACTCATGAAATGCTTTTCCTTAACATAAAAAATTATCTGTAAGACTTTTTTTAAAAAGTGACTATTGGGATGCTTGGGTGGCTCGGTCGGTTAAGCGTCCGACTTCGGCTCAGGTCATGATCTCACAGTTTGTGGGCTCGAGCCCCACGTCAGGCTCTGTGCTGACAGCTCGGAGCCTGGAGCCTGCTTCGGATTCTGTGTCTCCCTCTCTCTCTGCCCCTTCCCGCACTCACACTCTGTCTCTCTCTCCCCCTCAGATGTAGATAAACATTAAAAAAAATTTTTTAAGTGATTATTAACCTTAGTTATGTTTTAATTTTTTTAAAACTATCTTAGAGACAGAGCACAAGTGGGAGAGGGACAGAGAAAGAGGGAGACACAGAATCTGAAGCAGGCTCCAGGTTCCGAGTTGTCAGCCAAGAGCCCGATGTGGGGCTCTAATCCACAAACTGTGAGATGATGACCTGAGCCGAAGTCGGATGCTTAACCGACTGAGCCACCCATGCACCCCAACCTTTGTTATGTTTTCAAGTGATATAAGCTTTCTTAGAAATAAAAGCTGTGATTTGATGCAGTTCCCAGTATAGATTCATATGCAGCCTTCCCAGAACTACATAAGTTACTTCCAATTATTGAAATACAAATGCAGCAAATGCCTATAGTACAGGTGGTGGTCACTGAATGGATCAAAATACAGGAGAAACAGAAATACGGAGTAGATTGTGTGCAGTAGGGATGAAAAGGCAAAGCAAAGTGACAGCAACTATTGCTAGGAGTGACATGAACTGTCTGTCCTGTTCCTTTGATTAGAAAAAGGCGTGAAAAGAAGTCAGCGGGGCTAATGGAAGACCAGTAAATTGTTTGGACTTCTGATACATGTTTGTAACCGGAATGGGAAAGACAAAACAGGAAGTACTTGAGAAGCATTAACAGATCCTTATTGTCTTACTTGATGGGACAATCCTATGTTGCTCACAAGCCCATTTCCAGAGGGTGATTAAATGGAAAGAATGACAAGTAGGAAAAGAAAACCACATGAACCAGATTCTGGCCGTGCCACAGCCTCCCCCTGTTTAACATGCGAATTTAGAAAATTTATCAAGTACTTAAAAAATAGAAACGGTTGAGGGTGCCTGGGTGGCTCAGTCGGTCAAGCATCTGACTTCAGCTCAGGTCACGATCTCTCAGTTCTTGAGTTCGAGCCCCCAGTCGGGCTCTGTGCTGACAGTGGGATTTTCTCTCTCCCTCTGTCTGTCCCTCCCCCGCTTGCTCTGTCTCTCAAAATAAATAAATAGATTTAAAAAAATAGAAATGGTTGAGAAAAAGCCCAACGATGTCTAAAAGTAAATGAGAGATCCGCAGAAATTGGTTATTCCAATCAGCAACTACTTCTCTTAAATATAAAACTCTGTGCTTCCGGGAGAATGGCCTGTCCGTGTTTTTGTGGTGAATGAGATAAATATGTCAAGGGAATTTGCACATCCATTTCGTGAGGTTGGTCTGAGCCTTCCAAAAGTTAGGCCGAAGAAAACTAGTTCCCTGGAAACTAGAAAATCTGACCATTAGTAGCTGGGAGTTCACTCTTCTGTTTGATTTTCGTAACCCTTATTTATTAGCAGTAGACAGAGCTGTAGAATAGAAGCCAGATGATTTGCCTGGATCATTCCCAGCGTTTGTCATAATGTTCTAATAAGATAAGTCATGGCAAGACACTGTATAGGATCTCAAATGCTGCGCAGCAATTTGAGAGATGTCGTGAATGACAGCAGTATGCCGTGATGAGCCGTGAGAAGTGCATGGAGCTGTGCGGTCACACAATTCCTAAGTGATGGATGGCTCGACGTGATTAGAAGCTCGTCCGATAAATTTGTCACCGTGAAGTTCTCTGCTACTGTAATTAACACATCACTGACCACTGCACTGACTTGTGAAGCCACTTAGTGGTTTGAACCTCTTCAGACACCGGAGGGACGAGTTGCTTGGTGTCTGTGGGGAAACCGAGGTGGCAGGAAGGCGTGCTTGCTTAGTGTCAGAGGGGAACGTGCCATTACTAAGCAAGGCGGAATCTGCATTTAAGTCATTCAGTTTTGCTCAGTGAATTGGGGAGTAGATCAGAAGAGATGTTTGGAATTGTGAATACTGTCCAGAAGAGTCTCCCCTAAAACACAACTGCATAAAAAAAACAACAACCTTGATTTTTTTTCTGAAGTGCTGGGAAGTTTAAGTAGTAGAAGCTGTAATTCTTAAACCCGCTTGACTTGTTACTGACAGGACTGGTCTGTTCCCATAAATGCTGGGTTGCAGCAGCTACCCCCCACCCAGCCGTGAGGTCATGGCTGTGCTCTGTCTGGCTTGCTTGGCTGTCTTCTGATGCTGCCCGCTGTTTTGTCTGTTCCACCCTGACTGCCCTTCTCTTAGACACCAGTTTGTATACTTTGTTGCTCATCAATACGACATATTTAAAAAGTGTATACATAAGGCAAATACAGGTGAAGTTTGTGTTAAACGTTCAATAGGGATTTCCTGACGGTAACTTGTTTTTTTTTTTAATTTTTTAATTTTTAATGTTTATTTTTGAGAGAGACAGAGACAGAATGCGAGTGGGTGAGGGGCAGAGGGAGAGGGAGACACAGAAGCAGAAGCAGGCTCCAGGCTCCGAGCTGTCAGCCCGGAGCCCGACGCAGGTCTCGAACTCACGAGCCGTGAGATCATGACCCGAACCGAAGTCGGACACTCAACCGACTGAGCCACCCAGGCGCCCCATCAAGGGCCATAACTTGTAACACTCACGTTCCAACTGCTCGAAGGCACTGTTTGTGGAGAATAAAGGGTATTTTCCTAATGCAAACTTCTCTGATGCATAAAAATGACCAGATCTTTGCTTTAAGCTCGTTGATTTAGAGGGTCCTGGGCTGTTAGGAACCCTGGCAATACCGTGGGAAGAGTTTCCATTTGACCGTTCGCCAGGGGATTAAATAACGCAAGTGCTGGGAATGGTGTTTGGTGCAGGATCAGTGTTCGGGAAACCTTGGCCGTTTTCTTCCAGTCGTTCCTTTAAACCGACCCAGGAGCATTCAGTGAGGAAGTGTGTTGTCTGCCTAAGTGCAGAAATGACTCTTTCTGCGTTGGAATTCGTTCCCCCCCTTATTTGTGTCGGCCTCATCTCCTGGCTCTTGCCACGTCGTGTTACTGGTTTTTATCGTTGAAAAACTAAAGGTGTGGTTCGGGGAGCTCACGATGCCTGCACGATTCCACCTTGGCACAGTTTCGCAGCCTGGCAGACGAAATAGGGTGCTGGGGTTGCCCGGCACCCCTCCTGCCTGGCACAGCCTGGATTCCATCTACGGGGCAGGCTCCAGGTCAGGCTGCAGCCCTCCATTTCTCCCCAGAGCCATGCAGAGCACATGACCCCTCACTGAGCCGGTCCAAGGCTTACAGTCCACGCCATACATTTATTGTATTGTATGTGTGTGTTTCATGTGCTTTTGTAGTTTCTTTCTAGCAATATTTTAGGTTCCTCGATGGCTTCATGGCTTGTAGTCATAACCTAATTATACCAGAGAAGAAAGGTTCTCTCCTCTTCTTTAATAATTCGTTCTAATCATCCGAGTTTTGGTCTCTTAGATTTCTTCTTAGAGATGATTCTACTTCACAGCCTTTGCAGTGGATATTAGCATCTGGATGAAATCAAGAGGGAAATGTGGCAGTGATCGGGGTTAATTATTTGGATTTTTAAGAACAGTTCTTTCTTTCCTAGAATTCTTTTCTTAACGAATTGATTTTTGTTTTTGTTTTTGTTCAAGGCATTTTAAGTCTTCGGAATCTGTGACTTGAAAAAGCTGTATCCCATTTTTCCTGAATTTTCCCCCTTAGTAGAATAATTCACAACGAGATCTGCGCAGCATGTACATCAGAATCACCCGGTGTTTTTAAACCACAAAGCCCAGGGCCCATCCCAGACCTACTGAAGCAAAGGTCTTGGTCGGAAGCCCAGTCTGCATGTAGCATGCTCCCAGGCGATCCTTAGATAGTTAGGAGTTGAGAATTGTTGTTTTGACCCATAATGTGCTAGAAACTGAATTCCTATTTTGCATTCCTTGTTAAGCCTTGCATTATGTAGTTTTCAAGCTGTTCAGATAGGGCAATGCTTGGCCGGAAACTTCCCTCTGTGTGTGTGTATACAGACACAAGATCTTGTCTTGCCATAGCCTGTTGATAGTCCCACAGTCCTACACTCTAATGAAACCCACCTCACCCTGTCCTGTTACGACAGGTTTGTCCGTACCCCACAGCCTCCGCCGTCACCAGACGGCAGGTTTCTCAAGGACAAGTGTGCGTGACACATAATAGGTTAGATACCAAGTACATATTTGTTCTAAACATCAGTACATGTTATATTGTAGCCCATTGGCTTCATGTGTGTTAAGTATGTGTTGTCAACGTGGGAACACACCCAGGCATGGATTCACTTAGACGTCTTCAGTATCTTTTACCCTCTGTGTACATGGTGGTCATGAACGTGGGCAAACCACTTGTGTATTTGGCAAGAATTCATAGTTTTTGTTAACAGCTTAAAGTGAGAGCTGAGCAAATATTTAACTTCTATGTTAAAAAACAGGAAAAAAATAATAAATCAAGTCTTTGCCCAGATTTATTTCTGGAAGAATAGCTCAGCAGGGCTGAGCAAGGCTTTGTTTACAAGTCTGGTTTCCCTAGTTGGGTGAGCGAAGGCACCAACTGAGCCATTGTCCCCAAGGTTTTCTTATTTCTGGCCAGAAGACGAAATTCGAAATTCGCAAAACTACCCCAAACATGACCTGCTAAGCCAGTCACTCAGATACAGCCCAGAAGCTCTACTGTTGGAACCGAGATGTGTGACTGCTGAGTCTACCCAGTGGAAATTTCCTTGTTTTTAGACAGATGCCTTCTTTTTTTTTTTCTGAGTAAAAGGCAAAAGTGAGTTTGGATGGATACTGCGTTAGGTGCACAGATCACCGTAAAACAAGATCCCCGTGCGTTTCATCTGCACAAGGCACCGCCAGGCTAATAACCTCCTTTTCTGCAGTTCTGTCTGAGAATAAAACAATTCACTCAGCCGCGGACAAAGATCGGTGAAATCTCAGATGGAGAATTTGGTCAAACCAGGTTTCAGAGCACGTTAAACCCTAGGCTGGTGAACTGACTTACAGAGTTAAGCCTGAGACCAGCCCCCTGATCTGGTTCCTCCTCTTTCTGTACGGAAAGCCAGGCCCTGAGTTAGTGTCGTATTTGATTCAGGCAAACTACCTCCCAGGAACACCCTGGCCCCTCTCATAATTAAAGAGGAGAAGTGAATGAATACTGATTGAGCTCCTACCTTGTACTTAGTCCTTTGAAAATGTTATCTCATCCAATCCTTGTCATCCTCAGGATGGGTTTTATAACACAGTGAACATATGGAAAGCTTTCTTCTCAAAGAGGTATACACTTGATAACTAAGTCCGTGGGTACTTAATGCCAAGATTTCTATTTTCAAGTCTGGTATTCTCATCACTGTTCCAGGATTAAGTACCCCATAGTAAGTAGTCAGTGAACTTTGCTGAAGGAACAAATGAATTCTGTGGATGACTCATGAATATCACCTTGAATCTCTCAAAATTCTCACTCGCTTGCTTTCCCCTCTTATCGTCGTAAACACTTATTCACGTGGATTTGGGGATCACCCGACCCAACTTTCTCTACGAGTAGAAGTCCCCTCCAGCATGCCCCTGTTTGCCTTTTTCAGGGCAAAAGTTAATCCGTGAGGCAGCCTGTTCATTGTCGTGTGGTCCTTATCGTTAGAAAGGCTTTCCTTATACTGAGATAAAATCTGTTTCTGCGTCAAAGGACGGCATGGGATTGTGGGCAAAGCCCGGGCCTGGGGATTGGCACCCGATGTTTTCACTTAAGGCAAGCCCCAACCGTTCCCAGCCTGTTTCCCTACCTGTAAAATTTCGGTAACTGGCACTAGGTATGAAAAGACCCGCCTTGCCTAGCTCACAGGGTCGTTATGAGAGCCCGTCCTATGACGCACGGGACAGTCCTTTGCAAAGAGGAAATCCCAACAGAAAAGTTAGTTCCTATTTCACCGCCTGGGACTTCATAGAATGATTCTACTCGCTGTGAAAGAAAACAATGACACGCCTCATTACATCTTCTTTCCTTTGGACTAACGAGCTCTGTTTCCTTACATATTTTTAAAAATATAAAAGGGTTGGGTTTCAGGTAAACACTCCTCCTGGCTGCCACCTGCCGGATCCTGTCTGAAATGTCAGGTGTTTGGGTGAAGTGTGTCCCAGGATGGCCCCACGCTGCTGAGCCTCCCTGTCACCCCCCCCCACCACCACCACCACCACCAGCACAGGCTGGGACGCACCACCACTCGGTGACGCACCGGCGTTTCCATCTGTGACACTCAACGGCCGAGCCGTGTCGAGAATGTGTGCTGTGAAGAGTCAGGTCCACACGGCTGTCGAGCTAGGTCTTTGGGGCCCATGTGCGCACGGTTGTGGTTTCTCACCTAAATGTAGATACTTCATCCGCTGTGGTTTTAGCCCGACATTCCAAGTCATTGCACGTCCGTTGCCCTCTTGGTCTCAGCTGCCAAGGTGGAGCTACCTGTATGGGTTTTCTGACATCTGCCAGGATGAGAAGTCCTTTCTGTCATTAGCTACCTTCCTGGTAAAAATACGGAACAAGGTAAGACGCGGGAGGACCCGTGAGTGTCTCCTCCTCTCATGAAAGATCTCCCTCTAATCTCGATTACTCTCGTAGTTACCAAAACATTTACTACAGTTATGGGTGGTAGAACGGTGTCCCTCTCACACACGGAGAGACCACAGATCGTGAGCTTGGACTCGCATCCCTGAGGCTTAACGTGGTGCCTGGCAGATAGTAGCTGCTTGATGGAAGCTTATAATTGGAGAGGGAGCGGACAGATGAATGGCGAGATACTAAGTTACCTGCTTTGGGAATGGTTGTCCAGCTAGACATCTACCCCTCTACCTGGGCCAACATCCAAATTACATTTCCCTCTTTGTATCGGTGAAAGTACTAAGAGAGAGAGTTTGTCAGGCGTACCCTACATCGATGGAAGTGTCCCCTTTATCTAGAGATGGCACAGCCCTGTTATCGAAAGGAAGTTGATCTGCTAATATGATTTGATTTCAGTGAACGCATCCATACTTGTTCATAGGTAACATCTACTTGTTTTCTAAGTGTTCACACACCTTCTGTTCAGTTACTGTCTCCTGACTTCTGCGTCATTATGTCCCGTACCCCCACATCCATCACCTTCCTCTCCCTTCCTGTGCCCCTGTTTCTGCTCCTTACTCCAGTCTTTTCAAGTTGAACAGTTGTCCTTAAACGCATTCTCGAAAATGGGCTTCTCTTTATCCTTAGTTCTCCTGTTCTTAGCCGTCTCTTTTCCTACCTGGATTCTTCCCTTCTTTGGACCAAAGTTGACCAAAAGTTTATTTATAAGTGTGTTGAATAAAATTTTGTGTCCCAACATCTCATTAAAAAAAAAAAAAAGAGCTGATTCTTTCTACCTAAACAAAAGTAAGATCTCTGCAACCAATACAACTCACATTTTGTTTGAATTGTGTTGACAGGTGAGTGGATCAGTGGTCCTTAAATGAAAGGAAAGTCTTTTCCTTCTGGAGGATTTATTGCAATTTGGGTGATCGACAAAGACCCAAACAGGAATTTCCTGAGTAATTCTGATTTCTGATCTTTTATAAGGCTGGATCTGTTTCCCTCAGAAGACTAAGAATATTCTATTAAATCATCTGTCTTATTTACCACCAGCTTTAGCTCTTGAGTCACAGTGGCGGCTTTGTCGTATGTGAAGGCAATTTGGGTTTGGGCAAGTTTTCTGGGAATGGAGTGAACTGGGGCCACTGATCAACGTTTATGTTTAGCTTAAGGAAATATCCTCTTGTTTGCTGAAATCCTGTACACAATCCCCTGCTATTTCCTGTATTTTGATAATTAGTAATATTTTCCAGGGTGGAAAATATGTGTCATTCTCTTAAAGTCTTATGCGATCTTAATCTGAAAGTAATTAGTATAGTCCATGTTTTTATGTATCTTGGTACATTTTACCAATAGCCAGGCCAATGCACGGTACCATTAATATTATGTTACGTTTTGAGCCACACGCAAGCTTTTCCAAACGTTTAGCCCTGATGGCAATATGTTCTGTGTTTGGGTTATTCTGAGCGATGCTTTTTATTTTTCGCTTCAGTAATACATGGATTTGCACTTAGAATATTGGTTTGCCCCATCTGGGAGCTGTCATATGACAGGATGTGATGTGAGTCTTCATTTAGTAGAAAAGATACACAAGCCAAAAGTCCAAAAAGTGATGTAAAGCAAGTCTTAAAATTCAGTTCTGCCTCAATCAGGAGCTGAATTATCATGTGATGATACAGGCGTTGCATCCGCTACCGGGCCGACTTAGGGTCTCAACCAACGTCTGACGAACCTCAGACGTGAGGTTACGATACCTCCTCTGGCCACTGCTGACGTTTTATTAGTTTCCCTCTTTTTCTCATTTTTTAAAATCGTGATAAGTGTCCTCTTTAATTCCAGTCTCCTATTTCCCTCATCCCCTCACCCACTCCCTTCTGGTAACCATCCATTTGTTCTCTGTAGTTAAAAGTCTGTTTCGTGGTTTCTCTTTCTCTCTCTTTTCCTTTGTTCGTCTGCTTTCCTTCTTAAATTCCACATATGACTGAAATCGTATGGTATTTGTCTTTCTCTGACTGACTTATTTTGCTTAGCAATTACACCGTCTAGCTCCATCCATGTCCTTGCAAATGGCAAGATTTCATTCTTTTTATGGCTGAGTGATATTCCACTGCATACACACACCACATCCTCTTTATCCATTCATTATTCAGTGGACACATGGGCTGTTTCCATAATTTGGCTATTGTAGATGATGCTGTTATAAACATTGGGGTGCATGTATACCTTTGAATTAGTGTTTTTGTATTTGGGGGGATTCCTGGATCATAGGGTAGTTCTATTTTAATTTTTTGAAGAACTATACTGTTTTCCACAGTTTGCATTCCCACCAACAGTGTAAGAGGGTTCCTTTTTCTCCACAATTTTGCTGACACTTGTTGTTTCTTGTGTTTTTTGGTTGTGTGTGTGTGTGTTTAGTGTTTATTCATTTTTGAGAGACAGAACATAAGTGAGGGAGGGGCAGAGAGAGAGGGAGACACAGAATCGGAAGCAGGTTCCAGGCTCTGAGCTATCAGCACAGAGCCCGACGTGGGGCTCTAACCCACGAACCGTGAGATCATGACCTGAGCTGAAGTCGGACACTTAACTGCCTGAGCCACCCAGGTGCCCCTTGTGTCTTTGAGTTTAGCCATTCTGACTGCTGAAGTGGTATCTCAGAGTTTTGAGTTGTATTTCCCTGATGGTAAATAATGTTGAGCATCTTTTCATGTGTCTCTTGGCCATCTGGATGTCTTCTTTGGAGAAATGTCTGTTTAAGTCTTCTGCCCATTTTTTTTAAATTTTTTTTTCAACGTTTATTTATTTTTGGGACAGAGAGAGACAGAGCATGAACGGGGGAGGGGCAGAGAGAGAGGGAGACACAGAGTCGGAAACAGGCTCCAGGCTCTGAGCCATCAGCCCAGAGCCCGACGCGGGGCTCGAACTCACGGACCGCGAGATCGTGACCTGGCTGAAGTCGGACGCTTAACCGACTGCGCCACCCAGGCGCCCCTGCCCATTTTTTATTTGGATTATTTGTTTCTTGGATATTGAGTTGTATCAGTTCTTTATATGTTCTGGATACTAACCCTTCTTCAGGAGTGTGATTTGCAAATATCTTCTCCAATTCAGTGGTTGTCTTTTAGTTTTGTTGACGGTTTCATTCTCTGTGCAGAAGCTTCTTATCTTGATGAGCTCCCAATAGTTCATTTTTGCTTTTGTTTCCCTTGCCTCCGGAGACTTATTTAGAAAAATGTTGCTATGGCCGATGTCAGAGAGATTACTGCCTGTATTCTCTTCCAGGATTTTTTATGCTTTCAGGTCTCACATTTAGGTCTTAGATTTTGAGTTTATTTTTGTGTGTGGTGTGAGAAAGTGGTCCAGTTTCATTCTTTTGCATGTTGCTGTCCAGTTTTCCCAGCACAATTTGTGGAAGAGATTGTCTTTTTCTCATTGCATATTCTTGCCTCCTTTATCATAGGTTAATTGACCATATAATTGTGGGTTTATTTCAGTGTTTCTGTTCTATCCCATTGATCTGTGTGTCTGTTTTTACATCAGTACTATACTGTTTTAATTACTACCACTTTGTAATAGAACTTGAACTCTGCAGTTGTGATGCCTCCAGTTTTGTTTTCCTTTTCCAAGATCGCTTTTGCTATTTGGGGTCTTTGCTTCCATAAAATGTTAACGTTGTTCTAGCTCTGTGAAAAATGCTGTTGGTGGGGCGCCTGGTGGCTTAGTCAGTTACGTGTCTGACTCTTGGTTTCAGCTCAGGTCATGATGTCACAGTTTTGTGAGTTCAAGCCCCGCATCGGGCTCTTCACTGTCATTGCAGAGCCTGCTTGGGGTTCTCTCTTCCTCTCCCTCTCCCCCTCCCTCTCCCTCTCTCTCTCTGTCTCTCTCTCTTTCTCTCTCTCTCTCTCTCTCTGTCCCTCTCTCTCCCGCTCTCAAGATAAATAAATAAACTTAAAAATATAAAATAAAAATGCTGTTGGTATTTTGATTGCATTGAACCTGTAAATTGCTTTGGGTAGTGTGGGCATTGTAACAGTATTAGTTCTTCCAACCCATGAGCATGGAATGTCTTCCCACCTCTTTGCATTGTCCTGAGTTTCTTTCCCAGTGTTATATAGTTTTCAGAGTACTTTCACCTCTTTGGTTAAGTTCATTCCTAGATATTTTATAGTTTTTGATGCAGTTGTTAATGGGATTGTTTTCTTTATGTCATTTGGTGCTGTTTCAGTATTGGTGCATAGAAATGCAACAGATTCTGTACATTGATTTTGTATCCTGTGACTTTACTGAATTTGTTTTCCAGTTCTAGCAGTTTTTTTGGTGGAGCCTTTAGTGTTTTCTATATGTGGTATCATGTCATCTACAAATAGTGAAAGTTTGACTTCTTCTTTACCAATTCTGGTGCCTTCTATTTCTTTATGTTTTCTGATTGCTGTGACTAGGACTTCCAGTACTATTTGGATAAAAGTGGTGAGAGTGGACCTCGTTGTCTTGTTCATGACCTTAAGGGGAAAGCTCTCAGCTTTTCACCATTGAGGATGATGTTGGCTGTGGGTTTTTCATACATGGCCTTTATAATATTGAAGTGTGTTCCCTCTAACCCTACTTTGCTGAGGGTTTTTATCAGGAATATCAGATACCTTTTCTGCATCTGTTGAAATGATCATGTGGTTTTTCTCCTTTCTGTTATTGATGTGATGTATAATGTTGATAGATTGGTGAATTTTGAACCACTCTTGCATCCTGGGAATAAATCCCACTTGATTCCGGTGAAGGGTTTTTTTTTATGTGTTGTTGGAGTTGGTTTGCTAATATTTTGTGGAGGATTTGTGCATCTACGTTCATGAGAGATGTTAGCCTGTAGTTCCCTTTTTTGTGGTGTCTTTATCTGGTTTTGTTATCAGGGTGATACTGACCTCATAGGATGAATTTAGAAGTTTTCCTTCCTCTTGTAGTTTTAGAAATAGTTTGAAAGGGGTAGGTATTAGCTCTTCTTTAAATGGTAGAATTGGCCTTTGAAGCTGTCTGGTTCTGGACTTTTTCTTTGGGGGGGCAGGGTTCTGGTTACTGATTCAGTTTAATTGCTGGTAATTGGTCTGTTCAACGTTTCTATTTCTTCCTTTTCAGTTTTGGTAGTTTATATGTTCCTAGGAATTTATCTATTTCTTCTGGGCTTTTCAGTCTGTTGGCATATAGGTTTTCATAATATTCTGTTACATTTGTTTGTATTTCTGTGGTGTTGGTTGTTATTCCTCCTCTTTTATATATATATATATGTATATATGCATATTTTATATATATATATATATATGTACACACACACACACATATATATAAGTCTTGCTAGAGGTTTATCAATTTTGTTGATTTTTTTCAAAGAACCAGCTCCTGGTTTCATTGATCTGTTCTATTGGTTTTTTGTTTGTTTGTTTGTTTGTTTGTTTTAGTTTAGTTTCTAGATCATTTATTTCAGCTCTGGTTTTATTATTTCCTTCCTTTTTCTGGGTTTGGCTTTGTTTATTCTTCTCTTTCTAGCTCCTTTAGGTGTAAGGTTAGGATGTTTATTTGAGATTTTTCTTACTTCTTGGGGTAGACTTGTATTGCTATAAACTTTTCCTCTTAGAACTGCTTTTGCTGCATCCCAGAGATTTTGGACTCTTGTGTTTTCATTTTCATTTGTTTTCATATAAGTTTTTATTTCTTCTTATATTTTCTGGTTGACCCATTCATTATATAGTAGCATGTTATTTAACCTCCATGTATTTGTGGTCTTTCCAGAATTTTTCTTGTGGTTGACTTCTAGTTTCAGAGCAGTGTTGTCAGAAAAGATGCATAGAGACTTCAGTTTTTCGAATTTGTTGAGACTTGTTTTGTGACTTGTTTTGTGACCTGTTCTGGGGAATGCCCAAAGTGCACTTGAAAAGAATGCATACTCTGCTGTTTTAGGATGGAATGTTCTGAATATATCTGTTAGATCCATCTGGTCCAGTGTGTCCTTCAAAGCCACTGTTTCCTTGTTGATTTTCTTGTTTTGATGATCTGTCCATTGATGTGTGTGGAGTATTAAAGTCCCCTGCTATTATTATATTACTGTCAATTATGTTTGTTTTTAACTCTTTTATGTATTTGGGTGCTCCTATTTGGGGTGTGTGAATATTTACTATTGTTATATCCTCTTGTTAGACTGTCCCCTTTATTAGTATATAGTGTCCTTCTTTGTCTTTTCTCTTACAGTCTTGGTTTTAAAGACTATTTTGTCTGATATCAGTATTGCTACCCCAGCTTTCTGTTGGCATCCAGTTCCATGATAAATGTTTCTCCATGCCTTTACTTGCAATCTTTAGGTATCTTTCAGTCTGAAATTAGTCTCTTGTAGGCAGCATATCGATGGGTCTTATTTTTTGGTTCACTCGGTCACCCTATGTCTTTTGATTGAACCATTTAGTCCATTTACATTCAAAATAATTATTGATAGATATGTATTTATTGCCATTTTATTACATGTTTTGTTGTTGTTTCTATGGATTTTCTCAGATCCTTTCTTCTCTTGCTCTCTTTCATAGTTTGCTGGATTCTTTAGCTATACACTTGGATTCCTTTCTCTTTACTGTTTGCATATCTGTTGCTGGTTTTTGATGTGTGGTTACCATTAGGTTTGTATATAACCTCTTCTGTATAAAGCAGTATCTATTAAGCTGATGATCACTTAAGTTTTTTTTTTTTAATTTTCTTTTATTTTTTATTTTTGAGAGAGAGAGACAGAGAGACAGAGTGCGATCAGGGGACGAACAGAGAGAGGGAGACACAGAATCCAAAGCAGGATCCAGACTCAGAGATTTCAGCACAGAGCCCAACGTGGGGCTCAAACTCACAAACTGCAAGTTCGTGACCTGAGCCAAAGTCGGACGCTCAACTGACTGAGCCACCCAGACACCACTGATGGTCACTTAAGTTTAAATCCTTTCTTTACTCCTCTCCCTGCCACATTTTAGGTATATGGTGTCATATTTTACATCCTTTTATTTTAAAGATCCCTTAACCAATTTTTATAGAAATATTTGTTTTTACTGCTTTTGTGTTTTTTACTTTTATTTTATTTTATTTTTTAATTTTTTTAACGTTTATTTATTTTTGAGACAGAGAGAGACAGAGCATGAACGGGGGAGGGTCAGAGAGAGAGGGAGACACAGAATCGGAAACAGGCTTCAGGCTCTGAGTTGTCAGCACAGAGCCCGACGCGGGGCTCGAACTCACGGACCACGAGATCGTGACCTGGGCCGAAGTCGGACGCTCAACTGACTGAGCCACCCAGACACCCCTGATGGTCACTTAAGTTTAAATCCTTTCTTTACTCCTCTCCCTGCCACATTTTAGGTATATGGTGTCATATTTTACATCCTTTTATTTTAAAGATCCCTTAACCAATTTTTATAGAAATATTTGTTTTTACTGCTTTTGTGTTTTTTACTTTTATTTTATTTTATTTTTTAATTTTTTTAACGTTTATTTATTTTTGAGACAGAGAGAGACAGAGCATGAACGGGGGAGGGTCAGAGAGAGAGGGAGACACAGAATCGGAAACAGGCTTCAGGCTCTGAGTTGTCAGCACAGAGCCCGACGCGGGGCTCGAACTCACGGACTGCGAGATCGTGACCTGAGCCGAAGTCGGACGCCCAACCCACTGAGCCACCCAGGCGCCCCATTAAAAAAATATTTATGTATTTTGAGATAGAGAGCACACAAGCAGGGGAGGGGCAGAGAAAGAGGGAGAGAGGGAATCCTAAGCAGGCTCCATGCTGTGAGCACAGAGCCAGATGTGGGGATCGAACCCAGGAACCATGAGATCATGACCTGAGCTGAAATCAAGAGGTCAGACGCTTAACCAACTGAGCCACCCAGGCGCCCCTGTGTTTTTTACTTTTTGTAATCTCACTTGTGGTCTTTCTTTTCCACTCAGAGTCCTCTTTAATATCTCTTTCAGGGCTGGCTTAGTGGTCATGAACTCCTTTAGTTTTTGTTTGTCTGAGAAACACTTTATCTCTCCCTCTATTCTGAATAATAGCCTTGCTACATAGAGTGTTTTTGGCTACAGATCTTTCCCTTTCAGCACTTTAAAGATATCCTGCCACTCCCTTCTGGCTTGGCAAGTTTCTGCTGAAAAATCTACTCATACCCTTATGGGAATGGGGAGGGGGTGCGGTCTCCCTTGCAGGTAACTGGCTTCTTTTCTCTTGCTACTTTCAAATTTTTTTCTTTAGGTCTGCTTTTGCCATCTTAATTACTATGTAACTTGGTGTGGACCTCCTTGGGTTGAATTTTTTTTGGGGGGGGGGGATCTCTGTACCTACTGGATCTAGATACCTGTTTCCTTCCCCAGATTAGGGAATTTTCTAGCTAGTATTTCTTTCTTTCTTTCTTTTTTAATGTTTACTCATTTATTTTTGAGAGAGAGAATGAGATAGCATGAGTGGGGGAGGGGCAGGGAGAGAGGGAGACAGAGAATCCCAAGCAGATTCTGCAGTGTCAATGCAGGCCCTGATACAGGGCTCAAACTGAGGAACCATGAGATCATGACCTGAGCCGAGATCAAGAGTCAGACACTTAACTGACAGAGCTACCCAGGTGGCCCTCCAGCTAGTAGTATTTCTTCAAACACATTTTCTGCTCCCTTATCTCTCTCTTCTTCTGAGATCCCTGTAATGCAGATGTTATTACATTTGATGGAGTCACTGAGTTCCCTAAGTCTATTCTCAATTTGCCTAATTTTCTTGCCTCTCCTTTGGTAAGCTTGGCTACTTGCCATTACTCTGTCTACCAGGCCATTACTTCATTCCTCTGCTTCATCTAGCCTGCTATTTATTCTGTCAGTGAATTTTTAATTTCATTTATTGTACGCTTGATCTCTCTGATTGGTTCTTTTTTATCTCTGTGTTCGGGGTCTTACTGATGTCCTGCACTCTTTTCTCTGGTCCAGGGAGTATCTCTATGATCATTACTTCAAATTCTCTGTCAGGCATATTACTTATATCTGTTTCACTTTGGTTTCATCCTGCTCTTTTGTTAGGGAGGTGTTTCTCTGTCTCCTCATCGTATCTGACTCCCTGTGTCTGCTTCTGGGTGTTGGGAAAGTTAGCTATGTCTCTTGCTCTTAACAACAATAGCCTTATGAATAAGGGGACCTGCCGTGTCCTGCAGTGCAGTGTCCCCTGTTCCCCAGAACCTGGCGCTTCGGGTGGTGTCTCCCATGCGTGCGTGTGCTCTGTTGTTGAGTCCTGGCCTCTTTTTCCTTCAGTCCAGTTGTCTGCAGAGGCTCTCTTTGCCTGTTGTAGGCAGTGTTCGGTCCCCAGCGCGGGAAAAGCGCATTCTAACAAGGTATACAGTGGTCTGCTTGCGAAATGAGACTTCTGCGCCATCGCCAGAACTGAAGTCTGGCAGGATGCATGCCCAGGTCAGGAGAGGTGCTTTTGGCAGGGTTTGGGCTGGTCTTCCGGGGGAGAGGCCTCAGCACTAGGACTGAGGCCATTGTGGCTGGGAAGGCAGACGCACCGAAGTGTGGGAAAGGGGGTGGCAAGGCTTTGGTGCAAGAAGGTAGGTAGCAGGTGTGTGTGTGGTGCTTGTTCCCACAGGTGACCATTGTTTATGCTGGGAGGGGGAGAGGACGTGGCACCTGCCAGCTCCTTAGTTCCTGAAGTGCTTCCCCTAACCCCCACCCTGCGGTCCCTATCTGTCTAACCATGCTCCCGGATGAGCAAATCACTCTCCCTCCCGTCTTCCCCAGGTGTTTTTCGAACTGCTGCTTCTTTTTTTTTTTTTTATATGAAATTTATTGACAAATTGGTTTCCATACAACACCCAGTGCTCATCCCAAAAGGTGCCCTCCTCAATACCCATCAACCACCCTCCCTCCCTCCCACCCCCCATCAACCCTCAGTTTGTTCTCAGTTTTTAACAGTCTCTTATGCTTTGGCTCTCTCCCACTCTAACCTCTTTTTTTTTTTTTCCCTTCCCCTCCCCCATGGGTTCCTGTTAAGTTTCTCAGGATCCACATAAGAGTGAAACCATATGGTATCTGTCTTTCTCTGTATGGCTTATTTCACTTAGCATCACACTCTCCAGTTCCATCCACGTTGCTACAAAAGGCCATATTTCATTTTTTCTCATTGCCACGTAGTATTCCATTGTGTATATAAACCACAATTTCTTTATCCATTCATCAGTTGATGGACATTTAGGCTCTTTCCATAATTTGGCTATTGTTGAGAGTGCTGCTATGAACATTGGGGTACAAGTGCCCCTATGCATCAGTACTCCTGTATCCCTTGGGTAAATTCCTAGCAGTGCTATTGCTGGGTCATAGGGTAGGTCTATTTTTAATTTTCTGAGGAACCTCCACACTGCTTTCCAGAGCGGCTGCACCAATTTGCATTCCCACCAACAGTGCAAGAGGGTTCCCGTTTCTCCACATCCTCTCCAGCATCTATAGTCTCCTGATTTGTTCATTTTGGCCACTCTGACTGGCGTGAGGTGATACCTGAGTGTGGTTTTGATTTGTATTTCCCTGATAAGGAGCGACGCTGAACATCTTTTCATGTGCCTGTTGGCCATCTGGATGTCTTCTTTAGAGAAGTGTCTATTCATGTTTTCTGCCCATTTCTTCACTGGGTTATTTGTTTTTCGGGTGTGGAGTTTGGTGAGCTCTTTATAGATTTTAGATACTAGCCCTTTGTCCGATATGTCATTTGCAAATATCTTTTCCCATTCCGTTGGTTGCCTTTTAGTTTTGTTGGTTGTTTCCTTTGCTGTGCAGAAGCTTTTTATCTTCATAAGGTCCCAGTAATTCACTTTTGCTTTTAATTCCCTTGCCTTTGGGAATGTGTCGAGTAAGAGATTGCTACGGCTAAGGTCAGAGAGGTCTTTTCCTGCTTTCTCCTCTAAGGTTTTGATGGTTTCCTGTCTCACATTTAGGTCCTTTATCCATTTTGAGTTTATTTTTGTAAATGGTGTGAGAAAGTGGTCTAGTTTCAACCTTCTGCATGTTGCTGTCCAGTTCTCCCAGCACCATTTGTTAAAGAGGCTGTCTTTTTTCCATTGGATGTTCTTTCCTGCTTTGTCAAAGATGAGTTGGCCATACGTTTGTGGGTCTAGTTCTGGGGTTTCTATTCTATTCCATTGGTCTGTGTGTCTGTTTTTGTGCCAATACCATGGTGTCTTGATGATGACAGCTTTGTAGTAGAGGCTAAAGTCTGGGATTGTGATGCCTCCTGCTTTGGTCTTCTTCTTCAAAATTCCTTTGGCTATTCAGGGCCTTTTGTGATTCCATATGAATTTTAGGATTGCTTGTTCTAGTTTTGAGAAGAATGCTGGTGCAATTTTGATTGGGATTGCATTGAATGTGTAGATAGCTTTGGGTAGTATTGACATTTTGACAATATTTATTTTTCCAATCCATGAGCAGGGAATGTCTTTCCATTTCTTTAAATCTTCTTCAATTACCTTCATAAGCTTTCTATAGTTTTCAGCATACAGATCCTTTACATCTTGGGTTAGATTTATTCCTAGGTATTTTATGCTTCTTGGTGCAATTGTGAATGGGATCAGTTTCTTTATTTGTCTTTCTGTTGCTTCATTGTTAGTGTATAAGAATGCAACTGATTTCTGTACATTGATTTTGTATCCTGCAACTTTGCTGAATTCATGTATCAGTTCTAGCAGACTTTTGGTGGAGTCTATCGGATTTTCCATGTATAATATCATGTCATCTGCAAAAAGCGAAAGCTTGACTTCATCTTTGCCAATTTTGATGCCTTTGATTTCCTTTTGTTGTCTGATTGCTGATGCTAGGACTTCCAGCACTATGTTAAACAACAGCGGTGAGAGTGGGCATCCCTGTCGTGTTCCTGATCTCAGGGAAAAAGCTCTCAGTTTTTCCCCGTTGAGGATGATGTTAGCTGTGGGCTTTTCATAAATGGCTTTTATGACCTTTAAGTATGTTCCTTCTATCCCGACTTTCTCAAGGGTTTTTATTAAGAAAGGGTGCTGGATTTTGTCAAAGGCCTTTTCTGCATCGATTGACAGGATCATATGGTTCTTCTCTTTTTTTTTGTTAATGTGATGTATCACGTTGATTGATTTGCGAATGTTGAACCAGCCCTGCATCCCAGGAATGAATCCCACTTGATCATGGTGAATAATTCTTTTTATATGCTGTTGAATTCGATTTGCTAGTATCTTATTGAGAATTTTTGCATCCATATTCATCAGGGTCGAACTGCTGCTTCTAAGCTGTATCTGTAAGGACTCTTTATTGTGCGGTCTTTTTGAGGGCAGGGACTCGGCCCCTAACACCCTCCAGCCTTTCCCAGAGCCTAGCCTACTGACTTTTGAAATTCCAGGCTTGAAGTCTTGCTGATTGTAAAAATTCATGTAATTCGGCCCCTCTCACTCTCAAAGGCAAATATTACAGAGGTTTGTTCTCCTATTTCACGGGCTCCCCGGTGTGAAAGTCTGTTTTTCACCCTTCTCGGCACCACCGGCTCCCTCCCCACCAGAATGGCCACAGTCCATTTTGCCCCCAGACCACACCCTTCCTACCTTCTTCTGTGTGGCCTCCTCTCTGCCTTTAGTCGTAGAGTTTGTTCTGCCGGTCTTTAGGTCATTTTCTGGGTTATTTAAACTGTTGTGAATGTTATCTAGTCGTGTCCGTGGGACACGGTGAGCCCAGGGTCCTCCTACCCCACCGTCTTCCCAGCTGACCCCTATCAATTTCACTTTTCAATCTGTTTTCCTATTAGACTGTGTGTCCTTCGAGTTCAGGGTCTGTGAAAAGTATTTATAAGAGAATCACAGTACCTAAGGGTCTGGTTTAAAGAATGCCTCTAACAAACTGTAACCTTGAGAAATTACTCTTTTGACATCAGTGTATGAAACTATAGAGGAAGAATAAACCGTCTTTTTTGTGGTTACTGTAGTTACCATAAATATAAAATGAAATAATATAGATAAAATAATTAAAATAATTTGAAATACAAAGAATCTATGCAAAAGGAGGAGCCATGCATGAAAGACTTAAATATTTGGCTGTAAGCAAAATTAAAAAGCAAAGTCAAAAATGTTGGTAATATCTAGGACAGATGAATTTATAAAATTCAGTTATGAAATACACAAATTGTAATAAATATATAAATGAAACTGCCATAAATATGGGAAACATTTAAAATATCATTTAACAATAGCACCAACAAATTTGAAACGCCTACACAAATATAGTTGAAAACTATAAAAAAAAAAACTGATGAGAGAGAGAAACAAAAAATAAAAGACTTACATAAATGGAGAGAGAGAGTGAATGGGGAGATGTTCACAAATTGGAAGACAATTTTGTTGAGATGACTTTTCCTCCCGGACTGAGTGACAGATTCGATTCATTTCTAAACAAAATCCCAGCATGATATTTTTCCAGAAATCTACAAGCTGATTCTAAAATTTACGTAGAAAAACAAAAACACTAGGGCAGTCAAGACAGTTTTGGAAAAGACGAGCAAGGTTGAAGGATTGCCACTTCTTGATGCTAAGACTTATGATAAAATTGAGAGTAATCAAAGCAGCATGGCATTGGCAAAGTGTAGATCCAAGAAGCAAGTGGAGAAATAGAGTTGAAAATAGATCTACCCATATATAGTCAATAGGTTGTTTTTGGAAAGGCGCTGAGGCAATTCAGTGGAAAGAAGATAGTGTTTTTAAACAAATGGTGAGGGAACAACTGAACATCCATATGCAAAAAAAAAAAAAAAAAAAAAGGGTTCCTTGACTCATATTTTACCCCATAGGCAAAAATGAGGTGAAAAGACATTACAGACCTAAATGTGAAGCCCAAAGCCATAAAACTTCTTTAATAAAACATAGGATAAATTCTTCGCAACTTTGGGAGAGGCAAAGATTTCTTAGATAAGACAAAAAAAGTAGGGATTATGAAGGAAACAATTGATAAATTCGACCTAATGAAAATTAAACACTTAGGTTCTTTGAGAGGATACTGTTGGAAAATGAAAAAAAAAAAGCCACAGACTGGGAAAAAAAGATATTTACAAAACACACATCTAGTAAAGAACTAGCATCTAGAGTATGTAGGGATACTCCTAACTCAATGATAAAATAACAACCAACCTCATTTTTAAAAAATTTTTTTAAATGTTTATTTTTGACAGAGAGAGTGACAGAGCATGATCAGGGGAGGGGCAGAGAGAAAGGGAGACAGAGAATCCGGAGCAGGCTCCAGGCTCCGAGCTGTCAGCACAGAGCCCGACTTGGGGCTCGAACCCACGGACCGTGAGATCATAACCTGAGCCGAAGTCGGACGCTCAACCGACTGAGCCACCCAGGCGCCCCCAATCTCATTTTCAAAGCAGAGAAAAGATTTAAATACAAAGAAGATGTAAGAATGGCAGATAAATACATGAATAAGTGTTCAACATCATTATCACTAGAGAAATGCAAATTAAAGCCACAATGAGATGTCATCGTGCATTTCTGAGAATGGCTAAAATGAAAAAAAGTCAAGAAAAAAGAAGACAAACTGACTGTGTCAAGCACTGGCAAGGATGTGGAGCAACTGGAACTCTCACACCTTGCTGGTGGGAATGCAAAATGGTACAGCCACTTTGGGACACAGTTTGGCACTTTGTTACACAGTTCGATCTACATTTTCCCTCCCCTGGGTACTTGACCACAAGAAATGTAAACGTAGGCCTACACAGAAATATCTAGACGAGTGTTCATGGAGACTTTATTTTTTAATTCATAATCACCCCAAACTGGAAACAATCAACATGTCCATCAGCTGGTGAATTAAAAAGAAACTGTGGACATTCACAGAGTGGACACTACTCAGCAACAGAAAGGGAAAAAATACTGATACATGGATAAATCCTAAAGGCACTAGGCCAAGTGAATGAAGCCAGATTCAAAAGGCTGCATACAGTACAGTATCATTTCTGTGACTTTTTTGGGCAAGGCAGACGATGGGGACAGAAAACACATCAGTGATCCCTAGAGAGAAGGGTTGGGGAGGACAGAACAAGAGGGAGCTTTTTGAGGGTAATGAAACTATTCCATGTTTTGATTGTGGCTACGTGAGTGTATACTGTTGTTAAAATTCATAGAAAAGGGACATTATCACTTTTTCTAAATTATATCTCAGCCTAACTTTAAAATAGAATAAAATAAATTTTTAAAGTCAAATGACAAAGTGGGCAAAAATATTTGTGACATTGACACAGACAAAAGGTTATTTGATAAATAAAAACTCGTGTAAATCTGTAAGGTGAACACACCAACTTACAAATGTCTAAAGGAATTCAATTAACAACTTACAGAAGAAAAATACAAGTAGCCAATCAACATAAAAATTTAGCCTTATTAATATAAAAGACCATGAATTCAAACAACGTAATTTTTACTTATCAAACCAACAAAGATTATGGAAAGAAAGAATTCGGGACTGAAGGTGCAGGGAAAGGCCACTCTCACCTACAGCTGATGAGGATATAAACTAGTACCGGCTTTTGAAAGGTAATTTAGTCATATGTTTGTAAGACCTTGGCAGTTTACAACAATTTTTTGCAAGAAATTTCATATCAGACTTTTAAAAAATATTAAAATAGGGGTGCCTGGGTGTCTCAGGTGCTTAAGCATCCGACTTTGGCTCAGGTCATGATCTCACGCTTCATGAGTTCGAGCCCCGCGTCGGGCTCTGTGCTGACAGCCCAGAGTCTGGAGCCTGCTTCAGATTCTCTGTCTCCCTCTCTCTCTGCCCCTCCCCTGCTCATGCTCTGTCTCTCTCTCAAAAATAGATAAACATTAAAATAAATAAACCAATATATATGTAAATAATACAAAATAAGTATGAATAGTATGACTGCATTTTTATAAATTGACTTATATAAACATCTAAAAAATATATATACCTCTAGTTGTTTCTAAGTAGTGAGATGATTATGATCTTTAAGATTTCCTTCTTTTCTTTTAACATTTTATTTACTTTTCAGACACAGAGAGAGAGTGAGCATGAGTGGGGATGGAGCAGAGAGAGAGGGAGACACAGAATCTGAAGCAGGTTCCAGGCTCTAAGCTGTCATCATGGAGCCCGACCAAGGGCTTGAACTCATAAACTGCAAGATCATGACCTGAGCCAAAGTCAGATGCTTAACCGACTGAGCCACCCAGGAGCCCCAAGATTTCATTTTTATGAGGGGAGACTGAGTGGCTCAATTGAGCATCCGACTCTTGATTTTGTCTCAGGTCGTGATCTGACAGTTTGTGGAATCAAAGACCACATGGGGCTCCACAGTGACAGCACAGAGCCTGCTTAGTATTCTCTCTCTCTCTCTTTCTCTCTCTCTCTCTCTCTCTCTCAAAATATGTAAATAAACTTAAAAACAAGATTTCCTTCTTATGATTTATCTGGATACTATTATATCTCTTCAGTGAATTGGCATTATTTTTATTAAAATATATTTAATTTTGGGGCGCCTGGGTGGCGCAGTCGGTTAAGCGTCCGACTTCAGCCAGGTCACGATCTCGCGGTCCGTGAGTTCGAGCCCCACGTCGGGCTCTGGGCTGATGGCTCAGAGCCTGGAGCCTGTTTCTGATTCTGTGTCTCCCTCTCTCTCTGCCCCTCCCCCGTTCATGCTCTGTCTCTCTCTGTCCCAAAAATAAATAAACGTTGAAAAAAAAATTTAAAAAAAATAAAAATAAAATATATTTAATTTAAACAATATGAAGAACTGGGACACCTGGGTGGCTCAGTCAGTTGAGTGTCCAACTCTTGGTTTCAGCTTAGGTCATGATTCCAGGGTCAAGCCCTGCATCAGGCTTCATGCTGAGACTCTGTCTCTTCCTCTCTCTCTCTCTCTCTCTCTCTCCCCCCCCCCCCCCTCTCCCCTGCTTGTACTTTCTCTCTCTAAAATAAAAATAAAATAAAACACAACATGAGGAATCATGAATTAGTTAATGTTGATGTCATCTAAGAAGAATTATAGAGTGGAACTGGTCATGAGTCTGAAAACTTTTAATAATGTTAACAATTGCCCCTATTCAGTTAACAGTTACTATGTTCTAGACATTGCAAATTCTAGAGCGTATCAAGGAGGCATCATTATATTCTAACTTTAAGAATGTGGCAAGGGAGGCTCCACCCGTTCATGGTCCCCCACCCAATAAAGGGTGGAGATGGGGTTTGAACCTGATTTGTCTGAGAATCAAGCTCTTGACTTTATGTTGCCTCAATTCTCAGTTAAACAGTTAATAGTGAATTTTAATAGGACTATTTGTCTCTTCAACAAATGTTTTTGGGAAAACAGGACAGCAGCATGCAAAACGATGAATCTGGACCACTTTCTTACACCATACGCAAAAATAAACTCAAAATGGATGAAAGACCTAAACATAAAACAAGAAACCATCAGAATCCTAAAGGAGAAAACAGACCTCATCCACAGCAACTTCTTAACTTGACATGTTTCCAGAGGCAAGGGGAAAAAAAAGCAAAAATGAACTACTGGGACCTCATCAAGATAAAGAGCTTCTGCACTGTAAAAGAAACAATCAGAAAAACTAGAAGGCGACCGACAGAATGGGAGAATATATTTGCAAACTACATATCAGATAAAGGGTTAGTATCTAAAGTCTATAAAGAACTTAACAAACTCAATACACAAAAAACAAATAATCTAGTGAAGAAATGGACAGAATACATAAATAGACACTTTTCCAAAGAAAACATCCAGATGGCTAACAGACATATGAAAAGACGCTCAACACCACTCATAATCAGGGAAATACAAATCAAAATCACAATGAGATACCACCTCACACCCATCAGAGTGGCTAACATTAATACCTGGAAACAACAGGTTTTGGCGAGGATGCGGAGAGAGAGGAACCCTCTTGTACTATTGGTGCGAATGCAAACTGGTGCAGCCACTCTGGAGAACAGTATGGAGGTTCCTCAAAAAGTTAAAAATAGGGGGCACCTGGGTGGCTCAGTCGGTTGAGCGTCCGACTTCAGCTCAGGTCATGATCTCACAGTCCGTGAGTTCGAGCCGCACTTCGGGCTCTGTGCTGACAGCTCAGAGCCTGGAGCCTGTTTCAGATTCTGTGTCTCCATCTCTCTCTGAACCTGCCCCGTTCATGCTCTCTCTCTCTGTCTCAAAAATCAATAAAGGTTAAAAAAAATCTTTTTTAAAGTTAAAAATAGAACTACCCTATGACCCAGCAATTTCACTACTAGATTTTTACCCAAAGGATACAAAAATGCTGATTCGAAGGGCACATGTACCTCAATGTTTCTAGCAGCACTATCGACAATAGTCAAATTATGGAAAGAGCCCATATGTCCATGACTGATGAATGGATGAAGAAGATGTGGTGTATATATACAATGGAATTTTTGAGAGAGAGTGTATTACTTACTAATTTTGAGAGAGAGTGTATACAGGGCACATGCACAGGGGAGGGGCAGGGAGAGGGAGAGGGAGAAGGAGAGAATCCCAAGCTCTGCACTGTCAGCGTGGAATCAGACTCAAACTCATAAACTGTGAGATCATGCCCTGAACCCAAATCAAGAGTTGGACACTTAACCAACTGAGCCACCCAGGTGCCCTATTTTTCTATACAATGGAATATTACTCAGCCATCAAAAAGAATGAAATCTTGCCATTTGCACTGATGTGGATGGAACTAGAGAGTATTATGCAAAGTGAATAAGCCAGTCAGAGAAAGACAAATACCATATGATTTCACTCAAATGTGGAATTTAAGAAACAAAATAGGGTGTGCCTGGGTGGCTCAGTCACTTAAGCGTCCAGCTCTTGGTTTTGGCTTTGATCTCATGATTCTTGGGATGCAGCCCCATGCTGAGCTCTACAATCACAGCATGGATCCTGCTTGGAATTCTCTCTCTCCCTCTCTCTCTACCTCTCCCCCACTCATTCACCCTCTCTCTCTCTCTCTCCCTCTCTCTCTCAAAATAAATAGATAAACATTTAAGAAACAAAACAGATGAACATATGAGAAATTGGGGTTGGGGGAGAGAAGAGAGGAAAACAAACCATGACAGACTCTTAATGATAGAGAACAAACTGAGAGTTTTTGGAGGGGAGGTAGGTGATAGATGGGCTAGAGATGGGCTAGAGATGGGCTAGAGAGATGGGCACTGAGGAGGGCACTTGTTGGGATGAGCACTGGGTGTTGTATGTAAGAGATGAATCACTGGTTTCTACTCCTGAAACCAATATTACAGTATATGTTCACTAACTGGAATTCAAATAAAAACAAGGAAAGATAGATAGATGATAGATGGATAGACCGATACGTAGGTAGGTAGGTAGGTAGGTAGATAGACAGATAGATAGATGGATGGACTAATGGATGGGTGGATAGAAAGGGCTCTTTGGTTGCTGGTTACTTGATTTGGTGCATTATCTAGACCTCTGTGCTCCTCCTTGACACCTGTTCCAAATCTTTGCTCTCCCTGGTGTGGAAAGTTTGTTCTGTGTGAAGCTTCTATGAGAGATCTGATGCAGACACGTGTTGAAATTTTGTCTGTATCCAGGGTCTGGGTTATCCATTCTCCTTTTATCGTCATTCCTTTCTCCTTTTATCGTCAGTCACCGAGAATACTTTAGCATCAAAGCCATGGAAACACTATCTTTCTCTTAGAACTCGATGTACTTGATTCTGATTTTTTACATAAGCTTGAATTATTTTTTTTTCTTATTACAAATCTAATCTGCATTCATTTGTGGAAAAGTTTGCAGCCCTCGTATCAGTTTATGGGATTCGCTGACACGGGTGGCCCTGGAGAGTGGGGGCGTCCCGCCGCTCGTTTGCACACCTTGGCTCAGGTCTCCGGTAAGCAGTGATGAGGTCAGGGCGGTGAACCCTGGGGCAGGCCTGCCGTCCAGAGCATGGGGGGTTTGGAATGGGGGTGCTCAAGCTAGTAGCTGCCTCCTCGCACTCTAACACTTGCTTTATTTTCTCTGTGGCATTTACTACACCAGTGATTATATCTTCATGTTTATGTGTTTATGCTCTGTCCCTCTCCTTGTCTCTAGGAAGCGGGAGCCCATGGCTACTCAGTACCGAATCCTCAGTACTTAGAAGAGTACCCGGAATACAGTAGACACTTAGCACTTGCTAATGAATGAATAAATACATAAAAGAACCAGGACGTATTAGCTGGAAGACACAGAGAGGAGATAAGAAGGTTGTAGGGGCAGAAAAACTAAGTAGGGAGGTTGTGGGGGTTGGGTTAAAAAAGTTTTCCCCAGGGGCGCCTGGGTGGCTCAATTGCTTAAGTGTCCAACTTCGGCTCAGGTCATGACCTCACGGTTCGAATCCAGCGTCGGGCTCTGTGTGACAGCTCGGAGCCTGGAGCCTGCTTCAGATTCTGTGTCTCCCTGTCTCTCTGCCCCTCCCCTGCTTGCACTCTGTCTCTGTCTCTCTCTCTCTCAAAAATAAACTTTAAATTAAAAAAAAAAAACGTTTTCCCCCAAATGACCGCTCTGCCACAAATGAGATTCCTACAGCGTTTTCCATATTTAAATGTAGCAAAGGCCCCATTAGCAAAAATGCAGTTGTGGAGGTTAAAACGTACACAGTCAGCATTGATTTCACATAATTATTGTATTCTCAAAATTGGGGGGGGGGGATGTCAAAGTCCTTAGGCGACCTCAGCAATCGTGTCATCGGATTCCAGTTAAGACGGAGCAGTTCAGCGGCCTGCTGGCGCCTGTTGGCCGGGCTTCCCTTCTTCCTGCTCTCTTTGCGAAGGTCTACAAAGTGTGATTAGTAATCAGAATCCGGGGGAGAGCCAGAGAAGGAGGGCGTGTGACGAGCAACTTGAAAGATTCGGGGAATCTGTGTGCCTGTCCCCTGCCAGGGTCTCGGTGGTGGATCCGTGCCCGAGTCCCTTTTATTTCCGGGTCGGCCGCACCTCCCCGCGGATTGCAAGCCGACGGTTGGTGTCCTTCCGTCTGCAGACATGACCCAGCCTCGCGCAGGTCTGTTCACGGTGGGGAAAGGTGAACTGACGTCTCAGAGCTCCTGTTTATGACACACGTTGCACCGAGATCTCACGCGGTCCTCCCCTTAATCCTCACGATAACTCTGGAAGGGAGGTATCGTTAAACCCGTGGAAGGGCTGAGAAAACCGAGGCTCAGAAAAGTCAACTAAATTGCCTACAGTTTACACGGATAACACGTGACAGGTGCCGGAGTCACACCCGGTGTGCCGACACGACAGCCCAACTCTGTTGGTTTGGGGCTGTCTGTGGACTCGACGTTCTCACACGAGCCTTCCTGTGTGAAATGTGTTCTCGCCTAAACAGTTGTGTTTAACAGAGCATTACTGAAGCTGTACATTTTCCACCATTTTTGCTAACAGTTTTTCCCTTCAGTGAAGCCCCCTCCCCTTTTTATCCATGTGCATAGGAACTGGGTCCTTTTCCTTCAAAGAGTGAGTGATCTATGCAGACTTTTGAAACGCCAGAGGAATCTAGACAGAATTCAAAAAGGTTTATGAGAAGTTGTTAATCTCAAAATGACATTTCTGGCTCTTTTCCTTCTTTCCCCAAGTGTGTGGGCCTGTGGGGTAGCAGTAAACATTGGCCAGCAAGGAGGTGAGTAGGTAGGGGTGGGGATCCCAGGCAAGGCTGGAGACAGGAGAAGGGGAGGCTTTGAGGGGAATTCACACCTTCACTCCATGCCCAAGGGTATTGTGTTCATCTCACCCTTGAGCAAACCCTGGAAGAAGCTTGCCCAGGCCCAGAACAGTGATGAGTGTCCTCATATCCCACCCATAGCCATGGGGGTCTTTCCAATTGTGCAAACAGCACTTTGATGCCTTCCTGTTTCTTCTGTGCCATGTGGTTCCCTCTGCCCCCGCACCCCCTGGCCATTCCACATTTTCAGGTGAAAGATGCAGACTTATTAAAATATTCCTCACCTCCTCAAAGCAGCTCATCCATTTGTACTCCCATAATCCGTACTAGGAACCTTCAAACCATCTGTGACTCTCTCCTGATGCTCATATATCCAATTAGTCATTAAGTTTTGTCATTTCTACTTCTCAGGCTGGTACTGAATCTGCCCCATCCGTCTATGCATACATCCACTCACCCACCCGTCCGTCCATCCATCCATCCATCCATCCATCCACCCACCTACCCATCTGTCCATCTATCTATCCATCCATCCATCCATCCATCCATCCACCCACCCATCCGTCCATCTATCTATCCATCCATCCATCCATCCATCCATCCATCCATCCACCCTCCCACCCACCCGTCCATCTATCTATCCATCCATCCATCCACCCACCCACCCACCCGTCCATCTATCTATCCATCCATCCATCCATCCATCCACCCACCCACCCATCTGTCCATCTATCTATCCATCCATCCATCCATCCATCCATCCACCCACCCACCCACCCGTCCATCTATCTATCCATCCATTCATCCACCCACCCACCCACCCGTCCATCTATCTATCCATCCATCCATCCACACACCCACCCACCCATCCATCCATCTATCCATCCATCCATCCACCCACCCAGCCACCTGTCCATCTATCCATCCATCCATCCATCCATCCATCCATCCATCCATCCATCTTGTGTCTGTGAGTTGTGTTTTAGATGTTGTATAAGGTACTGGGAATTCAGAGATTATTGAAACATGAACCTTGTGTTTGCTTTCAGAGAGCTTACATTATAGCTCGAAACACAAGCCGAACCTCATGGCCTGAAAGATTAAGTCCCTATGTTTCAGTGTGATGGTATTCAGGGCCCCAGGACTGCTGGGCCTCTTCAGACTCCTGTTGTGTACCTTCCTCCCCCTGTGCAGCGTTCGCATCTGACTGTCTGTGACCTTCCCCATCTCCACCCTTTGTTCATGCCCAGACTGTGTTCCCTGCGGCTTTTCCTCACGAACATCCTGCTCGTCCTCCCAGCCTCCGCTCAAAGGCCGGCTCCACTTTGATGTTCTCTCCACCACCCACTCGGAATTAATCATATTTCTCCCTGTGAGCTCACAGTACTTATGCCTCAAGAACAGGATTTGTTTCGTTCGCGTGGGATAAATGTTAATTAGCTTGTTGCTCTCCCATCAGATTACAGATACCTCTGGGGCAATAACTGATTCATGTGTCTTTTTATTCCCTCTACTGCTTTACATGGGAAGAGCTCAGCACATCTGTTGGCTTCGACTGTAAAGATACAGCTAGATAGCTAGATAGCTAGATAGCTAGATAGCTAGATAGATAGGTAGATCTTCATATATTCATATTGAATTATCTGGTATCATCACACACAATGTCCTTTTATTCAATAATACAGTACTTTCACAATAATTCTATGCCTTAGAATTATACACTACTTCTCCCACCTCATTCTTCTCCTACCTCCTGCCTTTTTTGGTGTATAAATCTGTCCTCATCAAATGAATCTATTAAGAGGGAAAACTTGCCTAACTGTCATCGTTGCTTTGAAGGAGAGCTGTCACATAGCCTGTCAGCCTGGCTTCAAATCCTGACCCATCATGTGACCTTGAGAGCTAAATTTCCTCTCTCGGCCTCATCTCCTCCATTGTAAAAGGGTGGTCAGTAAGGCTTACTCTGTGGGATGGTTGCAGGAATTAACAACACGTGGACCACATCAAACAGAGTGTGGAATATAGTCAGCACCCAATGACATTAGCTCTCCTATGATTTCCAAAACAGTGCTGTGATGGCATTTAGATTTTATAAGAACACAAGTCACAGTAACAATGACTTGATAGGGCCCTTCGTGTGTATCAAAACATTTCCTGGGTTGCGTCATTCAGTTAGTGAGTAATTTTTGGATTCGTTTTCTCAATATTTTACACTTTAAATGAAATGTTGTCCAAGAATTAAGATTTAAAGATTGAAATGTTAAGCCATTAACTTTCAGCTTTATTGCGACAAAACTTATTCCTACTTCTCCCTCTCTAGCCCCTCTCCCTTCCTTGGCTTTCTTGTTACATCTGCTCACTTTAGCCGTGTTTACCCTGGTGAGAAGATCTTTATTCCTTTCGCTTAAATCTGTTTATCACATTTTTAACAACCGGTTCCAAACCCTGCTGCTCCAAGTCTTCTCTGACGGATTCCAACTGACTGAGAAAACCTAGGGGTAGAGGCCGTTTGCAGCTTGTACCAGCTGCCAACACTATTTAGAATCTGTTCACGGTAATATTCATAAAGATTTTAATTCTAGCTCATACACCCTCTCTCTGCAACGAGGCAACTGGTTCTCCAAGCACGAGGTCGCTTTTCCCTGGGACTTTTCACACCGCTCTTCGCAATGAGCAACACTTGAGGCGACTCCACTTAAGAATAAAAGATCCTGCAAAAAAACAAACAGACACACGAATGGTGACAAGAATGGGAGAAGGGTATCACATGAGTGCAGTTGGACGGATGCTGCAGACGTTTCTCACCAAACCCATTTGACTTACGGCACAGACGCAGAGAATGTGGACTCATGAATTGAACGTGGGGAGTGAAAATCAGCTGAGCTCTTCGAAGCCAATGGTCTGTCGTATCCCTCATGTGCCCGCTCGTTCAGAAGGCTTTCACAGCATGTCATTCCAGGCTCTATGAAAATTCAAAGTGAATACGGCATCGTGTTCACCTGTAAGAAACGTGCAGTTGAGTGATGGTGGGAGAGGGGAAGAACGACTCAGGGGTCACTTGGCAGAAAGAAATAAGCACAGTAAGAAAGGCGGCTTGACAGCATCTTTAAGGCAGCTGTGACTGACCATCTGCTCCCACCCCCAAACCTACTGCCTGCGTTGGTGTCCGTATTCTTTGACTTCTGTCCTTGTCACTCTGGAGAAACTATCCATGTTCCTAGCGGAGCCCGGCCCCTGTGGGAACACGGTGGGTATCATCTTCTCCTGCCTACTCAAGGGCAGGACTCCAGCGGTTTTTACCCTCTACCTTCTGCACCATTAATTTTTTACACAGCTTTTTGGAAATATAATCCACAGTGGAGATATAATACAGTGGACCCGTTTAAAGTTCACGAGTCCATTGTTTTTGGTGCATTATGTCATTAATATTTAAAATTGTGTTGGCTTCTCTAAAGAAGACATCCAGATAGCCAACAGGCACATGAAAAGATGCTCAACGTCGCTCCTCATCAGGGAAATACAAATCAAAACCACACTCAGATATCACCTCACGCCAGTCAGAGTGGCCAAAATGAACAAATCAGGAGACTATAGATGGTGGAGAGGATGTGGAGACACAGGAACCCTCTTGCACTGTTGGTGGGAATGGAAACTGGTGCGGCCGCTCTGGAAAACAGTGTGGAGGTTCCTCAAAAAATTAAAAATCGATCTCCCCTATGACCCAGCAAGAGCACTGCTAGGAATTTACCCAAGGGATACAGGAGTGCCGATGCATAGGGGCACTTATACCCCAATGTTTATAGCAGCACTCTCAACAATAGCCAAATTATGGAAAGAGCCTAAATGTCCATCAACTGATGAATGGATAAAGAAGTTGTGGTTTATATATACAATGGAATACTATTTGGCAATGATAAAGAATGATATCTGGCCATTTGTAGCAACGTGGATGGAACTGGAGAGTGTTATGCTAAGTGAGATAAGTCATACAGAGAAACGCAGATACCATATGTTTTCACTCTTATGTGGATCCTGAGAAACTTAACAGAAGGCCATGGGGGAGGGGAAGGGGGAAAAAAGTTATGGAGAGGGAAGGAGGCAAACCGTAAGAGACTCTTAAAAACTGAGAATAAACCGAGGGTTGATGGGGGGGGGGGGAGAGGGGAAAGTGGGTGATGGACACTGAGGAGGGCACCTGTTGGGATGAGCACTGGGTGTTGTATAGAAACCAATTTGACAATAAATTTCATATTTAAAAAATTCAATGTATGAAACAAGATAAGCCATTTGACTAAACCATTCATTTCAGTGGCATTAATATCCACAAGGTTGTGCAAGCATCACCATTATCTCTTTCCATGTTCTTTTTTATCATCCCAAACAGACTCTATCACCATGAAGCAATAGCTCTTCATTCTCCTCAGCCCTCAGCCCCTGGTAACCTCTAATCTATTTTCTGTCTCTGTGAACTTGACCTCTGTTTTACATGATTCTTATAAAAGGAATCATACAGTATCTGGTCTTTTGTGTCGTGCTTATTTCACTTAGCATGTCTTCAGTGTTCATTCATGTTATAGCATTTATCAGAACTTCATTCCTTTTTATGGCTGAAAAATATTCCATTGGATGTATATGCCACACTTTGTTTATTCATTCATTTGTTGGTGGACATTTTGGTGGTTTCAACCTTTTGTCTATCGTGAACAATGCTTCAATGACCATTGGTGTACAAGCATCTGTTTGAGTCCCTGTTTTTAATGCTACTTGGTAGATACCTGAGGGTGGCATGGCTGGGTCTCATGGTAATTCTATGTTTTGCTTTTTGAGGCACCACCAAACTGTTTTCCACAGTGGCTGCGCCATTTTGCATTCCCACCAGCAGTGCATGAGGATTCCAGTTTCTCCATATTCTAACAGACACTTATTGCTTTATTGATTACAGCCATTTTCATAGGTATGAAGTGGTATCTCATTGTGGTTTTGATTGCATTTCCCTAATGACTAATGATGTTGAACATCTTTTCATGTGCTTATGTCCCATTTGCATATCTTCCTTAGAGAAATGTCTATTTGAACTTGATTCCCATTTTTGAGCTGAATTGTCTCTGTTGTTGAGTCATGTAGCTATTTATATATTTGCGACATGAAACCCTTAGCATATATGTGATTTGTAAATATTTTCTCCCGTTCTGGAGGTTGTCTTTTCACCTTCTTGATAATGCCCCGGGTGCACAAAGTTTTTAATTTTGATGAAGTTCAATTTTTTTCTTTTGTTGCTGCCTCTGGTGTCATATCTAGGAATCTATTGCTGAATTCTAGGTCTTGAAGATTTACCCCTTTGTTTATTTCTAAGAGTTTTAGGAATTTTTAGGTCATTGATCTGTTTCAAGTTAATTTTTGTATATGATGTGAGTTATGGGTCCAACTTTCTTTCTTTCATTCTTTTTCTTTTCCTTTCTTTTCTCTTCTTTTCTTTTCTCTTCTCTTCTCTTCTCTTCTTTTCTTTTCTTTTCTTTTCTTTTCTTTTCTTTTCTTTTCTTTTCTTTTCTTTTCTTTTCTTTCTTTATTGCACATGGACTTCTAGTTGTCCTAGGGCTGTCTGTTAAGGAGACTGTTCTTGCCCCAGTGAAGAGATTTGGCAGTCTCACCGAAAATCAGTTGACCATAGATGTATAGGTTTAATTCTGGACTTTCAAGTCTATTTCATTGATGTCCATATCTGTCCCTATGCCAGGATCACACTATTCTGATTCCTGTAGCTTTGTAACAAGTTTTGAGATTGGGAAGTTTGAGAACTCCAACTTTATTCTTTATCAAGATTGTTTTAGCCATTTGGAATTATTTGAAATTCCATAGGAATTTAAGGATTGACTTTTCCCTTTCTGCAAAACAGGCTGTTGGAATTTTGATAAAAATTGAATTGAAATTTTTGGGTAGTACTGACATTAACTTAACAACATTAACTTTTATATCCATGAACATAGGGTGTCTTTTCATTTATTTAGATCTTCTTTAATTTCTTTCAGTATAGTTTTCAGTGTATAACTATTTTATCTGTTGGGTTAAATTTATTCCTAGGTATTTTATTCTTTCAGATGTGATTGTAAATGGAACTGCTTTCTTAATTCTTTTGCAGATCCTTCATTAATGGCATATAGAATCACAACTGATTTTGTGTGTGTGTGTTGACCCTGAAACTGCTGATTTCATTTATTAGCTCAAGTAGTTTTCTTGTGGATTCTTTGGGATTTTTTATATAGATCATTTTATCTGTAAGTAGAAATAATTTTACTTCTTCCTGACTTGCTCTGGCTCCAACTTCCAGTGCAATGTTGAGTAGCAGTGGTGAGAGTGGGCATCCTTGTTTTGTTCCTGAACTTAGAGAAGAAAAACTTTCAGTAATTCACCATTGAGTATGATGTTAGATGTGGGCTTTTCACAAATACCCTTTATCATGTTAAGGAAGGTCTATTCTATTCCTAGTTCATTTCTATTCTTAGTTTTCTGAGAGTTTTTAGCATAAAAGCTGTTGGATTTGGTCAAATGACATTTCTTTGTCAACCCTGATGATTATGTGTTTTTCCCCTTTTTCTATTAACAGGATATATTACATTCGTTGATTTTCTTAATTTGAACCACTTTGCATTCCTGGGATAAATTACACTTGCCCATGGTGCATAATCCTTTTCATATGCTGTTGGGTTCACTTTCCTAATACTTTTTTGAAGATCTTGGCAACTATATTCAGAAGGTTGATCTGTAATTTTGTTTTCTTGTGATGTCTTTGTCTGGTTTTGGCACCAGGGTAATGCCAGCTTCGTAGAATGAGTTTACTCTTTGGAAGAGTTTGAGACGGATTGCTGTTAACTCTTCTTTAAATGTTTGGTAGAATTCACCAGTGAAGCTGTCTGGTTTTCGACTTTTGTTTGTTGAAGACTTTTGATTACTGATTCAGCTTCCTTACTTGTTATAGGTCTGTCGAGATTTTCTATTTCTTCTTGAATCAGTTTAGGTAATCTGTGTGTTTCTAGGGATCTACTCATCTCATCTAGGTCATCTAATGTGTTGGTTTACAGTTGTTCATAGATTCTCTTACAGTCCTTTTTATTTCTGCTGATTGGTTGTAATGTCCTCTCTTTCATTTCTGATTTTGGATATTTGCATCTTCTCTCTCTTTTTCCTTTTCAGTGAGCATTAGTTTTTAGTCCTTCTCCCTCTCCCTCTGCCTCTCTCTTCTCCTCCCTCCTCAGTCCTTCCCCTGCCATCCCATCCTCCTTTTTCTTCCTGTTCGACTCTCTCCTTCCTTCCTCCCTCCCTCCTTCTTCCCTTCCTCCCTCCCTCACTTCTTCATTCATTTTTTCCTTCCTTCCTTCCTTCCTTCCTTCCTTCCTTCCTTCCTTCCTTCCTTCCCTCCTTCCTTCCTTTCTTCCTTCCTTCCACCCTCCTTCCTCCCTCCCTCCTTGCTTCCCTTCTTCCCTTCCTTCCTTTCTTCCTTCCCTTCCTACCCCCTCCTTCCCTCTCTCCCTTCCTTCCTTCCTTCTTCTCTCTCTCTCCTTCTCCCTCTCCCTCTCTTCCTCTCTCTCCCTTTTTATCTTTCTTTCACCTTTCTCCTCCTCCTCCTTAAATATTCACATCAGAAGACAAACAGGCTGTGTAGTCTCCCACCTCAAAAACACAACACTCTCTTGACCATTTCCTATGCAGCCTTTTCCCAGTTCTCTTTTCTGAAAAATTCCCTGGGTGACCTATACCAGCTGTCTCAACTCCCCCCTCTTCCATCCCTCTCACAGCTGCATTAATCAGGTTTACGTTGAAACTGCTTGTCTGCATTACTCATGCCCACCACATTGCCAAATCCAGTGATCACTTCTCCCTCCTCATTGTGGCTTATCAGCAGCATCGGGCCAAGGTGACTACCTTGAAAGACACTTTTTTCCTTCACTGGGCTTCCCAGACATTGTGGTCTCCTGGTTTTTCCCCCACCTCATCCATCTCTCTCTCGGGCTCCCCTGCAGGCCCTTCCGTATCTTGCTGGCCACCAAATATCTGAATGCCCCATATTCCCGTGCTCAGACCTCCACTCCTCTCCCTCCCTTCATCGCCCCTCCAGCCACATCGCCCTGTACGCCATCTGCACACAAAGTAGAAACGGACATTTCTAGTTCTGACATCCTTGTTTCTAAACTCCAGGAGTGTATATCTGGCTGCCTTTTCAGCTCCCTATTTGTATAGCCAACATCTTAGACTCAGTCACCTCCGATCTTCCTCTTCATACCTCCTTTCTCTGCTGGGGAAAGCTCATCTTCCCCATTCGGTAAACGCCAACCCCACCCTCCTATGTATCTAAGCCAGAAAACCTTCAAGTTCCTCTTGACTCATCTCTTTCTCTCAGACCCTGCATCCGATCATTTTACGAAAGCAAATCCCTTTCGTTTTACACATAGGGAATCTGACCGCAGTCCCCCAGGGTGGTGCTGTCACCCCAACCCCAGCTGCCAGCCCCTCGCCTTACTGCAGTAGCCTCTCAACCCAGCTCTCTGCTTCAAGGTTTCCTTTCCAGCAGTTGGTCTCCACACCCACGAGAATTCCTTCCAACCCTAAGTTGGCTTAGTTATTCCTCTGCTCAGATTCCTCCAATTGCTCCTCTCCTGCCCTGAGTAAAAACCAAAGCCCCGCAGAGCCCTACACAGCCTGCCCTCTGTTGAACCTCCAGCCCCAGTTCCCACTACCCTGTGCCCAGCCCTCCAGACACCCCGATGCTCCTGAGGTGTCCTGCAGCCCGGTGCTTGCCCGTCCCTGCTGGAAGGCTCTCTCCCCACAGCCCGGCTCAGCCCTTCTCCTACAGGTACTCGACTGCAGTCCTCCCCTCCTTGGACCCTCCGTGGCCCTGCCCTGCCCTTTCATTGTGCAGTAGTCACCGCCTGTCCTGCTGTTTCCTTCCCTTATCATGGTCTTCGTAACAGGGCCTGAAGCTCCAAGAGGGCAGGGATATCTGCCTGGTGCTTTTTCTTTTTTCTTTTCTTTTTTTAAATACCCGTATCTCCGGCAACTAGAATAATGCCTGGCACAATAAATACATGTTTGTTCAATGAACAAATACAACGTCTGTTCACGTCCCAATGGCATGGCTGTTCATGATCTTTGTCCCAGCTTTTCACCCCATTGGGGGACGAATGTCCCCACTGTCCCGTTCACCTGGAAAGAGATCCCTTGAAGAGGTAAGTGACTTACCAGGGCCTCCGGCAGGATTGAGCATGTCCTATCCACCGTCCCGGTGGTCCAGGAGAGGTGGCCAGGGCATGAGGGAGTGGCACATCTTTATGTAACTCTCTCTCAAACCACTTGGCTTCCAACATCAGAGAGGAAAATCGGTTTGGGTTTGGCAATTCAGACTTGCTGCTCTGGCCCCACTTCTCACCCTCTGTCTTCTCTCTGTGTCACAAGTGATGTGCTTTCCCGGCCACGATGAACAGACCCATCTTTGTATTTCTTAACTGAGCACAAAACCACTTCATGCCCTGCTGGTTCCCCGGGCAGGGCTGTGAGTCCGCGGCCACCGGGGACACGCAGCTGCCACTGGAAGAGAGACACGGGTCACCAGGCCAGCGTCCTCTCCCCGCTGAGGACCCGGGGCCTGGATGGGGCGGGGGGCAAGGACACGCAAGCTTTCCCTGCGGGCCGTGTCGTTCCCGCCAGCGGAGCTTGGCAATCATTCTTCTTCAGAGATCATGGCAGAATCTCTTTCCAAACTGGACACTTAATTTTTAACCTCCCGTTGCAGGTTTTAAGAAGAAAGCCTGTTTCCCCTGAGGTATGACTCCTCTGTCAGGTTTTCATTAGTCTGGAATGAACGCTGATACACTTTAAGGGTTCTGGGTTTCCTGTGCCCTGATCCTCAGACCCTCGCGTCAAGGGGGGCCGCCCTGTCCCTGCTGCCGAGGGGGAGAGACAAGTTCCAGATGCCCCTCCCCTGCGGTCACCACTGACAGGGACACCGTGTGACCGGCATGGTCATGAGCCGACCTCACATTTGGGGAGCACGTGGGGCTTCATGAAGGTGTGTTTGTGCAAGAGTCCCTGGATTCCCTTGGCACCTCTATGAAAGAGGCAGCTTGGTAACGTGATCTTAATTTTACGGAAATGCTGGGAAAACTAAGGTTTCTTTAGAGTCACTTAACCAGCGGATGGCAACCCAAAGAGGTTTTCACCCGAGTTCAGTTTGTTTCCATTGCAGTAAAACTGTGGTTTTACGGAGTCCTAGCCAGTTACCACCACCGGTCAGGGAGCTTTGGGCTGCTGTGCACACTCGTTTCGACACGTCCATCGTGCACTTCCTGGGGGCCACGCATTTTCCTAGGCGCCGGGGACATGCGATGGTCGTGATTCTTGCCTGGCTGGCATTATCAGACACGACGGACGTGCCACCACAGGAACACGACAGTGTGATAACTTAAGTAGTGTAACAGACATTATGCGAAGGCAACACGAACATTTAGAGTGAAAACCAATGAGCAGTTTCACAAATGAGATCAGAGTAACGGGGAAGCAGTCAGTGGGGAGGAGAGAGGACAGCCCAAACAGCGGGACGTGCCCACCCGGATAAGCAGGCGAGACCCAGCCTGGCCTCTCAGCGGAAAACAAACCAGCAGGTGGGAGGGCCACAGGGAGGGTCCGTGCTGACGCTGCAGAGCCAGCCGAAGCCAGGTGTGTGAGGACATTGCTCGTGGGGTGTGTCAGGAAGGAATCTGATGACTCCGGCCAGGGGGAGAAGGCTGGGAAATCCCTTCAGACGGTGGCCGGGAGAAGGTTATTGCACGGCCCACGGGATGACTCAACCTCTTGGACACCGTGGAAAATGCAGAGCATCTGCTCTGAGACCCGTGAAAAGTCCTGAGGATTGGAAAGGAAGGGATGGTCTCTGAGACATGGAAAACTGCGAAACCAGAAGTTGATCTGCGTAGTGCAAACGTCTACGAGTTGCCGGCTGTGTCCATTGGATTCATCACGGAACAAAGAGCGGGAGCCCCTCACTGCTCTCCAGAGCAATTAATGGGTGGGTTTTCTCCCTATGCAAGAGTCGCACAGAGTGCAAACTTATTCCCGAGAGCTCTTAACTGGCCCAAACGTGTTGCTCCGAGCCAAGTAATTTCACAAGAACGTTTCAAAAAACCCTTGGCACATGAAAATAAATAGTATTTTATGGAGCTGCGGGTACATTTTTATGTGTCTCCCATGATGTGGACGGGACCCTGAAAGTCTGAATGCCCAGGATTTCCAAGGTCTTGAAACAGCCCTGACCTGCGGGAGACGAGCCACAGAGTCCTGAGTTAAGGACACACGTATGGGGGAGCGACTGTAGCGGTGGGGGTCGGACAGGGTTTTTGTTGTTGCGACTGAAGAAGAAAGTTTGTTCCGGCAGAAGGAAAGACAAACCAGAAATTCATATGTGGTCTTGGTTCTCGATGGCCAGCCGGGATCTTGGGGAAACCGCTTCTCTGTGCCTCAGTTTCCTCTTGTGTCAAAGCACGGTAGGTCTAAAATCAGCGGGCATGTGGCCCACAGAAAGAATTGGCTGATATATGTCTCTTTCACTTTATTTATTTATTTTTTTAATTTATTGTTTAATATAATTTATTGTCAAATTGGCTAACATATAGTGTGTCAAGGGTGCTCTTGGTTTTGGGGGTAGATTCCCGTGGTTCACCGCTTACCTACAACACCCAGTGCTCATCCCAGCAAGTGCCCTCCTCAATGCCCATCCCCCATTTTCCCCACCCCGCCCCCGCCTCCCCATCAACCCTCAGTTCGTTCTCTGTATTTAAGAGTGTGTTACAGTCATACATACATTCAGGCTCAAAGGTCAAATGGTGCCTGAAGACTTGTCAACACAGAAAACGTGGTCCCCAGCTGTGCCGCTCCCCACCTCTGACTCCTGCTTCCAAGAGGCAGCGGTGTTTAATGCCTCTAACGGTTTCCCCTGGTTGTCCCATCTTTTTTTTTTTTTTTCTAAGTAGTAAATTTATTCTAGAAGCACTTAATGTTTCAACATTATACCCTACAAGGGCCAGAATCCAGGCGGGACATGTGCGACCCTGGCTTCAGACCCAAAACTTAGTAATCAAGATAAATAATATTTTAACGAAATATTTTAAAACTTCAAGTGATGCCAAAAATCCATGATGAAAATATCTCGATCGTCCACAAAGGCAGGATCCCAGGGCTGGGGTTGGGAACAAAACAAAATTGCTTCACTTTTACATCTTCTTAACTTCTTATGTACTAACCACTAATCTATCCAGAACCATCTGGCAGAGCCCCAAAATGTTTTTAAGTCAAACACACCAGGTAAGTTCTCAGGAGCGTGTTTGTTCCCGGGGACACCCCCCTGGAGTCACTCCCATGGCCCATTATGGCCACGTGTGCAGTCATAATTCTGGGGTGTCCCTCCCCCTCCCCCCATGTTAGGGCCCCTGCTCCCAGGGTCCCATGTCATCTCTATGCTTGTCATCTCCCTTCTGTTCTGGAACATTCCCCTGTATTATTTCCCTGAGGACTCTCTCCTCTGTGGTTTTATATCCCTAGAACTGCCATTAGCTGGTTGTCATCTCCTGGATGGATCTTGCGATTTTTCTTATCTTTGTGATCTTCTATCGCTCTTCTCTTCCCTCGGAAAAGCCCTCAAATCTCCTCTCTCAGTACTCCTATTGACTTAAATCTCAACGTTAGTATATTTTGATCTCCCGGTCTTTTTTCTGAATGCTCCCTTTTTTTCCTTAGCATCCACTCCGTGTTTCCTGGACGCGAGAGTCACCACTCCCAGATGGCAGAGCCCTTTCATGTGCTCATTATGATATTCTTTTCAAGTTTCTGTCTGCGTTGTCTGTTTCCTCGCGTTGTTTCCTCATTCGTAAGTTCGGTGCCCAGCTTCCACACTGGACCCTCCGCTTAAGTACTGGGCAGTTCTTGGCTCTGCATTTCTTCTTACCAGCGACGCCCTTGGAAGCAGAGCGGACTCGGTGTGAACGAGTGGAAGGAGGAGGCCGGCCGCCAGTTTCTCCTTCCTCTGCCTCGTCCTGCCCTCCTCCCCTTCGGATGTCACTGCCCGTAGGCCCCTCCTCTGGGAATCAGCCTGACCGACAGGTTGCCCGGGGCTGAGGGCGGCATTGAGACGTGGGTGCCCGGGGGTGGGTCTCCGTGTCTCAGTGTTCAGGATGCAGGGTTCGATGCAATCTCTCTGTCATCAGCAAAATACCAATGACAGGGCAGGCTCTACCCCTGGAGCTTGTATTTGAGTTGTTCCAGGAGACCTTGCCTGAATAATTCTTAAAACCTCACCCGCCGAGTCTCACCCACGGCCAGAGAGGAGGGGGAGTCCACTGTGCTAACGTAGCTGCAAGAGGAGGTCATGCGGCCACGAGGGGCCGAGTCCTTCCCGTGTCCTGGGGGCCTCAGGGGAGGCTGCCGAGTAGTGGTCTCCGAACCGGGCTCACTTTGGCGAACGTAGACCGCGAAAGCTTCGGGAAAGGCAGCTGGGAGTGTGGACACATCCTGTGCGTGTGGGCAGGGGCGTGCATCAAGGGGGTAACCTGGTTTGTTGTGCCTTTTGCTCCAGGGACTCTGTAAGTCCGGGCCAAGCTGCCAGGGAAACAGCTGTCGTGTGGACAGATTCTTAACTCTTCAGCTTCCTCCTCACTCGCCGGGGTGACCTGTCCTGGAAATTCCCCATTCCCTATGGTCTGTTCCCATTTTTGAATGCAGAGTCTCTCGGTTACACTTAAATCTTAGTTTTACTGGCAATGTACTTATCGATTGCTTTCTGGAAAGGTTTCTGCAGAAAGCGAATCCCACTAACTGCAGTTTTTGCTTTTCTCAGTTCCCAGTGGTCCTTCCTTTCTTACCCGGCTTCGAGTGCCCGGACCCTCTCCACTCACCATGCCATCAAGCGTGGCCGGACCCTTCCTCTCCCTCGATGTCGTCGGTGCCGGACACAGGGTCCAGCCTGCAATGAGTCTTCCCCTACACTTCTTCTGCCCCGGACAGGAGCTCCCTGTCCACGGCCCCCGTGAGGAATAAGTTCCAAATTGCGAGAAAGGGACTTATCTTCAGGGGGCAAGAGAGCCCTTCATGGGGAGAGCCCTTAGAAAGTGTTCTTCCCTCGGAAAGCAGTTCGTGAGTCTAAGAATGCTCGCCCGCACAATGGTCAGGGGAACCCCGTAAACGGGGGTGCTGTGTCATTTGTGGGCGGAGCGGGGATCTCACCATCAGTGCCCGGGAGCTCGTTGCTTGTCTGCACTTGAAGGCGGTGACTTCATCATCGTTACCCAGACCCCGGGGGTTGAGGTACCTGGGGGGGGGGGGGGAATGGGAGGGGCTTCCCGTGGGCTTCGTAAGTGGGAAAAGTCATCACCACTTTCCCAGGAGGGGAAATCCTGCAATTCCAAGTTGTGAAAGCTCTTTCTCTCAAGCGTCGCTCTGGTTCCTCAGCTGGCTGACCGCCTCACCCCTCTGCGTCTGCTTGCTCACCTGTGAACACATGCCGGAATTTGAAGATTCGTGTGAAAAAGTGTAAAATCTCTTATTCATAGTTTGTACTGAATATATGTTCAAATGACAACATTTTAGCGATATTGAATGAAATGTGTTATCAAGATTAATGTCACTCTTTTTTTCTTTTCCTTTTTATTCATTTTTATTATTTAGTTAGTTAGTTAGTTAGTTATTTTGACGGAGAGAGAGAGAGCATGCCCAAGCAAGGGAGGGCCAGAGAGAGAGAGAAAGAAGGAGAGAGAGAATCCCAAGCAGGCTCCGTGCTGTCATCACAGAGCCCAACACAGGGCTCCAACTCACCAACCGTGAGATCAGGACCCGAGCCTAAATCAAGAGTCGGACGCTTAACTGACTGAGCCATCCAGGTGCCCCCCACATTTTTTTTTTTTTTTGCTTTTTAAAAGTGAAAACTAGATAACTTAGAATTGCACGCATGGCCCTTGTTATGGATCCCCCTGTATTTCTATTGGCCAGCGCTGCCCTACGTGGTGTATAACGTCCTCTTGGTTCCCCGATTCTATGACTCTAAATGTTCTGATTCCTGCTAGTTACTCAGCAGGAGGAGAGCATTTAAAAAGAATTCTTGTCCTCGAGAAGCTTATAACCTCACTGTAAAGGCTAAACTTTAAAGCTGAAACAAGTTCGTGGACTGGTTGGAATCATTAGCACCTGCTAGAAAGCCGCTCTAATAGGTGGCCCAAAAAACACACGTGGAGCGCTTGGAGAGTAATTAGTCTGTGTCTGTTTAAACTAACAGGATGTAAAGAAAAGCAAGGTGGCCCCAGATGAATCCACTGTTCCACTTTAGGGAACTCCTAATGAACCTTGAATTTTCAAGAATTCTTCTACCAAGAAGGTGGGACCTAATCTCTCTCCAGGCCGGCACTGTCTACAGCCTGTGGTGTGTGTGGTGCCTGCTAATCGAGAGCGGAAAAATAGGAGAAATTTCCAGGCATAAAGAATAAAGAGGCAAAAGGCCAGTACATTAAAATAATGACTGGAGAAATGAAATTTAACCTTAAGAAAACATTACCGGTACCAAACAAGCACACATTTAGAAATTTGCCGTGGCATCATCACGGTCACTGATAGTCAGAATACCAAAGGGCTGAATTCATATTTCAGCGGAAGAAGGGATACAGGCAGCAGAAAAACCATCTGCACAGATACCACACAACGATCAACTCTAAATATTAAGGATCAAGTGGGATCCACAGTAGGGTCAGGTCCTGGACAATCCTTCCGGCAACCTTCTGGGCTTAGGTTTAACACGTGAGACGTCTTAAACGCTTTGTGGACCGGGCAGATTTCCTCAGCTTGACACTTCTTCTCAGGAGGCGGGGACAAGCAAGTCGCTGTGACCGAGCTGAGTTCCTCCATTTAAAAGCAGGAATACATTTGCTCATTTAGATCAAGACCTTTCAGGTGCCTCCAGTCCCTTTAATAATCCTCATCCCCTGCACGGTTTAGAGCACTTTGTAATCAGGTTCCTAGTCAGCAGAGGAAAATGATCATTCGCATCTACTCCGAAGGGAAATGAGCCAAGTGTAAGCCGTGTGCCTAGTCCGGCGAAATCATGTTTGTTCTCACGGAGCCCTTGGCTCTCTACCTGGGTTCACACCCCACTCAAGGATTGTGATGACAAAGTAATTTTCCGGGAAGGGCGATGCTGGGCACCAGGGAGCCAGCGAGGTCCCCCTCCCTCGCTCTCCTGGGGGGCGCTGGGCTGGGACTCGTGATGCGTCTGTCTGTCTGCTCTTGGAATTCACACTTCTCCTGTGGGAGGAAAGGGCATACGTTATCCCCACATGTGAACTCTTTGAGGCCGGGAACTCGTTTGTCTTTCCAGAAACTAGGATAATGTTTGGCACACGTTGAAATTCACCGAGGGGTGAATTAAAAGTGATTATTTAAAGACTTTTTGGATACAGCCACTTGAGTTCCTTGAATGAAAGCTCAGAGAGAGGTATTTCTGAGGCTGAGAACGAAGGGTACGAGTTTAGGTGTCTTCTAAAACGTGAGGAAGCCTGTGAAGACAGCTGGGGACATGGACTATGGTCTGACTTACTTAAGAGAAAACATCAACAGGAAGAATGCAGCCAGCTGCCTGTTTTGCATGTTGCGACGACAGAGCGCAGACATCATTTCAAAGAACAACTGCCTGCAGATATTCTTCTGAATAAGCAGAAATGGAAGATGAGGAAAGCGTCTGAAAACACCTCATCCTGGGATTTTCCACAGCTCCCCCAGCCTGAGAGGTTTCAAGAGAATTGTGTAGTGTGGTCTTGGATGTCTGCTTGCAAAATACGGCAGCCTATTCTTGAACACAAAGAGGTGATTCAGGACGCCCGGTCGGTGAAAAGTGGTCCGCCTTCTCAGCCTCTCGAAATACGTGAATTAAACTGATCACAAAACCGGTTTTGTTTCCAGGAGCTAATGGGAACCTGTTCCTTAGCACTCTCTCCTCTGGGTTTTGCTCCTACTTGCCTTCTTGGGAAGTCCCCTCACAAGTCAAGAGTGGTGGCCGTTTTTACTAAACCCAGAAGCACTGTCCTGGTCTTTGGTTTTCCGTGACCTTGCATGACCTCCTCTTGGTACCACTGACCACCTGCTCCTTCTTGAAGCCTCCTCTGTTCTGATTTCCAAGACACCACACATTCCCGTCTCTGACTGCCTCTCTGCTGATGCTTCCTTTTTGCCTCTTGACTCATTTCGTTGCTCTGGGTGCTGGCTCAGGCTCTGTTTGGACCTTCCGGCCTCTGCTTTCTTCAGTCTTCCCAGAAGAGCAGATCCACTCAAGCGTCTGCCCCTCCCTGTGTTACGTGGATGCTTCCAGATCTGTGTTGCTATGCGGTCTATGCTTCCGTAGGAATATTTCCTTTGCTCAGGGGTCCCTCCGTTTGACCTAACAAGTGTCCAGCAGAACTCTTTGTCTTAACCTCTAAACCAACACCCCGTTCTGCTTGTTCCCTCTGAGTCAGGAAAACCAAGCGTCATCCTTCACGACCTGCCAGGCGCCCAGTCCTGTGGACCTTTCCTCTGAAATGTCTCCTGTCTCTTACTGTCTCTTTTGTGTGCACCAGCACCACACAAGTGACACCCGGATTTTTGCACCAATTTTCCGACCGGTCACGCAGGATTCATCCAGTTGATTAATATAGATCTGGCTCTCTTCGTCTTTCTGGTATACTTGCATCATGATACCCACATGATCGGAAATCTGTACTGACTTTATTTCCTTCAGTAGAAAATCTCAGCCCCTCTTTGTGTTTAATGTTAGGATACAGGGACCGGATGCAGCTGGTTTGGCAGAAGTAGAGGGAGGGAGAGGGGAGGAGCAAATGCACAAAGAAGGCCAGGGAGGGCTTGAGGAGCATGAGGACCATGCTGAAGATTCGGATCTTTATCCTAAGGACATATGGAGGCGCTAACACATGTTAAGACGCGAAGGATGTGTGCGTCTGTGTGTGTGTGTGTACATACATACGTATACATATACGTATACACACCCACACACACACACTTTAGAAAAGGCACCCCAAATGCAGAGCAAGGACACACTGGAAGCAGAGAACCTAGTTCGTCAGGAATCCATTGCCCTAGTTCTGGGGAGAGGTGATGGTGGCCTGGCAAGGGTAGTGGTGGGAGGCAGAGAGAGAGCTTGATGGATTTGAATTATATAAAAGGTGCAGTTTCAAGGCACTTAGAGTTTAGAACGTGGTACCAACAGACACAAATGGCCATCCGGTGAGAAAGTGCAGAGAGACTCACGTGGATTCACCAGTGTGATAAGGGGGGTGCCATCAACCACGGTTCAGGCAAGTTGGAGGAGGTCTGAACAGAGTCTTTGAAGATAATGAGGCTTTAGAGAACGGGAAGAGAATGAAAACTCCAGGCAGAACGAGCACCACTTGAGAGACAGGGACGAAACAGCACGGTGTTCGGGCAACTGCATTTAAATTTGACATTAGGACGCAGCGGTAGGTAGGAGTGGTGGTGACAAAGGCTTTGTGCGCATATCAAATGGCCCAGTTTGGACTTTATCCTCTGGACTTGGGAGTCATCAGAAGGTTTGGGGGCCGTGAGGGGTCACGAGAACCCTTGCACTGGGGACCATCATTTCAGTAGTGAAGAGAATGAGTTAGAGGAAGGGTTGACTGTGGCCAGGGAGACCAGGAGACTGGTGACTGTCCAGGTTCGAGATGATGGGGACAGGAGTGAAGGCAGTGGCAGGGGAGAGCAGAAGGAAAGAAAGAAACAAGAAAAATGCAGATGGTAAAACTGACAGGTGTTCTGAGTGATTACTTGTGGGGGGACTAAGGGGAGACAGAAACCCAGGCTCCACTCCAAGTTTCTGGCGAGGGTCCCTGGGCAGGCGGAGGGCCCACGAACCAGGCAGAGGATAATGAATTCCATGTGGAATCTGTGGGTGGATGAGCTCCTGGAACACCATGTGGAGATGTCCAAGGGGCGGTTGAATACATCCGCCTGAAACCGAGGAGGAAGAACTGGACCGGACACACACACACATTTCCCAAATATAGATGCTAAGTGAAGAGGATTCCTGGGGTCAGGAGTGCTGCCGCTTCTTCTAGGAGATTCCCTAGTGTCTCCTCTTAGTGCTTTGGATGTATTGTAGACACTCAGCGAATGGCTGCGTGATACATGGGTCAAATTCAAAGTCTGGGTGACTCATCTGAGCACTTAAAAACTTTTAAAAACAGCACCTCCGTTGTTATCACTGAACTGTCGTCTTCATTAGATTATATACCCCTTAAGGGAAGGGACTGTGTCTTGTTCATCAAATCTTCACTTACTAGGTTACTTTTTCATAGAAATGCCGTTTAACAAATACTTGTGGAATGAATGAACCAATAGATTTTAGTCACAAGATGTGGCAAAGAGCTCCCAGGACAGATGAGGCATTTAAGTGAGTTCAGATATGTGAGCTCTTCACCGACTACCTTCCAAAATGCGTTCAGGCAGGGAGTTCGAAGAACATTTTTAAGGTGCATTATTCTGGGAGGCAGGGCTTTGAGTAGTGACGGCAACTGGAGGGATGTACCGTGAGTTCAGTTGTTTTATGATCTCCCGTGAGCATTTTGTCCCCAAAACGTGCGTTATAGCTTTGTCCAAAGACCTCTTAAACTCTGTCAAATTGTCATCCTGAGAGCAGATAGGTTCCGCACAGGTGTTAAAGCCCTTCCGGATAGAGTGTCAAGTTCATACTGGAAAAAGTAAACGGAAAGCAAACCAGCAGGGGGAGCCTCGGGGCATTTCAGGTGCAGGCGCATGATAGATGCCTTGCACTGCCCCTTTAGTTTTGCACAATATTAGTGACAAACCTTCAGGGAAGAACAAACAAATGGCTTGTCATCAAAGTCGTTTATAGTTGCTTGACAGGTACTGTGCTTCCTTCTCTGTTTACTATCTGCAGCACGTGCCTGTCTCTGTGGTTTTAAAGTCTCAGACAAACACCTTAGGCAAAATCAGAACACATACATAAAAGAAATCCTTGGTCTGTCGCTCTCTTCTGACTCTGTGCTTGGTGGATTTCAGATGTTGGAGTTTGGGTCACAGGCTTAAGGGAAAGCCTGAACGCTCTGACATAGTCTCAGGATGAGTGGATGGACTACATTCTCCAAGGAGGTCTTCCTAGGGTTGAGAGGACCTGGGTGTATCAAAAGCACTCAATATGGTGGTTGGTGATGACACATCGTTTCATTTAGTTTGGAAAGCAACCCTATTAGGTAATATTTATTATGATGTTCTTTTTTTAATGTTTTTTTTTTTTTTTTGAGAGAAAGAGAGAGAGAGAGAAAACGTGAGTGGAGGAGGGGAAGAGAAAGGGAGACACAGCATCTGGAATAGGACCCAGGCTAGGAGCTGTGAGCGCAGAGCCCGACATGGGGCTCGAGCTCAGGAACACGGAGATCATGACCTGAGCTGAAGTCAGACGCTTAACTGCCTGAGCCCCCCAGGCACCCACGATGTCCATTTTTAAGTGAGGAAACCAGAGTATAGAGAACTACGATCCGTGCCTAAGTGCACACAGGAAGAGTTAATTAGAAATTGGGTCTGCTTCCTTCTAGAACTATTTATGAAGCCATTTACTTAACAAATGTCCATTCAGCACCCTACTCGATGCTAGGCACTGAGGTAAAATATTGAGCCAAACAGATGTGTCCCAGCTTTCAGGGAATTTACAGTCTTAATGTGGCAGAGATACAATCTAATCATACACAAGTATATAATTGTGGTAAATGTTATGAAGAAAATGTATAGGGAGATATTAGAGTACTTCTAATGCACGTAAAGAATTACCATAGCACTTGGCACGATGGTACCGTTCAAATATTTAGCACCAGTATAGCTCTGGCAGTGGCCAATCAGAATATGTGTGTGGCCATCAGAACAGAGCCGGCTGGTGCTGCTGTTGTGACATGTATCCGGCGAGTGTCTGTGGGACGTACCCGCTGAGTGTCTGTGACACGTACCCGCTGAGCGTCTGCCCTACTGGGCACGTGGGCTGGAACTGTGGTGCGCTGACTGATCACATGGTCTTTATCCCACGTCCCTAGTGCAAAGCCTTGTACTCAACAAATACCAGCTGAACTAGTATTTATTCATTTACCTACTTAAATACGTTATTTTAATTCCTGGAGCTCTCCTCAGCTCCACTGTAAAGATGAGACATTTTGTTCTCTCTGTTTTCGTTCATATTCTAACCAGGTCATCCCAGAGTCCAGGAAGGATCTGGCTTCTTGCATCAATCATTTTAATGAACCTGGACATTTCTTGGGATTAGAGATAATTATCTAGTAGGATTTGTGTAAAATGTGCTTGGTACATAGTAAGCACTGTGTAGGTATAGCTAGCATTATTCTTTTATTGTTGCTGTTATTATTATCCCACTATTTATTTACTACTTTTGTAGATGATAATTTATGTGAAAATTTATGATCATTGTACTCAAGATGATGAAATGTATCTATTATCTGTATTCAATAAAACATCTTTGGTAGCCATCTGGAAAAAAAATTAGCAACTTGAATCTACCTTCACTTAAAATAACTTCCAGATGGTGCAAAGATTAGAAAGTGAAAAACAAAATCATAAAGGCAATAAAAAATATATAGGATAATATTTAACATGATTCTGGAATGGGGAATCTAAGTGGAAATAAATCTCAGAAGCCATTAAAAAAAAACCCCACTAGTACTGAATTCAACTGCATAATATTCAAAAATGACTCACTAAGGAAAAGGCAAATAACCACAAACTAGCTTAGGAGATATATCTATATATCTATATATTTTTTTAATTATACAACTGGCTCTTTAAAATTTTAAAGATTACTATAAATATTCAACCTCACTCATAAGAGAAATGAAAATTAGGTGACAGTGAATACCATTTTACAACCATCATATGGGCAAACATTTTTTTTAATATGAAATTTATTGTCAAATTGGTTTCCATACAACACCCAGTGCTCATCCAAACAGGTGCCCTCCTCAGTGCCCATCACCCACACTCCCCTCCCTCCTACCCCCCATCAACCCTCAGTTTATTCTAAGTTTTTAAGAGTCTCTTATAAAAAATAAAAACACCATGTTGTGTTAGGGGTTAAGAGCAAGGGACAATAGATATTCCCAAATATTTGGGGTGAAAGAGTAAATTGGTGGCACATCACTGGAAAGAAATTTGGCAGTCTCTACCAAAAACAAAAACGCAGACCCTTATGACCCCAGCAGCTCTATTAGTAATTTATCCTAAAGACAATTATTTTCACAAATGCAAAATGAAGACTGCATTAGTATATCCGCGGCAGCATTGTCTGCAATAACAAAAATGGAAAATGGCATAAATATCCATCAACAGAGGTCTGGCTAAATTTATAGTGGTCCCAAAGATGGGGTTCTGTATAGCCCTTTAATAAGACTACAATTAGTCATTCTGTACTTGTAGAACCTACAACCTGCAAAGTAGATATTAAAGTAGAAAATGCAAGATGCAAAACATTGTGTGTAACATGCTACCGTTTGTGTGAAAATGTATTGTCATACATACTTCCATAAATATAGAATGTCTCTGGGTAAACAATCATATCAACAAGAACATCTCTGGCTCCTCTGGAGAGGGATACTGGGTGAGTGACGGGGACACAAGGATGGGAGGAAAACCCAAGATCTAATATTTCACTGTATTCCCTTTGTACCTTAAAATTTTCCTTGTGAGTATGTTACTAATGTAAAATTAATTAAAAACTTATAATCTCCATCAACAGCCACTTGATTGGGGTTTCTTAAGTAATAGAATCTTAGATGTGGAAGAGATTTTGGAGGGTACCTCATCCAGTCTTTTCTACCAGTTCAAGAAGTCTTTCCACCACAAGGGCACAACATGGCTTTACTTCATTGAACATTTTAGTAATGGGAGCCTAATCCTTGTTGAGACAGCTTGTTTGACTTTTGGATACAAACGTCCATTTATTTTATGTTTGTTTTCCAGAGGATTACGCAGGTGTCCTTTACCAGTTGGAGAATCCTTATTCTGTGCTAAATATAATCTGCTTCCTATTCTGTTCCTCATATGAAACATGGACTGATTTTCAGATCCCTGTTCAACCCGGGAAGATTTTCTCTCATTTTCTGGGGTATGCCTTCTACACTCTGGTGCCCTAAACTGATTTCATCATTCCAGAGTGCTCAGGTTAGCAGCCAATAGGTATATTTTGATCTAGACTCCACACTTCTATGTGTTCAGTCTAAAGGTATGTTAATTTGTGCCACCAACATTGCCAAATGGTTCAAGTGAACTTTACAACCAAGAGCAGGCAATGGAAATGAAAAAAACAACCCACAGACTGGGAAAAATACTGACAAGTCATATATTTGGTAAGGGGCTGGTATTTAAGTTGCAAAAAGAACACCTGCGGCGAGGGAAGATGGCAGCATAGGAGGACGCTGGGCTCACCGCGTCCTGCTGATCGCTTAGATTCCACCCACATTGGCCTAAATAACCCAGAAAACCACCAGAAGTCTGGCAGAATGGACTCTCCAGAGCCAAGCATAGATGAGAGGCCCACAGAAGAGGATAGGAAGGGCAGAGAGGCGGTGCGCGCTACACAGACTGGCAGGAGGGAGCCGGGGCAGTGGAGGGGCAGCCAGCCCACCCTGCAAGGCAGAGCCCCCGAGTCTGGCTTGCAAAAGCAGAGGGGCCGGACGGAGTGTGTTCTGACAGCCAGCGGGACTTAACATCTGGAATGTTATAAGTCAACAGCTCTACTCCGAGAGCGGAAGGGCTGGAGGACAACGGGAGGGAGAGTTGTTGAGCCCCGGACGACAGGGTGCAGCTTGGTGGGGAACAAAGGCGCCGGGAAGCGCCATCTCTCTCGCCCATCCCCCACTCAAAATCCCCAAGGGAACCAGTTCCTGCCAGGGAGCTTGCTTGCACCATGCAACCACCAAACGCTGTGCTTCTGCGGATCCATCCCTCTGATGGGTCTGCCTCTCTCCCGGTGCCACAGGGCCCCTCCCGAAACGGACCACCGAAGGCAAAGCGAGCTGAGTCTGCCCCTCCCGCCCCTGTGCACCTTGCGGATCCACCTCAGCTAATACGCCAGATCCCATCGAAGCAGCACCACAGGCCTGGCAGTTGCAAGTAGCCCAGACAGGGGCCACACCACTCCACAGTGAGTCCTGCCCCTGGGAGAGGGGAAGATAAGGTACACACCAGCAGGACTATGGCCCCAGCAGTGGGCTGGGGGCAGACATCGGGTCTGACTGCAGCCCAGCCCACCAACACAAGTTTTTCCAGACAGCATAGGGGAAGTGCCCTGCAGTTCCATGCCACTCCAGGGACTATTCAAAATGACGAAACAGAAGAATTCTCCTCAAAAGAAACTCCAGGAAGTAACGACAGCTAACGAATTGATCAAAAACAATTTAAACAATATAACAGAAAATGAATCTAGAATAATAGTCATAAAATTAATTGCTGGGCTTGAAAAAAGCATAGAGGACAGCAGAGAATCTATTGCTACAGAGATCAAGGACTAAGAAATAGTCATGAGGAGCTAAAAAATGCTATAAATGAGGTGCAAAATAAAATGGAGGCAGCCATAGCACGGTTTGAAGAGGCAAAGGAGAGAATAGATGAATTAGAAGATAAAATTATGGAAAAAGAGGAAACTGAGAAAAAGAGAGATAAAAAAATCCAGGAGTATGAGGGGAAAATTAGAGAACTAGGTGATGCACTAAAGAGAAATAATCTATGCATAATTGGTATTCCAGAGGAGGAAGAGAGAGGGAAAGGTGCTGAAGGTGTACTTGAACAAATCATAGCTGAGAACTTCCCTGGTCTGGGGAAGGAAAAAGGCATTGAAATCCAAGAGGCACAGAGAACTCCCTTCAGACGTAACTTGAATCGATCTTCTGCACGACATATCATAGTGAAACTGGCAAAATACAAGGATAAAGAGAGAATTCTGAAAGCAGCTAGGGATAAACATGCTCTAACATATAAAGGGAGACCCATAAGACTAGTGACAGACTTATCTACTGAAACTTGGCAGGCCAGAAAGGAATGGCAGGAAATCTTCAATGTGATGAACAGAAAAAATGTGCAGCCGAGAATCCTTTATCCAGCACGTCTGTCAGTCAGAATAGAAGGAGAGATAAAGGTCTTCCCAAACAAACAAAAACTGAAGGAATTCATCACCACTAAACCAGCCCTACAAGAGATCCTAAGGGGGATTCTGTGAGCGAAATGTTGCAAGGACCACAAAGTACCAGAGACATCACTACAAGCATGAAACCTACAGACATCACAATGACTCTAAACCCATACCTTTCAATAATAACACTGAATGTAAATGGACCAAATGCTCCAACCACAAGACATAAGGTTTCAGAATGAATTAAAAAAAAACAACACCCATCTATTTGCTGTCTACAAGAGACCCATTTTAGACCTGAGGACACCTTCAGATTGAAAGTGAAGGGATGGAGAACTATCTATCATGCTACTGGAAGTCAAAAGAAAGCTGGAGTAGCCATACTTATATCAGACAAACTAAACCTTAAATTAAAGGTTGTAACAAGAGATGAAGAAGGGCATTATATAATTACAGGGTCTATCCATCAGGAAGTGCTAACAATTATAAGATGTCTATGCGCCAAATATGGGAGCCCCCAAATATATAAAGCAATTCATCACAAATATAAGCAACCTTATTGATAAGAATGTGGTAATTGCAGGGGACTTTAATACTCCACTTACAACAATGGATAGATCATCTAGACACAGGATCAATAAAGAAACAAGGGCCCTGAATGATACATTGGACCAGATGGACTTGACAGATATATTTAGAACTCTGCGTCCCAAAGCAACAGAATATACTTTCTTCTCGAGTGCACATGGAACATTCTCCAAGATGGATCACATACTGGGTCACAAAACAGCCCTTCATAAGTATAAAAGAATTGAGAACATACCATGCATACTTTCAGACCACAATGCTATGAAGCTTGAAATCAACCACAGGAAAAAGTCTGGAAAACCTCCAAAAGCATGGAGATTAAAGAACACCCTACTAAAGATTGAGTGGGTCAACCAGGCAATTAGAGAAGAAATTAAGAAATATATGGAAACAAATGAAAATGAAAATACAACAATCCAAACGCTTTGGGATGCAGCAAAGGCAGTCCTGAGAGGAAAATACATTGCAAACCAGGCCTATCTCCAGAAACAAGAAAAATCCCAAATACAAAATCTAACAGCACACCTAAAGTAAATAGAAGCAGAACGGCAAAGACACCCCAAACCCAGAAGAAGAAGAGAAATAATAAAGATCAGAGCAGAAATAAACAATATAAAACTGTAGAGCAGATCAATGAAACCAAGAGTTGGTTTTTTGAAAAAATAAACAGAATTGATAAACCTCTAGCCAGGCTTCTCAAAAAGAAAAGGGAGATGACCCAAATAGATAAAATCATGAATGAAAATGGAATTATTACAACCAATTCCTCAGAAATACAAGCAATTATCAGGGAATACTATGAAAAATTATATGCCAACAAACTGGACAACCTGGAAGAAATGGACAAATTCCTAAGCACCCACACACTTCCAAAACTCAAACAGGAAGAAATAGAAAACTTGAATAGACCCATAACCAGCAAAGAAATGGAATCAGTTATCAACAATCTCCCAACAAATAAGAGTCCAGGACCAGATGGTTTCCCAGGGGAATTCTACCAGACATTTAAAGCAGAGATAATACCTATCCTTCTCAAGCTGTTCCAAAACCTAGAAAGGGAAGGGAAACTCCCAGACTCATTCTATGAAGCCAGCATTACTTTGATTCCTAAACCAGACAGAGACCCAGCAAAAAAAGAGAACTACAGGCCAATATCCCTGATGAATATGGATGAAAAAATTCTCAACAAGATACTAGCAAATCAAATTCAACAGCATATAAAAAGAATTTCACCACGATCAAGTGGGATTCATTCCTGGGCCGCAGGGTGGGTTCAATATTCACAAATCAATCAACGTGATACATCACATTAATAAAAGAAAAGATAAGAACCGTATGATCCTGTCAATTGATGCAGAAAAAGCATTTGACAAAATTCAGCATCCTTTCTTAATAAAACCCCCCAAGAAAGTTCAGGATAGAAGGAACATACTTAAACATCATAAAAGCCATTTATGAAAAGCCCACAGCTAACATCATCCTCAATGGGGAAAAACTGAGAGCTTTCTCCCTGAGATCAGCAACACGAAAGGGATGTCCACTCTCACCACTGTTGTTTAACATAATGTTGGAAGTGCCAGCATCAGCAATCAGACAACAAAAGGAAATCAAAGGCATCAAAATTGGCAAAGATGAGGTCAAGCTTTCACTTTTTGCAGATGACATGATGTCATACATGGGAAACCTGATAGACTCCACCAAAAGTCTGCTAGAACTGATACATGAATTCAGCAAAGTCGCAGGATACAAAATCAAGACACAGAAATCAGTTGCATTCTTATACACTAATAATGAAACAATAGAAAGACAAATAAAGAAACGGATCCCATTCACAATTGCACCAAGAAGCATAAAATACCTAGGAATAAACCTAACCAAAGATGTAAAAGATGTGTATGCTGAAAACTATAGAAAGCTTATGAAGGAAATTGAAGAAGATACAAAGAAATGGAAAAATATTCCGTGCTCATGGGTTGGAAGAATAAATATTGTCAAAATGTCAATACTACCCAAAGCTATCTACACATTCAATACAATCCCAATCAAAATTGCACCAGCATTCTTCTCGAAGCTCAAACAAGCAATCCTAAAATTTGTATGGAATCACAAAAGACCCCAAATAACCAAAGTAATATTGAAGAAGAAGACCAAAGCAGGAGGCATCACAATCCCAGACTTTAGCCTCTACTACAAAGCTGTAATCATCAAGACACCATGGTACTGGCACAAAAACAGACACATAGACCAAAGGAATAGAACAGAAACCCAGAATTAGACCCACAAAAGTATGGGTCTAATCTTTGACAAAGCAGGAAAGACTATCCAATGGAAAAAAAGTCCCTTTAACAAATGGTGCTGGGAGAACTGGACAGCAGCATGCAGAAGGTTGAAACTATACCACTTTCTCACACCATTCACAAAAATAAATTCAAAATGGATAAAGGACCTGAAAGTGAGACAGGAAACCATCAAAACCCTACAGGAGAAAGCAGGAAAAAAACCTCTCTGACCTCAGCTGCAGCAATTTCTTATTTGACACATCCCCAAAGGCAAGGGAATTAAAAGCAAAAATGAACTACTGGGACCTTATGAAGATAAAAAGCTTCTGCACAGCAAAGGAAACAATCAACAAAACTAAAAGGCAACCAATGGAATGGGAAAAGATATTTGCAAATGACATATCAGACAAAGGGCTAGTATCCAAAATCTATAAAGAGCTCACCAAACTCCAGACCCAAAAAACAAATAATCCAGTCAAGAAATGGGCAGAAAACATGAATAGACACTTCTCTAAAGAGGACATCCAGATGGCCAACAGGCACATGAAAAGATGCTCAACATTGCTCCTCATCAGGGAAATACAAATCAAAACCACACTCAGATATCACCTCATGCCAGTCAGAGTGGCCAAAATGAACAAATCAGGAGACTATAGATGCTGGAGAGGATGTGGAGACACAGGAACCCTCTTGCACTGTTGGTGGGAATGCAAATTGGTGCAGCCGCTCTGGAAAACAGTGTGGAGGTTCCTCAAAAAATTAAAAATATATCTACCTTATGACACAGCAATAGCACTGCTAGGAATTTACCCAAGGGATACAGGAGTGCTGACACATAGGGGCACTTATACCCCAATGTTTATAGCAGCACTTTCAACAACAGCCAAATTATGGAAAGAGCCTAAATGTCCATCAACTGATGAATGGATAAAGAAGTTGTGGTTTATATACACAATGGAGTACTACGTGGCAATGAGAAAGAATGAAATCTGGCCCTTTGTAACAACGTGGATGGAATTGGAGAGTTTATGCTAAGTGAAATAAGTCATACAGAGAAAGGCAGATACCGTATGTTTTCACTCTTATGTGGATCCTGAGAAACTTAACAGAAGACCTTGGAGGAGGGGAAGGAAAAAAAAAGTTAGGGAGGGAGCCAAACCATAAGAGTCTCTTAAAAGCTGAGAACAGTATGAGGGTTGATGGGGGGTGGGAGGGAGGGGAAGGTGGGTGATGGGTATTGAGGAGGGTACCTGTTGGGATGAGCACTGGGTGTTGTATGGAAACCAATTTGACAATAAATTTCATGTTTAATAAAAAAAGAACTCCTGCAACTCAATAATAAATAAATAAATAAACCAATTAAAATGGGCAAAGGATTTGAATAGATATTTCCCCTGAAAGATTATACAAGTGGTCAATAAGCACATGAAAATATGCTCAACATCCATAGTCATGGGGGAAATGCAAATCAAAACTATAAAACACCACTTCACATCCACTGGAATAGCTGTGATAAGAAAGACAGATAATAGCAAGTGTGGAGAGGATTTGGAGAATTCGGAGCCCTCATACATCGGTATTGGGACTGGAGAGCGGTGCAACCACTTTTGGAAAACAATATGGCAGTTCCTTAGAAACTTCAAGTGTAGAGCTGCCCTATGACCCAGCAATTCTGCTCCCAGGTGTTTGCCCCAGAGAAATGAAAACACATGTACACACAAGAACTTGCATATCAATGTTCACACCTGCATTATGGCCAAAAAATGGAAACAACCCAGATGTCCATCAACCGATGAGCAGGTAAACAAATATAATATCCTCCTAAAATAGAATATGATTTGGCCAGAGAAATGAGTGATGTACTGATGTATTCTACAAGGTGGGTGAACCTTGAAAACATTATACTAAAAAGCCAGTCACGAAAGATCATATATTGCATGACATGCCCAGAACAGGCAAATCTGTAGAGACCAAAAGTGGATTAGTGATGGCCAAGAAGTGGGGGGAAGAGGAGGAAGAGTGACTAATGAGCATGGGATTTCTTTTTGGAGTGATGAAATCTTCAAAACTTTGATTTTGGTGATGTTTGCATAACTTTGTTAATATACTGGAAACCACTGAATTGTACACTCTAAATGGGTATATTTTATAGTATGTGAGTTATAGCTCGATAAAGCTGTTTTTCAAGAGTAGAACATGTAGTTCAGGGGTCCTTAGGGATCTTGTGCCATGAATTCCATTGGCAACCTAGTGTTGGATCCCTTCTTGGAATATTTTTAAATGCAAAAATAAAAATAAAATAAAAAGTAGAACCTGTAGGTCAGGGATTCTTAGTGATTTTGTGCCATGAATTCTGTTGGCAAGTTAGTATTGGGTCCCTTCTAGGAATATTTTTAGATGCAGAAATAACATATTTTTAAACATTTTGTAATTTTGTTTATTTGTTTTTTAGAGAGAGAGGGAGCATAAGTGGGGAGAGGGGCAGAGGGAGAGAGAGAATCTCAAGCAGGCTCCACGCTCCGCGCCCCTGCCGCGGGGCTCCATCCCGTGACCCTGGGATCATGACCTGAGCGGAAATCAAGTGACCCTTAACCCGCTGAGCCACCCAAATGCCCCCCAAATAAAGCACTTTTAAATGCAAAAATAAAATAGTACAAACAAAGGCGATCAGCTGAAACGCAGTGAATGGAAGGACATAGTGCTACGGAGAAGAGTAAATCAGGGAAGGATAGACAGGAGGAGCGGCAGGGCTGGGGGTGGGGCTGGAATTTAAGACAGGGTCGTCAGAGAAAGTCTTCCTCAGCTGCTAGCATTTCAGAAGAGCTGAAAGAAGCCATGTAGCAAGCCATGCCAACCTTGAGGAAGAGTGAGCTGGGCAGCAGGGAGGAAAGCCAAGGGCAGAGGCCCTGAAGAGGGGCGTGCCTGTATCCGGGGAGGGGAAGACCTGTTTGGCAGAGAGGAAAGCTGGGGGGGGGGGCAGGTGGGATCTGCAGGGGATGAGGTCAGAGAGACGCCCGCCGGCCACATCAAGTGGGATCTTCCAGCCCCTTGAGCACTTTGCGTCTTACTCTGGTGAGACGGAAAGCCACCGAGGAGTCTGCGTGGAGGAGCTTGTGTTACGGCCGTTCAAGGGTCCCTCCGGGATGCTCTGCCCGGTAAACAGGAGACCAAGCCTGAATGAGGCGGATCAGCTGGAGAACTGTGGCGCCAATCCGGGCAAGAGGGGTGGGGAGGCGGGGTCCAGGCAGTAGCAACGGCGGCCACGAGGAGGGAGCCGATTGGGGCCATGAGATTTAAGGGAGAGCTGGTGACTCATCTGCTCATGGCCACAGCCCGCATTCCCACCCCGAAGGGAGCAAATGAGCAAATGAGAAAGCTCAGTGGAATTGGTCCTAAATAGCCCTTGTAAAGCACCTATGTATTGTATGCATTTAATGTCATATTATATCTTTTTATAACATGATATACAACATATATTGTTTTTAACACCAAAGAATTTTACCGACAGACAGGCGCTCCCCGTTTGCCACCTGGGTGGCAAAATGGGGTGCTTGGAAGTACAAATCTGTTGCTGGTTGAAGGGTCATGGGCCTGAAGTTGGGTAGACGGGACTTGTCTGCGTTCTTACAGCTTCATCTACACGGTGTGTGACTGAGACTAGCACCTCAAGGGCTCTGCTCTCACCTGTAGGAGCATCACGGCGATTCAGTGAAATTGTGTGAAAGAAGTGCCCAGCCCAGTGCCGGGCACGTCAATGCACCCTCGCGTTCGCGCCTTTTCCTTTCCCGGTCCAACACAGCTCAGCTTGGCCCAGAACCCTTCCCATACACACACTGAGCCATCTAAATCTTTCCCTTCTTTTCTTTTTTAAATTTTAACTCCAGGGGCGCCTGGGTGGCTCAGTCGGTTAAGCATCAACTTCAGCTCAGGTCATGATCTCACACGCCGTGGGTTCGAGCCCCGCGTCGGGCTCTGTGCTGACAGCTCAGAGCCTGGAGCCTGCCTCGGATTCTGTGTCTTCCCCTCTCTCTGCCCCTCCCCTGCTCATGCTCTGTGTCTCTCTCTGTCTCAAAAATAAATAAAAACACTAAAAAAAAAAAAACCCAAAAATTTAACTCCAGTTAGTTAACATACAGTGTGATATTAACGTTAGATGTGCGATGTAGTGACTGGGCACTTCCGTACCTCACCTGGTTCTCGTCACAGGTCCCCTCCTTAATCCCCATCACCTATTTCCCACCCCACACCACCTCCCCTCTGATGATCATCAGTGTGTTCTCTACAGTTAAGAGCCTGTTTCCCCGTTTGTCCCCACCCCCATATGTTCGTTTCTTTTGTTTCTTAAATCTCACATCTGAGTGAAAATCCAAATCTTAAGTGTGTCTATGTCACATATATAATTTAAGAAAATGTATTTCAGAAACAGGAGAGCAGGAAGTAAGTATTTTTATGATGTATTTTTCCAGGAAGAATGTTTGAGTCTGATATGAACTAGCGTATCTAGTTTATTATCAAAACCAAACATTTTATTAGGATTTTAAATTGAAAAGAAGAGCGATCTTCCAAAAAAATTCATAGTTTCATTAATTATATTCCTCTTGGATAAAGATCCTTTTACTGACTACTAAGATTTCAGAAAGGTAAAGCCAAGTTTAAGCTTGTGGTGCATTGGGGAAGTTCACCTTCTGGAAATAAAGTAAGAAATGTGCCAGCCATCATTTAAAAAAAGCCACCCCCCTAGCACGCAGACCTCAGCAGTTTCCTCTCACGTTTGTGCACGTACCAGACTCAGACAATGCTGTCCACCCTGCCCTCCCAACACACACACATTCGTAAACATGCCCTGAGGAGGGCTAAGCCTTGCGTCCCCAGAGCGTTTTATTTGGCTCCGGTGGCTTGGAGAATATGACACCAGAGCAGTGTCCCCTTCCCTACCTTTCATTTTCAAAGGCTCCTGTTAGAAAGCTGTCTTCCTGTTATACCCAGGTAATAAATTAATGAGTGAAGAAATTAATGTATCTAACGATCTTTTATCGGCGCAAGTTCAGAATCCTTGCTGGGTAGAGATTTTTTCCCCAGTTACTAATTTTTGACCTCAGTGCCTCAGTTTCACGACTGTTGACCACCTGATCCTTTTCCTGATGCGACGGTGGACCCCACTGCCACCAGGAGATTCTGCTGGTTATCCTGTGCACATGACTCATCCACCCCTTCCTTTTAGTCATTTTTCTGACCATATCCTCGCCTGACCTTTTGTTATGTCTGTACTTCGTGCCATTTCCTTTCTGGTTTCAACACACTTCTCAAAACTTCACGGGACCTTCCCAGATTAACCTGCTCCTAATAATTCCAATAACCCCTTAGAATATAAGCATCTGTCTTCAAAAGTGCTGCTCTGATCACATCAAGGAGTAGGTGATGTTTCTACAGAGAACTGTGGGGCTGGGATGCATCTTAGAGTGTTGTCTGTTGTGGCCCCTTAATTTTCCAGGTGAGGGACACGGAGGTCTAGCGATCCAGCCCTGTGACTCCTAGGCTCCTTCTCTCCACCACCCTGGCTCAGGTTCACATTCACCTCCCTCCTCAGTAGTTACTTTAATCTGGTCACCAGCACAACCCAATGAGTCGGGTGACGATATCGAGAGTGTCTATCTCCCATCGCTCACTAGCTGTTAACGTTTGGAAGTCAGGTCTCATTTCTTGGTCCATGAAATGAAGATAGTGTTAGTACCCACCTTACGGGGTCACTGGGAGGTTTAGACGGGGTGATCCCTGTACCTGAGAAATAACAGGTGTCCAGTAAACCTTAGTGGAGGTCGTCACGATGGGGCCTGTGGTGGTGAGTACAAAATATCTGTACTGAGCCAGTTTTGTCAGTTCTCTGGGACTTCCGTCCTGCTTCTCCTCTGACCTTGCTTAAACTTCCTCTCTTCTTTATGAGGCTCCCATGCATACAGATTTATATGCTTACTCTCAAGTATTTGGGGAAGGTCCAGAACAAAGGAAGCGGTCAATGTGAGGGCACAGAAGCCACGAGTAGGTGTGGACATCCGGCTGTGATAATGACAGAAAAATGGTTGAGATTTGGTTCTCAGCACAGAGCACGGGAAATTTAGTTCACACGTCAGATATAAAACCCAAAGAAGGAAGCATAGTCATGTACCCAGTCCTTAAGCAACTGGAGGGCAGAACTGATTGGGGAATGAAGAGTTAAGCCTGGAGGGGCCAGGAGGGGTCTCCGGGAGGGAGCAAAGGACAGCAGGTGCCAGACAGAAGGCTCTGCCAACACGGGGGGGCTCTGCCAACACCGGGGGTGTGTTGCCAACACAGAGGGGCTTTGCCAACACGGGGGGGCTAAGTCAATACAGAGAGTGCTCTGCCAACACAGAGGGGCTCTGCCAACATGGGGGGCTAAGTCAATACAGAGGGGGCTCTGCCAACACAGAGGGGCTCTGCCAACATGGGGGGGCTCTGCCAACACTGGGGGTATGTTGCCAACACAGAGGGGCTCTGCCAATATAGAGGGTGCTCTGCCAACTTGGGGGGCTCTGCCAACACCAGGGGTGTGTTGCCAACACAGAGGGGCTCTGCCAACATGGGGGGCTCTGCCAACACGGGGGTGCTCTGCCGACACCGGGGGTGTGTTGCCAACACAGAGGGGCTCTGCCAACATGGGGGGGTTAAGTCAATACAGAGGGTGCTCTGCCAACATGGAGGCTCTGCCAACATGGGGGTGCTCTGCCAACACCGGGGGTGTGTTGCCAACACAGAGGGGCTCTGCCAACATGGGGGGCTAAGTCAATACAGAGGGTGCTCTGCCAACATGGAGGCTCTGCCAACATGGGGGTGCTCTGCCAACACCGGGGGTGTGTTGCCAACACAGAGGGGCTCTGCCAACATGGGGGGCTCTGCCAACACCGGGAGTGTGTTGCCAACACAGAGGGGCTCTGCCAACATGGGGGGGCTCTGCCAACACGGGGGGCTCTGCCAACACAGAGGGGCTCTGCCAACACGGGGGGCTCTGCCAACACAGAGGGGCTCTGCCAACATGGGTTCTGCCAACACAGAGGGGCTCTGCCAACACAGAGGGGCTCTGCCAACATCGGAGGGGGGGCTCTGCCAACACGGGGGGAGCAGGGTGGGTGAACACCCAGCATGTCACAGATGCACAGCACCGCGGCTCCCTGGAAGACCCTCCTTGCTCTTGGGTATGTTTATACGGTCGGCCGAGTCCTGCCCTTACCGGCTGTCTTCGTCTGGCTACCTAACCCTCTCTCTCCGGAGGGACTGCTCGCTGCAGTCTGGTCACGTGTCTGTACTTTCTCCAGGCTTCCGTCCGCGGTGGCACTGCCACCAGATGCACCGCCCCGCAGCACAGAGCTGACGAAAGCCACCACCGTGGCAGAGCACCGAGTGCTTCGTTCGTCTCTCTAGCAGCCCAGGGAAGTCTGATTTATCCCCTTTATGTGGGTGAAGCCCCAGAGACGTTAAGCGGCTGATGGAAGCCGGGTGGAGACCCGAACCCGCCTCGCTCTGACCCAAAGGCCCGCATCACTATAGACCGTGGGGCCTGCCCTGCTTCGAACACACCAAACACTGCCAGCGCCGGGGCCCCCAGCGTCTGCACTCCTGCACGCTTCCACCCAGTCTCTCCCGTGCCCCTCGTCACCGCACACGAGCCCACGCCCTTCTCCCAAACTGTGCCCACCTGTACGTGCAGACATGCATGTTCACATGCACACGGTCCGCCTACTTGTGCACCACGCATTTATAGACACGGTAAGATTTGAAAAGTTACCAAGACTTTCACGGTGAACACCTAAGGCCTTCTGCCAGCCCCTGGCTTCCGTCTCCCCTCTCTCCCAGCTCAACCTGAAGTGGCCAACTACTCTGAATCTTTTTTTTTAATGTTCATTTGCTTTTGTTCCTGAGAGAGAACGAGAGAGCGTGTACCCGCGGGAGAGGGGCAGAGAGAGAAGCAGAGAGAGAGAATCCCAAGTAGGCTCCACAGTGTCAGCGCAGGGTCCGACACGGGGCTCGATCCCACGCCCGTGAGATCACGTCCTGGGCCAAAACCAAGAGTCGGACGCCTGACCGACTGAGCCATCCGGGCACCCCTCAACCCCTCAACCGCTCAGATCTTAGTTCTGGAATAGGAAATTCTCTCCCTTGTCCTGCACAGACCAGCGCTGCCCACATGCAGGCCACAGAGTGGCCTCTGCTTTGAGCCCAAGGGGAGAGTTACGAACAACAGTGTTGTCCCGCTTCCCGCACTAGGAAGAACGAACCATTTCGCAACCCCCCCCCCCCCGCGGTTATATTTTGTAGACAGAGTGACAAGTACAGAAAACCTCCAACTTTGGTCTAAAGTATAAGCACTTCCTGTACCGTAGGAACCTTAGCCCTGACTGAGTTCATTTGAAAAGTTCAACAGGGAATATGCTACGAGCTGCGAGGGAGGGTACGTGTCCACCTGCCCGTGGACTGCTGAGCTCTGCGGGGAGATGGGCACATCTTCAGAGAGCAACACTGCGGCCCGGAGAAGGCAAAAAGCAGATGTGTGTAAACAGTCTGTAAGAAGGGTGCTCAAGCGGGGTGTGGAAGCCCTCGACAGGCAGACGTGGACGGACGGAGCAAACTCAAGCAGAGGGCGTTGCAGGAACAAAAGTAGGCCGCAGTGTTGGAGCATGGTGTGTGTTGGGAAGGAGCACTTACTTGTTTACAAGAAGACCCGGGTGGAGAACTTGGAAGGGTTCGCCTCTGCGAGGCCTCGTGGGCCGTGGCGGAGGGCTTCACGATGTCTCAGAGGTAACGGGGACGTGGGTCGGCCTTCTACGCAAGGCGGTGGCGCGGTGGGGATTTAGCTTCGACAGGGCAGCATCAGTTAGACAGACTGATGCTGACTTAGGATGAAGGGACAAAGCAGAGAGGGGCTCAGGACGCAGTAGCCAGGCCTTGATGGAAGCCGGAGTGTGGAGCTAACGGAACGGTCAAGGTCAGGACCGCTTGGGAGCCAGCGTGTGTTGGTGCCTGTCGCTAACCCAGGGAACGCCCGTGATTTTCACCGTGAAGGGAGGGGTGAGCCCAGTCCTGAGCCTGCAGACTCTCGGGTGCCTTTGGGTGCTCGGGCAGAGGAGCATCGCCTATTCACTCTCTCACGTCCCTCAGGTCTCTGTGCCAATGTCAGCCTCCCAGGGAAGATTCTCCACGCGCCGCTCACCCCGGCAGTGGCCGTCCCCTCCAACCTTCTGTGCTGTTTCCTCCATAATCGTCACCACCCTCCCCATACTGGTTATTCCTGCCATTATCCAGGTTTGCTCATCTGCCTTCTTTCCTGAAATGTAAGTTCCTTGAGGGCAAGTTTGGTCTAGTATTCATTCACTGTTCTATTTATCCCCGGAAGAATGCCTGAATCACTGTCGCATTCCACCAGCATTTGAGATTTGAACGAATGGGGTCACTGCGGGCGGTTGATGTTGTGAGCTGTTCAGGGGAAGCTGAAGAGCCCCCTGCGGACGGTGGCTTCTGTCCAAGCATCCACGGGGGGGGGGGGGCAGGGGGGTCTGCCACCTTTGATTCCCACGGACACGTGTGCTTCCTCCCCCCCGTCCTCTCACGATGAGCTTGCCACTTTCCCCCCTGACCGCCAAGTTTCATAATTTTACATCCACTGTGGTTCTGATTCCTGGCAAAATAAAAACCTCTGGGAACCAAACCTATAGTTTTCTAAGTGTACAAACAGACAGCCTGGCCAACGCAGTTACTTTTTCACAGCTGGGTCAGATTGGAGTTAAATCAACACAAAAGGAGGTTGTTTGCTTGGCATCTGAGCAGTCGGTCTGAATACTTTCCATCGCAACCTCTGAAAAAGAGCCTGTTGAGTCAAAACGTGAAAAGGGCCTTTTAAGTCATGCACATCTGAAAGGTGACATGACGTGGGGTTATTGTTTGGTTTCATTTCCCCAGCCCACTGCGCGATCCTCTCGATCCCTGCCTGGCCCGTCGCGATTGCTTTCTGTGCAGAGTCCTTGCCTCCGGTCCCCGTTGCGACCAAGGGCTCTCCCTGTCACCAGAGGGCTATTTCTGACACGGGCCCGACGCGTCACCCTACGCCTCCACGCACGTGCACGTAAATCACTGCCGTACGTGTGGATCCTGATGAGAATACCAACGCTTGGAAGGCTGGTGTCTCTTTATGCCAGTGACTAGTATGGCACTTGCCATATAATAACGGTTCAAAACTCCTCTCTCGCTTCCTGTTTTCTATGGAACAAACTATAAACTCGCTTAAAGGGTATTCCGGGCGGTCAGAGACATTTTGACCAATCCACTTTCAAAATGGCCACATCGTGACATCCATCATTGTTTTTTCATCATCCAGTCACCTGGACAACAGATTCTCCCATCCCCAGTTCTGGCTCCCACGTCCCCAGTTGAGTCTCCCCCAGCCTCGAACCTAACCCCGTCCTGTGTCACGAGAAGTCCATTTGCCCACTGCTCAACAATTTAAAACGTTGAAAGAAGTTTGCTTTTTAGGCCAACCCCGTAACCGTCCAGATGAAATTGGCCTCCTGAAATGACCCCGTCCATTCCTCTGGCTACTTGTGTCTTTAGCTCTCCAGGAGCGTTCACATGTGAACCTTGAGTCACCTTGCTCCCTGTGCCTTGCAGTCCACCCCTCCCCCCACCATTGCTGCCCTGGTCAGACCTGTCCCAACCCCACTCATCTTTTCCATGCAGTTACACAGCCCCCTCCTCTGCACACAGTACAGCTCCCCCCGTCAGCATGGATTCCTTTCCTTTCTGTGTCCCCAAAGGGCACTGCTTATACCACTTATAGAACAGACATCATAGGGGCGCCTGGGTGGCACAGTCGGTTAAGCGGCCGACTTCAGCCAGGTCACGATCTCGCGGTCCGTGAGTTCGAGCCCCGCGTCGGGCTCCGGGCTGATGGCTCGGAGCCTGGAGCCTGTTTCCGATTCTGTGTCTCCCTCTCTCTCTGCCCCTCCCCCGTTCATGCTCTGTCTCTCTCTGTCCCAAAAATAAAAATAAACGTTGAAAAAAAAATTAAAAAAAAAAAAAAAAAAGAACAGACATCATAGTCAGACCGGAGGTACAGAGTTGTGTGTATGTCTTCGTGGGGGTGAGGGTCTCTTTTCCACTCCTCGTTTCCACCAAGAAGGATTTTTCCCTTAACATTCCTGGCTCCTTGCTGCTCCCCGACTTTCTTCCTCATGGAGGAAGTCCTGCTCACTGGGTGCCAGTTTTGGTCCATGTATCTTAGCTGGACCGAGTGCACCCACCAGTGGTCCTGAGGGTGCCTGTTTGGTCTCTTGTCTCGTTTCCTGTCCACTTGGACCAGCGGGCGGTAAGACTTGAAGTGTGTGTGACTACTTTGCAGGCTCAAGCTTCCCCTCTGTTGGGCTGTTCCAAGGTCTAGACTACAGGATAAAGGAATGGCAGAACGCGGTGAGAAAAAAAAAAAAAAGCTGCACCCAGTGCACCCAGTTTGGCTCTCAACCCGGTCTTTGTTGTTGATACAGCTGACATATTACCTACCTACTTTTTATTGTTGATGCTATTTCTCAGTTTGTTCTGAAGCTTCGCAGAGGAGACGTGCCACTTACTGGGCTTCCTTCATTCCTGTCTTCTCAACATTATTTGTTAACTTTCAGAGCTGAGACTGTGTCAGAGTCATCTTGTCTCTATTGCATCTGGCTCAGGGATTAACATGGTAGGTGCTCGATGTGTGTTCTCTGGATGGAATGAAGCAAATGTGACCTTTAACCTGTGCTGGAGCACGGGGCGCCTGGGGGGGCTCAGTCGGTTGAGCGTCCGACTTCAGCTCAGGTCACGATGTCACAGTTCGTGGGTTCGAGCCCCACGTTGGACTCTGTGCCAACAGCTCAACTGACTGAGCCACCCAGGCGCCCTCAAAATTTTTATACCATTAAGCTTATTTGTCTTTTTCCGTCATAATTTCTTCTTTTCCCTCTAGGCTGAGAGATTCATCCTTTTGAAGAGGTCTGACTGAATGTTCAATTCTATATTTTTCCAGATTTTCTATGAATTGATCCATCAGGAATTTATTTTTAATGGCTAAAGGTTTGTTATAAGGTTTCTTGTGGGCAAATGAGAAGTTATAATTCCTGGTTCCTCAAAATGAGGAATATGTAGACTACTTTTAAAGGGAAAAATATTTGGGCTCTTTAATGATGTTTTAAATTATTTTTATTGTGTGATTTCCTGTTATAGATAAATTGTGACCCTCTCCCCCCCCCCCCCCCATCCATATGGCGAAGTCCTGATGCTGGTACTTCTGAGTGTGGCCTTATTTGGAAATAGCATCGTGGAGGATGTAATTAGTTAAGATGAGGTCATGCTCAAAGGAGCAGGGTGCGTCCCTACTCCAGTGTGACTGGGCATCCTTCTAGAAAGGGGGAATTTGGGCGCAGACGTGCACTCAGGGAGAGCCTCATGTGAAGACCAGAGTTACGCTATCATAAGCCAAGGAACTACGAGACTCAGGAGACAGAGCTGGAACAGATCTTTCCCCGACGCCTTCAGGGCCGATTCAGGGCCAGCGCGTTGGTCTGGACTTCTAACCCCCTGAACTGTGAGATGCGATGTTCTGTAGCCAGAACTTCCCAGCCCAGGCCGCTTCGTTAGAGCCGCTCTAGCAAACGAGTGCATTTATGGCTGCACAGACTGGTACTGGTCACACACTCCAAGTGCTTACGGCCCTTTCATACCCATCAAAGCAACACAAATGTACAACATGCATGCACTTAACGTTGTAAGTCCAACCAGTTCTAAATAATCTGCATTAAATTAGTGTGACAATTGGTATAATTTTGCCGCAACTATGTCCTGACGCCCCCTCTATGTTTCTGACTTTCCTCAGTGTACGGGGCGGGGATGCATTTCTCTCACCTTCCTGCTCCCCTCGAAACTTCCTCCATAATGCTCCTGACGCTGTTTGGCCCTATTCAGTTCTCCCTGTTCTTTTTTTCAACGGTTCTCAGTCATTTGTAAGGACAGCTTCAAACATGGGCCCCGAAATCCTGCCTAGTTCTTGGTTACGAGACGGCCAGTCATCCAGATCGCCCAGGATATACTTATGCTGATTACTTTTAGGTGCCCGTTAAAATGAACACACACACAAAATCTCCCGGGGACCTGGCAGACCCCTAAGAACAAACCAGCGAGCATGCAGTGAACTCAGTTTGACCACAGGGTGGTCCCGAAGGTTTGCACTGGGGGTGACTCTCTCTCTTCCTGACTTTTCAGTTCGTGAACGAGATCATTGGGACAGAGATACCTGGTGTCATCGCTCTGCTGTGCTCGTCTGTGTTACGTTGACCTCTTCTTGTCCTGCTCCCTGCTCAGAGAATCCTCAAGATGGTGTGATTTCTCTTGCAAACGCAGCTTTCTTGCTGCCAGGGGTCCTAAAAACGTGAGCCATGAGTGGGGTTTAATGCAATGTTCTCATAACCTAGTGAAAGGGTTTTTTTCTTTAATCACTTCAGTTCAGCCAAGAATGTGAGTTGCAAACTAGTCAAAATCCAACAGGAAAGGATGGATTTGTACAGAACTTACTGAAAAAAACAACAACAAGAAACCTCCCAACAATGTAAATCTAGACTCTGTGGTCTCACTTCCCAAAATGCACAGAGCAGGAACCGGAAGCCAAGGAAACCACTTCTCACGCTCTGTAATTTGGGAGAAGACAGAAACTAGATTTCACAGTGTTTGGACACCTTTGCTCAACTATATCCTAAGCACATTTTTTTCCCCTTCAAGTTTCTGGGAAAACTAGCATTCTTCTGAAGTAAATGCAAGATTTTGCCCAAACCTGGGCCTCCCCCAAAAAGCGATCTAAAGAACTTATTCCCAGGTTCTTGTAGAAATAAGCATTCAGTCATAGAAACATTGCAAACTGGTTTTAGCAGTGTTTGCGAGTGGGCCAAGCACACAGGGAACATGCTGACATATCCCCCTGTGTGATGCCACATCCTGGGAAAAGATGGGGGAAGAGAGGTCTGCAAGCTTGGGAGCTCTCAGCCGGGTATCTTCTCAAGATGCCTCTGAAGTTGAGAGGATTCCGTAGTCTGAACCAACTAGACCCTGCTCTCGGCTCCATAGGGGGAACCAAGAGGGAGTATGTGACCCGGGGCTGGAACTCGGAATGCGGGAGATAGACAAGTTACTGTGTTTTCCCAGCTCTTGTTTTCACACGTGTACCTTAGAGAAACTGACCGGCCTGATGGGATGTTGTGAAAAGTCACTGAAGTAAAGGATGCACAGGGCTTCCGCCTCACACACACGTACACGTGCAAGCACACACATTATATAATCCGTACACAGGCTCACCCACCACCGGCACTGACCCTTTTTTACCTAGGAAACATGGCAATTTCGTATGTTTTGACCTAATATGTGTAGAAATAATGATGGGCAGTAGTGAGAAGGTAAGAAGGACTGCCTCTTTGGGCTAAAGAACTCACACGTCTACGGTTGAGGACGTGGGGGAGGGTGCCTGACCCAACGTGACACACACACACACACACACACCGTAGTGTGCGAAGAGAAAACACAAAGGCAGAGCAGTAGACTCCTGTCTGTCCCTAGTACGTGTTTAACAAAGGGGACAAGAGAACTGAACCAGGAACTAGGGCCATTTTGCTGTATAGACGTTGTGTTCATGTCAACTCTTCAAAAAAGAAAGTAATTCGTAAGATGAGAACGAGAATACGCCCAACCTGCCAAGGCAAATTGAAAATACACCATGACGTTGCCTGAGGACTTGTTTTTTATTTCCTTAATTAACCCTGAGGTGTTGTCTAATGTTGATGCCAGGATGTGAGTCATAATCCTTTGCTCTGTAACCTTTCTTTGCTATCTCAATGGAATGGGCCAGCCCCAAGACAGGCCCCATTAGACTGTTTTTCAGGTCTTCAGACTTGCAATGAGCAATGTCCTATCAGTTGGCCACCCCCGTGTTCAGCCTCCTGAAAGTGACTTGCCACCCCCAGGTTTTGTCTCCTGATTGATGGTTCAGATCCTGACTTTTCCCCTGGGGGACTTTCCTACCCAGTGGCTGAATGGCTCTCTTGTGGCTTTGTCCAGTGAGAAGACAGGTGACCGCTAATAGGAACTGGGTCAACATGGTGAAGATTCAGGTCAGGAATGTTTTGTTTTTCGCAGTTAGCAGGGCTAGGGCTAGAATGAGGTCAGGAGATCAGTTTAGTGTCGGTATTGAATTCTTACCCTCTGGGCTTAAAAAAAGAAAAGCCCAAGGAATGTGGCCTCCCAAGGGCTGGGACAAGAGGTGAACCGTCAACAGGGAGAGCTGCTGGGTGGTTTACACCCCAATTTCCATTAGCTTCATGAGTTGTCTGGAATCAGGAGTTCAGAGAGACCCTCCAATGGTTTAGCAAATACAGAAATTTCGTCAGGTTTCTTCCCAGACAAACAGAGACCCATTGCATTGCTCAATGTCTGTATGGTGACAATTATATGCTGTGGTGTATGGGAAAGAGGAAAAGCCATAAGTGGGGGGCATATCATCCCGCAGTACAGTGATGCCAGGTTTTCGTGGCACAGTGGCTTCCAGGAACCTAAAGAAAAATATTATGTTAAACTGTTTCCCTAATGTGACACTTTCTTCAAAACAGAAGCAGTGAAATGTTTGACTCAGTAACAATATTCTAGACCTTGTAATGGGACCTTGATGAACGTTTCATGCTTTTTGCTTGTTGTCAGTCTTGTGTTTTTCTCCTGGTCGGTTTGTTGCTGGTGATTTTACAGAGAATGGGACCTGGGCGACAAGCCCTCTTTATTTTGACTTGGAATTTTTTTCTGCCCGGAGTTGGAAGAGCTCTTACCCGGTGATTATTTGGGGCAGGTTTCCCCAAAGGCTGACAGGTAGCGTTGTGTGTCATTGCCACGGGGGATGTTAATTTTGATGTGGACACATTTGGCTTCCTACAAGACAAAATCTGATGTAGGGAAGACATGGTCAAGCTCAGAATTATGAAGCACACTTAGGTGTGCATTATGTCTTCAAGACAGCTACTTGTGATCGTGGTAAAATGTGTTAGTGTATACCGGGGGGTGCAGGGTACTGGGGTAACACCTATTAGGGAATCGTGAATCTGGGACACGTTTCATTTTTTCGCAGCTTGGCCGTCGATGCGGGCTGTTGTTTGCTGCCTCAGGACTCTCAAAGCAAACGGGTAAGCGAGTCACCCGTATACATTGTCGATCATGAGCACAAAGCGACTGAACTGGTGTTTACCCCCGACCAGATCGATGGCGCTGACCGAGTGTTGTGGAGAGATCTTTTGAATCTCCCAGTCTTGAGTGTTTATCTCTTCATATTCCCCCCCTTCGATCTCTAGTCTCAGGTTTCTTCCGTGAGATATGCTCCCCCCCCCATATTCTTCCTTTCAGCTTCGAAACACCATAAGATACCGATTAAGCCTGTGGGCTTCGGTGCAGAGCGAGGCTCAAATCCTACACCTGCACTCGTTAGCTCTGACACGTGTGACTGACCTCTCTGAATTCCAGTGTTACTATCCATGAGAAAGGGACGAAAGTAATAACAAAGTGCAGTTATATGTTGTCACGTAAATAGAATGAGATTCTCTGGCCTAGTGACTAAATAAGCATCAGCGGCTATTGTCATCACCCCTATTTAATTTCTATGAGCGTGTCTAACGCAGCACCACCGTGGGGACACATTAGACAATGAGAAAATTCCTCAGCACAAACGAGCCTGGTGTAAGGGCTGTCTCTCTGGGAATTGTTAACCTGACCCCCCCCCTCCTTTGGTCATCTTACCCCATCTTCTGTATTCTAACGGGAAGACCAGCCAGCCCCAGTGAAGACTGAGAAGCCGCAGAATCTTAGGGGAGTTCATGACTATGCCCAGAGCGGCCTGCCCAGGACTGACGCCCAACAGAGTCATTGCCACACCTTATGTCGACCGCCATAACGTCATCTGGGCCGCCTGCTTTAGCGGGACCCTGAGCCAAAGGGAGCCATTTATAGGCTTGCGGAAAACTTCATGCAGGAGGAGCGATTCTATGTTGGAGACTGTCTGAATGAACCAATCGGGTTCTCTCAGAGTATATCAGGGAGGGACAGAGAGCTCGAGGGGGAGGGAGAGAGAGAAGGAGGGAGGGGAGAGAGAGAGAAAGAAGGAAGGAGAGGGAGAGGGAGAGGGGAAAGACGGAGAGAGACCGTCAGTCTCTGGGTAGTGCTGGCCCTCACAGGCGACCACGTTCTGTAATTTCCTTACTTCCTTTCTTTGGCCAGCAGACTGCCATCGCCTGTGGGCCTCTGTGTTCAAGCATCTGGCAGGTACACCCAGCTGACCCTGACCTTCAGTCACCTCCTGGATTGGCCTTGGCTGAAACCCCCGTGCACCGTGCGCTCAAGGTACAGACTGGGAGGAGAAAGGTCAAGGGGGAGACTCCTGTGACTGCCTTAAAACAAGAAAGCACGTGATTTATCAACCGGAAGGCATCTCGTTTATCTCCGTACACGGCTGCGTGTGCCGTTTTGTCCACCTAAAATGCTCTTGGCCCTTTTGTCCGGCGGTCCGAGCCCCCCTCCAGATCCCCGCAGAACGTGATGGGAATTCACAGCCTCCAGCCGGCAGGCCTGCCCCTGCGTGTGCCAGCTCTTGGTTATTCCAAGGAATGTGGTAAGAGAAATCCTGCTTTGCAAAGAGGACTCCGTCCACCCGCGTTTTCCCTTGCTTTGTGTCTGAGAAGCTCCGTCTTCTCTTTCGTGCGTGGCTTCTGAAACCTCAAGTCCCGTGCTTCGTGCATGATTGACGCCCCACGTACGGTGACAGATAGCAGCAGTAAGTGACGCCAACGACGTAACGTGGGGACCCTGCCCTGTGTCAGATACGCTGCTTGGCTCTACTTACCTCGTCTCTGTTCCTCATGTTGTTCTGAAAGAAGGGTATTTTTCATTCCTAGTTTGCAGATGGGGAAAATGAAAGTCAGAAAGGTTCCGTGATTTTGCCAAAGTGGCACAGCTTTCGAGTGCCCTGATCGAGAGTAAACTCGGTGCCTGCTTCTCTTGCACACTGATGGCTCACGTTTTCCGTGGTCTTCTGAGGGGACTCTGTGTCTCAGGTGCTGCTGTGACTTAGAGACTGAAATGTGAGCTTAACAACCTTATACGTTGTTTTGAAACTATTCTGCCTTTCTGAGCTAAGACGTCTCTTCCTTCAATGGCTTTGAAGGAAACAGAAAATCATTGATTTGTTATCTAGAGTTCTCTCCCTATTTTGCAGTTCTGGAAAGTCCAGTGGTGATTCAGACACATAAAACCAACCTCAAAGTTTCTACTAAAAGTGTGCAGCTCTGTGCTGCCTACCCCAAGGGCGTGGCCCACAGAGTGTTCATACCTGCCTTCAGTGCAAACCACAAATACTGTCTAGAGCCGAAGTCACACAACGTGACTCATATTGTGCCTTGTGTGACTCTGGGTGCCTTGAATCTTATCAATGTACAAGACATCATAGACAGCTTTTTCAAACCGTACGTGTTCGTGTCAATAGTATGAAACCAGTATTTAGGTCACGAACACTTTCATCAAGAGGGTTACTGACAATTGGCTTACTTCTGGATTGATCATTTTGACTTGAGTCTGTTGACGCACAGGGTCACAACCGTTTCGGGCGTATGACATAGTGATTCGCACGTGTGTAGGCTATGCCGTGCTCACCACCCATGTGCCACACCCGTCACCGTGCAACACACTTCCAGTACCGCGGACTGTGCTCTCCGTGCTGTGCCTTCCGTGCCCCTGATTTCATGGCGTGACTGGAAGGCTGGGCCTGGCACTGCCCTCCACCCATGCTGGGCAACCCCCACCTCCTTCCCTCTGGCAACCCTCAGGTTGTTCTCTGTATTTATAGGTCTGAGTCTGCTTTTTGTTTGTCTATTCATGGTTTTTTTTAGATTCTACTTACCAGTGAAATCACATGGTATTTGCCTCTCTCTTGGTCTGAGTTGTATCCCTTAGCCTAACACCCTGTAGCTCCATCCAAGTTGCAGCCCATGGCGCAATCGCATCCTTCTTGGTAAGGATGCATATCTGTGTGTGTGTGTGTGTGCGCGCGCACGTGTACGTACATTATCCATCCCTCTGTTGATGGACACTTGGGTTGCTTCCATATCCTGGCCATTGTAAATAAGGCACACAGAGGGGTGCATGTATCTTTTTGAATTAGCGTTTTTGTTTTCTTTGGGTAAATACCCAGTAGTGGAACTAATGGATCGTATGGTAATTTTACTTTTAATTTTTTGAGGAACCTCCATACTGTTTTCCAGAGCGGCCGCACCAGTTTGCCTTCCCACCACGTGTGCAAGAGGGCTCCCCTTTCTCCGCATCCTCACCAACACCTGTTGTTTCCCGAGTTGTTCATGTTAGCCACTCTGACAGGTGTGAGGTGATATGTCATCGTGGTTTTGATTTCTCTTTCCCAGATGATCAGTGATGTTGAGCATGTTTTCATGTGTCAGTTGGCCATCTGGGTGTCTTCTTTGGAAAAATGCCTATCCAGGTCCTCTGCCCGTGTTTTAATCGGATTGGGTTATTTTCTGTTGAGTTGTATAAGTGCCCTATATATTTTGGATATTACGTTAATTACAACTTAAATGGAAGTTGGGCCTAGGTGATTTTTATGTTTTTAAAAAAAATTTTTTTTTAACATTTATTTATTTTTGAGACAGAGAGAGACTGAGCATGAACGGGGGAGGGTCAGAGAGAGGGAGACACAGACTCTGAAACAGGCTCCGGGCTCTGAGCTGTCAGCACAGGGGCCCGATGCGGGGCTGGAACTCACGGACCGCGAGATCGTGACCTGAGCCGAAGTCGGCGCTCAACCGACTGAGCCACCCAGGCGCCCCGGTGATTTTTATGTTTAATCCATCTATCGACCAAGTCCTTCTTGAGCACCGACTTCATAATTCAAGACTTAAAAAAATAATTACAAATAGTATACAGCCCATGGGAAGACGATTATGAATCATCAGGAGGTTCACAGAGGACTCTCTTCAGACAGCGACAATCAGTCTCTCAGACTCCTGCTGATTACTCGTGTCCTGACCAGGGAGCTGTGTCACAGTCCGCTGTCGGTTTTCCTGAAGCTCACGTGTATGTGCACCACACGGGCGGCCACACTTCTGTGGCAGGGCACATAAATACACTTCTGCACAGGGAACGTAGGTCAGGCTGGTCTAGACGGGACCTCAACATCTTCTTGTGTCTCCTCTGCTCTAACGTCCCTTACCCTGAAGATCATGTTCACACCGTAGCAGCTCAACGTGGACCCGAAATATTCACCAACAGCTGACGGGTCAGCACCTCAGTGTTCATATGGACCGAGGAACGCAATTGCTAGGGACAAATACGGCTAATGGAAAATTCTATCTGCATGTTCTTTTCCACTGACAGATACATATGTGAGAAATAGAACCAAGAGTAGGGTTTTTATAGCTTATCTGAAGGCAGAGCAAAGGGCCCTGCGTGACCTTACGGGATGCCTCCTTCAGACCTGATCTTCTCCCTGACAGACTAGGCACCCGGGCCGAAGACCGCAGCAAGTGCTGCAGGCAAATTTGCCTATATATAAACCTTCCTCTTTAAAAAATGATATAGAAGGAATAAGATTTGTAAGGCCCAATGGAACCCAAGAGATTAGGAGGATCCGTTAGCGCGTGAGAGGTTTCAATAAATTTCTAAAATGAACAAAATGAGAATACTTGGTTTGTAAAATTCTGTTTAATACTCATATTTTTAAAAATGTGTTCAGAATTCATAACATTTAAAAATCATTGAAATTAAATAGTTAATGCATTTTACTTTAAATTTTTAAAAAATTTTTTTAACGTTTATTCATTTTTGAGAGACAGAGACAGAGTGCGAGTGGGGGAGGGCAGAGAGAGTTTAAATTTTTTATTTTTACATTTATTTATTTTCAAGAGACAGAGAGAGACAGAGCACAAGTGGGGGAGGGACAGAGACAGAGGGAGACACAGAATCCGAAGCAGGCTCCAGGCTCTGAGTAGCTGTCAGCACAGAGCCCGATGCAGGGCTCGAACTCACGAACTTCAAGATCATCACCTAAGCCGAAGTCAGACACTTAACTGACGGAGCCACCCAGGCACCCCAATGTATTTTACTTTAAAAATTTATGAACATTATAGAACATAAAATGTATTAACACTGAAATATGTGTTATCTTTCCAAAATAAATTATCAAAATAAATAGTTAAAAAGGGCATTATTAAAATAAAAGACCAAATTATTTGCATAGCCTTTCATTTCACCATTTATAGATCAAGTTTTCCCGCATTGATTTTCAATATTCTCATCTTCATATCCTACATTTTGGGGGAAATCTTCCACTTTGATGTTGGTTATAATTCAATACATTGTCTCCATTAATTATGTGAGGTCAGCCATGGGGAATAATAATAATAAAGTGCTGGCATTGTAATAATAAAATGACTGACATTTTAAAATTTGTTGTGTCATTTTCTGGGTTATCATTTATGATGATGTCACTGTCACTGCAACGGAGAGAAAGAGGCAGTGCCTTGTACAGTTTGAGGAAATGTGCATCTGACCGTCCGCCGTCCCTTGGGACGGCAGAAAATAGGTTGAGAATGGATGAGTGAACCCAGCTCTCACCAGCAAGCCATGTGTGACCACCACTGGTTTCTGGGAACCGCTTCCTGATTTCGTGCCCCACTTTGGAGGAGAGGGTCATCTTAATTTGGGGGCTTGCGACCTGCCTCCGTCCCTATCAACTGACGTGGTTCTGTAATACGATCCTGGTTAATGATGGGGCACACGGGTTCAGATCGTGTATTTAATCCGGATATTGAAAAATACCCTGGGAGCAAATGAAATAAATAGGACGAATATTTCCATTTTTACCAGTTATGCAACATATTTGAGCCTTCGAGCTGAAAGCACTCGCAAGGTAGCCGGAAGCCAGCCGGTGTAGAACTTTCCAAAATGTGTAAATGTGTATCTCATTGGAAGAAGAATAGATCAAATTCAGTATTTAACCTCTTTCTTGATCAATCTCATCAGCTGGACATTTGCACTTAATCGTTTGTGTTTGTCAGTGTTTTGGAAATTCTGGAAAGAATTTTGGTTTTGGAAAAACTTGACACATAGCCTTAACGATGCTTTACCGGGCAAATGGCTCACTTCCTACATCTGGATGAAGTTATCCCATTGAGGGCTGGGCCCATCGTGAAGATGGTCCTCGCAGCAAGGTGATTAGATGGGGTCCATGTTGAGCCACACTAGCAGTGACACTTGCTGGGACAGTTCCTCGAGCCCTGCGGTCCTGTCTAGTTCCTATCCTCACCCGGGTGCTGGGACGGCCCCACTCAGGTTCTTGGCCACTCTCCAGTGAGTAAGAGGGAAGACAGAAGGACAGTGTTTGGCCCTTGGCTGTTTTGGAATAAATGCCATTTCTTTTCTCCCCTCCTTTCCTTCCCCCTTCCCTTCCTCCCTCCCTTCCTCCCTCCCTTCCTCCATCACAGAGCAAATAACAAGCTCCCTGTTGCATAACCAATTTGACAGATAAAATCCTCCAGAAAAAAAAAAAAAAAGCAGAGCTATGTTCTACAATTTAAGGTCATGAAACAGAGACTGAAGCCTCTGTATTTATTGATAAGCTTCTCCTTTGGATAAAAACAAATGTGCTAGACTTGCCCTGTCCTTGAACAGAAAGTAATGCAAACAAAATCTGGACAAGAAACAAATCATATGCTAAGTTTTGACCCTGTAAAAGCAGCTCAGGGAGGCGGCTGTTCAAGTTCTCTCCCCCCAAACCCACACCCCCAGACAAAGGTGTCTGCAGGGTGTGGGACAGCTATGTGCCACAGCCCCTCTGTGCTGGGTTCCTTCTCAAGCGAGCTAAATCACACCTCAAGGGAAGCAAACAGTTAGGACTGAGATAATTCAGCGAGAAAGCTGTAAATAATCACCCTGAGCCTGTCTTTTATCTGTGTCCACTCATTTTTCTTTTCATCTGTTCATCCATTCGACACATCTTAATTGAGCTCCTAACGTGTGAGAAGCATGAGCCAAATCCTTAAGGATGTAAAGATCGGTAAGAAACTTTGTGTTCAATTTCAAATGCATCTGAAAGCTATTTCTCCACTGGTGAATGCCTTTTAAAGTAAACCTGCATCGACTTAAAGGCTGATAACATAGTTAAATACATACACTTAAATCCATACATAGTTAAACACATAACATGGTTCCATACGTTTACACACATAGTGTGTGTAAGTCTCAGCAAAATGTTGGAGAAAGAAACACATCAGTGTCTTTATGTGCTAACGTTTCGTCGTACTTGAAAGGGAAAGTGAGTGAGCATTCAGGAGCTGATTCTTTCTAAGAATCTATAAATGTAAAGATTTTCAGCTTTTTAAAACAGTATTTCTTTGAGATGGTGACTCAGAACTCTAGGACCACCTGTTCAGTCTTCTAATGTATCACTTACTGGTCATGGGATAGGTTGAAGACTAATTTTTTAGTTGTTTTCAGTTATCTCTGGCCTGACACCTTGATGAAATTAAAACAAAATTCACATGTTTTATCATAACTGGAATTTTCCCATTCTTACTTAACATCATTAATGTCTCACAGTGGTTACATCTTGGATGATGACAGTACAGTTTGGATTTCTTTTTAACCAAGAATACTTGTAAACACATCAAACTTGAGGCCATCTTTGCTATACCGTGGTATATCTTAGATTTTTGATTCCATAAGGAAATAAAAAAGAATCATCAAAAGGATAGATGCTCAAAGCGCAACTGTCTTTAAAAGGTGACACTCGGGGGCTTCCTGAAACGCCTCTGTGTGCACATGTGTTTGTCAGGATAGCGAGTGGTATTCCAGGTCTTTGCTGTCCAAGCATCAAGGTTGCGGAGATGAGACCCAAGCCAATTGCTCTAGAGTTTTCCAGGACACTGCCGGCATCAACACCTTCTTTGGAGACAGAGAGTAATGGTGAACGGATTGTCTTTATTGAAGACTTCCCAATTTTCTAACACACTCTCCTCGAAGAGATAGACTTGTTTCGACAATTCTCCCAGCTGCTTTCTGAGTTGTGTCCCTGTTACAACATGGAGCTTCCTGTCCCATTTGGCGGGTCCTTTGGACAGCCGGCTCCCGCCTTTCCTCCCGGTGCCCCCCTGGGAGACAGGGTTCACTGGGATGACAGTGAACTCCAGGCAAGTGATTCCTCAGGTAACGGTGAACGTTCTTCGGTTAAGACTGTGTGATCCCGGTCACTGGGCTTGGGTAGTCACTGAACATGGAGAGTGGTCAAAGTTACAGAATTCTCCCCCTTGGGAGAAAATTGCTTTGCTCGTTTCACGTACATAAGGGGTCAAAACATTGTGTTTTCCATCTCCTGTCCCCAAACAGCAGTAAAACAGAATCAACCCACATGCTCTCTGGGGTCTTGGAGGGTCGAGCTGACACCACAGGGGGTGTGTGGTCACACTAGAAAGTTCATCCTGACCCGGTTTCGCCCTGTGGTTGAAAACAGTGTAACAGAGTTTACCAATTGTTGGTCATTTAAACTTCATGCGGTGACAATTATTTATAGCGATTTGCTAATAGAACATGTCGTCATTTAGATGTAAAACAAGGATATTTATTGCATGTTTCGCTGCTATCACTTTCCTTCCCTTCATCAAATATTGACTAAATATTATATTATTGAGAGTTAGGCAATAGAGGCATTAAGTGTCTCCCTGCGACCTCTCTACTTGTTTGTTAGAAACAGAACGTGTCATTGTGGCCCCAGCTGGCACAGAAGACACATCCCACATAGTAACCTAACCAGCTTCAGGAAACCGGGTGTAAAAATTTCCCTAACTTGGGCAAGCGTGGAATTAGGAAGGTATGTGTGTTTTTATCCACCGGGTACTAATGTTTATATTTGCCAAGTGCTTTCTGCCAGAAGGCTTTCCTGAATCAACAGAAATTCTTGCAATTGGCATGTGTATCATTTTTATGCAAATGTTAGTGTTGCTTCAAAACATAGCACCAAAAAACCGAACTTTGGAGAAACTCCGTAGTCACTCAGTTCGGATTTTAATCTCTGCGGACAGTTTACACTGAGCATTTACTAACTGCCGGGTGCTGTGGGTATTAATAATATAGGTAACAACAAAAGCTAATTGAAGTCTTATAATGTGCCGTGTGCTTGGCAACTAAATCCCGTCACTAATCCTGTAAGGCTGATTTTATTATCCCCCCTGCACAAATGAGGAAATGCACTCTGGCCTCCCTGGCTACAGGGCCCATACCTGTTACCAGCACAGGGTTGGCTGCTTCTTTTACATACTTCAAACGAATTCAGTTTGTTTAAATATAATTTAAAGCTTGTGGTGCCCATGTGGTCCACTTTTTCGCCGGAAGTAAAGCGGCCATGACCGTTCTCTCGTTCACTACTGCCTAACGACTGAGCCGTCCGGACGCACACCTCAGCGATGCAGTCTCAGCGGCTCCAACCTGCACCCCTTGGACGCTATGCCGGGTCAGGGTCACTCCCGCAGGCCACCAAGGGGGGGTGTCCTTACAGGTTTTGCCTTTTGTCCCCCTTCCCTAAATGTGCAATATGGGAGGGCCGTAATTAAGGCCTGGAAAAGACGTCTGAAAGCATCTTTTAGAAGAGCTGGTTTTGGGTGGCTTTTGTGTAGATCATCCACGGTGTGTCTGTGGACTTGCACCTGTTGGCTGTTGCTGCGCTTGGATTTGGCCACGCCGTGGGCTCCCGTCACTGCAGGGACCCACAAGGCTCAGAGGTACCGCTCGGTGCACACCCACCCTGGCAAGAGAAGGATCTTCTCGGGGTTGATGTCAAAGGCCTCTAGCTCTCTGTGGTTTGCTACCGTTTGACTCTTCCCATTCCTGAAGATTCATTTCCCTTGCGAATCCCCTAAAACAGCTTCCCCCGGTCTGTGTGCCGCGGGGCCCCAGTGCTGCGAGAAGCTACCTGGAAAGCGTGTTCCAAGCTCTCGCGCCCTCCTAGATTTGCACGCCGTGTTGAAAGCGTGTTCCAAGCTCTAGCCTTCTCCTAAATTTTCATGGCATGTTGAAAGCATGTTCTAAGCTCTAGGCCCCTCCTAGATTTGCACGCCGTGTTGAAAGCGTGTTCCAAGCTCTAGCCTTCTCCTAAATTTTCATGGCACGTTGAAAGCATGTTCTAAGCTCTAGGCCCCTCCTAGATTTGCATGCCGTGTTGAAGCCCTGAGGAGTCCTCCAGGAAAAAACTGCCCATGGTTGTGTGACTGAATACCTCCTAAACTTGCTTGACCATAGAAATTCCCCTCTTCCTTTCCTCCTATTATCAATATTAGCGGAACAGCTCTGACATCGCATGGAATTGGGGTTCAAAGCACCCCTGTGGGAAATGCAGTCCTAAGACATACACCAGTGAGGAGTCTTTCTCCCTGACTTTGGGACGTCCGGATCTGAGGGAATCAGGCTTAGCAGCTTGGCCTCCATTTATTTTTCCTCCCAACTTTTAACTAGTCTCAAAGAACTTATTTTGTACTCATTAAATGATCTTTATACATCCGGTCTAAGCCTCTCCGAGTCTTTTTCCCATCTCGGGAATGCATGGCTGACTTAATGTGCAATGTTTTTACTGAGGAACACGGCCTCGGTCTTTGGCCAGACCAGGATAAGATGCTCCTTGCCCGTACGCTTTGGGGATAAGGTAGAACAGAATTATATTTGACTTCAAAATAAAACCTTTATTTCATATGGTTTTCTCACTCTCTGAAATTTAAGAACAGGGAGCTATTATTATCCTTATTCATATCTGAAAATAAATCTATAATTCCTACATGAAGATGTATGTTACATTATACAAGAAGACACAGTAAGTCAGTGCTGATTGGGACTGAAAACGTACCTCTGTTTCCCATTTTATTCCTCATTTTGTCACCTGTATCAGTCGGGATCCAATCAGGACCAGAAGCCACTCTAGGCATTACACAGAGGACTGAGTTTCACAGGTGACGGAAGAGCTAAGAAGATAAACAGGAAAGAGTGAATCAACCTAGAAATTAGAAACATCAAAAGCCCCAGCAGCCCCTGGGGCCTCGGGGACCTGGGAGCAGGTGACATGACCAAGTCCAAGGCTGAGCGATCTGCAGGTGGGGGGCATAGGGGGTGGGGTGGTGGTGCTGGACCTACGGATGTTCAGGGGAGGGGTGGGGGGTGGACCTGCGGATCTGTAGGTGCGGGTGTCGTTCCAGGCTTGGTTGTAAACATACCTCCTTGAAATATCTCCCCGCGGACACTGGTGATGATGTGGCCCCTGTGCTGAGCCCAGGTTTTGCTGGGTGCTCTGTGGTTACTTACCGCGAATTAGTTAAATGTATCAAGCGCTTACTATGTGCCAGGCACGGTCGCAAACGATCTCCAGTCCATACGTCCTTCAATGATCATGTAACCTGTAAGATAGGTCCTGTGATGATCCCATTTGTAAAGTGAAGAAAATACCTTTTCTCCCCACTCTGCTCCAGCCACACTGGCCTTCCTGACGCTTTCCTCAAGTATGCCAGCCGCATTCTCACCTCAGGGCCTTTGCACTTGTCTCCTTTCTGCTGAGAACATTCTTGCCCCAGATCACTCAATAACCTTCATCTCCCTTAGATTCTTACTCACAAGTCCCTTTCTCAGTGAGCCCCTCTGCCACCTTATATAAATTGCAACGCTCCCCCTTGACCCCCGACTCACGCTCTCTCTCTTTCCTGCTCTGTTTTTCTAATTACCTCTCTCCCCCTACTAGAGTGTTAGCCGCTTAAGGACCGGGATTCCGATGTGTTTTGTTCACTGCTGTTATCAGTGACAGCCAACAAGTGGCACGTGTGACAGGGCTAATGCATGGCAGGGTTGGGATTGGGGCGGGTGTAACGGTCGTCAAGGCCCCTCTGCATGGTCTCCGCAGACTCAGCAAAGAGCTGAATCGACGGAGAGGGAAAAGAAACAAACACCCATCCTGCAGTCCATGACTCAAAAGGATTCCTTTTCCATTTAGATGTCAGCTTATAACGTTCTTTGCCTGAGACGTGTTTTAATTGCTTGGTCATAACCTTCCCGCCAAGTTTAAGGCCTTTCTTTGACTCATTGTCATTAACAGGGAAAAAGTTGGGGGCCCTCACATCGCGCTGGTGGACGCCCCAAGGAAATGAGTGAAATTAGTGCACACCCGAGGCCCGGACGCTGGCCCCGATCCTAAGGCCGGGATGACTGCCTTCTTCCTGCGCATGGAGGTGTGAAACCAGCCTGGTAGCGGGACTCACGGGGAGTCACCGTTGACAGTGTATACTTCCTGCCTACGGTTTTCTGGAATTATCCAACTGGAGCTTATGAAAACTTTTCAGGTATTAACCTCTTTAACACATAGTACTATTAAGATACATCGTGTGCAGTTTTGAGCTCCTTCTCAGTTTTGCGACAGGTTCATGGAAGGGCGAACCAGGGAGCACGTACCTGATTCATTCCCGTCGCCTTCCTGGAATTGAAAATAAAGGCAGATTCAACAAAGCAACAACATGGCAAGTTTTTCTATTCCAGAAACTACTGTTTTTTAAAAAAAAACCTTTGAGATTGACTATTGTCTAAATAAATCAACTTTCAGAATATATTTGTAGGGGATTATCTAAAAAATCTCGAGGTATTACGGTAATATTCCCTTCTAGGTTTCTCCTTAGTTTCCAGCCACCATGCAATAAGTTTATTTACTTTTTTTGTGTATTATTTTTTAAATCAGAAATTCTGTTTTTAAAGGCATGGAACCCATGCCGTGGGGCTGCAGGGGGGTCAGAAACTAGGCAACCATCGGATGTGTTTCCACCAACCATTGCTTACTGCCTCTGCACACTCAAATCCTTAACTTGCAGAAGAATGAAGACACCAAGCGTCACCACCAACATTGTCGATTTACCACGCTCTAAACTGAAACCAGACTTTTTGTCTTAAAGATTGTTTGACTTCTAGAATTTTCAGAATTGTGATCCAACGCAGCTGACCCTTTGTTCCCGGTTTTCCTGTTCTGGAACCTTCCTGTGCTTTACTCAGGGGTTGGTCATGGACATCTCTGGTTCTGTCCTGGGTGATGTCTTGAGCTTAGATGATGATGTAGGTCTTAAAAAGTCCCATATTGCTTCTGTCTGAATCAGCAGGAGATACACATTTCTCACTGGGTCCAGTGTTGTTTGCTCATTCTACAGCTTTTCAAACTTCCAGTGTCCAGTAGGCTCGTTAGAACCGCTTGTAAATACCAGCTCAGCTAATTGTGTTAAAGGTGTCATTTGACACCATAAACCACTTCACCGGCGGTTAAGACTGGCTTTCATTCCAACGCTTAACAGCCAGAGATAAGGACTCGTGTTGACAAGCAATCTGCCCACACATTTCCCTGTGATGACACATCCTAATCACCGGCCAAGCGCACTCCTCTGTGAACAGTAGCCCACGGATAAGCAGTCTGATTGTTTTCTTAAGGAATCAATTTCTCTTTTAACCTTCTGAGCAACTTTTATTTGCCTTCCCAAGAACACTACAGAAAGTGGACAGTGTGTTCTCATCAACCTGTTTCTTATTTTGCGCCTTTTATATTCTCGAGTGGAATGAGACTAATAAAATACTAACGTGTTTGTAATGAGCATTATTTGTGAAGTTGAAATACCATGACATTTACTTGTTGTCATTTCTCATTAAAAAATGTGTCTTTGCAGGGAGGTAATATTGTAATTAACCCAAGAAAAAGGCTCTTATCTTCATTCCACCTTCGCAGGGACTAACTAGCACGGTATCCCGCGGAGTCGACGCCCAATCCGTAGTCGCTGGTTTAATAACTAAACGGCTTTTTAAGACATTCTGGTTTATTTGTTTCTTTCTTTCTTTCTTTCTTTCTTTTTTTAAAAGTATAATTTATTGTCAAATTGGCTAACATACAGTGTGTACAGTGTGCTCTTTGTTTTGAGGGTAGATTCCCATGATTCATTGCTTATAGACTAAAACACTCTACATTTTTACTCTTAACGTTTATTCATTTCTTTTTTTTTTTTTTAATTTTTTTTTTAACGTTTTATTTATTTTTGAGACAGAGAGAGACAGAGCATGAACGGGGGAGGGGCAGAGAGAGGGGGAGACACAGAATGGAAGCAGGCTCCAGGCTCTGAGCCATCAGCCCAGAGCCCGACGCGGGGCTCGAACTCACGGACCGCGAGATCGTGACCTGGCTGAAGTCGGACGCTTAACCGACTGCGCCACCCAGGCGCCCCCTTTTTTTTTTTTTTTTTTTAATTTTTTTTTAACGACGTTTATTCATTTCTGAGACACAGACAGATCATGAGCAGGAGAGGGGCAGAGAGAGAGGAAGACACAGAATCTGAAGCAGGCTCCAGGCTCCGAGCTGTCAGCACAGAGCCCAACGCGGGACTCGAACCCATGAACCATGAGATCATGACCCCAGCCGAAGTCGGCCACTTAACCGACGGACCCAGACGCCCCTACGTACTAAAACATTCTAGCTTAACGTGGTAACATGTCTACAGATATATGAGAACCTGCAAGTACTTAACCCATGTGATGTGTCTCTCCCCCTTCCACATGTTACATAAAATGTCATTTGTTTCCAGAGGTCTTTCGGGCTTCTTTTTAAATATCTGAGGCTTGAAAAGCCTTCTTTTATTGGTAAAAATAAATGGTATCTAATGAACTGATTTCCTAGACGCTTAGTACACGAGTCAAAGCTTTGGATAATTATCACTTAATCTAAAATACGCTGTTGTAAAGAGACTGAAGTTATTGTTTTGCATGCTGGTTGAGCCCAAACCTCATCTTGGACTCATTAGAAATGTTTATTGTAAGGATCTATTTGGCTCTGTTTTGGGAAAAGCATAAATTTCCCTCAAGTGGAGCAGCTGGGTGGTTCAGTCAGTTAAGCATCTGACCCTTGATTTTGGCTCCGGTCATCATCCCAGGGTCATTAGATCGAGCCCCACGTGGGGCTCTGTGCTGAGGGTGGAACCCGCCTAAGATTGTCTCTCTCTGTCTCTGTCTCTGTCTCTCTCTCTGCTCGTCCCCCACTTGCATGCACTTTCTCTCTCTCTCTCAAAAAAGAAAACAAATTCCTCAACTGATCGCCCACATTTCACAGGCTTTCTGCTCACCCTGAGGTACCGGCCAGTGGAGGTGATGGCGTTTTTACTCACACGCCGGTGCCCCTTCCTGACCCACCCGAATCTGCATTCACGCTCCTTCTTTGTCTCTTCCTGTTCCGGACCTGAGCCCTGACTCTTGGTCACTTAAATTAACGTGCATCAATTTCTGTCGTTCGATCTGAAGATCATGACTCATATTCTTCCGTCCATTTACATCGCCGGGGGACCAAAGACGGCGTTCTGATTTCATGGAACTCACTGTGTGAGGTTCTGAAGGGGATAATAGAAATAGGCCTCGTGGACGGCTTTCCTGAGTGTTGGACCTAAGGCACTTCTACTGTGCAAACTTAAAAATAAAAATTGAGAAACTTGACAATGGCCATGAGCTTCCCTAGCCCCCCCAGTTTTCCTGGATACTCCCAGACGTGTGGGAACAAAGCAGTTCGGTTTCTGAGAATTAATGGGGTAGAGGCCGGGCTGGATGGTGGTGAAGAACACGAAGTCTTGAGTCTAGTGGCTGGATTGGAATGCCGAGAGGACCGTCTATTAACTCTGTGACCCAAAGCAAGCATTTAACTTGTCTGTGTCTCAGATTATTCATCTGTACGGCGGAAACAAGCCTTCCAGCGGTCCCTACTTCCCTCGGCTGTCATACGGATTAAATGAGATCATGCCTTTTAAGCCTCGCGGGTAGTGATCCCTCAATATGTGGTAGCCGTTACGCTGTCTTCCAGAATCTTCTCCTCCCTTGTCCTGGACCTGCCGGGCACTTGAGCAGGACTCCACGTCTGTTAGGGGTCGCACCAGAGCCTTTAGGTTTCAACCGTCGCATCAACGCCGTGGATGTCCCCTGGTGCCTCCGGGGCTCCGAGCGTGGGTCTGGTCCAGTCTGCGGCCTCAGGTAGACGGCGTTGCCCTCTGTAATTGCTTTGGGGACAGTGATGTTTGCAGGTCACAGGGGTACAGATGCTGTAGAAGCGGGACTCAGTGTGCCTGTGAGGAAGGAGTGCAGCGTCTTGATTTTCTTCTCCGAAAAAAGTAAAAGTGGCTGCTTTCCTACCGAGGGAACAACCTTTTTCCCAGTGGAGTGAACAACTCACTCGTCTGTTTCTTCCCATAGCATCCCTAAATGTGCTGAGGCCGTTTGTTTGGCCAGATGGTTTTTGGGCCCCTGCTGAAATGAGAGATGGCCTCGTTTCCTATTTCCCTCAAATTCTCCCACAAACCACACTTCTTGGGAGGAAAGGAAAAGTCGCCCTGTAAGCATGTTTACTTTCAGCTCCCTAGGAAGCGGAGCGTGTCCTCAGACGATGAGTCACCCCTGCAGGTCTATAAAATAAAGGTGCGCGTCTGCGGGCGGCCAGCAGCCTCCGGGCACAACCGTCAGGATGCACCGGGCCTTCCTCGCCGCCCTCCTCCTCTGGAGCTGGGCTCGCTGTCGGTCCCTGCCCCTTCCCAGCGATGGTGACGACGACCTGTCCGAGGAAGACTTCCAGTTGGCAGAGGTACAGTATCCGGCCGGTCCCAGCGGTGCGCCCCGTCTCCCCGACGCCCTTCCCTTTTCCAGCAGGTGCCTCTGTTCTCTCTTCCAGCGCTACCTGAAATCCTACTACTACCCGATGAATCCCGCTGGAATCCTGAAGAAAGCGGCCACGAGCTCCGTGGCCGACAGGCTCCGAGAAATGCAAGCCTTTTTTGGCTTAGAGGTCACCGGCAAGCTCGATGACAACACCTTAGACATCATGAAGAAACCGAGATGTGGGGTCCCCGATGTGGGCGAGTACAACGTTTTCCCCCGAACGCTCAAGTGGTCCAAGACGAACTTAACCTACAGGTACGTCAGAGGTTATCTTTCTTTAAGATTTGCTACTTTAGAAAACAGCACGAAATGCCTAATTTTCAGCACAGGCTGTAGAGGACAGAGCATGTTTGGTCCCGTTTTTTAAAGATAGGCTTTAAATATTTAACTAGAAGTTAAAGAATTCCATTGATGACGTTAATACTATTGGTGAGAACGTCCCCTAACATCTATTATTGTTTCGTTAACCCAGCACTACTGTATGTTAAAAACCTCAAAGTATTTTTTTTTTTAGAAAAGAGATCAAATCAGAAGTAAGAGTAGGTTTAATAAAATTTGCAAATGTACTACATCAGGCATATTTACTAATAGTGCTTAAAAGTGGAGAGTCCTGCCGTCTCTAGGAACTTCACAGAGCTATTGCATTTTTGGGGTATAGCGATACAATTGCAAACTTGTATCATTCAGTATAAGTTTTATTAAGTATGTGAATACTTTGGGACAGAGTATACTTTGGGACAGAGTATATGAATACTTTGGGACAGAGCTATTGCATTTTGGGGTATAGCGATACAATTGCAAATGTGTATCATTCAGTATAAGTTTTATTAAGTATGTGAATACTTTGGGACGCCTGGGGGGCTCAATCAGTTGAGTGTCCGACTTCAACTCAGGTCATGATCTCACGGTCCGTGGGTTCGAGCCCCGCGTCAGGCTCTGTGCTGACAGCTGGGAGCCCGGAGCCTGTTTCAGATTCTGTGTCTCCCTCTCTCTCTGCCCCTCCCCTGCTCATGCTCTGTCTCTCTCTCTTAAAAATAAGTAAACATTAAACAAATTTTTTTAATTAAATATGTGAATCCTTTAAATGTAAGATTCCAAGTGGTCAGATATTTGGAGATAGTCAAATGTCTGACTGAATTCATTTTGTTACCTTTGTATGGCCTCATAATTGCTAAGTTCTTTGAAATGATGGGCCTCTACCAGAACTTTCAGAGAAGGCATGGCATTTGAGTCAAAAAGCAGTATTCCAAGAAAATATGTTCTCAAATACCCTTTGCCTTCCAGAAATGTAATCGAAACTTTCTCTGTTAAATAGGATTGTGAATTATACCCCCGATCTGACTCATTCTGAAGTCGAAAAGGCATTCAAAAAAGCCCTCAAAGTTTGGTCTGATGTGACACCACTGAACTTCACCAGACTCCATGACGGCACTGCTGACATCATGATCTCCTTTGGAACTAAAGGTGATGACATTGTGGAGACATTTTTACATGCTGCTCCTTACTTGTCTCCATTCTTTTTCCCTCCTTTCGGTCATTCGTCACTTTTTACAGAACCCACCCAGCATTGTGCCGGGCACTAGTGGGTATAATTAGATTCTGAACTCTTGCTTTCATGTGTAGAGCATGGCGACTTCTACCCATTCGACGGACCCTCTGGTCTGCTGGCTCATGCTTTTCCTCCTGGGCCAAATTATGGAGGCGACGCCCATTTTGATGATGACGAAACATGGACAAGTACTTCCAAAGGTAATATTTCTGATGAAAATATGTCACGATTACTAGATTAGATGAGACAGTGGTCCCATTGACAAGAAATTACGGAGCATACCGTGAATTATATTTGATAGTTGCTTCTATTTTTCAAAACAATTGCAAATGTGTCTTGTGTTTATTAGTCTCTATAAGTGACATTTCTACAAACCTGTGTGAAATATTAGAAGTGAGCAGTTCGGTTTAGTGGCCTGAGGGATACTAGCTAACTTTAAATTAGGACCGACATGTCCTTCTGTCAGCCAAGGTGGTGTTACTACAGATTACCTTTTGGCATGTTAAGGAAGTACAGTTTGTTACAAACACGTACCTAAAAACTATTAGGGCTGGATAGGCAAGTCATAGATGAGTTGGATGTGAGTCGAAATAGTTTTTTTTTCCTTGACAGAAATAGCACAAGTGCAGTCAATTTTCTGTTTTCTGTTATATGTGTTACTTGTTTGAGACATGTGTATGTCACTGATTTTACAAACACCCTTACAACAGATCAAGATATGTCTTACTCGAAACGGCATGAAACAGATAAATATACAGGGCATATAAGCGCAAAATGAAACCCATTGTTGAATGAATTCGGTCAGTAGTTGAATCTTCAAAACTGAAAAGAATTCAAAATATTAATTTAGGAAGAAAGGCCAGATTGTTCCCACTAGGACTTAAGTATGGAGCTATATTGACTGTTGGTTGTGATAATTAGAGGTAGTCCTCGTAGAGGCTAAAGTTCTTCACTTAAATCAGATGGATTGTTTTTCCAAAGAGTAAAACTGGGCCTTGCCTGACCAATGCCTGAGCTCCAATGCCTCCAAGCTATCTTTGGAAGGAAAGGTGAGACTTCGCATATTTGTGTTCTGAATTATTACACAGGTAAGAATGATTTTAGGCAGACAGAATGACATCTAGTGCTGTTAAGATAGAACCACACTGAACCCGAGTTTTGGGTTCCTGCATAAACCCTGGGTTTGAAATATTTAGCTGAAATGAAGGAAAATATTCACACACAAACCACGATTAATGTTTCATGGGAAGGCCAGGAATGGCTCTACCGCTGGTCGTTTCAGTGAAGAATTTCTTGTCACTCAGATCCCGTGAGCTTTCGTTGCTCCTACGGTCTGCACGTGTTACTAAGTTGGTTGTACCTTTTCTTCGAGTACAGGCTCTGATGGCAAGTGGTGTTTCAGGTCAAACTGAAACCACCGACTCCAGCTTCCATGTGTTTTTTCCAACCTTTTATATATATATATTTTCCAGTTTAAAATACTAGTACGAAGAGGCTCAGATATTGGCAGAAAGAATGACTAGAGGAAGTCACGTAGAAACGGTGACACAGTGGCCTGCTAAAATAGGGGACAGCGGACCGATCATCTCCAGGGCCTGTATTTCTTAAATTGTAGCGTCTATAGACATTCTGGAAAGGATCGTTTGGTTGGGATTTGCTCCCAAGTAGATTCCCAGAGACGCCTCCTTTGAGGCCACCACTGTCCCCTTTCCTCACCTGGCCTGAGAGAACAATGATTTTTAGTGTCTTCGCAGTAAATCCCCACTGATGACTACTTATTCGAGAGCAATCTGTTGATACTCTAATTATGTAGGTGGCGATAATCAATGAAAACACTCCATTCTTTATAAGGATTAAATCCATATTTTGAATCTTCCTTCAACCAACTGAATATTAATGTTAAAAAAAAACAGTAAAATTACCAAGAAAGAGAAATACATGAAGAAAATAGCATTCTGTCCACTGGTTGTCAGACGACCTGGTTTTCTCATCGTTTCCTTGTTTCCTTACAGGTTACAACTTGTTTCTTGTCGCTGCCCACGAGTTTGGCCACTCCTTAGGTCTCGACCACTCCAAGGACCCAGGAGCACTCATGTTTCCCATCTACACCTACACTGGCCAAAGCCACTTCATGCTTCCTGATGACGACGTCCAAGGGATCCAGTCTCTCTATGGTAACTCTTAATTTATCAGTTTAGAAACAGAATAGGTACAGGCACTTATTTTCAAAATCATTAGTGAATTTCTCATGACCAATATTACTGTCCTGGTTCTGTTTTTTTTTTTAACGTTTATTCATTTTTGGGAGAAAAAGGGGGTGTAGAGTACGAGCAGGGGAGGGACAGAGAGAGAGGGAGACACAGAATCTGAAGCAGGCTCCGGGCTCTGAGTATCAGCACGGAGCCAGAACCCACAAACCGTGAGATGATGACCTGAGCCAGAGTCGGATGCTTAACTGACTGAGCCACCCGGGCACCTCCTGGTTGTTATTAGAACCTAGAAAAACATACCCTTTTTTTCTTTTTTTTTCTGAATCAGACTACCTGCTCAAGTAGAAAGTGTTCTATTCTCCAAAGATTTTGCAGATTCTTATTTGCATTTTGTATTTTGATACCCTTAAGACACCTCTGCCATAAGGAAGGAAAATATTTAATTAATTCCCCATTTGGCCAATGAAGCAACTAAGTCCTGGAGCTTAAGTAAAGAATCTGCAGGACAGGGGCCAAGAGTGACAGTGAGGTCTTGACCGGCTTCCGTAAATCTTGGGCGTTCCTTCAGCCCCTTCAGTTTGCCACCATGGAAACCGTTCAAGCGGCCTGTGGTGACTTAACCAACATCTCCAGCGACTGTCGTAAGAATCTCCTCTTTCTTCCTTCCAAATTTTCAGCCACGTTTACAAAGTAATTAAACCTCTCCCGAAACAAGGACACTTGCCTGCTGTAAAGAGGGCTAAAGCAGGGCACCTGGGTGGCTCGGTCGGTTAAGCGTCCAACTTCAGCTCAGGTCATGATCTCACGGTCCGTGGGTTCGAGCCCCGCATCGGGCTCTGTGCTGACAGCTCAGAGCCTGGAGCCTGCTTCAGATTCTGTGTCTCCTTCTCTCTCTGTCCCTCCCCTGTTCATGCTCTGTATCTCTCTGTCTCAAAAATACATAAACGTTAAAAAAAAAATTAAAAAAAAAAAAAAAAAAGAGGGCTAAAGCCGCAGTGGAGGGTCGTCGGTGTAAACGCTTCTGAGCACAGAGCTCGGGACACTTCCTGTTTCCCCCTGGCACTCAAGTCTGCGGGGGCAGCCAGCGTGGGCATGGGCCAGCCTTTCTCCTTACTTCTCCAGGGTTGGGAGTGAGGCACTTGGTGGGGCAAAGGATGAACTCAGTGGGGAGAAGGCAGCTCAGAGTTGTCACTGTGCCCGGCACGCGCGTGAGCCGGGGGGGTGAGGGGGCCACACACTCGTGGCACGCGAGTGTGGCCGGGGGGCCTGGCTGGGCGTGCAGAGCGGTGCTGGGGTGCACTGGGGAGGCAGCCAGCGCGGACGGGACGCTGCCAGCAGGTGACAGCTGGGGCGAGGCTCCCTCGGGGATGACGAGCCACCAGGAGTGGCTCGAATGTGTCTCTGGGCAGCAGCCCGTCTGCAGCTGGGGCAAAGCCCACGGAGGGTGCCCTCCCGCAGCCCACCCATCCCTAACACCAGCCTCAAACCTGAACTTGTACTTGAGAAGGGTGTCCAGGGGTCTGGAAGGACGAGAGCAGGGGGAGCCGCAAGAGTGGGGGCAGGGAGCAGGGTCACATCGTGCGTGCATCATGACGCAGAGGCTGAGGACCTGTCGCCCTCCCTGGAGGGGACCCGCCTGCTGTGCGTTAGCGGAGTTGGGTCATCCGAGAGGCCATCCTCGTCACCTTCTGCCCTTTGTGTCACGACTGCAGGCCCGGGAGATGAGGACCCCAACCCGAAACATCCCAAAACGCCGGACAAATGTGACCCGTCCCTGACCCTCGACGCCATCACCAGTCTCCGAGGAGAGACCATGATCTTTAAAGACAGGTGCTCGTGATTCTACTTTGCACAACTTGCGGGTCACAGACGTTCATCAGCTAGACCCGTGCATTGCCGCACATCCAGGCAGATTTCCACACGTGAAGTTAACAGCGAAAATAAGACATCTTTGGGCAGTTTGGTTTTCTTCTTTTTCGGTTTTTGGTTGTTTTTTTTACGTGTTTCGGATGAAATGAATGACTGATAGATACACACCTTACTTTCCAATGGGGATTCTTGGCCTAACGCAGCCTCTCTTTATGACTTTGGTTACATTCGTTCCTGTAAAGATAACCAAGTAAATGTAGGTCGTCTTAAAAACACGCATTTTGAAATCAATCCCTGTATAAGTAAGTGGTTACAGTGTCCACGTGAATTCCTTTTGGTTTGGGAAGACTTTTTTTCTGGTAACGTATGTGGGAATTTGGGAGAGCGAGTTATTTAAAACCTAGACCTCCCTGTGGGGAGCGAACAATGAATTTTTAACTTCACCTTAGAACGTTGTTCTCATATGCTGATTTGTTAACTTGTTCATTTATTCATCCATCAATTAACCGATCCCTTATCTGTGGTCCAATAGCCTTCCTACCTCCCATAGTAGAGCTCTGGTTACACTGTAGCCCAGGCATTTTCTCAGGCATCTGCGTCTAGGCCCCAAAATCTTGGAAGACATAGTTTTTGTAACCCCGGGTTTCTTTCCGGAGCCTAACACAGCGCCTGGCGCATTCGCTCACCACTTGCACCATTTGCAAAACTGAACAAAGCGTGGCCGTAACTCACGAAGGCCGCGGGGCCTTCGAAGGTCTGTGAGATTTCAAACCTTCCTACTTTAGACAGCAGCTTTTCCAGCTGGCACGGAAGGGAAACGTCCACAAGTGAGGGGGATGATCGCCCCAACTTCCCTGTGTGGATGTGGAGACGGGGGCAGGGGGGCGGCTAGCAGGACCAGAAATATCTACACTTCAAGACTGTGACAGCAAACTGTGCGCTTCTCCTTTTCCGGTAGATTCTTCTGGCGCCTGCACCCCCAGCAGGTGGACGCAGAGCTGTTTTTAACAAAGTCCTTTTGGCCGGAACTTCCCAACCGCATCGACGCCGCCTACGAGCACGCCTCCCGTGACCTTATCTTCATCTTTAGAGGTAAGCCTTTCCCCAGTGAGGCAGGGAGGAGCCTGATGCTGCGAGAGCCGTAGCAAAATGACCCTCCTCCAAAGCACCCCAAAGAAGAACCCACGGTAACAAAACAGGAAGCCGAACGTACCTGGAACCTTTCTGCCAAGCGTCCCCAAATGCGACAAGTGAAAAGTCTGCGGTATTACTTATCGTTGCAAATCTACTGTTTGTTTTATAGCGATCCTGCCAGCTTTTTCTTATTTCCTCTTAGAAATTATTTGCTGAGCAAACCTGATCAGAAAAATGGGAAAAAATATTATCCATAATTCCCACTTCTGAAAAGTCAGTTTATTTCACTTCCTTACTTGTTTTAGTAGTTCTTCGCCATAGGTAGTGTATATTTTTGAATATTTATTGTCATAGCGTATGTACATTTTAATATTTTACTTGTTCCCTTGACATAAAATCACAGTTTTCCAAACTGCTACTCTGTCTTCGTGACCATAATCTGTAAAGGCTACAAGCATTCTACTAACATTGTTTCTGTTGTTTCACCATTATAATTAGCGCTCTAATAAAGTCACTTTTAAGAGAAGGATGTAACAACTTCCTATCTGGTTTAGTATTTGAGCTTTCAATCTAATGTACTGTTCCCACCGTTATTCACGAAGAAATCTCAACGTCCTTTTCACCCAACTCCAGATTAACATTCAAAGGTAATAAATAACCAATTAATGATGGGGTTTCATTGCTAATTATGCTCAGAATTAGGAAATTAGTATCTTAGATCCTGTTTTTGTTTGACAAATGCTCTTATTTCTATGCTTCATAAACATGGTGACCACAAATGCTAATTTATTTGTAAATGTATAAAATGAGTCTTTCTTTGTTAACGTACGTATCTACATAATGTGTCCTAATAGATTCCCTTGCATGATAAAACCGTTCTTTCACTTATTCTAGGCAGAAAATTTTGGGCTCTTAATGGTTATGACATTCTGGAAGGTTACCCCAAAAAAATATCCGAACTGGGATTTCCAAAAGATGTTAAAAAGATAAGTGCTGCTGTCCACTTTGAGGACACAGGGAAGACGCTCTTCTTCTCGGGAAACCAGGTCTGGAGGTATGGCCGCCATGTTTACTGATCTGCCTGGGGGCAGATACTGTGGCACGGATTTAATCGTCTCAGTGCTCTTGAAAACACACATGTATACACACAGTGCCCACCTCCTCGGAGCCGTTCTTTTCTCTCTTGGCCACTTGTTGTACCTCAGCCCTGCTGAAGCCCTCTTTTACTTGGACATCTTCGTTCTCACTGGTCTTTCTCCTGGGTCCTCTTCCTTGTCAGCTTGTAATTCACGGGCAGCTCCACCTTCTGTGGCCGGAGAAGACCCAAGAGCAGGTGGAGGAGAAGACTGAGAGAGAGAAGGCCACCCCTTCCTCGTGTCTGCCCACCCAGACGCAAGGGGAGGTTGGCCAGGAAGCTGCTAGGCCTACGATTCTTGAAGTCAGCCCCTTTTTGAAGGACAGGTGGAGTTAGAATATTTAGAACGTACGTAGATATCAAGGCAGCTTTGATACTGGCAACATTGAAGATTCTAGAGCCAGATAGATATATAGATATAGATATAGATATAGATATAGATAGATAAGTAGATAGATGAAATATATATATTTCATATATATATATATATATATTTCATATATATATATATATATATATATATATATGATTTCAGGATGTCTTTGGTTGGCTAGGGCATGCCTATATATATATATATATATAGAGAGAGAGAGAGAGAGAGAGAGAGAATATTCATATCTCACAGGGATCCCATACTTAAAATGTTTAAATCAGTAGCTCTACTTTATCTGGACTCACATGTGCATGCACACACACACACACACACACACACGCATTCCCTGTATGTGTCCTCTTTGCCGTTTGACTTCTGTATTTCTGACAGTGACATTCACTACTGTCTAAAGTTCTCCTAGTGCTGCCATGCCGGTCCCCATGCCCAACACAAGGTCTGTGGTTCATTGAGGGAGTATCACTCACCAGATCACAAACACATCGTGCTCTCATCCCCCCTTTCGGCTGGAGGGTCTTTCCCTGCATCTCTCCCTTTTGAAACTCTACCCACTGTTTCGAATTAACCAGAAATACCGTTTAACCTCAAAGTCTTTCTGGAACCCTTGAGGCTCTCTCCCTCCTCATGTACTCTCATGGCACTTTCTGCATCCTTGTCACGATGCCTAGCTTCTGTTGCTTAGTGTTCTGGTGTGCCCAGGTCCTAGCCGTCTCCACAGGTCAGCGGCTCTGGTCTCTCACCAATCGGAACGTCCCTCAAGGACAAGAGACTCATCAGCAACAGTAACAGTAGTACATGATGGACGGCCGCTCTAGGTTGACTTCAGGATGTGTGTGGTTGGCGGGGGTGCCCGTGCAGGGGTGGCGGATGCTGAACCGTAGTTATGGGGGGCAGCGCTGTGCTCCCCTCCCTAGCGTCAGTGCCATCATGTGCCCCTGTGACTTTTTAGTTACCGAAAATGCACGTCCAATATCCTTGCGTCCCTCACTGCAACTTAGTGAGTTGTCTCACCCACGGTTGGAGATCAGGACACAGTTTTTCAGGGCACAAGCATGGATTTATTTCTCTTTAAGAACCCCTTCCTAATAACCCACTTTTATAACAGATATGCCGTTTGGGAGATGGAGACGAGCTGGTAACTGTCTTTACAAAGATGGCCTTTGCCCAGTCAGCAAATACTCAGGAAACACCCACCGCGCACTCCGTATCGTAATTACTCATTTGAAAAGGCTCCCGGATATTTTTTTTTATATGAAATTTATTGACAAATTGGTTTCCATACAACACCCAGTGCTCATCCCAAAAGATGCCCTCCTCAATACCCATCACCCACCCTCCCCTCCCTCCCACCCCCCATCAACCCTCAGTTTGTTCTCAGTTTTTAACAGTCTCTTATGCTTTGGCTCTCTCCCACTCTAACCTCTTTTTTTTTTTTTCCTTCCCCTCCCCCATGGACTTCTGTTAAGTTTCTCAGGATCCACATAAGAGTGAAAACATGTGGTATCTGTCTTTCTTTGTATGACTTATTTCACTTAGCATCACACGCTCCAGTTCCATCCACGTTGCTACAAAGCGCCATATTTCATTCTTTCTCATTGCCACGTAGTACTCCATTGTGTATAGAAACCACAACTTCTTTATCCATTCGTCAGTTGATGGACATTTACGCTCTTTCCATAATTTAGCTATTATTGAGAGTGCTGCTGTAAACATTGGGGTACAAGTGCCCCTATGCATCAGCACGCCTGTATCCCTTGGGTCAATTCCTAGCAGTGCTACTGCTGGGTCATAGGGTAGGCCTATTTTTAATTTTCTGAGGAACCTCCCGGATATTTTAAAGGCGCCTAAAATTTTAATACTTTTGTCAGTTTTGGAAGGCGTCCTGATACCCTTTGAGTCATTTTTAAGAGGATTTCTAAGCAATACGACCCACTGAAGAGGTCCTTTCCCTCTTTCCCTCGCCACACAGCTATGATGACAGCAAGCACGCCATGGATCAGGACTCCCCCAGGCCGATCGAAGAGGACTTTCCAGGGATCGGTGATAAAGTGGACGCCGTCTACGAGAAAAACGGTAACGAGTTCCATCCCACGGACCCTAACGGGGGGCTTCCGCACCCCTCCTAATCATTTCTCACACAGGAGTTTTATCCGGGACTTAGATGTGCCAGTAAACGTGTGGCAGGTAGGGAATTACTGTGACTACTCACACAGGCAGCGAACGAAACGTAACACGCTTAGTTAGAATAAATGAAAACGGTGCTTAAATTACTGCGAATTCTCCAGATAAAGGGTGCCGAACTTGAAACGTTATCTTGAATTGTGCTTAACCGCGCCAAGAGGCAAAGATTATTGCCATGATTTAAATCAGGGGCAGAGTGGGGTGTCGTTTATAAGGAAAACGACCCCAAGCACTATATTGTTGTTTTTGCTTTAATCTTGAAAACGGGTATTTTTCCCCACTTAAACAACTAATATCGACGCGTGAAGCATCCACACTGGAGCTCATGGCAAGGTGACGATTTCAAGGTGACCACTCAGGAGACCCGGGAAACCTCGTACATTTTCTCCTCCCTGAAACTATCAGCAATGTGGTAAAGCATTAGAAGGGTTTAAGCATAAACGTTGCCATGTTAAAAAAAATGGGACCCCACAGGTTGCACTTTTAACGTGAGCTGGCATAAACCCTTATTGTTTCCAGACGGAGAAATTTTCTTTTTGGTCTTTTTCTTACAGGTTACATCTATTTTTTCAACGGGCCCATCCAGTTTGAATACAGCATCTGGAGTAACCGTATTGTTCGCGTCCTGCCAGCAAATTCCCTGTTGTGGTGTTAAATACTGTTGTTATTTAAATCCTGGAGAGCATTTGAGATAACACTTCCAGTGATACTGGGTGTGGGGGACGACGGGGTGTCAGGGGAAAGCTTCGTTCCGTGAACAGGCGTCAGTAACTTATCTTTGAATGGGTGGGATGTGTATAGCTAGACGTGGCTGGAACCACAGTGAATCTTCAAGTGATGGAACGGATCCTCTGTAAGGATCGCCTCATTGTTGTGCACTGCAGAAGTCGTACTCAACAGTGCTTCCCGCAGCAGAAATGGGACATATGGGGTGTCAGAGACAGTTAGCATCATTTTTTAAAATATATTTGTAAGGAAACTTTGCAAAGGTGTAGAAGTAAATCATAGTTACGTAATTAATGAATCATCTTTATGAAAAAGCATCAAAGAGTATGAAAGTGGAATTTGCCAGGGGCGTAAGGCACCAAGAAAAGACAAAAACCAGAGGGAACTATCTGTCATAAAGATACTGTAGGGCAACTTTCCAAAGAAGCCATTTTGGGTTTGCACTGACAACATCTGAATGTACATGGCCCCGTTCATAACACTAGGATGTATCAAAGTCACTAAAGAGGAGAGACAGAGGCCAAGGCTAAGGATGATACATGTGCCTGTGGGTCCTGTTTAATTTTCCCTTTGACCGTGATTCCAGAGCTACTGTCAAAGAAGGCGTTTTTTGCCTGTTATAGAAGATAAAGAGAGACAGTTTCTTTTTGTATCCAAACATTTCAGGTCTCTCAAAAATATCAGAGCATTAAAATTCTTATCACGATGATCTAAGGCCATGGTATCACTCTTTCATAACTCATCTGATTAAGACTCAAAGTCGTATTTTAGCCCTATTTCGCCCCGATAATTGTTTTAATTGTCCAGTTTACCTTGGATGCACAGGCTATGTTCCGAAGATAGAGACTCGAACATATCTTATAAACTGGAAGTATGCTAAAACGGACACATCCAAAGTAAAAGCGTTCTGCATTCAACACGACCGCAGTCTTCTTGAGGGTGCGAACTAGCTTTCTCTCTCCTTCGTTCCCATTCCTGTGATCCCTCAGCACGTTTCCCTGCCTGGCACAGAGTTCACACTGAATATAGGAATGACCACCGAGGGAGGAACATCTTGTTCACAGAAGTTCAGGCAAAGAAAATAAAGTGTATTATATTTGCAGAATGTGTCAGGAAGCGTCTATGTTGTTTCTAATAAAAAACATGTTTTGAACAGAGAGCAGTGTATTTTGCCTTTCGGTGTAATTTTAGGCTTTACTCACACAAAGAGGGTCCTTTTAAATCATTCCTGTTTCTTGCCCATCTCTCGGTGAATGTAGTTCGCTCGTTGTTTTTGTTTTGTGTGTTTGTAGGGAGACTCAATCCAGAATTTAGAATGAACTGTCCCAGGCTGTGTTAACAAGATCCCTGGCGGGGTTGGTGGGCGGGCAGCTCCCTGCGTGGAGCGCAGCTTCCTCGGACTCGCCCTGCTGAGAGCACTGTTGGGAATGAAGTGTGAGGGTCCCTGGATCTGGAGCGAGGAAGACAGAGTTCTGCCACTTTCTCTGCCATGACCCCTGGGGGGGACCCTAAACAAGTCCTTGAACCTCTTGGGGCCTGACTGTCGTGATGTCTACCACGAGACCGGTGCCACTTGGTGAGGCTGTGGGAATACGGGGACAGGGGCCTCTCAGGAGGAGGGCAAACACTGCCGTCCCCAAACATTCGGTAAGGGTCCACTACAGGTCAGGCAGCCGAGACGTTGAGACTGACAAGAAAAGCTTGCTCCCTACCCCCTGGAGAACTTATATCCTACCGTGGAGGCAAAACGATCAAAACTCAGTAAGTTAAATGATTTTAGGAGAGCATGACCGGTGGCTGCGGGTGCAGAAGCAATGCTGGCTATTTCCTCCCAGGGCGCCCCTCAGAGTCGGACTCCATTTTGTCTTCCTTGACTGCGCCATAGGGTTCCTGATTTCTAAGGCTTGCTATCGGAGTAGAACATGCCCGTTCATCCATCTGTTCATCCACCTGTGTATCCATCTGTCCATCCATCCATCCATCTGTCCATCCGTCTATCTGTCCATCCATCCATCTGTCCATCCATCCGTCCATCCTCCCCTCTCTCCCTCCCTCCCTCTCCCTTTCCCTCCTTCCATCCACCCAGTAAATCTCACTTGAGCACCTCTGCTGTGTCAGGAACTTCAGTAGATGCGGTGGATACGATGCAGAGTAGAACCTTATTATTTTCTTGGGGCTCACAGTCTGGTTGCTGAGATGGGCATTAATCAAATAAGCATGAAATACAACTAAGATACACGCTGTAAAGAAAAGACACACGGCCCTCAGAGACCCTCCAGGAAGAGGGATTTTACCTACTGTATGGATGGGGCAAGGGGCACAGGAGGGAAGCTCGGGGAAGTCCTCCCCGTGGAAGAGACGCCCAAGAGCATCCAGCACGAGCATCTCTGGGGTGGCGAAGAGACTCAGGGAAAGGGCCCCAGGTCAGCCCTCCAGACTAAAAAGGACTTGTTGGAGCCCAGTAGAGAGTCACGGGGGTGTTTATGATGAGTGGCGCAGCCCGCAACGGGGAAACTATACATACCAAGGAGCCCCTGGATTCCACCCTGTTCCTCCTACTTTTCCCGAAGCTACGGAGGAATCTGCACGTTTCTCTGTGACAAACATACAAGCAAGCAAACCGAAAGTTTCTGGAGTGCTAAGGCCTGTTAGTTGAAAAAACAATACAGGGAGGTCATTCTAAGGATCAGCATATGACTCTCTAGTTCTTATAATTTAGCCAGTTCGTGGAAATCCTGACTTGTTGAGCACATGGGTGCATTTTCAACATTATTCTGGAAGAAGGTGGGCACCTGTCTCCGTAAGAAGCTTCGAGGTCTCTCCTGGTGGCCTCTCTCTAGTCCTGGGCCAGTGGATTGCCCTGGTGTGGTTCAAGGCCACTCACTGCCCCCGGACTCGGTCTTCAGCAGATGACTCCGCGCTGGGGGACACTCCAGCTCCTCTCTGAATATGAAAGGCTGCTTTAGAGAGTTCTTCTCTGATGTGTTCCTCAGGCCAGCAGATAGCATCACCTGGGAACTTGCTAGAGAAGCACATTCTGCACCACCCTAGACCTGCCGCACGAGGGACCCTGCCTGGGATTCAGAAATCCATGTGTGAGTAAGCCCTGGGGTTCCACGGCCCTCGGGAAGTACTTAAGGAAGCACTCTGAGCAGCGCTTCTGAGAGATTGCGTGACTGTTGCTGGGGCTCCCAGCTTCCTGGAAAGATCTTGAGATCAGTGTTCTACCCCTCTTCCAGAAGATTCATGGTGCGCGCTGGCATATGAAAGGCTATAAGTGGTCCTGTGGAGAATAAACTGTTTAAGTTTGTGGAACAAGATTTCCCAAACATATCTGAACATGCAAGGTCATTTTCTTTCTTTCCCTTTCATTTTTAAAGAGAATCTTTAACTTGATTTCAGAAAAAAACTTCCTCATTTGCTTGTATGTTTTCTCTTCTCTAGATTAGATAGAGAGCTAGATGATAGATAGATAGATAGACAGACAGACAGACAGATGATAGATAGATGGGTAGATACATAGACACAAATAGATACAGACCTACTATCAGGATTATTTCCCAACTCCTGTCTCTGCTCCAGTCTCAGTTCCAAATTCCCAATTTGATTGGTGTTACTTGGATCAGTGTCCTTCCGTTGTGGCCAGGTCATCAAATCCAAATACCAAATGTCTCTTTGGAGCTTACCGATGGGGGTAAGCGTGGTATTCAAGAGAAGCTCGTTATGAGTTGGGCAGTTGGTCCTTGTAGGATCTGCTGTAGAATATGTTGGCTAAAGCACAGAGAGCCGGCTTGTGCACACAGATATCCGTGAATGCCGTGAGGAACCGAAGCGACTTTTTCTTGAGAAGCAATATCACGTCCACAAACGTTAGAGGCCGAGTAAGAGCTACCGTCCAACATCACTCAAGTGGCCTTGCGGCTAGTGAGACTCTGTGTAGCACATAATCGGGGGGCAAGTTTGCAGAACCTCTTGACGTGAATCCGTAGGCCAGACGGTTTTGAAACCGGAAAACAACCTGATTTTAGGGACTCATCACGAGGCGGTGGGATTTACAATAGTTCCACTAGGTGGCACTGACAGTACTCTTTCAAAGACTGTAATTGGATTAAGTCACCAAAATAGTGCTGTGTTGTTTAGTGTGGGGATGAGAAGCACGGCCAAATCACCGATGGTTTAATTCCTGACACAATGCCATCGATTTTGGATAAGGTTTGTGCCCCTGTCATGGACTCCCTCAGCTACAAGGCTTCCTTCAAGGAGATGGGAGTCAGAGTGGGGTGTCCTGCCAAGCCACTGAGACTGTGGCCAACGCTTGGAGCCGGGACTTGTGAGTCACCACAGGCCTCGGAGGGTAGACTGGAAAGCGAACCACAAAAATACACAACGTTCGCAGAACACGGAGCTGCCCGCTAAAGAGGAAACAAAGCAGCCGGCAGCAAAGAGGAAGAAGTCCCCAAACCGCTGGGCCGACCACCTGGGACAATCACTTCTCGGAGGAAGAGAATGCTTGAGGTTTCCAAAGTTTCCTTCTCCCACGTGACTTAGTTTTTCTCATTTTTTTGGCCTTTTCATACCCGATGTGCCGGAGCGTGCCAAATGCTGATCTAGAATTCCTCACTGCTCATAGAGCACTTTGATTCCACCTGATGGGCAGAATTATGCCCTAAGACTACATACTCAGGGAAGGAAAATGTGCATATGTTTAAAATTCATTATAACCCACTCTGGAACCAATCTTTCCATGATGTCACCACACGTCAACGGAACAAGAAACATCGTTAAGTACGCGGTATCCAGCCAGTTGCTGAGCGTCTGAAGTCTTGGTTGTAACGGGGCTGGGTTCACACGGATCCGCCTGCTAAATGTTAATAGTTGTTCAGGAATGAAGATATTACGGTTCCTGTTTGTTGACCTCCACGTTGAGTTCAAGACATCATCCAAGCTTCCCTAGCTATGTCCCTACCTCCTAGGCCAAAAAGACTTAAAAAAATCAGTAATGAAAGTGTGTTTTCATTTATTTGTTTTTTCATTATTATTATTATTTTTAAAATAGTTATTTAGGGGAAAGCACAAGTGAGGAGGGGCAGAGACGGGGACCGAGGATCCAAAGCCGGCTCTGTACTGACAGCAGAGGGTCCAATGTGGGGCTCAAACTCATGAACCACGAGATCATGACCTGAGCCAAAACCAAGAGTCGGACGCTTCACCGACCGAGCCACCCAGGCACCCCTGTGGCCCTTCCGGTTCTATCTGAAAAGGACTTACTTTCTGTGGTTAAAGGCATGGACCTTCCGGGTCGTATGATTTAGCCCGCCTGTGCCTCAGCTGGCTGGGTCCCCAGTGGCTTGTGCTGGCAAAGCGATGAGAGGGGAAAAAGGATTCTGAGAGCTCTAAGTACCTCTGAGCACATGGGGTACTGTGTGTATGCTTATGTTGGCTCTGTTTCTGGAAAGTCCTGGTCTGGACCATTTCAAGCTGAGCTGCGGGCCTGGACACCGAACAGAATCTTCGCCTCCAGCCACGCTCACTTTTCGGAGTCCACTCATCAGGCTTTATCCCTTAATAAGTAAGATCCCTGCTAAGTAGTTTGTTCCCAGTTTCACAGGGAACTTATAAACTGATGTATGGCTTGAGTAACAGCAAGATAAAATGAAGGCCAAGGAAGCAGGGCCACGCGGAAGTGAAATGCTGGGCCATATTTTACAGCAGCAGCAATGGAAGCAGGCTATTTGGGCGACACACGGACTCAGGACTTTCTGTAGGATTAGCTGGCGAAGGAACTCATAAGTCAGCTATTTTCCTAGAATTGCGTTATGCACTGTGTACACGTGTTTTGTTTCCGTTTGATGTTTTACAGTTAAGTTTGAAACATTTCCTAAAACCTTCCAATGCGGCCAATTTGGGGGTGGGGGGATATGACAATATTGTGTGTCCTTTGTTTACCGAAGATGAAAAAAATTAGAGGAACCGGCTAGATCATCTGATTCAAGTCTGTCATTTTACAAATGAGAAACTGAGGCCCGGAGGGAAAGAATGGTCTCTCCAAGATCATACAGTTGTCTTGGAGACTTTCCATAGAAATCATCACCGCCCTGTCTCTGTTCGGCTTGTCAATTCCCCCGCCTTCCGTGGGCCAGCATACTATGTGTGGAGACAGCCACGACTCGTCAAAGCTCACGAAACACACTTCTTTCTTCCGGAAGGAGACCAGTAACGCGATGTTTCAAGGGGAGCTGTATCTATGTGACTTTGGGTAATTGTCCGGGCCAGATTCTCAGCCTTTGTGGCTCATCATCTCCCCACAGCCGAGGTCATTTGACCTTGACTGACCTTGGTCAGGAGCGATTGAGGGAGAGCCAGTTCAGCCTCCTGGGACCCAGCAAAATATTTTCTCTGCCAGGACAACTCTGGCTTTGCATCCAATTTTGACAACTCGGTTTTTGTGTTCTTCTTGAGTTGGGGTCCCTACTTTGGCTGCAAACTGTACCCCTCTTCACTCCCCATACCATAGTCCCCACTTCTCAATACTCTGTGCCCAGCGCATTCTGTTTGTGATGTGCCAGACTCGGGTTGCTCAAGTTCTGGTCCTTGCCTCCACCCTGAGGTTGGGTCCCCCAATTTATCAATGAGGGGTTGGCCTTTTCCTTCGGTGAAGACATAAATACTGAGAAAAACACATACACCTGTCTCAGCTTTGTTTGGTCCGTCCTGAACGTCTTAAATTTTTCGTCCCCCTCTTGCTCTCTGAGGCCAACTCAGCTTCTTCACAAGGAAAATAGCTGTCAGCTCCAAAGACCTGCCCCTGCTCGATGCTCGGGCACGCAACCTGGAGCCTCACTCTGGACAGCGTCAGCACAAAGCTGATCACAACCTTTGCTCCTCCCAGCTATCAGTGTCGGCTCCTAGAACTATCCAGAACTATCCAGGTTCTCTGATGCCCTCATGACCACCTTAAGCCTATACCTGTCTCTGACATCTGTGAGAGCCTCTCTTTCTAGCAGATTCTTTTCTCTCCCTCTCTGTGGCTTTGTTTTGCACTTCAGGAAACCTCAACCCATAGGTACGGACACCCGACCCTATGGACCATCCCCACCCACTGTATGCAGCAGCCAGCACTCGGGACAAACACATCGAGGGGCCCACCCTGGTTGAACAGGCCAGTGCAGGAGCCCATCCAGGCCATGGCAGCGGGGAATTCAGGGGACCCATGATCTAGAGCAATTCTGTGCAACAAGAAATAAAACACAATTCACATACATAATTTTAAATTTTGTAGTAGCCATATTAAACAAATTAAAAACAGATAAAGTGAGATTTCACGATACATTTTATTTAATTCAATATATCTAAAATATTGGTATTTCAAATATAGTTAAAATTTTTAAAAATTAATGATGAGATATTTACATTGTGTTTTTCGTATGAAGTCTTCGGAATCCAGTGTGTATTTTTACACTTACAGCGCATCTCAGTCCTGATTAACCGCATGTCCAGTGCTCAGTAGTCTAGTGGCTGTGAAAGAGACACGGCAGGAAGTGTGTGGACGCAGGAAGGCCACGTGGCCGGCACCGTGGAAGACTGTGGCCTCACTGTCCATCCTTTCAGTTTCTCTCCTCTATTAGCTGCCTGCTGTCTTCCAAGTTAGATTTGTGATTCCGCATCTAATCCCAACTGATGAGAGCCCTCAGCTCCTTTGTCCAGTTTGTCACCCCAGCCTACCAACCTTTTGCTCTTCCCAAGGTCCCGAATGCAGAGGGGCTGTTGGAGGGACCTGCACAACCATGGGAGTATGAAGTCCCCACCTCTGGAGGATGAGTGGGTGAGGGGAACGCTGTACCGGGGAGGCCAGAGCTGGTGCTGTAACGGGTACAGGTACCATCTATGAAACTGTGTGCACCCAGGCAGTGCCTAACCCACCCGGGATCCTGGTGCACAGCCCGAAGGGAGACTCGGCCTCTCGGGTCTCAGCTATAGAGCACATCCCGTCGTAAATGAGGTTGTACTCACAGTACTGGACGTTGATACTTTTCCAGCTGCCAAAGCTGTTGAAGTGTTTCACGTGTGTTCGTTTACTTACTGTCACAGAAGTTCCGTTTCCCTTCCTACTTTAGAAGTGAGCAACCAAGCACAGAGAGGTTAAGGGCCTTGTTCTTAGTCATACAGCTGTTGGGGGAGGCTTGGGACTTAAATCCCGGATATTCAGACTGAAACAAGGCCTGCTCTGACCCTCCGTGGACCCCCAGGCACGTAGCAAGGACAAGCACCAGGCTGCTACTTGAACACCGGGGAAGACCGGGTGGGGGTGGGGGTGGGCCGTGGGCGGCGGAGTCACGACTCCCGCTAAACCAGAGACGCGGACGTGGAGCTCATGGTCAGAGCAGGAACTGAAGTCACGCTTTCGGATTTGCAGCCGCGATTTGTAAGCACTTCCTGTTCCCACAACGTACAGGCCACTTCTCTTCGGTCTGGTTGAATGAGTGTTTGTGTATCTGCTCTCCTTCTTGAGGATCTGAAATTCCATTTCAAAACTGCCAAGAAGGAGCACTATGGAATTAACAATAAAAACATCCATCATCCACTTCTCTACAGTCAGAAGTCCTGCCTCCCTTTGGTTCTGGGCAAAGTGAGGGTTGTTCCTACGGTGGTGGAGACCGACTGGTGAACAATCGTGCAGTCTATACGGAGAGCGGATGTCCGCACAGAAACGACTAGGCAGACAAAAGGCAAGAGTATCCAATAAGGATTTATTATTATTTGGCCATTATTTGTCTGTGAAATATGTCTTAAGGCTTATTGGAGGAAATAGGTTTTGTTTTTTGTTTTTTTTTAACTAGATGTGTTATTTAGGCTAGTTTCAAATCTGATCTGTTATTTCCTAGATCTATCCTAGGGGAAAGACCCAGTGGCTTCTAACTGCACAGAGATGAGCCGGTCATGAAGGATTTCTCCCAAGGAGGGGTAAGGACTCGATGGGTTGACAGAGACGCTGACTCTGGGATATGGCCCACCTAAGACTCAAACCCTGTTGAGCCCTCAGGACGGGCACAGACGGGGGCTGTTAGCATCTGGTCCTTTACTAAACCCGTATCTTCCCGCACCCACACAGCTCAGCCATGCCCCGTGACCCGTCCGCTGAAGCACAAGGCGGTCACGTTTTCCAACCACGTGCCCGTCTTTATTTGCGCACCGGGAACTCAATCAACTGAGCACTCATGACATAGCCCAGAACACCAAATCCGGAGTCTAATCCCATTGTCATAAAACCATGTGGAGTAGATGTAGTCATTCCATAAACCGCACATTCACACGGCCTCGCCCTCAGTTACGGCACGGGGAGCCTGTCCAGCGCTGCCGGGGGGATGTGCTGGCCCATCTCTGTGCCCGTCTCCAGCCTTCGATTCCTTAATCCCACCTCCCTGGGAAGAGAAAGAAGAAGGTGTTTCCCTTGGCGGTACAATCACTGATGAGTCTTTACGTGCTGAAGAAGAGCTAAGGCTTTGGTGCCGGGGGCAGAAACACACCCGGCAGGAGCCTGGGTTTTACACCCGCTGAATGCCTGTTAGTGAACACGAAATCACAGCAATCAGAGTTGAGTCACGCTCGGCAAGGCCCTCGCTAGATGCCCTCCAGACTACCTGTCACCCACATTTCTTAGAGTAAAATTCAACTTCGTTCCTCTTCTGCGGTAACTCTGTGTACATAGCCGACTTCTGCTTTACTGAGGCTGTTGGTGTATTTCTCAGACAGCAGTTGCAATTAGGTTTGGATGTAAACCTGAGCCAAGCCACCCAAGCGAGGAGTTCAGGTAAAAAGTGACAGAAACATAATTAGTCAATCATGTGAATTGATGTGCAGGTTGGAGTCACAGAATATCAGGTTATTTTTAAAAAGAGGGTTTGGACAGCCGTGCACAGTAGGTGAATAAAGCCCCCTGACCACAGGGAACACAGTTGGCGCTCGAGGGGTGAGGAGGATGGAAAGTAATGTGTCCCTGGAATTGATTGGGCCAGTGAGTCTTTACCCAGCTGCTCCCTGGGGCCCTGGAGCTGTCACGTAATGTCCAGGCAGTCACCAAATTCAGACTAGACACAGGTGCTTATGGTTTTATGTGGCACTGAGCAGTTTCAGTCCTTATCTGCAGCAGAGGACAGCAACTTCAATGTGTCTTCCCATGGGCGCTGGTCCCCATGGGCGGTGGTCCCCATGGTCGCTGGTCCCCATGTCTGCTGGTCCCCAAGGGCGTTGGTCCCCAAGGGCGGTGGTCCCCGTGGTCGCTGGTCCCCATGGCCACCATCCCAAGGACGATGGTGAGTTGGGGACTGGATAACATCATTTTCAGGCCAGGGCCAGTCGAATCCGGCCGTCATTCTACTTGTGCGAGAATCAGACTGACTGCAAAGCCTCCCAGGCTCCTGGCTCAAACTCGGAAAGACCTTCGTATATGTTGTGTGTATATGTAGGCTCAGTGGCCTGGAGGAGGGGCTCGCTCCCAGGACCCGGGGGGTCCTGGGGGTGGAGGGCATGAGGGCCCTGGAGACTAGAAGGCCTCTGTTCTTTGCAGCTCTTTATCCTCCTGGAGACAGCTGTGCCCAAATGACACCTGGGAAATGCATCTGCCCAAAGTCGGACAGATTCAACGGCACAGAAGTGGAGAGTGTTGTCGGGGGCGTGTTGTGTGTGTGCACTCGGCAGGGGAGGTGCTGGGAGCGTCTAGACCACAGCGTGGGCCACAGGAGGGGTGCGTACATCCTACATCCTCCGCAAGCTAAGGGCTTGGCTCCATGCACAGGGGAGGTCAGCGTCCATCCCGGGAAGTTAATGTTACGCTATCTCGCTCTGATGAGTTAGCCTCTTCCTCCCACAGTTAACCCAAGTTTTCCTCAGGTATCAGACCCTGACCGATAGGAAGGAAGAGAAACACAGCGAGCCCACCCACTGCATTTCGGGCTCATTTACTTGACAGAAGAGCACCTGGTGTATTGCCCACAGTGAGAAATATTCTGACCTTTCTGTCTCCAGTCCTGCAAAACCTGTTTCTGGAAAGCCCGCTGACTCTCGAGTGGGCATCTCGTGGTGACAATGAATTAGGACGAGTTTTGTTACTGCATCATGGCTGAGCCAAGACAAACTGGACCGAGACGATACGGCCCTGGAACAGGCTGAAGCTTGTACCTCATTTGTAGTGTTACAAGTGACCAATTTGGGAAAAAAGAAAACCAAGGTACAGCATAAGCCAGTTTTATTACAGAGATATGCTTTAAAGCAAATGCTTCACGAATAACCCAGACACTCGTGCTCCATGCTGCGTCTCTTGTGGCAGTCCACATACCTGACCTACCAGCCCGGAAGCCTTAGGATAGATCACATATGCAGTCAGTTAACAATCACAACACGGTGCAGTCAATTAACCACGGCAACGCATTGCAGTCAATTAACGAAAACGCATTTTGTACGTTATGCGTACTATGTACTGTATGCTCCTAACGAAGTCCGCTAGAGAAGAGGAAACGTGGTTAAGACAACCCTAAAGAAGGAAAATACGTTTACAGTCCCGCGGGTGTATTTGCCGGAAGGCGGTACAGCCGGGCTGGGCGGGGCTGGGCCAGACACTGCGCATGAGCAGAGGCGCCCGCACGGCCCGCCCGCACGTGTAGTGGTCGCCGGGCGGCGGCAGCCCCGGACACCCCGACCGGGGAGCCCCGGAGGACCCCCAGTCGGGGAGGACCCGGCCCCCAGCGTCTCCGGGCCTGACCTCCCCTGGGAACCGGCCCCTGCAGCCCAGGCCCCTCCTCCCCGGTGCGAAGGGTCAGCGCACAGGACCCCCGCGCTCCCGGACCGGTAAGGTCTTGTGCGGACGGAGTGGGGAGGGGGCGCGGTTGGGAACCACGGCCTTGTGGCTTCTGCCGTCAGCACTTACAGAAAGAAGAGCGTAGAAGCGGACCCGTGCCGTTCAAACCCAGTCCTTCCAGGACCGCCTGTGTACGCCTGTCTGGCGACCCTCCGGGACGCCCCTCTCGTTCCAGGGGCCAGCCCTCCTGGAGGAGCGCGCCGGGGCATTCAGCAGTCTTGCTGGCACACCGGCCTTCACGCAGCAGGACGGTGCCTGACCCTCCAGTCTGCTCCTCGGACCCCACGCGCCCCGTAGTATTTATCCCTCGTTTGTCCTCTGCCCTTGTGCTCTTGGCACAAAGCGCGCTCATGTCTGCCTCGGGGTCCTTGCACCTGCCGTTGCTCCGTGGAGCCCAGTCCCCTGGTTCTTCGCACTGCGGGCGGGTCCCGGACGGGCCACCCTGTCCCCTGCCCGCCTGGTCTGTCACATCGCAGCCCCGGCACCCGTGCAGGGCCGTGCGCCCTATCGGTCCACCAGTGGATTGTGCGTTAGGGAACCTGGGCCACCGTCCTGCTGATCAGCTGTGAGCCCTGAGGAAACGCACTTTGCCCGTTAGGGCAGCGGTCTTACCTGGGAGGGATGGAGGGCGATTCCCCCACCGCTCTGTGCACCATCCGGGAGGCCCCCTAAGGCACGTGTGGAGGGCGGGGCATCGGTAAGAGGGGGCCTCCCACCCAGCGCCACCTCGGCACGGCCCACACGGTCCTGAGAGACGCAGGAGGGAGGGGGCCGGCGTTCGTCGCGCGGCGAAGGGACGATTCCACCCACTCCTTCCAGCCTCCGTTGCCCCACCAGGGAGTCACAGGCCAGGAAGAGTCCAGTTCTCCTGGCCTGACCCCTCGGCCACCCCGGGCCCGAACCGACGCTCAGTTCCACAGCTGGGTGACCCCGGGGAGCGGGGAGCAGAGCCGCTCTGCACGAAGGAAGGCTGCGTTTTGCTTCTGGAAGGGGGAAGGATGTTTGCAGGCAAACACAGAACATCCAACCGGAGCGCCGTCCTCTGCCCGCGACTGCTGGCGCGGGGAGGGGGGGGTCTTCGCGGCCGCCCCACGGACGCGGGTAGCGCGCACCCCCCCCCCCCTCCAGGGCAGGGTCCGTTCACCAAGTCTGTTGACCTTTCGACCTTCACAAGATTCCCGTTTCTGGAGAACACTTAGCACACAGCGAGCTGCGAACCGGCCGAGGGTCCGTCCTACGTCCCGCGTGTCGTCTGACTTTGGCGGTAGTTGTGTTGCTAAGCCCCCTTACCCTGGAGAAAACCGCAGCTGACACAGGTGATAGGCGCGCTGGCCAAGACGGGAGGGAGGACAGGCTACCGACGGCGGCAAGGAAGCAAACGGCCGCGGAAAGGAAGTCTGAAAAGCAAACTGACCCTCAGGTGAATCCCCTCGGTGGCTGGTCCGGTGGACCCCGCGTCCGTGGCCTAAGGGACGTCCCGGGTTGTGAAAAACACCTGGGCTGTGCGTGGGGCCCTTCTGTAGACAGCAAGTCTCCGTGCACAGAGAAGACCGGGTTATCTTGACTCTCGCACATAGAACAGACGGAAACGTTAAGTAAAAGCAACACGTTTTAGACGCATCTGGGGTTCACGTGAAGATAAGGCCCTCGGGGGCCGTCTGTCCCTTTGCGGGTCGAAGGTGGTGGAGTCCCGGTCCCAGCCTCGGTGCCACCTGGCCGGGCTGGAGGGAGTCGGAACCTGCCTCTCGCCGCGAGACTGTGACTCCTTCCCGGGAGGTGACACTGCCGGGCTGGACGTGCCCACCTCAGGGACACCTCGCGTGTCACTCGCGTTCCTAGAAGGCGGGCCTGGGGAGGGGCCAGAGGCATCCGGGCAGAACCAGTCGGAAACGGACAGAATCCAGGTCCTTTGGGAACCCAGGCGACCCTGCCCTGTGCGCTGGCCTTCACAACTAACAGCCGTGGTCTCGCTCCTTGCTGCATCCCCGCGGGGGACAAACCTTCTAAAAATGTCACAGAGAATGGAAAAGAGCGTTATTCGAGCCACGGTAGGGACAGGCGCCTGGGTTACACGGTTTTCACAAAGAAGAGAGGCTCCCGGGAGGGGACATTTGGCACGGGGTTATGTATGGCTCTTACATAAAGACTTACAAACCATCCTCACGAGGGACGTTCCAGAAAGTTCCACACTTTATGTTACGTTTTCAATACGTGCAAGTATGTTTAAGTGTAATCTTAAGGGAGCCAGGGAGGTTTTTGGTTTTTCTCACCTTTGTGTTTAGAATGCTGCTTTTTGGTTATTTTTTTTTTTAACAAATAATAATTATAATATTTTTTAAATAATAAAAAAGCAGATCTGCAATGTGTGCTCGGGGCAGAAACAGAGCCCGTGCTGTGAGGTTTCACGGAATCATTTTGACCTTGGTAAATGTAAAATGTTAACGTAAAAAATTGGAAAATGTCAAATGTTAACGTAGGGCTTCCGTGGGAGCCCAGGAGCAGGGCCACAGACATCAAAAGTAGAAAATTTCCGGGGCGCCTGGGTGGCTCAGTCACTTAAGCGTCCGACTTCGGCTCAGGTCACGATCTCACGGTTTGTGAGTTCGAGCCCCGCATCAGGCTCTGTGCTTGGCGCCTGCTTCGGATTCTTTGTCTCCTTCTCTCTGTGCCCCTCCCCAACTTGTGCTCTGTCTCTCTATGTCTCTCAACTAAATGTACAAAAAAAATTTTTTTTTAAAAAAGTAGAAAATTTCCTTGATCAGGGTTTCCTTTGTGACAGGTTGACCCACATCTAAAACAGGGGACGATCCGAGGGAAGGGAGAGGTTCCATGGAAGACCGTGGGTTCCTCCACAGTCTGACTCATCCCTCTCTCGTCCCGACCCGCCCCCTCGCTCCGCTTTGACCATGGGAAAATGAAATCTTCAGTCCTTCCTTTTCGTTTCCTTCGAAAGGCAGCGTGTGTCTCACACGGGGTCCTTACCGGGAATGCAGATTGTAGGTGACACCCCAGGGGCTCGCGTCCAGTGGACGCCCACGGGCCTCACAGCAAGAGGCAACGACTCCTGCGGTGTGAGATGGGGCTTCCTGCCCGAAGGGTGCTTTCCTGGCTGGGCTTCCTTCCTCTGCCCTTCTTTCCTCCGATGACATCGTAATCTCCGATGTCAGGACATGCTTATAGTCCTGAAGGTAGACCTCACATGTGCACACATATGCCGGAGGGGTCCCGATCGGCCACAAGTCGGTAGAAACTGTTCCTTCGTGCTCGTCACGTGAATGTCAGGGCTGGGTGTGAATGAGACGGAAGTACCTTCTAGGTTGAAAGAACCTTTCAGAAAAACGGAGAAGGTTTTCCAAGTTTATATAGATTATTCAAAACACACTGGGAAAAAACCCCCCATAAAACGGAATTTTAAAACCTTTTGTTTTCTCAGGCATCGTTTTGCTCAGTTAATTCTACTTAGAACATGATCTAAAGAGGTGAAACTATTGCTTCCTTCTACTTTAAAATGAGGGCCTATCCGTTGCTTTCTTTTATTAATAATTCACAGAAAAGCAAAATTTCAAATCAGCTCCAAGTTAGTCAGGAGCGCAAACACCAGAGGCCAAAGTCAGGCACTAGTCATAGCTTTTGTTCAGGGAGGAGAGGGGAGGGTCCGGGCACTTCCTCCTTCTTGAACGATGTGTCACTCCCTTGCTTGAAACCCACCGGTGGTTCCAGTCAGCTGTCGGGACTAGAGGCACACTCGCCCGCGTGGCTTACAGACGGGGTCTGACCCCGTGCACCTGCCGCCGTCTCTGGCTCCGTGCGCTCCATCCCCTAATGTCCCTCCCCCTTCCCAGCGCCCTCCTTGCTTCTCTGATTCTTGCTTGAGTTTCCTGAAGACTCCACACCTGTCCCCTACTCGCCATTCTTCCTGTCCCAACTAACTCCCTCTTCAACCTTCAGATCTCACTTTATTCTTTTTTTTTGTTAAAAGTTTTTAAATGTTTATTTCTGAGAGAAAGAGAGCAAGTGAGCAAGCATGAGCAGGGGAGGGGCAGAGAGAGAGGGAGACACAGCATCCGAAGCAGGCTCCAGGCTCTGAGCTGTCAGCACAGAGCCCCACGCGGGGCTGGAACCCATGAACCATGAGATCGTGACCTGAGCCGGAGTCGGACACTCAACCGACTGAGCCCCCCAGGTGCCCCCGGATCTCACTTTCAATGTCACTTAATCTGGGAAGCCTCGGCTGACCTTAGGTCTGGGTTAAGGGTGTGACTCCTTTATTCATTATAATTGCCTGTTTTCTGATGGTTTTTTTTTTGCATTTTTTTAAATTTAATTTTTTAAATGTACATCCAAATTAGTTAGCATATAGTGCAACCATGATTTCAGGAGTAGATTCCTTAATGCCCCTTCCCCATTTAGCCCATCCCCCTTCCCACACCCCCTCCAGTAAGCCTCTGTTCTCCATATTTATGAGTCTCTTATGCTATGTCCCCCTCCCTGTTTTTATATTATTTTTGTTTCCCTTTCCTTATGTTCTTCTGTTCTGTGTCTCAAAGTCCTCATATGAGTGAAGTCATATGATATTTGTCTTTCTCTGACTAATTTCACTGAGCATAACACCCTCCAGTTCCATCCACGTAGTTGCAAATGGCAAGATTTCATTCTTTTTGATTGCTTGAGTAATACTCCATTGTATATATACACCACACCTTCTTTATCCAGTCATCCATCGATGGACACTGGGGTCTTTCCGTACTTTGGCTACTGTCGATAGTGCTGCTATAAACATGGGGGTGCCTGTGCCCCTTCAAAACAGCACACCTGTATCCCTTGGATAAATGCCGAGTAGTGCAATTGCTGGGGCGTAGGTAGTTCTGTTTTAAGTTTTTTGAGGAACCTCCATACTGTTTTCCAGAGTGGCCGCGCCAGCTTGCATTCCCATATAATTGCCTGTTTTCTATTCCGTATTCTCGGCTAAGATCGTAAACTTGGATTATGGCAGGGAGGTGAGAGCCGTGTATATGCTTACACACACATGTGTGCACACACATACGTGCACAAATTGAACAGGAAAGAGGTAAACTGATTTGTGTCACTTCTCATGATCCGGTGCCCTGTCCTTAGGTCCCTCCGAGTGCTGGGTGCAGGAAAGCCTGGGATACCCCAGAGAGGGAGTTAGTTCATGGGGAGGTTGCTGTGGGCTGGAGGAGACGGGCACACAGCCAGTGCCACCGTCTGGGCCCCAAACTGGGCCCCATGCTGTCGGGAGTCTTGAATATGGAAACACTGAAATAGAGAAGCTTTCTTTCTACGTGCCATCCCTAGAAGGTGTTTTGAAAGTCTCTTACCCCCTGAGTGAGCCGCATCTTGAAGAGGAACGCTCACATGGACGCGGCCCCCGCGTTGGGAGAGGCACGGCTGGGGTGTGGCTGTGTGCGTGCGTGTGGTGGGGAGACCCCTCGTCTCTGATGCGTGCATCTCTGCAGATGGCCCCCAGATACCTTCTCTCCTTTGCTCCTCTGTTGGTGTCACGTAGTCTGGAAATCTTGAGTCAGTAAAGTGAGGCACTGGGGGGGTGGGGCCCGAAGTGCTCAGCCGCGTGAGCCCCCATCGCAGGTCTGGACAGGGCCCGCGGCCCCCAGGGTCCTGGCCAGAGTCCAGCTTCCATCCTGCCCCAGCAGACGTGTGCCACATTCGTGCCAGCGGACCGCTGGCACCTGTGGGGCCACGGCCCGTGAGCCCACCTCTGCCGCGGGCTGTCGGGCGGGGATCAGAGAGGATTTATAACCTCTCAGTGTTTAGACGAGGAGTAGGCGGGCGTCCGCTGGATCCTCCCTGGTGCTCCCCCCGCGGGATTTCACTTCATAGCCCAGGACTCTGTGCTAGTTGGCTCCTTGGAGGTCACTGGGCATCATCACTCTGTGTCACCTGCTGTTCAGGGAGTCACTCGCCTTTGGACACGTGCCTCTGTAGATTCCACTCGCGCCTGAGCTGCTCACGTCCAAGGTCCCTCCGAGGGGATCCTGCCGGTTGGCCGAGCACCCCGCGTCCGGAGCCCCGCCGGGGCAGACCTCCAGTGCCCGTGTCTCCAGACCATCTGCCAGCCCACGAGCGTCGTGGCACCTCTGTGGCCACAAGGGCAGGTCAGTTGTCCACAGCAGCGTGGCGGCCTTGGCTGAGAAAACCATGCTGGGCGCTGGCTGCACAGGGGCTGCGAGCTGGGCATTCAGAGCGCCCAGCCCGTACCTGCGGCCTCCCTTCGCCCGCCGAAGGCCCACTTGCTTTAAGTCATGTATGCAGTTATTCTCATCCCCGCCTAAACCACGCCAGCTAAGCAAAGGTGTAAGAGTCTAAATTAGATCATTCGGAGTCTTCTGCAAAAGAGGAAGGAAAAATAAGAACTCTTCAAACTTCAGTACCCGCTGTAGAGTGTTTCAGATTATTTCGGAAGATGTGGTCAGCTGTTTCACTGTAAATTCACTCTGTTATCAGCAATGGCTCATGTGTCCGGGAATGGCTTCACTTCCTCTCCAATGGTCACCATAAAATTAACACAGGGGGATAAAAGCCATGTCTATATATAGACAACAGATTAATTCCTTTGCATGACACAATAGTTTGGGGCACTCGTAGTGACTATTTTTGTAGAATTCATACATAATGTGAGTTACAGAGCTTCTATAATCCGCTCATTAAGCTGCCCACAAACTCGTCCGCCCAGTTTTCAGCCCAGCAGTTTGGTCACAAAGACCTAACCGTCCTTCGTAAAGCCGTGGGGCTCGTATCACTGTGAGTCCTGTGCCGTGCGTAAGAGGAAGCCAGTAAGTTGACCTCGGTCTTTCTTCGTGCTTGTCACTGGCTCCTTACTGCCCCCCACCTCCATGGGGGCAGCGGGATCGGGTCATGGGCCCCCCAGGACCCTCCAGGGTCGTGGTTCTTGGCTCCCTGCAGCCACTTCTACAGAGTGTGGATGTGGATGTCACCCGCCTCTCCACGGGCGACCTGTCCCCAAGTCTTTGCCTTATCTTGGGAAAAGAGGCAGAAACAGCTGAGAAGAAATGAAGCTTGGGTCTCCTGTCACTAGAGAATTCAAGTTCTCAGAACCGAGAATTTCAACATGGGATTCTCAACTCTGGTTATTCCCTGGGGCCAACCGCCGTGTTTTAGATGCCCACACTCTAGCACAAACCTGGAGGTTCTGAGGCCAAAGTCAGGGGCGAGGACGGGCGAGTGCTCGTGTTCTCAGATTCTAGTGGTCGTGTTCCGGCTCGGGCAGGTTTGAAGCCAGTGATTCGGATGAGACGCTTATGTTTGCTCTTGTTCCGCACGCCAGCCAGGAGCGCAAACCGTGTTTCCCTAGGTCGCAGGTGCACACATTGCTGCCGTTCCCGTCTTGTGGGGGAAGGACCTGGGCTCGGAGAGGCCCGGGCTCCGTCCACCAGAGACAGGCAAGGAAGAGTGTGCGGAGTCAGCAGACAGACTCATTCAGCAAAGTCCGCCTGACTTCAGATACGAGTTCCCTCCGAACCCGCTTGTGGCTCAGGACGGCTTCTGCTGCCCAGGTGTCGAGTTTGCTTTGGGGGGCATCAGTTATCAGTATGTCTTTTGTGCACCAGTACTGCGATGTGAGGGCGCTGAGCCAGGGGCGGGCGGAGTGATGAGCGTCCCAACCGCACCCTTCCTTCTCCCGGGCCCCCACACCTGTGCCCCTTCCTGCCAGTGCTTGGAGTGGAGCCAGACAGAGACCAGCTCCTCGGCGGCCCCCTGAGCAGTGTCTAGTCTTTTTCTCCCAAGGGAGGCGCTGGGAGCTGGCGCTTTTCTGCTTACCCGCTGTGCCGATCCGGGGAGGGGAGTCCTCTGGAGTACCTGCCAATTTTGCCCTCACTGGGATGCAGGAGCCACTCAGCTGCCTTCCGGATTTCTCACGAACGGACCTGGCCCGGGTGGTGGTGTTGGATCCGTGTCTGCAGGCGGGGAGGGCGAGTGTGGGGGTGCCCCCGCTGCCGTCCGGCTGATATTGCCGCACACGCGGTTTACGTCCTCGTTGTGGTGCTGCTTTGTGCCCATTTCCCAAAATTCACCAAAATACACGTTACCGTATGAAAATTATACATCAGTAAATGAGACGAAAATAAGTTTGTAAAAATTTAATGGCACAAAAAATTTGTAAACCAGCAGTATGTTGTAAACTGCTTCTAGAAACCATCCTTCAGCACCAAACAATTTATACATCTGTCATTCAATTCCACTTAGAAAATAGCCTTGCATAGACAAAATTTTCTGATGTATAGGCTATGCTTGCTTTTACTGTTCTTTTTTTTTTCTCTTTATTCTCAAAATTGATTCCAGCCACACTCTCTTTTTCAGGACGGTGAGGAAGTCACGTAGGGATCACCGTTTCTAAATAAAAAGTGGGTTGCATCCTACATGTACCACTGCTCAGTGCCTAAACAAACGTCCGATACGTAGTGGACATTCGTTAACATTTCTTTGAATGAATGGATGTAGTTTTCTTCTTTGATAATCCACTGTCAAAAGAGTGAAGAGAACCAGACCTTACAGTCAGATCCTTGATTTTGCCAATTAGGGGCGGTACGGTCTCAGACGGTCTCAGCCTCGTCTACCCCCTCCCCCCCCCCCCCGTGTCAACAGGGATGATAATAATCCAGCAACTCGTAAAGTGAGCTTCGAAAGAGCTAAAGAAAAAAGACAGCTTTCCATCGTCTGAGTGTTGTCACCTGGACAAGAATTCCCATTGGTTCTTCTCACCCGACAATCTTATCTGGCTGATTACGGAGCATTTGTGTCGATTCCAATCCACATTCGGGATGCTTGAAATGCCGACTAGACTGGTGTTTTCGACACTTTGTCCTTCTCCCCCCAACCTAATTGCATCGCTCATTTCTACTGTCCATGGTTTGCTAGAGCCTGGCAGTGCCTAGCATGAACTAGATACAAACAGGAACCTTCAATAAATCTCCTGTAATCAGGTGTTTATGGCCCTTGCTTTCCACGTTCGCCAAGCTCTCTCCCTGGCCAACCGGGTGCCCGTGTGGCACATGAGAGCGGAGCCCTGGTGGAGGAGCGTCCTGCCATCTGTTCGTATCGTACTTTGCTTGTGGCTTAGTTTCCTCATGCTTCTCCAGCGCTCGTACCTCTGGGCGGTGGCTTCTGGTTCCAGCCTCCGCTCTGCAGTCTCGACTTCCTCCTCGTGGGTCTCCGTCCCACCACCATCCACCGTCCAGTCATGGACCTCGCCTCTGCCACCCGCGATCCACTGTCACAAAAGGCAAACTCCAGTTCATATCCTGCAAAACCAGGCAGTGGGCGTGTTGTTAGATGCTCTGAGTTTGTGGTAGTTGCCTCACGCCCTTGTTTTCTTTATTTTTCTAAAAACTAATCTATTATATATTTATGTATGATATGTATTATGATGCGTATATTGTAATAATTTGTTGCATTCGTTGTTTCTATAATTTTATGTCTACCCTAAATAGTCTATTTATGGTAGAAAGAAAATATTACAGATATCACTGAAGATCCCCACGTCCCAGGGATCCGGAGTTTTCTGTATGAACCAGAAGTTGACTCACTGCTCTAGGGTAATGGCGTGCCTGACTGAAAATTCCTGGGTAACTTTTAAGCTCCCGAAGAGTATGGTTTGGAGATCAGCCTAGGATGTTCTCTCTTGCTTTGAGGCTGTCCTAGCAGGAGGCTCGCTCTCTGGCTCCTCAATCCTGGGAGGGCTGACACAGCTCAGATTTTGCATGACGCCCAGCTCCAAGACGCGTTTGGCCGCTCTCAGCAGACCTGGAGACCGACACCGTCACGTTAGAAAGGCTGGCGCATGACGCAGGGCCATCGGACCCTAAACTTTTGTGACAAGACTGATTTCCTTCTTCATCCTTCCCTCTTTTGGAAAGAAAGATTGTGTTTGTTTTCTAGCATAATACTGTGTCAGTTCTGCCTCGAGAAAAAGTCAAAATTCGCCTGGGAGCATTGGATGCGGCCTGTCACGTTTCCACAGGCTCCGTGACGTTGCCTCTGGCTTCATGTTTTCAGTTTTCCTTCCAAAGCTCTGCCTTCCTGCACACTTTCAGACTGGAGACTGGACTGAATTTTCCAGACCTTCGTGATGCCCCTTCTTATAGCCATGCCAGGTGGAGAGGAGCACTCGTCCCACGATGCTGCAAGGGGTAGTTAATGGGCCGCCTCTTCTTGGGAATGCATGAGCAACAGGTGACTCATCCTGTCCCTCTGTTATAGACCCAGTTACTTACATGAGACCTGCCACGCGGCAAATGCCGTGTCCCTGAAAATACATCTCAGACTTCTCCCTGTCCTCTCTGCTCTTTGTCACTGCTTTGTTTTTCTTCCTGGTATGTAAACGTCAAATACACTATCCACGGTATTTTTTAAATTTGAAAAATTCTATTTATTATTCAGCCGTAAGGCATGTTCAGCTTTAATAGATACTACCAATTTTGTTCCCAGAATGGTTGTACCCATTGACGCAGCTCCCAGGCAAGTAGGAGATTCTGACTATTCCAAACCATATCCGACCTTTGGAGCTATGAGGTTATTTTCTTTTTCTTCTTTTGAAAAATTTTTTTAAGTGTACTCTTTAATCCCCATCCCCTGTTTTCCCCATACGCCTCCCCTCCCACTACCCCTGGTAGTGTGTTCTCTCTCTCTTTTTAAATGTTTATTTATTTGAGAGAGAGCGAGAGCAGAGGAGGGGCAGAGAGAGAGCGAGAGAGAACCCCAAGCAAGCTCCACACATCAGTGCAGAGCCCAATGCGGGACTCAGTCCCAGAAACCATGAGCTCATGAGCCGAGCCGAAAGCAAGAGTTGAACGCTTAGCCAACTGAGGCACCCAGGCACCCCCCCATCAGTGTGTTCTCTATAGTTAAGAGTCTGTTTTTTGGTTTCTCTCTCTCTTTTTTTTTTTCCCCTTTGCTCATTTGTTTTGTTCCTTAAATTCCACATATGAATGAAATCATATGGTATTTGTCTTTATCTGACTGATTTATTTACTTAGCATTATAGTCTCTAGTTCCTTTCATGTTGTCGCAAATGGCAAGATTACATTCTTTTTGATGGCTGAGTAATATTCCAGTGTGTGTGTGTGTGTGTGTGTGTGTGTGTGTGTGTACATACATACCACATCTCCTTTATCCATTCATCAGTCGGTGGACACTGGGCTATTTGCATAATTTGGCTGTTGTTGACAACACTACTATAAACATTGGACCGCATGGAACCCTTTGGATCTGTATTTTTGTGTCCTTTGGGTAAATACCTAGCAGTGCACTTGCTGGGTCACAGGGTAGTTCTCTTTTAACTTTTTGAGGAACCTCCATCCTGTTTTCCAGAGTGACCGCACCAGTTCGCATTCCCACCAACAGTGCAAAAGGGTTCCTCTTTCTCCACATCCTCATCAACGTCTGTTGTTGCCGGAGTTGTTAATGTGAGCCATTCTGACAGGGGTGAGGTGGTATCTCATCGTGGTTTTGATGTGTATTTCCCTGATGATGAGTGATGTGGAGCATCTTTTCATGTGTCTGTTAGGCATCTGGATGTCTTCTTTGGAGAAGTGTCTACTCATGTCTTCTGCCCATTGTTGTATTGGATTACTGGTTTTTTGGGTATTGAGTTGTATCAGTTCTTTATATATTTTGATACTGACCCTTCATCAGCTATGTCATTTGCAAATATCTTCTCATAGTCCATAGGTTGTCTTTTAGTTTTATTGATTGTTTCCTTCACTGTGCAGAAGCTTTTTATCCTGATGAGGTCTAAATAGTTCATGTTTGCTTTTGTTTCCCTTGCCTCCGGAGACTTATATAGAAAAATGTTGCTACAGCTGATGTTAGAGAAATTACTGCCTGTGTTCTCTTCTAAGATTTTTATGGCCTCAGGTCTCACTTTTAGGTCTTTAATCCATTTTCAGTTTATTTTGGGGTATGGTGTAAGAAAGGGGTCCAGTTTCATTCTTCTGCACGTTGCTGTCTAGTTTTCCCAGCACCATTTGTTGAAGAGACTGTCTTTTTCCCATTGGTTATTCTTTCTTATTCATCAACGATTAATTGACCATATAGTTATGGGTCCATTTCTGTGTTTGTTTTCCATTCCATTGATCTATGTGTCCGTTTTTTTTTTTTTTTTTTTTTTAGTACTGTACTGTTTTAATCACTACCACTGCATAATATAACTTGAAATCTGGAACTGTGATGCCTCCAGTTTTCCTTTTTCAGGATTGCTTTGGCTATTTGAGGACTTTTTGATTGCATACAAATTTCATTGTTCTACCTCTGTGAACAGTGCTGGTGGTGCTTTGATGGGGAGTGCTCCAAATCTCTAGCTGGCTTTGGGCAGTGTGTTGAGACATTTTCATCTTAACCATCCTGGTAGCTTGGGTACTCGTCTTTCACTGTGATCTTAATTTGCATCTCCCGACTGCTAGGTTTTCATATGCTTATTGACCACTTAGATAGTCTCTATTTTATGAAGTGTCCTAGGTTTTTGCCTATTTTTTTAAAAACTGAATTGTCTTACCAATTTCTTATTGATAGGTAGGAGTTTTTTTTTATGTACTTTGTATATGAATTCTTTGTCATTTATGTAACACATGTATACATTTATTATATGTACAAACATACAGATAGATTTATAAGCAACACAGGAAATCTAAAAGCCAAAAGAGAAAAGGTAGACAGATACCATCACACATCCCCCCAAAATTTTTGGTGTTCAGGATGATAAAAGACACCAAGACATCATATTATAGATGATACTATATAGATAGTATGTATAGTTGACTATATATAACTGACTGTATATATCAATATACCATATGTATAATTGAACCAGCCCAATCCATTCCTGAGTTCAGAGAAATGAGATGAGTTATATGATCACCCATACACATTTAGAAGAATGTCCATACCACCTTTATTCCCCATATCCCCAAACTGGACATAATGACATATCTAGAATAGATTAAAAAACTGATGACATGTTCATAAAATGGGATACCACACAACATAAAGAATAAATTTCAGGGGCGCCTGGGTGGCGCAGTCGGTTAAGCGTCCGACTTCAGCCAGGTCACGATCTCGCGGTCCGTGAGTTCGAGCCCCGCGTCAGGCTCTGGGCTGATGGCTCAGAGCCTGGAGCCTGTTTCCGATTCTGTGTCTCCCTCTCTCTCTGCCCCTCCCCCGTTCATGCTCTGTCTCTGTCTGTCCCAAAAATAAATAAAAAAAAAAAAAAAAAAAAAAGAATAAATTTCAGCTCTGCGCGACAACATGAGTGAAAGAAGTCAGACACAAGATAGTACATATTATGATTCTATTGATATTGAGGCAAAACAAATATTTACTGATACCAATCAGGTAGTAGTTACATTGGGGGGGGGTCTTTCCCGTGGAGGGAGGGAGAACAGGAAGCCTGGGAGGCTGGGACCATTCTCTCTTGCTGTGGGGGGCGGTTACAGAGGTATATGCATATGTGAATGTTAAGCGAGCCGTGTGCTTGACCGTATATGGTATGAGGTAAGGATTGGTGTGTGTTCTGTTTACTGCTATATCCTCAGTGTCTGGGAAGCACCTGTCACACAGCCCGTGCTCGGTGCGGAACCAACATTGCGCAGTGAACGTGCATTCACCCAGTGTCCACACTGAAACAGCACCCCTGGTAGCCACAACCCAGATGTTGATGTTTTATCTACTTTCCTTCAAACATGTTGCTCGTTAGCTGAGTCATGTTTAGAAAGGGTTAACCTGTAGAAAGAGCCCACGTAGAGATGTATGTGGAACCGAGAACCACAGCGGTGTTATTCGGCCGGACAGCTGTATGGTCCCAGAGCTTCGGGGAAACCAGGCTTGTTTCCAGTGGACATGTCTAGACAGCTGTGAGTAGTGAATCATATGCACACTTACAGGAACCTGAAGAAACTCTGGCCTGTGTCCAAAATGGGGATTTTAGCAAGAGTTTAGGAATTAATCTATAACAAGACGAAAGTTAAGAAGAGGCAAGCGTACAAAGGAACTTGGTGTAGGACAAAGGTGGCATTTTAATTCTATTGGGGACTTGATGGTTAATTTGAAAAGCAATCCCGGAACAATTGGCTATGAGAAGACAAACGTGAGGTTCCTATTCATGCTACATATAGAATTAAATTCAGCTTTGGTTAAAGATCCGTATGTAAGAGCTGTATACAAGCAAATATAAAAGATGTTAGAAGAAAGTTTATGAGAATATGCCGGTCACTTTAAGAGTGGAGAAGACGCACTCAAACAATGTAGGAAAACTAAAAGCCAAAAGAGAAAAGATGGGCAGGTATTATCACATAAAAAATCTTCTCCACTGTTTGGAATGCCATAAGATATTATAAATAGACTCAAAATGATAACCAGGAGAAAATATTGGCTGTGAATATAGTCATTTCCTTTATAATTATAAAAGACCTTTTACAGATTTGTAAGATGAAAGAAATTAACTCAGTAAAAAAAAAAAAAAAAAGAAAGAAAGGTGAAAACTAACGACCTGAGCAGGAAATGCAAAGGAAAGCATGAGTGTAAAAATGTTGAACCTCTCCAGTAGCCCTCAAATCAAGCCAGGAATAAGATGCCGTTACTTTACTGCTAAGATGGGCGAACACGGGTCCGCTTTCTCATTTCTTTGGTTCTTTGGGTGTATTTTGGACGTTGCCTTCTTAAGTGCTTTTCAAAGTATAATGTGACATTTATTATTTCCTTTGGAAGGTGGGGGCTACTGGGTGAGAAGGTCAAATGCGTAGTGTACGTTGGACACCTGACCGAGAAGGGGACAGCTGCTTAGACACGGGAAGGCAGTGCCAGAGCCGCACCCCACACCCAGCTCCCAGGGACGGCCGGCTCTCCTGGCTCCTACTTTTCAACACTTTGCCTCCCACACAGGCCCAAGAACCCATAGGCATTCTCACCTCTTGACATTTTTTGGGAACAAAACCTTTGTTTTAAAAAATGACAAAACTTGTAACTCGGGCAGAAGACAGCGTGTCCTTTTAGTGTCCTGTCAGGGCATCGTGTGACGGGTCTGCCCATGGGTTATTTAATCAGGTAGGAGAATGCAATTTTATTGGACTGTTATACACTATTGATTAAAATCTAGGCTTAGAGAAGCAACGTGTTAATTTATAATTTTTGCCTCTCAGCACTATCAGTGGTTTCTGTCCAGTAGGAAAGATAACCCCGATGGTGGTGGTTTTATTGTCCTGTAGGACAATAAACCGTGTCATCATTCTCCTCTGGCTAGGACAAAAGAGGATTAAAGCAGAAAAAAAGCATCTATCGAATCACTAAAAAAGAATCTAAGATTGTTTCAAATTGAAGTAAAAATAACTGATAAAAGCTTTGGCTCACATTAAGGAATGAGCCTTTAAGAGGGAGTATAATTTGTGAGCTAATAGGGTGATCCTCTGGTAAGTATTTAGGGGTTCACCTAGATGGAAAGGAAGCTTTCCCCCCACCCCCAGGAAATCTCCCAGTACCACCACACCCACCACTGGGGACACTCCCATCTCAGGTGGGTATTTCATACCCTTCCTGGGTCATGTGGGAGAAGTCCGCAAAAGAAGGGAGGGGCCAGATCAGAGAGATGTCTTTGTCATACTTTGAATGACCAAGAAATTTGACCTTGGAAAACTGGGCTACAACTCCGCCTTTCTCTCATGCATTCTCTATGCAGCTACCAGAAAGACATTTCTGATCAAAATTTAACCCTTTCCTGCCTCTGCTTAAATTCTTCATTTCCTCCTAGTGCCCTTAGGATTGAATTGGAGCCGTTGCATCATCGAGGCTCCTGATTTCCTCTGCAGTCCCATCCCTAGAGATACCTTCCCTCCCCAACACACATGCATGCACACATACACCCACACACATGCACACGCACACACATGCATGCACACGCTTAACATGCAAGCATGCATACACATGCTTGCACATACATAAGCACACACTCCCCTCAGCTCCAGCCATTCTCTCTGGCTTTGCACACTCTCTTCCCAGTTCACCTGCCTCAGCCCCTGCTTTCCGTCTATATGCTCGCCTGGTTTAAGACTCCCCTTACACTTCCTCTGGGAAGCCCTCCCTGCCCCTCCTGTGTGTTTCCCAGGCTCCACGACAACATACTCACTGCTTGATCCCCATAGGGCCCCCAGGGCAGTTACCCCAGGACAGCCTCCTTCATTACACCGTGAGCCCCTTGAGAGCAAGACTGTGTCCCCAGAACCTAACACCAGGCCTAGCATACACTCGGCAAGTATTTATGGAATTAGTGGTTGAAAGAATATTACCTTTTAAAAAAAAACAATATGGGGCACCTGGGTGGCTCAGTCAGTTAAGCGTCCGACTTCGGCTCAGGTCGTGGTCTCGCAGTTTGTGAGTTCGAGCCCCATGCCAGGCTCCGTGCTGACAGCTCAGGGCCTGGAGCCTGCTTCGGATTCTGTGTGTGTGTCTCTCTCTCTCTGCCCCTCCCCTGCTCATGCTGTGTCTCTCTCTGTCTCAAAAATAAATAAAACATTTTTAAAAAATTAAAAAATATATACTTTGGAATTTTGAAATAAAACTTGTATTCTAGAAAATTTGGAAAGCCCAACAATGCCCAAGGCAAGAAGTTCAAATCAGCTGTAATCCCCCCTACTCCGAGATGGCCCCTTTGAGTTGATGCATTAATCTTGAGAAAGGGGACACCACGTAAAAAGGAGACCGTGGGAACTTTCTGGCAACACCGTGTCTCACACAGAGAATGGGATTAAAAGACCAGTTAGAAGAGGGTCCGGACTCCAGGTATAAAATGACAAGCGTGTGGACCAGATGGGACGAAGGGAGGCCTGAGATGCACGTGGTTACCAGGATGTTTGGTTCGGGGCGGTGGTGAGCCAGCGGGAGGACCGTCTGCTGACCTGAGGTTAATACGCAGCTAAATAAATGGAAGATTTTGAGATTGGGTGAACGGAGGTGTCCTGCCCTCATCTCCTCCCTCATCAAATATTTATCAGGCATGTCTTCTGCGCCCGGCGCCGGTCTGCTCGCTGGGAAAGCGGAAGAACTGCCACCACACGGCCACACGGCTTGGTTTGCCCTTCGCCTTCACCCCTGCACTGGCCACGGTGAGCACATTTTAAGCAACTTCTTGAGAAGTTGACGAGAGAACAGACATGCTGGTCGTGGACTGGCGGTTGTGGGCTTTCTGGAGGAGGAGCCAGGAGTCATCACCGTGTAACACAGAACAGCTCAGTCCGTTGGCCCCGGCAGGAAATGGGTTTCCTCCAGGTCGTGTAGCTGTGTCTTCCTTTTCCTCACACGTCCCCTTGCTTCCACCCCGCATGTGGGGGCACCGCTTGGGTTTCGATCTGGACCTATGTCCCCTGAACCGCAGCCCCTCGTCCTCAGGGTAACAGGTGCATCAGTGAACACATCAGCAAAGCCCCCAGCCTTGTCCAGAGTCAGTTCTGGTGGTGGGAATGTGGTGCCTCTGGGAGAGCTCTCAGATTTAGGCCTGGAGAGCCATCGAGGAATGCTAAAATGTCCTTGAAAGGGGCGCCATGGTGGCTCAGTAGGTGAGGCCTCAGACTCTTGGTTTTGGCTCGGGTCATCATCTCGTGATTTCATGAGTTCAAGCCCCATGTGGGGAGGGCTCTGCGCTGACAGTGTGGAGCCTGTTGGGCATTTTCTCTGTCCCTCTCTCTCTGTCCCTCTCTCTCTGTCCCCTCCCTGTAGATGCTCTCTCTGTCTCTCTCGAAGGAATAAACTTAAAAAAAAAGTCCATGAAAGAATGTTCAAAGCACAGACATATTCCTTCAATCCCCCCGAGCATATGCGGTGATGATGGGAGGAACGTGTGTTCAGGGCTGTGACACAAGTGGTGAGATGGCATCTTCCTGGCCAGAGACATAGGAGACACTTGTTTGAGACAGAGGCATAAAAACCCCTGATTGTGCAATGGCTACTTTTTCGTTGGTGCCAGATGTGAACGGGCCAGATTCCTTTGTGAGGAAAATTGGGAATCCGTCTCACTAATAAAAAAGTCCCTTAATAGTCAATAGCTAGAAAATTTAAGAAACTTCAGAAGAAAAAAAGCACTAAATAAGTTAAATGGCCCCGTTAGGGTTACATGAGTGGTACTTTGAGATCAATCGTTTGAGATTTAGGATTTGGATACTTTTCTCTGTACATATATTACATAGAAATACAAATTTTATCTAAAAGCAAAATTGCTCTGGATACAGCATCTTCTAAAAAAAATAACAAGAACACAACAAACCGGGAGAATCCGTCTCTGTTTCTCTGATGAGGAGAACGGTTGCAGACTTAGGGCAGAACCTTTGAGGCAGCTTTCCAGGCTTCAGACTCTGGGCTCGGTCAATGGGGACACACCACATCCTAATTCCACTTCACTGGCTGGTTGACCGCTGGCACATTATTAAAACTCTCCGAGCTTCGTGGAACCCATCCGCAAAATGGGAATAACATCGCTCTCTCGGGGTCATTACGGGCTCGAACAGGATGAAGTGTTTACAGTGTCCGGTCGAGGCTTTGCTGCACAGAACCCCCTCATGAATGTTGGGTCCTCACTTGCTCCAACAATGTCCCTCTCCCACCTTCATGGGCTTTCCTCCATCTGAGCTCCCAGGGAAGCCAAAGGGAGATGCTAAGGGGCAAATATGCCAAGGACTGGGAGGCAGGAGAGGCCCCGGGAGGAGCCGAGGTCAGCCAGGTGCTGGCACTCATGAATAACAAGGAAAATGTGAAGGGATCCCTGTCACTGTCGAAACCCGGCCAGATGCTGCCGCCCGGGTGCCAACGATAACAAGAGAAGCTGAAATTAGAGTATTTGCTCACCGCGCAGATTTTCCCCACAGAAAACTAGGAGGAGTAGGTCAAAAAACGGCAATATGATCTATGAAAATAGTGGATTTTCCCAGGGTATGAGTATAGCAGGGAATCTGGGGTTACTTTTCGGTACCAGTCTTACAGGAACGTTTGGTTGACTCATTAAAATCCACCCAGTGGCAACTTTCGTGTGTGCCATCTTCTGACATGGGGTTTTGGGGAATTGGGATATCCTGTCGTCAGCAGCCTGTGACATGAACTTGCTTTCTTAAAATGGTTTCCCCTGAGTTGTCCACTCTCCCTCACGTGGTGCCTAAGGTAACTCGATCAAGGTTCATCTAGCAATAGAATCTGCACAGTCATTAGCTCTAAAACTTTCCCAGGTTCCTCCCTCCCTTCCTTCCCTGGGGACCCTCCTGGCCTTCGTCATCTCTCCTCTTCTGTGCCTTCTTCACGTCAGGTTTACCCCGGCCATAGGCTGCAGATTAGTGTGCTTGAATGGTGGGTGACCTGAGGGATCCCTTCCTCGTCACACATCACCAGTTCAGTGGTCCCCCACTGATACCTCGTCTCCTTGGGGTGAGGAGGTCGCTGTTTTCTTGAATACTATGCCACCTTAGACCCCGGTAGGTGGCATTTTTCTCTTTGTGTATTTCTTATGTGGGGGCCAAGGGCAGGCTGCCCCAAAATGTGCCACTTTGGCATATCAGTTATTTGAAATAAGTTACTTAAGAGAGAGCCTGTGCAGGAAGGACACCGAGACCCTCCTCTGCCGCCCTGGACACAGGAATACATCTCCAAGTGAAAGTTGCTGTCCTTGTACCAGGACGTAAAGACACATCCTCATCACCAGAGATGGGACGTTTAGAGCCAAGCAGGCTGTGTGAACAACCCTTGTTACTTTTTACTGACGTGCTCCCCCAGTCCAAAGTCTGTTGAGGATTCCTTACTAATTAAAAATCCCACAGTTCAGTTTTCCTTTCTCGGTCAATGCCTCACAGAGTTATGGTTTCTTTGTCTCGAAACTACGACAGCTGTCTGCATCGGTCTCTTCTCTGGGTCTCAATTTCATTATTGGGCCTCCACGTACACGTTATACAACTGGTTTTTTCTATTGTTAATTTGTCTCATGTAAATTTAATTCTTAGTCCAGCTGGAAGACCTTGAAGGTCAGAGGAAGAAATTTTCCTTCCCTTCACTTCATTGTAAAGTAATGATCGATCCCACCAAACTGTGACTTAGAGGACATTTGTTATTGAAAATTACATAGTGCTTAAATGCAAACGATACTCCAATGGTGATACCACATGTGGATACCAGGGTTCCATCCGTGGCTCAGTAGAACATCTGACCTGGTCTGTCCCTGATGCCCTATGGCCTTGGGCCAGCCCCTACCTTTGAAGAGACACCCGAGGAAGGGGAAACATACAGAAGAGGTGACACATGGAGTCGAGTACTTTGACCTTAGCCTCTCCAGTCCATTTGTTGTTACTACAGAAACAGGGGCTGGTACTCAGGAAGGCTCTTGGTCTCTCACCCATCAGTGTGTGATACCAGTGCTCTTCCTGTCCTATGGAGATGGGAACAGGGGGGTGAAGGCAGCTCTTGGCTGGAGTTTGGGATTACGTTTTGCCATTAGAACTCCAGCCAACAGGCAAAGCATCAAAGGTGTGGGGAATTCAGATTGTGTGCATCTGTGGGGGAGAAAAATTTTCCTTTGCCATTTAAGATTCTTCCAACTGGACTAAGAATCAGATTGACAAGAGACAGATTCACAGGAGAAAACAAAATTTAATTTCGTTTGTGTGGGGAACCCACACAGACATGAGATTCTAAAGGCAGTCAGGCACAGTGAGATATAAACGTCATCCTGGAAAAGCAGAAGGCAGTAGAGGTGGGGCCTTCAAAGGGGAGGAATGAATTCACAGGAGGATGAAAAAAAGGACATGTTTAGTAACAGAATTTGCTGGGTGATCAGAAAGAGTGGGACGCAGAGAAGGCTTTGAACAAACAGACCTCACCGGGTTCCTCCCTGTCCACTGTCACTCGTTCATATTGTAACGTGGTTATGTGTGGTGACCGTTCTTTTCCTGGAACAGGTCCTCTCTATTCTTTTAGGCAGTGAGGGGGAAGGTCAAAATTTCTTTCTGATCGTTTCAGCTCAAAATAATCTGCATGTCAAAGTGACCACTGTCGGGGGGACCTGTCCTTGTCCCCTACACATCATTGAATGATCTGGGTTTAAGGAGTCATTATGCCCATTGTCGCTATCAGAATGAGAACCGAAACAACATCAACAGTGACAGGTGGCATGACAGTCTGTGAGAATAAAGGGACCCGCAAGTGATAAGAGCTTACTAATCAGGTTGCATGGAAGGCAGCAATCGCCTGCTAGAAGCTTCTAAGCTCACACATGTCAGGATGTGCAGGAACATTTGTCCAATGGCCTGTGAGGTCCCTTGCTCCTTCTACAGAGAAGGGGGTGGGCATCGCCTTCTCAGCTGCCTGCGTGTTCTGTGCTACGAGCCCATCATCTGCTACAGGCCACCATCACAAGGAAGAGGTCTGGAGATTTAGGGGATGATTAGGACCACGCTAGAATCATCTTTGCTGTGCATGATTTTTCTCAATTTCAAGAATTCTTCACCAGGGACCAAGGCCACTAAAATTATAAGTAATTTTAAAAAGATGAGTACATTTTCCTAAGAGGTTTTATCACTTTGCTGAGGTTTTTTTTTTTAGTGATTGAATTTTATTTTATTTTATTTTATTTTATTTATTTTTTAATATGACTTATTGTCAAATTGGTTTCCATACAACACCCATTGCTCATCCCAACAGGTGCCCTCCTCCATGCCCATCACCCACTTTCCCCTCCATCCCACCCCCCATCAACCCTCAGCTTATTCTCAGTATCCAAGAGTGTCTTATGGTTTGCCTCCGTCCCTCTCTGTAACTTTTTTCCCCCTTCCCCTCCCCCATGGTCTTCTGTTAAGTTTCTCAAGATCCACATATGAGTGAAAACATATGATATCTGTCTTTCTCTGCCTTAGTTCACTTAGCCTAATACCCTCCAGTTCTATCCATGTTGCTAGAAATGGCCCGATTTCATTCTTTCTCATTGCCAAGTAGTATTCCATTGTATATACAAACCACATCAGAGGTGTTTGAAGACACTCATAATCTCCAAGTGTTCTGAGCCACTGCTCCATGAAAGTCACTAGACAGCCATATGGAGAAGAACAGAAATTACTTCCCAGATCTGTGACCCAGAGGGAAGGCAAGTGCTCCGGTACTGTGGATTTAGGATCCCCTTCCCTTCTGTGGAGGGAAGAGCTGGAAACAGAGCACACATGCGCCGGTGAGAAAAGCCTTGAAGAGTGCAGTGCACCTAAACTTTGGAGTATAGTAATGGGATGTTTTAAGGGCGGTCTGAATCTATCCTGGAGGCCTTGGAGGTGTTTCTGTGTGGCAGTCATTAGTGAGAAAAGCAAGAATCAGAGAAATGTATGTAATATAATTCCACTTCATAGAACAAATCATGACAAACTTCCTTCTCCCTCAGATGTGTGTGTGTTCTGTTAAAAGGCAAACCACAGACCCACAGTGGCAATGGCATTGCTTACACTAACACCTCACTCAGTAAACTCAGACTTAATACCTAACTTAACTACAGTTTGAAGTGTGCCCGGAGTGTGACCTTAACCAGCCAGCCTGGAATGTCCTGGTCAACACAAGGAGGTAATCTGCCCCTCGACCCCTAGGGAGGCAACCTCGCCTAAAACAACACATCCTTTGCTAATAATCTCCTTTTTCCTACTCCTGAAAACACTTTCCTTTTCTGTAGCTCGACAGAGTTCTTCTGTAGAGCTCCCCTCTACATGCTGGATGGGATGCTGCCTGATTCATGAATGGCTTTTTAACGATACAATATGATCAAGAAGGAAAAATACAGAATATACATAGAAGGAAAAATATAGAAGTCTGTGTCTGGATTGTTAATGAAGAGGAACCAGAGAGCAGGAAGAGGTGAGTTATTCAGTGGAGAGAGAAGAAACGAGGGGCACACGTGTGAAACACACTAACAAACAAGTCCCCTGCCCTGAAAAAAGAAGGTGTCCGTAATATAAGTTGCATGCACGGTATGAAGTCTTCTGAATGGACTTAGCTGCATGTGCATTTACGCACGGAGACATGCAAAGCACAGCGACTACAGTAGCAGTGATCTCACGCGTGGAACGTTGACTGATGTTCTGTTCTTCATGTTTCACAAAGTTGAGCCCCATTCTTTTCCTTATATCTTTTGTAGTTCAAATATTTTATGACTCGCATGAGTTATTATATAATCAGAGAAAAACATTTAAATTTCCTTGTGATAAAATGAAAAATATTGGCTTACTTTTATTTCAGGTGGCAGTTCTCATTCTCGGTGTATAAATCCAGTAGCCATTAAATTAATTATGTTCAGGGGGTGCCCGACTCTTGATTTCGGCTCGGGTCGTGATCTCACAGTCCGCGGGATTGAGTCCCGCGTCAGGCTGTGCCCTGTCAGCACAGAAATTCTCTACTTGGGATTCTCTCTGTCTCTCTCTCTGCCCCTGCCTCGTGCTTTCTGTCTCTCAATACAAATAACTTAAAAAAAGTATTATGTAAAGAACTTGGACATAGAAAGCACATAAATCCTGATCTCTGTGTCATGTAACTTGTTTGGGCAGATTCAACAAGGATGTGGCATGTCGTTGGCACCAACGGACTAGATTAAAAGTTGAGATGAAACCCACTAAGTCCACATTAGTGGTGCAGGGGAGGCAGAACTTCACCTCTATTCACCTTAGGCGTTCAGCCGGAGGTCTTGAACAGTAAGAGAGACTTCCCAAGAGAAAAACAGCAGCTGTGGACTGCACACAGCAAAAACCTAGAAGAGAAGTAACTCGGAACACTGGCTTAGAATTCCAGCGTATGTCCATGTTCAACAAAGAACAGTATGTTTGCAGAGAAATGACAAGACAGAGAAAAACGGTTTTAGTGTTCCCAGGGTGGCAAGCTGTGGGAAGGTAAACGTGGGGGGAAGTTAATGGAGTGAGGTTTGTGTGTGCGGGCTTCTGACTCCGGTAAAAGGAGGATTTGGATCTTGCCCTTAGGCAGAAAAGGGGAAACTTTTTCTGCCTTTGCCGTTGCTTAATCGTCTTCAGCCCAAAACAGTTTTCATGCCAAAGAGACATATTTTGGGGTGACATAATCTGGTTTCCTTCAGTGGAATGAGGCTCCGGGAAAGAAGTCAGAAGGAGGATCATCTGCTCGGTCCCAAATGTGGAAACGAGAAACAGAACGTGCTAGAGGCTTGAGCAGGGCTTGAAGCAAAGAAGTGGGCTTCGCGGGTGGTGTGTGACCAGAACATACCTGTGGACAGGCACCGGAAGGCCAGCTTCCCTGGGGCTGATGAACAGCAGGATTGGTCTTTCCAGAAGCAGACAAGAATGTGATTAGATGCATAAGGGACCTTCTTGAACTTCCTTGATGGATGCCTAAATCATGGTTGTTTAGACATTATTGTCACTCACTGTGAGATATTTTCCATTTGTAAAATGAATTCTCAGCATGATTCATGCTTCCTTGCAGGACTTATTAATCATCTGATCGAGTTGGTGTTGGAAAGGAGGAAGTTCCTTGCTGTCTCCACAGAATAGATCTTTTTAGGGCCACCTTGGGTTGGAAATCCCAAGAGCTTTGTTATTCATAGTGAAACTAAGATATGAAACTTGACTTCATGAATTTCCTTGGTGCTAAGGAAGAGCCTGTCTTTCTCTGTGTTTGTCTGAGTTACGTTAGGTAGCCGTCATGCACAGAGAGTGTTCCACACGGAATTTTGTAAAGCCATGCCCAGGTGGCTTCATTCGGTTCCTCCTTGTGTGTGTGTGTGTGTGTGTGTGTGTGTGTGTGTGTGTGTCCCCGTCCTTCTTTTTGCCTTCCCTTCCCTAGGTACCCTCCTTCCCTTCCTCTGTGTGGGCCCATGTCATTGTCCAGCAGGATCCCATACGGTGCACTTTTGGTCACGACCCTGGCGTATCCCAACTTTGGATAATGAGAGGGCTTCCAATGGAAGAGTCCTCACTCAGAAACCGTCTCCCTCACAGGCTAGCTGTGCTGATTCCGAATCTTCCAGTAGAGACTGGTTACGACTGCCCATTTTTCCAGCGGAGAGTCTTAGGTCAATATTTTGAAGTTCTTTATGTCTTTTAGAGTGCTTTATGGCAATGAAAAGGTCCATGATACTGTAGCTCTTTCAGGGGACCTCGAACAATATCTGGTAGAAAAGTTTGTTGAAAGGCAGCTGAGAGCAAGAGAGGCTTCCGAGGGCTCTAACTTGTTTGGATGGAAACGGCTCAGGAATTGAGGTGGGCAGGCATCTCGATATTTCATTAAGTTTGCCTGGGATCATCCCTGATTTAAGGACATGCGTAGACGAGAGACTCCTGCTGCGGAAATGTGAGCCCGTGCCTCCTCTAGGACCAGGCTAGAGGACCCAGAGGACCTGGGCTATGGTGACGCCTCCATGTTTCTGTTTGAATTCCTCTAAACTCAGATGCCTAGGTATTGACTGTTTAGTAACACTACCCTTTTGTGTTCTTTGAGGGCTAAGACAGGGTCTACAACAATCGCTAGTTTATAAAATAGATACACTTTCTGGAAAAGATAGACAAAACATTCAAAAAATTATGCTTAAAGTAGGCTGATAGCAGCAACGATGATGATGGTGATGATAGGCCACACCCACTCTGCAGAAAGGACCGTGTTAAGTAGCTGGCACATGTAGCCTGCGTGAACCTCAGTCCAGCTGTGCCAGGGACGATCGTTTTTAAATTTTTAACTTCAAGTCTGAGCTTCCACATCATTGGGCTGGCAGGAAATTCAGTCAGTCATGCTGGCGTTCCGCGCCCTCCGTATCGATTCGCCCAGCCCGCGTGCTCTTGACTTCTGCTGCCTGTGGCTCCCGTGGCCACAGGACCCGGACCCCTGAGGGGAGCCAGAGCCTCAGGCCCGGGGTTTCGCTTCGTTGCTGCACCTTGCGATGATAGCTTCTGTGGTCCCACCTCATCCCACTGAGCGGGGCCCAGTCCATCATGGTGCCCGGAACCCATAGGCTCCCCAACCACCTCCGGCACTGGCTCGGTGAAGAAAACATCCCTCTCTTCCCAAATGGTAACCATTTCGGGGGATTTCGATTCTTGGGAAAAAGTCAGAATGAGAATAATATGTTCAATGTCACAAAGGTGGAGGCAAAAACCACAGAGTCGGCTAGCGGCTTGAGTGGAGCTTGAAGGAAAAGAGAGAAACGTAGGAAAACATTACGTAGTTTAAAAATTACCTTGTCCCACTCCCGAAGGGAACTGTGCGGATTCTCTCTAATCTCTTCCCCTCTCTCTCTCCATTGGATTGTTTTCCCTCTGCGTTGATCTGGCCCACAAATACAGCCAGTCCGTCTTTTCTGCGGATGCAGATACTTTCAATGACGCTTCAACAGCTTTGCCTTCTGGGGCCTAAAGAGTCTCTCTGAGATCCAGGCCTCTGGGCTTGGTGCGCTCCTCCAGAGACTGCCTAGATCAGCCGTGAGGTGTCGTGTCAGGCCAGGCAGAAGCGGTATCACAGGTCTGGTACCGACCCAGGAGTGTGGAGTATGTGCCATATAGGACATACATTCTCAGCGGAGCAGTGCACTCCTCAGTGGGTGAAATTGGTCCCTGGGGGCAAAAAAATCTTATTTTTTATGTATAAAGGACAGACATCCATGTGGCACATGAGCAGATACAGTTTTAAAAATTTTAACATATATTTATTTTTGAGAGACAGAGAGTGAGTGGGGGAAGGGCAGAGAGAAAGAGGGAGACACAGAATCCGAAGCAGGGTCCAGCCTCCGAGCTGTCAGCACAGAGCCTGTCACGGGACTCGAGCCCACAAACCGCGAGATCATGACCTGAGCCGAAGTCAGACGCTCAACCGACTGAGCCACCCAGGCGCCCCTGAACAGGGACAGTTTATCTCTGGTGTGAACATTTCATGGGGAAAGGTCTCAAGTGTCTGTTTACGGGGGGCCCTGCGTGGGTGGCACAAGAGGTTACGGACAGACCGTTCAGGTGCTGGGAGCAGTGCCCGGCGGTTCCACGCATCGTCTTATTTCGTCCTCCCAACAGTCGTTTATGGATCTGGGAGCTGCATGTTAATGACTTGCCCAAAGCCACACAGTGCGTAGGTCGCGTAGCCGAGGTCTGAGGCCAAGTCTCTTTCCCAAGCTTTGAACCTCCTGTGAAGCCAGGCCTTACAACTGAAGCCAGTGGGGAGATATCTGCGTCCTTATCTCCACCCCTGGGTATTTACTGTGTTGTTGGAGAGCAAGAACAGGAAAATAGACAGCTAACAGCACGCGTGTTTATGTTCTCACACTGTGTCTGCTCTGTGATGTGCGCGTCAGACGTTGGCTTCCTGCTGCGGTTTGTGCCTTGGCTTATGGTCGCTTGAGGGGGAGCCACTTGCAGGGGGAAGGAAAGGGACCACGGAAAGAAACCACGGCGACCTTCACCTTCCGTGTTTCCTCCCTCTGCGCCCCTTCTGTGGGCTGCACCCCGTGGGGCTGGCCCCACTCCCGAACCCAACACGCTCTGGGTTTCTCACCAACACGCCACAACCTCCCGCTTGGGGTTGGTGAACTCAGGGGGTACGATGCGGGGCCGAGCAGCCATTTGAAGGCAGCAGATTTCTGACCAGTCACTCTGACATTCTCTGCCTTAGGGCTTAGTAGCAGCTCCAGGTCGGGTCAAGTTCCGGGTCATTCTGGAAGAAGGTGGAGGGGACTCTTCAAGCTGTCTCCCCCACCAACATCCACTCTTCTCCAGGCTGTTTTCGATTCAGTGCTGGATGTGCGTGGATAGTCTTGTGGGTGAAAATTGGTCTTTAGGTGAACTCTTCTCCCAGGTGGAAAAAGTTAGCGGGTCTAACCCAACCCTAACATGACCGACATTCAGGGACAAGAGGGAAAGGGAAAAGGCGAAGAATGAACATTTTTGAGGTGCTGTCACAGGAAGATAAATGCTTTTCACGAATTATGTCATTTGTTCTTTACACAGCCTTAACATGGTCCCCGCTTTACCCATGAAGGAAACGAAGCAGGGACACGGAGAAGCTAGGTCTAAGTGCGCACAACTGGTCGACTCTTCACGTCGCGCTTCTCGGGGGTGCTCTGGGCCAGTTCTTGGGGGCTCTGGCAGCTAGCCACCTTGGCAGTGGCCACTGCCCGGGCCAGGGCAGGGGGGAGGGGTGCCGAGGTGATTCTCCAGGGATGGACGGGGCCTGCCACCTTGCTGGGCATCCACATCCCCTGCGGCGTCTCGGGCTGTCTGCTTCCTCCGGGCCCCACAGCAGCCAAGGGGAGAGCGTGGCTTCAACGGAAGGGACTGAGGGCATCACAGGGACACGCGTAGTGGTTTGTGGTAGTACGATAACCCCGGGAAGACAGAAATCTGCAGAAAAACCCGTGAGGTGTGACAGAACCATGGCTGTTGTACCAACAAGTCAGGACAGTCAGGAGACCTCCCTGATGCATCCTCAGGCAATTCACTTCCTTTCTCTGGACTCCCAGTTTTTCATCCATAAAAGGAGAGGATTAACCAGCTGAAGTTTCCTCCCCGCAGTTGGTGAAAGGGTCAGCTGGGGGATTTTTTTCTATATTTGGGGAACGTGTCTCCTCCCTGGTCCTCACCGATGACCACACTGCCCTTTGCCTCTAGATCCTTAGGGACGACGCCCCGAACAGTTGAAGGTGATTATATCGGGGACATGCCTCAGAATGTCCTGGTATCTGGCTCAGGAGGGAAACAGTGTAATAGGGAAGCTTTGTGCTATTGGATCTGCTTTTCAATAAGAAGGTCTTTCCAGCAAGTTGTCCCCGTTATGAGGGTCTCCGACCTGGGGTACTTTCTGTACTTGCGTAGACGCACTGTTCTTTACAGGGAGCGTTGCCCTTGATTCTGACCCCCCTCAGTGCATCCCCTGGAAGCCATGTGTCTGCTGGGACCCTCAGCTCCCAGCCTGGGCCTGGATCACGATCTTTTTGTGACCCTAACGTGGGAGGGAGGTCTGGACATGCACGTGATTTCCCTTCTCGTCCCCAATACCACCCTCTTTTAAGTGGCTCGCCTAAGCGTGCAGTAAAGGAAGCAAGACTTCCTGAAGTCTCACTGAAACCATAAGGTGTGTCAGGCATTAGACTAAGTGCTTTTCCCTGTAATTTAAGGTAATCCTGGTAACAACTCTGCAGGTAGCTGCTATTCTTATCCAGTTTCACAAACGAAGACATTAAGTCCTAAAGAGATCAGTGATTGTGAAAGATCGTGACATGAGCTCAGATTCTCAAGCTTGTTGACTTGACCCCAGAACCTAAGGTCGCACCCCCTGTAACATTCATTGGCTGCCCAAATGGCCCTTATCGCTCATACTTAACCCATCTGGGGCATTTGATAAGCCAAGACCAGAAACTATTACAATTTGAGTATAGGGTTTTGTTTTTTTTTTTTAACGTTTGTTTATTTTTGAGAGAGAGAGATTGGGAGCAAGTGGGGGAGGGGCAGAGAGAGAGGGAGAGAGAGACAGAGTCCCAAGCAGGCTCCACGCTGTCAGCACAGAGCCTGATGTGGCGCTCAAACCCGAAAACCGTGAGATTATGACCTGAGCTAAAGTCGGACACTTAACCTACTGAGCCACGAGCTACCCCAGTTTTTGTTTTGTTTTGTTTTTTGCTTTTAAAGACAGCTTCCAGTGAGGACATTTTTCACTTCCTTTGTAGTTGGGCGGCTTTTACCTTGTATTTTACATCCTACGCCTTCTAGACTTCCTGAAAGTCTTCCCCGTACCCGACCCCTTCCTGCTTAGGAATATGACGGTTTAGGGGCGCCTGGGTGGCGCAGTCGGTTAAACGTCCGACTTCAGCCAGGTCACGATCTCGCGGTCCGTGAGTTCGAGCCCCGCGTCAGGCTCTGGGCTGATGGCTCAGAGCCTGGAGCCTGTTTCCAATTCTGTGTCTCCCTCTCTCTCCGCCCCTCCCCCGTTCATGCTCTGTCTCTCTCTGTCCCAAAAAATAAATAAACATTGAAAAAAAAATTTTTTTAATAAAAAAAAAAAAAAAGGAATATGACGGGTTCTCGTGTGCTTTCAAGTGAGGTTCAGGGGCACGCCTGCTGTGTAACAACGGCTCCCACAAAGACGGTTCACTCCTGTTGTTCTGCCAGCCCTATTCTCCAATGAGATTGCTCCATACCTATTTCTTGAGCGCCTACTAACCTCAAGGTGGTTTTAGGCACCAGAAATACAGGCTGAACGACGCAGCCAGACCCTGCCCTCATGGGGCAACGCTCTGCGGCCAGAGAACCAGGCCCTCCCGTGTTTTCTCTAAATCCCATGTTCTGCTGCTTCCTGGCCAGACCATCATGCTTCTCCAACGATTCTTAAGTTCAGTGTCTGGCAGAACCGCCTTCCACTACTTGTGCTCGATCCTCGTTTTCGTGGGGCATACAGCCTCACCTGGGCGCACCCTAAAGGCGCGTGATGCTCTCCCGTGGGGCCGAGAGAAAGGACATGAGTATTCGTCTGTACCACCAGAGACGGGTAACGCAACTCTGCGCTGGTATTTATAACACACCGTCTCGTGTAATCATCACAAAAGCACAAGGAGGTGAAGGTTATCAGCCTCATTTCAGACGAAACAGCTGAAGATCCTAGAGGTCAAATCAGAGAGCCTGAAAGGGCAGAGTTGGAGGCGGGATGCCGGCTGTAGGGCAGACACATCCCTTGTTTTCCCGGAGCGTCAGCCTCAGGCAAGTGCTGGGGACCCACCGGGAGGTGGGTGACAGCAATGGCTGAGCCCTAACCCGGTGTCACGCGACCCCTCGACCACCAGACCGTTCACGCAGAATCGGGGGACAGCCCCACCGCTCACACTTCCACCATCGTGGTTTATTCCTGGATTCTTAGATGGAATCGAATGCTCGTCTTCGGGTGTTCCCTACTGACTGAGAGGCAGATGCTGTGCGAACAGAGCAACCACATCAAGGGAAAAGCGGGGAGCTGAGCGGAGAGGGAGATCGATTCCGGGAGCAAACGTTTCCCCCTACGCAGTTGACCTTAAGCTGCTGACTCCAGCCAGTTAGGGAGGCACGGGGATCCGCCTCTGGGATCTGTCTCCACGGCCTGCACACAGAACAAAACATCAAAGCATCGTGATGTTACAGACTTTTCCTTGTTCAACACGCTGTCTCCATACATCACAGTTCTCTAGGGAGCTAGACTCAGCTTGGAGAGGATTCTTCCAAGTCAGAAAAAAGGCCTTTATGCATCCAACTTTTTACATGTTTTTTAAAAAGCTTATTTTGCCTATAGTAAATATAAGGAAATTATTATAGCAAAAATTCAGACACTGAGCTTTCTAGACATAAGTTTCTAAGTTACTGTAACATTGTAGTGCTTAGTGGCCCTCATATAATGCCTTATTTCATAGGGCCTCTTTATTTTGAGGAAATATACTCTGAATTGCCTGAGTCATGAGTTCGGTGCTAACTGACCCATTGTTGGTCCTAGAAAAATATCTGTGCATGGTGTTTGCGGGTTTTTGAGATAAGTCGAGGGATGATATCAACTGTGAGTCACTCAGGATTTCATATTCACAGAACAGGGCCTAAGGGCTATATAAGCAGGCACATTTGAGGAACTTTGCACGGAGGAGGAACCGGGTTAGTTGGGGAGAACCCTTCAGAAGTGGAGAATGAAGTTTCCTCTGTTGATGCTGGTCCTACAGGCCACTGCCTCTGGAGCCGTTCCTCTGACTAACTCCACAGGCTCTGAGGAGAATGATGTGGTCTTCGCTGAAGTAAGTACTGACCCCACAGCATTTACGCAGCCTGACTTTTGTCTCCAAAACTGATCGCATTGACCAGTTTTCTCTTGACACGGACTAGTGGCAAACGGGTTTAGGCGGCTCTTTGCTTTGAACGCTGTATTTTTCTTTGCCAAAGACGAATGTAGGAGAAGTACTGGTTTTGAAAGTTTTATAAAATTGGGGGAGGACTTTGTTTCTTTTGCTAAAATGCTGTGGCCAGAGAGTTTTAGTTAAAAAATAATTGGAGTCGTACATCTGGTCCGTGTTTTACAATCATCGTTTCATGTCATTTAACAATCTGAGGTTGAAACAGCGGCTTCATTATTTAACCACTTCGGCCCGCCATGATCTTTCAAGACGACTTGTTACCTTCAGTTATCCCAGCTGTTTCTTCATGAGCTTTTTTTTAAAGACAGGATTTTTTGGGGTGCCTGAGTGGCTCAGTCGGTTAAGCAGCCGACTTCGGCTCAGGTCACGATCTCGCGGTCCGTGAGTTCGAGCCCCGCGTCAGGCTCTGTGCTGACGGCTCAGAGCCTGGAGCCTGTTTCGGATTCTGTGTCTCCCTATCTCTGACCCTCTCCCATTCATGCTCTGTCTCTCTCTGTCTCAAAAATAAATAAACGTTAAAAAAAATTAAAAATTAAAAACAGGATTTTTTTTTCCATTTGTCTCTTTCCTCTAATTATGAGTTTGGATCCTCTCCCCGTTTTCCAAGACTCTTTTCACTTTGAACTTGTCGTGGTTGTCCATTGTGTTGAGCTTTGGATTTGTAAGCAGGAAAATTTTATCCCAACTTAAACTAATAATTTGTGCATCCTGACAATGAAGGTCTTGCTCTTTACTTGATGCTGTGACGTGCTAGATGCTGAAATATATTTTAAAAAAATAGAAGCCCGTTCAGAGAGGTAGGGAGACATCAAGGTGTTTTCAGTGGGCTTCCAGCAATCAATATCGCTGATGGTTTATGACTTCACCTTGACGGCACAGAAAATAAAGATTTTTTTCTCATTATAATTAGTTGTCTGATACCCGGTTCAGAAGCATCAGTGTACCGTTGAGTCATATATACAGAGGTGCCTCAGAATCCTTTCCGTGTAGTAGAACGTCTAACTAAAGTAGAGCGTCTAACAAAGTACATCTTTCCAGAGGTACCTGGAATCCTTTTACGGTTTTGTCATGGATGGAGTTCCAGTGACAAAAATGAAAGTCAGTCCAAACTTGATGAAGGATAAACTTCAGGAAATGCAGCAGTTCTTGGGGCTGAAAGTGACTGGGAGACTGGACGCCTCTACTCTGGACATGATGCACATGCCCCGATGTGGGGTTCCTGATGTCCACGAGTTCAGGACACTGGCAGGGAGGCCGGTGTGGAGGAAACGCTTTCTCACCTACAGGTAACGTCGTGGCGGTTTTCTCCTTTCCCTGAGGTCTGACTTCCAGAAGCCTGGACCATTTAGATATAGCCCCAAGTCTGAGAGTAGGTGAGAAGCCTCTCTCGATTGTCAACGCCATCCCTGTGTTAAAATTCGTTCTTTCTGGAAGGGGGGATTGTTCACTCAAAGAGGGACTGTTTGGCTTGTCCACCCAGAGCAGAGTAGAAAGCCTTCAAATAAAAGGAGAATTAAGCTATATCTATGATAAACAAGAGACAAGAGAGCAGTTTATAGGATAGTCAAGATGGATAAATCCAGACGTCTGGGAGTGGGGACAAAAGGCATAGGCTTCTATGAATGTAAGTCCTTCGCGGAGAAAACCCATAAATCATAAATGAGAAGAAATCCAGTTAGATTCTGTTTCAGGAGGAAGCTGTCCAAGGATACATGTTTTAGTAGTTAATGATGTGGGGTTTGGTTATCCAGAGTATCGATTTACGAGGTGATTCTTTCTCCAGCGATGCAGACAGAAGTGAGGTGTCACAATAAGAACTAACACATGGTTCCCATATATTTCTCTCCCTCTCCCTCTCCCTCTCCCTCTCCCTCTCCCTCTCCCTCTCCCTCTCCCTCTCCCTCTCCCTCTCCCTCTCCCTCTCCCTCTCCCTCTCCCTCTCCCTCTCATACAGAATCAACAGTTACACTCCTGACATGAAGCCTGCAGATGTTGACTATGCCATCCAAAAAGCTTTTCAAGTATGGAGTGATGTGACTCCCCTGAAATTCAGGAAAATTCACTCAGGAGAGGCTGACATTATGATCGGATTTGCCTCTGGAGGTAAAGGAGGTGGACTTCTTTCATCTGTGTCATTGGCACAACCTGTTGTCTGTAAAGGAGGACTAATTGTCTTTACTCTTTCAAAAGCTCATGGAGACTTCAATCCTTTTGACGGCAGAGGGGGAATCATAGCCCATGCTTTCGGACCCGGACCCGGTATTGGGGGAGACACACATTTCGACGAGGCTGAAACCTGGACCGCGAACTACAGAGGTAGGCAAAAATAAAAGCTCACCCGGAGTGTGAACTCGGGAAGCTGAGAAGCCATAGTTTGGAAAGGTAAAGGCATTTAGGCGGTCAGTTCTTGACGGCACAGTCCGTGAAGTCCAGCAAAAGCAGATGCCAACCCTGGGCATACAGCCGTCCTCATGTACGTGGTCATCCACACATGTCATCATATGCTGACGTTTCCTTAGGTTTCTAGTGGCGCAGAAAGATGAAGTTCTATAATAGAAAGTTTAGAATGCCTGTCGCAAAACACAAGGTTATATGGTCACATAGTCTCCTGAGCTTCCGGGATAGAAATTTCAGGATGCCCAGCTGACCCTTGAACAAAGCAATACCTTGTGTGTATTTACGGAGGAGGCTGCAACTCACCATCCCTCTCAGGCAGTTGGGGAAGAGGAACAACTACTCTCCCCTGTTTGAAGGAATCACTACCCATTGGAAAATTCAAACCATCCTATCACAAGCCTTCCTAATCTCTCTGTGGGACATTCTATGCTGTATGACTGACTCACGAGGGAAGTCATTGGAGAGAAGGTCTTCAAGAATGAGCTCCTCTCAGCATCCCCCTCTCTTTGGCCGATACTACATGCATCGGATGGCAATGTTTTTACAGACCAGAAAGGCTGTTTGTTTTAGTCTGATGCATGCCCCAAGGCTTATTAAGTTCTTTATCGAGAAGAGGAGTTTTGCACTGAGACAAAAAGCACACAATGGGGTGGGAAACAGAGGACAGACAGACACCCAGGATTTTGAGATAAGGACCGGTGGTGGTCTTGTGTGCAACACATTACAGGGATGGAGACTAGCATAAATTTAGGATTTAGGTCAAAATGCAATAGGTTTTGTTTACTTTTCCCGGTTTTAGGCAGAATGCAGAGAATGACAGTCTTTGGTTCTTTCTCATTATTGGAGAGAAGTGAGTTAGTTGCTCAGCCCAGTGTTAGAGGGAATGCTTAGGGGGTCTGTGTTCCTGAAGACCCCTCCAGAGATGCTCACTCTTGGGTACTGGCCACACCCTGCAGCTAAATGGCGTGTGACTCTGGGAAAATCTATTTTTCTGAGCCTCAGTTGTGCCGTAGAAAAAGAAAGATAAAAATGAAGGCATGAGAGTAGAACAGAGATTTAAAAAAAAATCGTAACAGTCCAGGGCTAGTCAAATCTTCTGAAAACTGAGAAATGTGAGAGAAAGGACACGCCCCTTCTCTCTTCCCTACAAATGTGCATCTCTCTAGAACATACAGAAAAAATGAACAGGTGAGACTGTAACTTGGTGATGTCACTGTGTCTACATTGTAAGCATAGACTTTGCCTTCATTTTGAGTCATGTATAGTGAAAAAAGGAGCTTTTGAGCCAAGACATTTAGATTTGATTCTTGGTTCAAGCCCTCAATTTGGTCCATTAATCTTGCTGATACTGTGTCCTCGTCCGTAAATAGACTGAGTGCTGGCTTCCTTTCGAGTTTTGCAAGGAACAGACAGGGTATGATACGTTCCTTGGTGGCTCAGAGGACCTGGAACTTAATTTGGCCTTTTATTTGGGTTTAGTAAAGGATGGTTAGTAAAGACATTTCCATATCCACTGAAGTCTGATCAAGTGTACCTGCGGAATGGAAAGGGAATGTTGTAGAAGTGGTGACAACCAGTAAACACAGCGACAAGACAACATTCTAGAGGTGTTCACGACAGAACACATGTCGTGTGAGCTGCTGCTGTGATCCTTTTTGCCCTCAAAGGGAAATTTGATGGTGTGGAGAGACGTTTTTGGTTGTCAAAGTGGAGGGAGTGTGCTACTTGAATTTAAGTGGCAAACCCGAGGGCGCCTGGGTGCCTCAGTCGGTTACGCGTCCGACTTTGGCTCAGGTCATGATCTCGCGGTTTGTGGGTCTGAGCTCCACAAGGGGCTCTCTGCTGTCAGCACAGAACCTGCTTCAGATATTCTGTCCCCCTCTCTCTGCCCCTCCCTTGCTCATGCTCTCTCTCTCTCTCTCTCAAAAATGAATAAATGTTAAAAAACAAGAAAGAATTTTAGGTGGCAGACCCAGAGATTTCTAGACGTCTGTGATACACAGGACAGCTCTAACAACAAGGGATTATCTGGCCTATGAAGTCAATAGTGCTGACATCAAAAAACCTTATGTAAGAGAGAAAGGAAATAAGTAAAGTGTTCGCAAATGCGTCCCCTTTCATTGTGTCAGATTTCAGTTGTGTCATTGTCCTCTGGATGCAAATATATTTCACTGCTCTTCCCCCCCCCTCTGATTTCCTCTTAGGCACAAACTTGTTCCTAGTTGCTGTTCATGAGCTTGGCCATTCCTTGGGTCTTGGCCATTCCAGTGATCCAAAAGCCATAATGTTCCCTACTTACAGTTACGTTGACCCCAACACCTTTCGCCTCTCTTCTGATGACGTACGTGGCATTCAGTCTCTCTACGGTGAGTTGAATTTCTTTACCATTTTGCTTCACAAAGATACTCACTCTCATGAATAGTCTCATAATATCTGCATCTGAACAAACTTTAACATGGATCTTTTCTCTTGAGCCCCCTGAAAACCCTGTGAGGTAGGTCACCCAGATATTATCTTCATTTTACAGAAAAGCACAGAGACCCGGTGCGCTAATGCCAGTGACAGGGACAGATTCTGTGTCTTCTGGCCTCAAGCGTGTTCTTTCTGTCCAACATTGGACAATGCCATTGCCTTTGACAAAGGCACACAGAGAAATAATCTGACCGGAACAGGAAAACTGGAGTGATCAGATTTTTCTCCTCCCATGATGTTGCAACCACATGGGAGAAAGATCTTTATTATATGCTTCCTATGAATATTATAGGAAGCCTAAGTTGCTTTTTATGCATTTCTCATCCCGAAAAGTGAATGTTGTAAAAGAATGATTCTTCCCTTTAGCAGCTAAAATGCAGATTTTTTCCCTAATGCTTCTTGAAATGTATTTTACAGGAGGTCCAGAAAGGCGCCAACCCCCATCACATCCTGACAGTACAGAATCGGCCACCTGCAACCCCAGTCTGAGTCTTGACGCTGCCACTACTGTGGGAAATAAAATCATTTTCTTTAAAGACAGGTAGAATCCTCCTTACATCTAGCCAATATGGGAGGCTCTGTCCTTGGATTTATAATTTTTTTTTTTGGTCAGAGAATCGTGGAAAATGACGGAGAATGACGTAGATGAAAATGAGGAGGGACTTGGACTGAATTCTGTAAGAAGTAGACAGCCTGAAGGTTTTGAAGGAAGAGAATGGTGTGATTGCATTTGTGTTTAATGATAAGATTAGTAAGTAAAAAAAAAAAAAAAAAAAAGGATTTACAGTATGAATCTGGGGTGAGGAAAGACAAGACAGGAAGAAGTGGAACAAGGCTTTTTTAATCACAGGTAAAAATGGTTAAGTCTGGGACTACAGGTGTGACAGTACCTATTAAAAGTCTTGATTCTTGATTACAGAGAAAGTGATTCCAGGATAACTTAATGGTTTCTGCCTTAGAGCACAGATTGGAGCAGGTATTGGAGGTATGAGGGGTGGAGAAAATTAGTATTTGATGGATGGGACAAATATTCTCCATTTTTTAAATGGAAGAGTAATTGACATACAACACCGTATTAGTTTCAGGTGCTCAACACAGTAATTTGATATTTATGGATATTACCAAAGGTCACCAGAGTAAGTCTAGTTACCATCTGTCACCACTTAAAGTTCTTACAACATTCTTGACTGTATTCCTTATGCTGTACATTACCTGTCTGTGTCTTACTTATTTCATCACCGAAGTTTGTGCCTCTGAACCCCCTCCAGCTATTTTGTCTACCCCTGACTGACTCCCCTCTGGCAACCATCAGTTTGTATCTGTGAGTCTGCTTCTCTTCTGTTTTGTTTGTTCATTTGTTTTTGTTGTTTTGTAGACTCCACATCTAAGCGAAATCACATGATGTTTCTTTCTCTGCCTGACTCCCTTCACTTAGCCTGATATGCTCTGGGCCCCCCATGTTGTCGCTAATGGCAAGATTTCATTCTTTTCTTATGGCCAGTATTGCATTGTATACATACCACGTCTTCTTTATCCATTCATCTATCAGTGGACTTTTAAGTTGCTTCTGTATCTTGGCTATTGTGAATCATGCCGCAATGACCATAAGGGTACGTATGTCTTTTCTAATGAGCGTTTTGTGTGCTTTGCATAAATACTTAGAAGTGGAGCTGGTAGGTCATATGGCATTTTTTTTTTATAACTAACTTTGTAAAGAGGCTCCATAGTATTTTCCAGAGTAGCCGCACCAATCTGCATTCCCACCAACGGTGCTTGAGGGCTTCCTTTTTTCCACATCTTCACCACCACCTGTTATTTCTTGTCTTTTTGATGACAGTCATTTCGACAGGAGTAAGGTCATAGCTCGTTGTGGTTTTATTTGCATTTCCTGATAGTTAGTGGTGTTGAGCATCTATTCATGTCTCTGTTGGCTATCTGTAGGTCTTCTCTGGAAAAATATCTGTGCCAGGCCTCTATTTTTTTTTTATCAGATTGATTTTTTTTTTTAAATATCAAGTTGTATGAGTTCTTTATATATTTTGGATGTTAACATTTTATTGGATATATCTCCGGCAAGAGTCTCCCATTAAATAGTTTGCCTTTTCCTTTTGTTGATGGTTTCCTTCACTGTACAAAAGGTTTTTAGTTTGATGCAGTCCCACTTGTCTATTTGTGCTTTTGTTGTCCTTGTCTGAGGGGACAGATTAAAAAAAAAAAAGAAGTCTCTAAAGCTAGTGTCAAAGAGCTCACTGCCTATGTTTTCTTCTAGAAGTGTTATGGTTTCAGGTTCTACAGAAAAATCCATTTTGAGTTTTTTTCTGTATGTGGTGTAAGAAAGTGGTCTGGTTTCATTCTTCTGCATGTAGCTGTCCAGTTTTCCTGACACCAATTGTTGAAGAGACTGTCCTTTCCCTGTTGTATGTTCTCAGCTCCTTTGTCATAAATTAATTGACCATATAAGTGTGGGTTTATTTCTGCGCCCTATATTCTGTTTATTGATCTCTGTGACTGTTGTTGTCCTAATACCATACTGGTTTGATTAATTTTGCTGTGTAGAAATCTGGAGCATTTTACCTCCGGCTTTGTTCTTTCTCAAGTTTGCTTTGGCTACTTAGGATCTTTTGTGGTTCCATACAGATTTTAAGAGTCTTTGTTCTAGTTCTGTGAAAAGTGATGTAACTATTTTGATAGAGATCTCACTGAATCTGTAAATTGCTTTGGATAGTATGGATATTTTAGTAATATTTCCTCTTGCAATCCACGAGCATGGAATAGATTTCCATTTATTTGTGTCATCGTCAGTTCTTTCATTAGCATCTTAAAAGTTTTCAGAGTACAGGTCTTTCACTTCCTTGGCAAAATTTATTCTGAAGTACTTTATTTTTTTGATACAATTATAAATTGGAATGTACTATTAATTTCTTCTGATAGTTTATTATTAATGTACAGAAACACAACAGATTTCTGTGTATTGGTTTTTTATCCTGAATCTTTACTAGGTTCACTTATTAGTTGTACTGGTTTTTTGGTGGTGTCTGTTGGGTTTTGTATAGGTAGTATTATGTCATCTGCAAATAGTGACAGTTTTACTTCTTCCTTTCCAATTTGGATGTCCCCCTTTTTTTTTCTTGCCTAATTTCTGTGACTAGGACTTCCAATAATAGTGAACTTCATGGTCTTGTTCCTGATGGTAAAGGAAAAGCTTTCTGTTTTCACCATTTAGTATAATGCTAGCTTTGGGTTTGCCATGCATGGCCTTTATTATGTTGACATAGGGGCGCCTGGGTGGCGCAGTCGGTTAAGCGTCCGACTTCAGCCAGGTCACGATCTCGCGGTCCGGGAGTTCGAGCCCCGCGTCGGGCTCTGGGCTGATGGCTCAGAGCCTGGAGCCTGTTTCCGATTCTGTGTCTCCCTCTCTCCCTGCCCCTCCCCCGTTCATGCTCTGTCTCTCTCTGTCCCAAAAATAAATAAACGTTGAAAAAAAAATTTATTATGTTGACATATATTTCCTCTATAACCATTTTGTTGAGAGTTTTTCTCGTGAATCACTGTTAAATTTTCTCCAATTATTTTTCTGCAGCTATTGAAACGATCATATGCTTTTTAGCCTTCGTTTTGTTCATGTGATGTATTGCAATGATTTGTGGATATTGAACCATCCTTGCATCCTTGGAATACATTCCACTTGATGGTGGTATATGATCCTTTTGATGTGTTGTTGAATTTGGCTTGCTAATATTTTGTTGAGAATTTTTGTATCTATGTTCATCAGGAATATCGGCCTGTAATTTTCTTTTTTTGTAGTGAGTTTGTTTGATTTTGGTATCAGAGTAATGCTGGCCTTGTAGAATGAGTTTGGGAGCATTCCTTCCCCTTCACTTTTTTTTTTTTTTTTTTTTTTGGAATAATTTGAGCAGGGTAGGTATTAAGTCTTCTTTCATTGTTTGGCAGGATTCACCTGTGAAACTGCCTGATCCTGGATTTTTGTTTGTTGAGAGCTTTTGATTACTCAATTTCATTTCTGGTAGCGTCTGTTCAAATTTTCTATTTCTTTCTGATTCAGTCTTGGAAGATTGTATGTTTCTGAGAAATTATATCCATTTCTTCTGGTTGTCCAGTTTGTTCACACATAATTGTTAATAGTAGTGTTTTGTGATTGTTTGTATTTCTTTGGAATCCATTGTAACTTCCCTTTCATTTCTGAATGTATTTATGTGAGCCCTCTTTTTTTTTTTTTTTCCGGTGAGTCTGGATAACGGCTTATCAATTTTGTTTATCTTTTGAAAGGCCAAAGTCGTACTTTCATTGATCTTGTAAATTTTTTCTCAGTCTTTATTTCATGTATTTCCACTCTGATCTTTATTATTTCCTTCTTTTAACTAGCTTTGGGCTCTCTTTGCTCTTTTTCTAGTTCCTTTAGATGTCAAGTTAGATTGTTTATTTGGGATTTCTCTTGTTTTTTTTGAGGTACGCCTATATCGCTATAAACTTCCCTCTTAGAACTGCTTTTGCTGCTTCCCTAAGAGTTTAGACTGTTATGTTTTCATTTTCATTTGTCTCAAGGCAATTTTTAATTCCTTTTTTGATTTCTTCATTCTTTATTGGTTGTTCAGTAGCATCTTACTCAGTCTCCACATATTTGTGGGGTTTTTTTTCCAATTTTCTTCTTGTAAATGATTTCCAGTTTCGTTATTCTCCATTCTTGAGATCCCAAAACTGGACATTTAGGTTGAATAACTTCATTTAGATTACAAAACTGGTGAATGAATTGTGGGTGCAGATGAAAACCTAGATCCCTTGAAGTATCAAAGCTTGCATATGGTGGTTTGCCCATTCAGATCATTGTTATTATGAAAGACTTGATTAAGGTCCTTTCTTCGTGCTCCTAGGGAGACATTCATGGAACAGAATGTAAGAATATTGGAAAACAACATTGTTTTAGGTCATTCCCACTGAACATTTCATGGCTCTTGAGTCTACAGTGATTTTTTAACATGTTTTAAATGTTTTTCATCAGATACTTTGGGTGGAGGAATCCTGAGAGTCCAAAGAGCAATATTAGTTTAATTTCTTCTTTCTGGCCAACCTTACCATCTGGCATTCAAGCTGCTTATGAAATTGGAGACAGAAATCAAGTCTTTCTTTTTAAAGGTAACTCTCATGTTTAGTTTGCTATTGAGTGTACTTCAAGGAAGAGAATACATGAAGGAAATACTACTAATTTTTATAAACATAGAAAAAAAGTACCCCAGATCTAATTAATGGTGAGTCTTAACTATGAGCCAAAAATAGCTTAAATACCTAGGTAATGTGTAAAAATTTCAGGAAAAATTTGTCAAATATCGATCATAATACTTGTGAAAAATATACAGAACCACTGGAGACAAATCATGTTCAAGAGCAAAGAGCAGTATGTTTTAGAACTATGGATAAAGAATGACATTGTTTGTAGTGAGTGTTTCTGTGACTCTTTTTATATGACTCCAGTGTATTCTTTTTCTTTATCTTCACAGATGATAAGTATTGGGTAATTAGCAACTTAAGACCACAACGACTCTATCCCAAGAATGTACGTTCTTTGGGCTTTCCTAACTTTGTGAAAAAAATTGATGCAGCTGTTTTTAATCCACTTCTCTATAAGACCTACTTCTTTGTAGGTAATCAATATTGGAGGTGAGCTTTAATGATTGGTTATTTGACTCCTAAAATTTGTGGAATGGGCAGGGAGTGGGGTTTTCCAGTAGGTAGTTTTTCTATTTAAATTCCTAAGGATCCTTGACCTTCCTAGAAGAGAGATCAAGAGAACATACATCTGGAATAGTTAATTATCATCCTGGGTCAGTTCTCGGGACTTCTGGATTCTGATTTGTAAGATGGCACATGATGTGTTTTTTTTTTTAAAGGAACACTTTAAATAAAATGTTCCATTATTAATCATAGTGCAGACACATTGGGAAATAGTGGTATAATGTACGAGACCCAGAATTTACACAGTCTCTTTAGGGAGTGTGGGTATTTTCAGATTCCTTTTCATAACCTTGGACCCAGGAAGACAAAATGAGGAGACCATCTTCTGAGTGACAGCAAATCCTGCAAGGTCTTCCCTAACAGGAAATTAGACAGTCTGGCTCTGTAACGCAAGACCAGGTCCTGGTGCAAGCCTTGCGCAGGAGCGAGGGAAGTGCCTGACCAGAAATTGGGACTCCTAGGGTCCAAGTCCTGTGGGGACTAGGAATAAATCAGTGAACTGCTTAGGTCTTTGATCTTCTTATCAGCACAGTTTAAGCCTGTTCAGAAAAAGCCTTTCAAGAGAGAATAGGTGGGTTTTGTGGTTCATGTCATAAAATATCAAGGTCTACATCATGAAATCCATTTTTCAGTGGAGGTCCTACTGATTGTTTTTTTGCTCAGGTACGACGAGAGGAGACAACTCATGGACCCCGGTTATCCCAAATTCATTACCAAAGCCTTTCCGGGCATTGGGCCTAAAATCGATGCAGTCTACTATAATAACAGTAAGTAGATTATGGGAATCCCTTTTTAAGACACTGAAGATTATAAAGGCTCCAAGGTCAGAGGATGTGGAATCAAATCAGAAAAGAACAGAACCCTGAATCTCTCCACAGGGCCACAGACAAAATTCATAGTCTGCTTAGTTGAGAATCGGTAGGCTTGAAGAATGAGGGAGCTAGAACCAACAGTTTATTTCTAGGGTGGTCTAGCAGGTGGGAGCATATGGTTGTTGCCGCGTCTATGTGTCTGAGTCTCTGGAGTTGCTGTTCCCATCAAGCTTTGCAGTTGTGCAAGTAAGCACATGCAAGTCTCGGGCAAGCTGGACTCACACACTTATTTGTGCCTTGCATTTTTTTCCCTTCCTGGCAGCCCCCTCCACCCTTTGTGGGTTTTCATGGAGCAGGGCTAAGGGTGGGATAAAAAAAAAAACGGATCTTGTTGGCGTTTGTGTTGAGGAATATCCTCAGGCAAGGTCAGCCTAAGCAAATTGTTGGCTGGGCCAAGGCGTTTGGCTTCTATGCCAATGCCCCTGTCTGTCTTCCTTCTCCATCAAGGCCTCCGTGTGCCCTGCCTGGGCCCAGTGTCTTCCCTCTCACTCTGAGTTCTCCACCTGGAGTGTTACTTTTCAAAAACTCACCTCTTAATAGTCAGTTTCTAAGACCAAGCAATCTTCTCAATAAAATTACTGAAGATACTTAATGGTGAAATGATGATAAACACATATCCAGGGACAGGATACCCAGTGCCAGGACCCAACGTTTATATTCTCAAATGTCTAATATAAACCATCTATAAGTCTGGTCTAATATAGATATTCTGTAAAAACACAGATGTGTGTTACCTTGTTTTTTTAAAAAAATGCAAGTGGGGATTTAAGCTATTCAATGTGTTTTCGTTTTCAGGACACTACTATTTCTTCCAAGGATCTGATGTATCGGAATATGATGTCCTATCCCATCGTGTCACCAAAAGGCTGAAACACGATATCAAGTTAGGTTGTTAGGAAGGGTGTAATTAGTAATGTTTGTCAATTCACTTCAGTTAAATAAGAATTTATTGCTTACTTGCTCTGTGGCCAGCGTACCAGTGCATGCTGGTGCATTTCATAAAATAAGGTAAAGTCTATAGGCCAGAGATAAACGATCATACACGTAAATGGTCATACAAATTGCGTAAGATTTTTCGATTTTGAAAACCCTCACTGTCACTTTTTGATTCAACTATTCAGCTTCAAAACAGACACCTTCAAGGGGCCATAGACTATCTTGGTCCCTGACCATCCCACAACTGAGACATTATCATGATTTCTTTGCCTTAACTAATATTAAGAAATAATTTGTTTCTGTGGCCATTAAAGGTTTCAACAAGTACATTTTTTTATTCTTTTGGAGTAAAAACAGAATATACCAGGAAATGACAATTAATGTAAGTAATATATGAGTAAATTATATAATTATGGTGATAATGTTATTTTATTCTGTTGTCAGTGTTGACTTTTCTAAATCGTATCTGAAGTATACATATATATATATATATATTTTTTTTTTTCTTTTGCTCAAATAAAAACTTTGAAAGAAAGTATTTGGTTTCTGGGAATTTTTTCGTGAAAAACTGTATTTTGAAAATAGTTTTGGACCTACTCCTAAATAAAGAGTCTCTACATGAGTGAGGTGTGAATGGGAGTATGGCAAATGGGAGAGATCATATTTGCCGTGGCCACTTATCTAAGGCTACCTAAATCCCTGGTCTCAAGGCAGGAAAGCATTCTCTGGACTGCGTGTGACCCCGAGGGGCACGCCCAGTGTACGACCATGCGCCTGGAGAGAAAAGATGTAGTGGGAACTTCCTGGTCTCCTGTGATTCCCACTGTGGCTCGAGTCTCCCCATGTGGGCCTTGTAATTACTGTGTCACCTTGACAAGGCATTAAATCTAAGCTTCCCCAAATTTAGTAAAAAGTATTAGAAAGTGTTACCTTCTTTCAAGGTTTTTATTCATTGAGAAAACAAGATACATGATGAGCACGTCACGCCGGTAGCTTGTTCTGCCTAGTGTCGATTTTGTTCGCTGCCTTGACCCACACTTTCCCTATTTCTGGATTGCATATACACATGTTAAAGTTCCAGTTCGTATGATACGGGTTTGTGGAATGCTTGTAGCTTTCCATTTATTTGCACACCATCACTGCTGATGGCAAGATCCAAGCAATAGTGAATCCCATTTAAGCTCAGATGATCCCTTTTGATTAGTGGGAGGAACTGAGGTCAGAAAATAGGAGGAGCAGATCGATTCTAGATGGGGATGGAGTTCTTTGTCCTTCGGGGCTTAGATCCATTCTCTAGTAAGTGCTTTTTCAGTATAATAATCCTGGCATTGTCTTTGCAAGGCACAGGGTCAAGCCATTCTGAGAAGGAATGTTATTTCCCCACAGCAAACTACACGCTGGACATCCTTCAAAAGAAGAAACTTCGCCACGGGATTAACATCAAAAGAAAACAGTGGTATCTGGGTTGGATTGTCTTTGGCCTTAGGTAATTCAGGGGCAGCCATTTCCCTTAACAGATGAGTGTGTTGGAGTAAAAGCCAAGAGCGTGCCCTTCTCAGTCTCAGCGGCACTCGTGCCAAATGCCTCCACAGATTTACAGGTGGACCCTTCCTCCCTCTACCTCTGTTTGTGGTGCATCTTTAAATTTGTTTAACAAATCCTTAGAATGGGAACCGTGTGCCAGGCACTGTTCTAAGTGATGCATGCGCGCGCACGCGCGCGCGCACACACACACACACATACACACACGCCTCACTGCTTTCATCCCAAGCTCCAGGCAAATGCTGTCTTTCTCTTTTGTTTCAAGTGAAAAAACCAAGGCACCGAGAGGTAAACCCAACTCGCCCGAGGCTACACAGTCTTGGAGCTGAAATTCAAAGCCAGTCAGTTTGACTCCAGAATCTGTGTTATTAACCACCACAAAACCCTACCTTTTAAAATCATTGCGTGGAGAAAAATCAAAGTACCCACTCTACCACTTTGTACCTCCACTTGACCTCTCAGTTACAAGGTCTTTAATACGTCATAAGGATTCTTTGTCCAGTCCACGGAGTATCATTTTGCTTTGGGAAATGTAGTAGCGTTATCTTGCTAATGACAGAGAGCAAATACCCAAGACTTGGAAATGACGATTGTCTTTACGATACAGTGACTCACATTGTCTAGCAGATCCTCTGGAGGACAGCTGATCTTACGAGGGTGAGCACCTCTGACTTGGCACCAACCAGGCTATCCATAAATCTGTAAAGATAGAAATAGTATAAAAATGGCAATAATGCAAATTGTTCCTTTCTGTAGCAATGCAAATAAATGTTACCTCTTAGAAATTTAATTGAGGGGCTCCTGGGTGGTTCAGTCAGTTGAGCTGACTCGATTTCAGCTCAGGTCATGATTCTGGGGTTGTTGGATCGAGCCCCATGTCAGGAATTCATTCTCTCTCTCTCTCTCCCCCCCACCTCTCTCTCTCCTTCTGCCCCTTCCCTGCTCGTACTCTCTCTCACTTTCTAAAATAAAAAAGTAAATATAATTGATTTCTGCCTTGTAGAAGAGACAACCCCAAACATTACATTTCATAACCCTATAAGATAAATTCATTATAGGGTTGTCTGGGGGGCTCAGTCGGTTAAGTGTCTGACTCTTGACTTCGGCTCAAGTCATCATCTCATTGTTAGTGGGTTTGAGCCCTGTGTCAGATTATGCTGACAGCCTGGAGCCTGCTTGGGATTCTCTCTCTCCCTCTGTCTCTGCCCCTCCCCTGCGCTCTCGCGCGCTCTCTCTCTCTCTCTCTCTCTCAAAAGTAAACTTTAAGAAAAAATTCATTTCATCATATCTTACTGCATACGTATTTTTCAAATCTTTCTTAAAACCAGTTCCCTCGCTAGTTACTGAGTTGGATAATATCTCCAACGTGTTCATCTTTTATGTACACAAAAGACACTTTTAACTCTTTTGAAAATTACGCTTCGGCGCTAGTTAGCCAACAGGAAGGAGCAGAGGCTGCCCACCATTGGGGCCACCAGGTAGAGAAGCCCCCATGCGGGTAAAGCAAATCCTCAACCCAGACAGAACCAGAAGCTAGTCTTCCTGATCCTGTCTCCCTCCTGCCCTCTAATGTAGCGAAGGACGTCACCGCTGCAGAAGAGAAGGGAAAAGCGTGCCACTTCTGGGTGGCAGTCAGTTTGCCCGTTCACTTGGGTTGCCTTTGTTCATTCACTGAAGAATATTTATCATCTGCTGGATTCTTGACCCCGTGATGGGTATGAGGAGCCCAGAGAGAACTGGGAGAGTCTCTGCCCCCAAAGGCACAAAAGGTGACAGACGTGCTAATGACAGATTGCCATGTTGTCAAGCGGGTGGAGTAACTGAAGTTTAAGCACAAGATGGAAAACTCAGTCAGTCTCTGCCCAGAAATTCAGGGACACAGAATGCCTGCTGTGGAAAACAGTATCGGAGCTGTGCTTTGAAATATGAGAGAACGTTGTCAGGCAGCAGAGTGTTCGGCTGAGGGGACTGAGAGCAGCGGCAGAAGCCTCTTCAGAGGCCCCCGATGCACAAAGAGTAGCTTTTACAAAATTGGAGTGTGAAATACGAAGGAAGGAATGACAAGAGTTGAGACACCAGACCCACGAAGGACCTTTCCTGCCATGAGTTTGACCTTTGTCTCGTAAATGACATGGTCTTATTGGAGGGGTTTAAAATGGAAATGAGCAAATTGCATACAGAAGATCTTTTTTATACATTTTTTTAATGTTTTTTATTTTTATTTTTGAGACGAAGAGAGACAGAGCATGAGCAGGGGAGGGGCAGAGAGAGAGGGAGACACAGAATCTGAAGCAGGCTCCGGGCTCCGAGCCGTCAGCCCAGAGCCTGACGCGGGGCTCGAACTCACGGACTGTGAGATCATGACTGAGCTGAAGTCGGATGCTTAACCGACCGAGCCACCCACACGCCCCTAGAAGATCTTTTGTGATGGAAGTTTCAAAAGTAGACCCGAAGGAATTAGGGTAGATGCAAAGGAGAACAACTTCTCTGCTATCACCAGTAGACCATGCGAGAGAAGTGAAGTCATGGGGAGGGTGGAAGTGACGTTCAAGAGGGGATATTATAACAGCTACAAGAGAGAATTAATAGAGTCTGGTGACTGCTTTGCATGTGGGTTATGGCTGAAAAGGACTAATAGAGGATGACCTTTAAGGATCTGGTTTAAGAAATTATCTTGAATAGGGAAGAGACCAGGAAAAGCGGGTCATGGAGAGGGTAGTGATGTGGTTGGTGCAGTGGAGATCATTGGATCTGTTGAGTCTGGGAGCCTCAGGACATTCAGAAGAGGATGTCCGATAGACAACGGTATGGCATCCAGGCCCAGTAAAAAGGTCTGGATATTATGTGTACATAAATATGGCTTCCAAGGAGCATTTTTGTTTCTGGCCATATTGGAGTAATTCTTTTTTTTTTTTTTTTCTTCTTAAGAATAGTGGTTATTGCGTCTATTAGGAAGCAAGAGGATTTTTCTTGGGTCTCTTTCTAGGATTTGTGTCTGGGGCTTTTAGATGCAGAATCTCTACCTTGCAAATTGCTCAGGATTTAGTACCCTCAAGGTCCTTCTGACATAAGCATTTGACCATGGAGAATTTCCCTTTTCCCCCCCATTTGTTCTGGCTAGCTGCTCACCCGTGCTTTCATCCTTAATTTAGCTTCAGCTCACTGTGTGCATACATGTGCGTGTGTGTAGCAGGGCTGGGGGAGCCCTAGAGATTTCCGATATCTCCTTCAAGCCCAAGAAAGCATAGAAAAGTAAGCTTTAATAAGTGTGAGGTGGTCTTACAGTGAAAGGACCCTTTGGAGTACGTCATCTGCCAGGTTGCAGGAAGTAAAAGTGTGGCTTTTCTCTTGACCAGCTGCGAAAATCTTGGAAAGTAGAGATGTCAGCAGTGAATTGTTGTATAAAGTCCTTAATATTGGTAAGTTAGGAAGTTTGTGCTGTGATTCACTGTCTGATCTGAAACAAAGGTAATTGACCTCTTTGAGTCTCCAGGAAGACCGTAGATGTCTCGTAGGCCTGATCTGAGGGATACTGTAGGCGAAGTTCCTGACACTCCGTAGTTCCTCCCCTGAAGCTTGTTTCCTCCCATCTCAACTCCCCCGACCCAGAATCTCCCAGACTTGCTGCTCCCCTCCCCCATAGGCATGTTCACACCCAAGAACCTCTCTTTCAGGAAAGGCAGGGAGCTCACCGGGCCCCTCTTCCATTTTCTCCATGTTTCCTTCATCCCCAATTACTAGAGACCATTCAAAGTTAGAAAGAGTCACCTAATTTTGTTGTTATCACTCTAGATCTCCATTTCTTAATGAATAATAACGTTTATTATATGCCTAGAAGTTTATATGTATCTTCTGTCACATATCAAGCTCACAGGACAGATTTTTATTGCCATTTCTAGAATGAAAATGAAAAGGCATAGAGAAGACAGCAGTCTGTTTGGTGTCACAGAGCTAGTAGGTGCCAGACTAAGACTGGAACGGAGGACCGTTCAGCCCCAAACTCATGCTCTTTTTAGTTCGGCACTCTCCTTCTCTTGGCTGATAATCTTTCAACTAACAAGGAGCATGATCTGATATTGTTTGGTCCCATTACTAATGGCAAGATAAAATAGTCAATAAGTTATCATCCAAACCAAAAATTCTAGTCCTCTTTTGTGCTTTTTTGGAGCAGCCAAGTTAGCAATAAAGTATCTTAAGGGAGATGTGAAAATAAGGTTCGAAGAGAAGTTTTTCCACTTAAACTCTGAATTCATGACTTAGAACAGCATGTTCCCCTCTCGTCGCTGAATAACATACAATTTTGAAAAGAAACAAGGATTGTGAAATGTGTTTTGGGACGCAAAGGTATCACACTGGGTGTTTATGCTCAGAACCTTAGAGTTGGATTTTTTGACAAGCACTCAGGAATTCATGGCCAGCAGGATTTTGCTAACTTTTTCAGGGATTGGAACGTTGACTAACCTCGGTGAATAAGGAGGCTTTGTGGATTTCTGAATCTTAGTGATGCATAGTGACTGCTCACAGATATGTGTCCTAACTGGGTCACATCTGGGCAGCATGAGTGAAGGAAACGAGCAGGAAAGGCTGGACTTGAGAAGGGAAGACAGAAGTCAGGGGTCTAAAATCAATGAGAGCTAGCTGCCCCCCAAACTGAAGCCTGATTATCAGACAGACACCAGGTTAAGAAACACATAGAGGATTCAGTTTTCAAGAATGTGAAAGCTCGAGAGATAACATTTGTGGGACAGTTAAGTCCAGGCTCAGAAGGGTTTACTAACAGACGAGAGGCAGAAATTAGTCTGCAGACACTGCAAGCTTGTGTTCCTGTTTGTTTGGGTTTTGATTCGACGACATTTGCATTATCTCTGCCACTTAGTTTGCTTATGGACTTGAGCAAGTGTTTTAACTTTCCTGAGCATCAAGGTTTTCACCTGTGAAATGAGGGTACTGATCTTGACCGACCTGCAGTGCAGGTGTAATGCCAAGACGTACTCCGTGTAACACATGGGATGCATAGTAGATGATCGATATGCAGTTTCTTCCTTCCTTAAAGAATGGTTCTGAATAGACATCTGTTTGTATTACACGTGCTGGAAGACCCAGAGACATTTATTACCTAAAACTATATAAAATAATGGAAGTTCAGGGCCCTTGATTCCATCTTTGTCGCGGTATAGTTTTAATGGAGAATAAACTGGAACAATGCCACCAGTGAGGCTGTGAGTCTGCCGTGCCTTGGTAGCTATCCAACCTTCCTTCTAGCTATGACTACAATACAAAACTTCATTTTGTCATTCTTACATAATGTGACCCCTCCAAAGAAGTGTCAACATTAACAACTCGTGACTCAGAAGAAAGTGAGGCGTCTCAGAGCTGTGGCGAACCAGTGCCTGGGACCGCAGGTCCACAGATTTGTCAGGGCAGTGGGCATTACTGGTTTCAGGTATTTGAGAAAAATGTGAAGAGACCTACTCCCCAGAGTAAAGCACTTATGAATTCTAGGGTTCAAGCAAAGATATGTGGATAGCAAAAGAAGAGGCCATTCAGCCAAGGATGCATTTCCAAGACTTTGATCTCTTACAGAGCCACATAAGCCATAGGTTGGAAACAACTTTTCCAGTGAGAGTCTGAATATAATATAACATGGACGATGGCCAGATCCTATATAAAAATAGAACTTTGACCCACAATCCACAGCAACCTGCCAAGGAAACCCATTCTCTTATCTACAATAAACAACTCAGAAGCCAGCCCACTCATCAAATTTGCAGGAAGCCCAATTGTTATCTCTAGTAATAATCCAAGAATCTAAACAGTCACTTCTGTGACAATCAGTCCACAATGGCCAGGACTTAACTGACAACTGATAGCTTCTCTAATTCTTTCCCTGTTTCCAAGTCCAGACCAGTCAGAAAAAGCCAAATACGAGCTCCAAACACACAGCATGGGAGCCCGGCTTCTAGTTAGCTCACCTCCAGCCTCCTCATGCCAACAGCGCTGATCAAGGTGTATGTGAAGCCTTTTCTCTTTCCACAATAACATTTCCTACTCTTCTGTCTGCCGTTGCGTGTCTGCCAAAACGCAAGTGATGGTGGCTGACTCCCTTGTTACCGCCAGCTCTGAACAAATAACCATTTCTTATTCTCATTTGGTCGGTCTTCATTTATTTCCACACCAGGCAAAAGTGTGCCAAGTCCCAAAGAGAGAACTCACCCTTAACTGCAGACCAGCTGGATTCCATATTTCTCAATTGACAAGACTCAATGCCATGTCCTGCCTTTTCCCTCCTGCCTGTCCTTTCTCTACGTACCATCCCTTTCCTTTCTCAGTTCTTTTCACTTGTGTCTGTAGTCCTTCAGGTGCTCCTTCTAGTTTGCTGGGATGATTGTAATGGCCCGTAACCCCATCGACCTCACTTTCCTCACATTCTGATCTACCTCAACCACTGCTACCAGATAAATCTTCTAGAACATAGTTCTGGTGCTGTCACATACCTAGCCAGGAACTCTAACTGGGGAAGTGCTCAGTCTAGGAAGACGAGTGATCTGGATCAAAATCCCAGCAAGTTATTGTATAGACATTAACAATTGCATTCTAAAGTCTACATGGAGAGGAAAAAGACCCAGAATAGCCAGCACAATATTTAAGGAGAAAAACAAAGTTGGAGCTGATACTACCTGATTTCAAGACTTACTTGAAAGTAAGTCAGTGTGGTATAAGAGAAAGAGAAGATACATAGATCAATGGAACAGAACAGAAAGCCCAGAATAGACCCACATAAACATGGTCAACTGATCTCTGGGAAAGGAGGGAAGGCAGTGCAATGGGGCAAAGGTAACACTTTGAGCAAGTGGCACTGGAACAATGGAGGTCCACACGCAAAAAAAGTGAATCTAGGCACAGGTCTTACACCCTTCACAAAAATGAATGGATCACAGACCTAAGCGGGAAACATAAAGTATAAAACTCCCGAAAGAAATCACAGGAGGACACCCAGATGACCTTGGGTGTAGAATGACATTTTAGATACAACAGTCAGAGGCACAATCCATGAAAGAAAGAATTGTTAGGTTTGGTTTCGTTGAAACTAAACATTTCTGCTGAGTGCGAGACAGTGTCAAGAGAGCAGGAAGACAAGCCACGGACTGGGAGAGAATATGTGCAAAAGACACACCCGATGAAAGGACTATTATCCAAAAGATATAAAGAACTCTTCAAACTCAACAATAAGAAAACAATCCCAATGTAAAAAGCCTTTAAAAAGCCAAAGGCCTTAACAGACATCTTATCAAAGGGAATACGGAGATGACAAGCGTACGAGGAGATGTCCCATGTCACGTGACGTCAGGGAGATGCAGATTAAAAATGACGAGACTCCACCACCCACCTATTGGAATTGGCCAAAATCCAGAACACTGCCAACACCAAATGCTGACAATGATGTGGAGCGATAGCAACGCTCATTCATTGCTGGTGGGAATGCAAAAGGGTATCATTTGGAAAACAGGCAGTTTCTAACAAAACTACGCATACTCTTACCATATGATCCAGCAATCATGATCCTCGATCCTTACCCAGAGGTGTTGAAAACTTACGTCCCCGCAAAAACCTGCACGTGGATGTTTCTAGCAGCTTTATTCATAACTTTCAAAACTTGGAGGCAACCCAGATGTCTTTCCACAGGCGATGGAACTGTGGTCCATCCAGACAGTGGGTATTATTCAGCACTAAAAAGTAATGAGCTGTCAAAACGTCACAAGACAGAGACTCGCATGCATATTTCTAAGTGAAAGAAGTCAGTCTGAAGGCTATATACTGTATGTTCCCAACCACATGACATTCTGGAAAAGGCAAAACTATGGGAACAGTAAAAGGATCAGGTTGCCAAGGGGGTGGAAGTGAGGGGAGGAATGAATACAGCACAGAGGACTTTTAGGGAGGTGGAAATGCTCTCTGTATGATACCATAATGACAGATGCATGTTATACGTTTGTCCAAACAGCAAGAGGAACCACATGTAAACTGTGGACTTCAGGCGACCACGACGTGTCAGGGCAGGTTTATCGGTGATGACCAGTGTACCTCTCTGGTGGGAGATGTTTACAACTGGGGACACTGTACATGTTTGGAGGCAGGGAGTATGTGGAGAATGTCTGTACCTTCCCTCAATTTTGCTATGAAACCAAAACTTCTCTGAAATAATAAAGTCCTTTTTAAAAAGTTAGTGTGAGTGGGTCCCTGGGGGCTCAGTCGGTTGAGCGTCCGACTTCTGCTCAGGTCATGATCTCACGGTTCGTGGGTTCGAGCCCTGTGTCGGGCTCTGTGCTGACAGCTCAGAGCCTGGAGCCTGCCTCGGATTCTGTGTCTTCCTCTCCCTCTGCCCCTCCCCTGCTCATGCTCTGTCTCTCTCTGTCTTTTTTTTTTTTTTTTCAACGTTTATTTATTTTTGGGACAGAGAGAGACAGAGCATGAACGGGGGAGGAGCAGAGAGAGAGGGAGACACAGAATCGGAAACAGGCTCCAGGCTCCGAGCCATCAGCCCAGAGCCCGACGCGGGGCTCGAACTCACGGACCGCGAGATCGTGACCTGGCTGAAGTCGGACGCTTAACCGACTGCGCCACCCAGGCGCCCCTCTCTCTGTCTTAAAAATAAATAAAACATTAAAAAAATTTTTTTTAATAAAAAAGAGTTAATGTGAGAAAATGAAGTGTTCCTTCTCCTAAAACCCTAATATTCCATGGATAGGATCTATTGAAGGGAAGCAGCCCATATAGATGTTAATTTACTCTCCAAGATAGAAAGAAATTTGAAACTTACTTGTCTCTATATTTATATCTATCCTTACAAGAAGCGTTTCTTAAAAAAAAAAAAAAAAAAAAAAAAGGTGACCCTGGCTAGGAGTCACTGAAGGAACCCTTCCCAGACTTGCACACAAAATGAAAAGAAACAAAAGCTGTGACATTGAAAACAAAGTTGCCTCTTTAAATGAATTGTTCAGCTGCTTCTAGAGGCTGTGAAGTTATGTTGGAATAAAGGCCCATCTTTGTCTTTGGAAACCTCGGGAACCCTGGTAATTGGAAGGAACTAGAAAGGTATTTTTTGTTCCTCACATGTGCACTCGGGCACAGGACACTTACTTCTATCACTGTCTTCTCACTAGACAACATGAAGCTATGTCTCTACTGGATGAGTGTTGACTTGGAAAGAGAGAAAAAATTGTGTCCCATTTCATAACCATCCCAGGCACCTCCTGTAGGAGAGCTTAATGAAAGAGGCGCTCAGACGTGGTGGAATCAGCAAATTTCACTCTTGAAGCACCCTTGGAAAAAAAATTACATACAGGCATAAATTGGGGCCAGTTGGCTCAAAATGAACATTTCCAGAATGTATAGGTCAGGCTCTAGGAAGTGTAACAGAGCTTTCTTTCCACGGTTAGTTTGGCAAAGCCCGTTTTCTTGTCTTCTTTTTTTTTAATGTTTATTTATTTTTGAGAGACAGAGCACCAGCAGGGGAATGTCAGAGAGAGAGGGAGACACAGAATCCGAAGCAGGCTCCCGGCTGTGAGCTGTCAGCACGGAGCCCGACGTGGGGCTCAAACCCACAAACTGTGACATCATGACCTGAGCCGAATTCGGACGGATGCTTAACCAGCTGAGCCACCCAGGCGCCCCAGCAAGTCTGTTTTCTAACAGAAAGATGGCCGTGCCCCCACCGTGCTGTCGCCCCTGTGACCATCACATCAGAAAACGTGCTTTTCGGGCGTCTTTTCCATCGGTCGGAATATGCTGCCTGTCAGAGCACCACTCAAAACTTTAGTTCATGTTATTCTGTTTGCATAACTGGAATATTTATGCCAAGAACATTACAAAACACTCTCCTTCTTTCCATAATATCAGAGTTGCCCGGAGCCACATAAAGGCCGTTGCCACCGCCCAGGAATGTCAGTGATGGATTTCGACATTTTTACCACTCACATTGGGTGATCTGAGTCATTGTGCTCTCAGAAATGAAGAAAGACTGAGCCATCCACGTGCCCATGTTATCTGTTCCTAATTCCGTTTTCTGTTCTGGCTCAACTTCCAACTAAAATGTTTGGAAGTTTCTGGGGCAAAATACTTGTGAAAATTAGCATATGTGGTCAGATTTCAACTATGAAAAACATACATTAAAAAAACCCCGTTAGCAACATGCTTTATCCTATAATTCAAAGGAGGTATATTGCCTTATAAGTACTCCTTTCCGGCTGGTGAGATTCACAACTGTGGAAAAAAATGGATACAATTTTCTAAATTCCCCCTGATCATCATGATGTAAAAAACTAAAACTTAGAAGGAAGTACAGAAAAGCGTTCACTGTGTTTTTCTCTTTGTGGCATGACTATTTATGATTTCTTTTCTACTTTTAACTTTTTCTATATTCTGTATTTTCCTATAACAAGAATATGAAATTTTATTGAAAGACGTAAAACTTTATTTTAAACACTTTGTAGAAACATGGCTTCCCATCCCCAGCAGAATAAACTGACGTCTCAGCTGGAGACTAACGGGTTTCCACGAATGAGCTCCAACCTGCCTGCCCACAACTTCGTTTTTCACTTTTCATTACTACCCTTCACACACTTTTTATTTCAGTAAAAATTAATTCTGTCTTTTCCCAAACGGACGTTCAGATTTCTTGACTCTGCATAGTTGTTCCTTCTGTTTCCAGACTTTCCTCCGTGTCTGCTCCTCCATGGCTTTCTTTCAGTGGGCTTTTCCTGGAGGAAACATCTTCCCTTATGCACAATTCCCACACACCTCCTCTCTTTATTCCGTGCAGAGCTAATTATGCAGGAATCACCTCCGCGAGATGGCACCCTCCCTGTCTTTCTTCATTCCTTCATTTCATCTCCCCCTTCCTTGTTTCCTCTTTTTAAATAGATAATTCGGTCACGTTTTCTCTGAATTTCTCTTTTGCTTATTACCCCCAAATGTACACTCTTAGTTTGGGAGTCCTGAAACATTCAAGACGGAGACTCGGACACATGATAAATGAGTTTGGAGCCGAAGGGATGATTGTATCAGCTGGCCGCAGCAAGCCTCATGTATCATCTTGTCTCATTAGTCATGGAGAAGCGTGGTGAGTGGGAAGACAGAAAGGAGAAGTTATCGGGAGGAATGAGGCTTGCACTGACTGCCAGCTTTTGAACCCAAGTTTGGATCAGACCGAATTTAAGTTTCCTGCCAGGCCCGATCCCTTCAGGCTAGCTTTCCGCAACCTGCCGTCGTGTGGCCCTTGTACGCGTTCAGCCCTGTGATAAATGGTCATCCTGCGAACGGCCGTTCTCACTGCTGTGCTGGAAAAGCCAGTGTTTTTCTCCTCGTGTTCACAGATTCCCCTCTACCTTTGGGGTATTTATTCTCTGTCTCTTCCTTCTTTCTTCCACCCAGTTGCCTCATAACCTACCTATCTTCCTCATTAACGCATCGCCTTTTAAAATTTAATCTCCAAAATGCAAATTGACTCTCACCCATTGTCAGAAAATCCCTTGACGCTGCTCTCTTGAGTATTTTACAGACAAAGGAACGAGGGATATGAGTACACAAGCCTTCGATTTATTCTTTACTAGAGAGACTCAAGATGATTGCCTGATTCTTTTCCGAAGACAGTGAAGCAAAAGAATTCAGTTAATAGGGTATTCGGTAAATATGACATGTAGGTTCTGGGGATTTAGAAACATCTGCATGATTTGTGAGTATTTTTTTTAACTTTTCATTCACCTCTTTGCTTTTTCCTGTGAGCCCTTCATTCGTAACTAATACATTAATGAATTCTGTCAGCAGTTCTGGGGTATCTGCTTTTCACCAGACACTATGCTCACCACTAGGAGCTCAGAGATGAACGAGGAGCCCCGGCGATGGAGGGGAGGCAGACAGGTCAACAGTCCGGCAGGAAAAATCCGCAAGAGACGTGGGTGCCAGGCACCACTAAGAAACCAAAAACGAACTCTTCTGGAGGCTCGAGACTTCCCGAGACCTCTCAGACGCCGTTTTATAAGAGGACAAACTCTGGTCGAGCAGACTCTTGCGTTTATTTCAGGAACAACAGCGCGGCCTGTTGTGCCAATCCTGTTTGGACATCTGGGAAAATAAACATGATGTCTGTAAGGTTTCCCCGTAACCTTGAAATGTGTTTTCTGAGTTATGACACCAGAGAAAATGTAGAAAAAACCCTTGATCCAGAAGGAATTGAGACCTGTGCTTCACGTACCCCCCCACGTCCCCTGCCCACCCACCCGCTTCCCCAGTCCCAGCCCCCTCAGCTATGCTGACGTCAGCGAGGACCAGCGTTCCCCCTGATTTCGGTCAAGACGAGGTCCAAATTCTCTCCTCTGAAGGAATGAGGTGTCTTTCGACAGAATTGAGTCCGAACGCCAGTGTTCACACTCGATGCCCAGCCCCTGCCCGGCGGCCATCGGTCACCTGGGCACCTCCATCCAGGGTCTTACCACATCTCTGATGCACGTTCGATGAGCCGCCCCTGGTGTTTATTCAGAAACAGACAAAAGGTAAAGCCAGTAAGGCATCGAGAGCAGCACTTGCCCTTACTGAATGTTCTGGACACGGACAGCACGTGGGTCATTTCACAGGTTCGCCCTGGCCGGCCGTCTGTCGCGTGGCCAGCGGATAGGCAAGCAGACAAAGGAAAACCAAAGTGTGGTGACGGATCAAATGTGCCCTCAGCCAACGTTTAGCAACTGCGAATTTCGCCCTCTAGGGTTTGCACGTCTCTCGCTGTTTGATTTTCCTAAGGGTAAGGGAGGTGGGCGGGTCGGGGAGAGGGGGCCGGAGGGTTGTGAGACGTTCGACCAGGTCTCCCCCTGGGGATGTCTCCTGTCTTCCAGACGAGCACCTGTTACACAGCCCGCGTGAGCAGCACTCCACAGGTCACAGAAGAGGAGTGAGAGGAAGGCAGGGGAGGGGAAGGGAGAGAAAGGGAAGAAGAGAGAAAACAGGTGAGCACCCTGGGAGACCATTCAGGGTGGCTTTTGTTTTTTAAGTTCAAACTATCTACGAATTTGAACGGAAGGTGGAGGGAAAGGGATTGGAAGAGAGGAAGAAATGTGTAGGAGATACTGACAGAGAATTCCAGTCCTGCGCAAAGTAAATCATTCGATGCTGCCACTGTTTTTACAGAGCCCCTGTTCCAGGAAGGCCACCTGCCAATAAACCGGGCACAGACCCGCACAGACCAGAAGAGAATGATACACTCCCTTCTTCGCCATCTTTGTTCTCTCCTCCCCTTGAGCTTTCTCTCCTCAAAAACTAAGGAACCCAAGGAGATGCCCATAGCACGTATTTCAAATCAAAGACTCAAAAACTGAACTCTCCCTTCCAGCTTTATTCTAGATCTTGCTTCTTCCGTTTTGACAGAAACTAATAAGACTCTAGCTACGGATGCACAGCTTTTCATTTACTCGCATCTCATTACATTTGATTTGAAGTACGTTTTTCTTAAAATGAGACCGCATCTAGAAGTCCTACTCAATTCTGACTTTTTACCGAGTCAGCCTATTTCTCCTCTCAAACACCGCAAACAGAAATTGTCTAGTAAATTCCAGCACTTTTTCTTTCCAGAATAAAAAAAAAAAAAGCCCTAGTTTTCATCTTACGAAGACAGGAAGCATTTCCTGGAGCTTAATCACTGTTTTGATTTGCAAAATTGGAAAGGTTGAGAGAAATTAGTAAAGTAGGTTGTATCATCCTACTTTGGATTTGGGATTTTTGGACAGGGTCCTGCTGCCATTCGGATGAAAGCAGTCATGAGTCAAGCTGTGGGTGACCTAAACCAACACTGTTGCCCTATAAAAGTCAGGGCTCCATTCGGCGGACCCAGGAGAAGGTAGGCAGAGAGGAAAGCACTAAGACGACAAAGAGCCAAGGAGAGCCAGTGGAAATGCAGAATCTTCCGGCTCTACTGCTGCTCTGTGTGGCCATGTGCTCAGCCTATCCAGTGGACAGAGCCGCAGAGGACAAGGACAGCAACATGGACCTCCTTCAGGTAATTGATGGACGCATCTCCCACAGGCATTGGCAGGGCCGAGTGGGAACACCACCCCTGCCTTCCATTCATAAACACACGGGATGCTTCGGGCTCACTGTGGAGGAGAAGTTCAGGAACAGGGGGTTAGGAAGTGTGGGATGTGGAGGGGTCTCCCCAGCCTACTGTGTCTCCTTTCATGCAGGAGCAAACAGAGGCCAGAAACTTTAGGTATTTGCCTAAGATCTTGACCCCCTGGGAGCAGCAACACTGGGGCTCGAGGGGCAGGAGTACAAGAGGAGGGTGTAATTAAATGCATCTTGCGATGGAACTTCTTTAGGTATTTTAATCCAGGGGAAGTTAAGCTAGGTATTTACATGGCTAGTGTCGTGTTCGGACCCAGAGATCTGTCCAACTTTCTCTCGTAAGTCAGGTCCCCGGGGGAAGCACAAAGTAGAAAGTTGAAGGGCTTGAATAAGTGTAACTGAAACACAAATATGCCCAAAGAAGCCTTTTTGCTTTGTGTTTCTGCCTTAAGTTCATTAGATATCGGTCTCGGCTCCCACGCCATTGTCATTGCTTGGGGAGTAGACTAAGCTCCAGACGTTAGTTGGTTACAGAGACAAAACAGACGCAGGGAAGAATCTGTAATTGAAGAGTGGAATGGAATATGACACTTATTCTGATTTTAGCAACTGGAGGAATACCGGAACTAGGTGAGGTCTGCAGCTGCCATTTAGTACGGAAGGCTAAAAATCATGACTATACTTACTACCCCACTAGCAATACCTGGAGAACTACTACGACCTCGCAAAGGATGTGAAACAGTTCGTCAGAAGAAGGGACAGCGGACCTGTCGTTAAAAAAATCCGAGAAATGCAGAAGTTCCTCGGGTTGGAGGTGACAGGGAAGCTGGACCCTGACACTCTGGCGATGATACGCAAGCCCCGGTGTGGCGTTCCCGACGTGGGCCAGTTCACCACCTTCCCTGGCCTGCCGAAGTGGAGGAAAACGCACCTCACCTACAGGTAACGGGTCCAAAGAGGTGTTCACATCACACTGCGATTTTACCAAGTACCATCACAGGAGAAAATAATCTCTTCAATTTTTAAAGGATTGTGAATTACACACTGGATTTGCCGAGAGAGGCTGTTGACTCTGCCTTTGAGAAGGCTCTGAAAGCCTGGGAGGAGGTGACCCCACTTACTTTCTCCAAGATTTACGAAGGAGAGGCTGACATAATGATCTTTTTTGCAGTTAGAGGTAAAAACCAAAGACAATATGAAATGCATCCATTTATTTAGTGCTGTTGTGGGGGGTGGGGGTAGGAAGACTCCAAAGGTGTTTTAATTACCTGTCTTTCAAATAAAAACACTTTCTCCGTCAGAACATGGAGACTTTATCCCTTTTGATGGACCTGGAAATATTTTGGGTCATGCCTACGCGCCGGGGCCCGGCATCAATGGAGACGCTCACTTTGACGATGATGAGCAGTGGACAAAGGATACATCAGGTGAGTCGCACATCTCTCAGAATGATTTGGGTGGGTTATTTTTGTTGTTTGTTTTTTAGATTTAGAAAATTCTGAGAGGCTACAAATCTTCGAGAAGTGGTGTGTTCTAGATTTCCCCAATGGCTCAAGAAATAGAATGTATTTTTGTTTTGATCATTATTGAAAACACTTTCAGATGTCCAAAAAGTTTATTCTCTGTCTTGGTAAGCACGCTATGGAGGCATCGTTGAAGTACTTCTTTGAGGACGATGGTTCTAGTATGACCTTAGGACCATCCTTAAGAGTATTTTCTCATTGCGTTGAATTGCAGATACCCGAGGGACCACGTGTTGCCTTGCCTCTGTGCTAACATGGGCCCTCGATAGTGCTTATATCCAAATTGGGGGAAATGTCTTCTATACTCTTCAAAATGGAGATGGGAGTTAAATTCCAGAAACTGAGGTCCCCGTTTAGGTTTTTCTGGTAAATCAGCCTTTTACTCTCTCTAGGTTAAGAGGAGTTTTTAGGGACTTGTTCTAAAGGGAGACACTAGCCCCCAAATACAATGCCCAATTTTTTTAGGTAGGACGGTATTTCTCAGTTCATAGCTGTATACTTTGAGGACTGACTTCCAACGTTTTCAAACAACTGGCTAAAACAAATAATACTAGCCTCTGAAATTTTCTGGGATTTATAATCAAAATGCAAACAGAATATCTATAGGGAGTACAAATGTGAGGTTAGTGCCGGATAAATTTCTTTGATTTGATCGAATTAACAGCTTCTTCCTGCAAAGTCACAAATGAGGACTTTAGTAGGATCACAAGTTACACAGATAATGCTCGCAAAAGTAAACTTCGCGTGTCAAACGTAATTACCCGACGATTTCCAATGTCAGCATCCTGGGTTCTTTTTTTTAATAATACGCGGAAAAAGAAAATATGAATGCAGCTAGTGTTCGCGTGGTCAAAGTCTCTTTTGTGACAAATGCTGGGCATGATTAGGCATGCTGTTTTAGACCAATCTTAACAAGCCCTATGACAATTATCATTACTAATATTTCCAGACCCAATGTGTACTTAATAATGATCCTGGGGTTGAAAAATTATGCAGGCAACAGTCTGCATACAAAAGTATGATTGTTTAGGGTTTCAGATTGGAGTTGAATAAATTGTGATTCCTTTAACTGAGACTATAACTGGCAAACATTAATACGTTGAGACAGTGTTTCGCTTTTCATTGACAAATGAAGGGAAATATTTATGAATGTGCTAAACAAGTGGGTCGGTTCCCTTCCGGAGTACGAGAAAGAGGACCTTGTTTTCATGAAGTAAATAGGCTTCTGAGGTGGGAGAGGGCAGTAGGCGGACATACTGGCTGTTTTGTCTCGAAGACTGATTTCGAGAATGAGAAGCATTAAAAAACGCTAGGCTTTCCGTTAAGTGTGTTATCAATCGATCAGTCAACCAAAAAACAAGGCAGAGAAGGCCCTCTGTGCTTCCAGTAAGTAAGCCAATAAAATACAGCTGACTTGTGTGATGTACATGTGCTTAAGGGATTAGGAACTATTATTTATGATTTCTTAAATAGGGACCAACTTATTCCTCGTTGCTGCTCATGAGTTCGGCCATTCCCTGGGTCTCTATCACTCGGCCGACCCCACAGCTTTGATGTATCCCGTCTACAACCCACGCACAGACCTGACCCGCTTCCGCCTTGCCCAAGATGATGTGAACGGCGTCCAGTCCCTGTATGGTGAGTGATGCTGGAAAAAGGAGGCATGGGAGCTTTGCAGCCATGGTCTTCGGGAAAGCTTTAAAATGCTGCATAAAGCATTTGCCATTCGTCTCAACGCACTCAGGGAGTGTTTGGAAAGCATAGAAATCGACGGAAGCATCCCATTTCGCCTCATGTTCGATCCCCCACATCTGTTTCCTTTAGGACCTCCCCCTATGTCATCCCCTGATGGCCCCGCGGGGCCCACGGAATCTGTGCCTCCAGAACCTGGGACACCAGCCACGTGCGATCCTGCTTTGTCCTTCGATGCCGTCAGCTCTCTGAGGGGAGAAATCCTGTTCTTTAAAGACAGGTCAGACCAGAAGATTCTATTTCCCTATCTATTCTTTTGACGTACATTCTTGTCCTCTCCTTGTTGTTCCTATAAGTCACGCTTGGTTTTCAAAAGTCCAACTTCAGAATCGCAACTTTATCTTCACCTCCTTTAAAAATGGAGTCAGGAGGGGCGCCTGGGTGGCGCAGTCGGTTAAGCGTCCGACTTCGGCCAGGTCACGATCTCGCGGTCCGTGAGTTCGAGCCCCGCGTCGGGCTCTGGGCTGATGGCTCAGAGCCTGGAGCCTGCTTCCGATTCTGTGTCTCCCTCTCTCTCTGCCCCTCCCCCGTTCATGCTCTGTCTCTCTCTGTCCCAAAAATAAATAAACATTGAAAAAAAAAATGTTTAAAAATGGAGTCAGGAGAGTGTTACATTGAATCAATAATTTCCTGTCTGCCGGATACACATGCACTTAAGAGAACATTCAAGCTGCACAAACAGGCAGAAAGTAGAAAGCGCGTCTCCCTCACCACACTAATCTGGGTTCCCTAGGGTATCCCCGTACTCAAGGACCCCTGTGCATCCTTCCAGAAGGTTTCCATGCATATACCAAAAAATACTTACAGACACAGATACGCACATGCACACACCGGTCTGTCTTTTCAGAAATGTAGACCACGGGGCACCTGGATGGCTCAGTTGGTTAAGTGTCTGGCTTTGGTTCAGGTCGTGATCTTACGGTTCGTGGGTTCGAGCCCCAAGTCAGGCTTTGTGCTGACAGCTCAGAGCCTGGAGCCTGCTTCGGAGTCTGTGTCTCCCTCTCTCTCTGCCCCTCCCCTGCTCGTGCTGTGTCTCTCTCTCTCTCTCTCTCAAAAATACATAAACATTAAAAAAAAAAGAAAAAAGAAAATGTAAGCCATGTTGTCGCACACACAGCAGTGTGTGTGAATTGTAGGTATTTAGAGGTCACACTTGGCTAATTAATTTCGCCGCAGGATCACTTTTCTTTGCCAGGAGGTCTGGTGCAGGCTTCCTGGGAGAAAGAAAACATATTTTCCCATTGGAAGTACACCTAATTTCTGCCTGTCATCCAGCCAGACGATGAGAGAATGCGGGAAGATGGGTGAGGCAGGTCAATGAGAAAAATGTGCTACAGGCGAAGGTCTGGGTTTCAGTTTTCATTTCTTTTTATTCATATTGCAGACATTTTTGGCGCAAATCCCTCAGGACGCCTGAACCTGGGTTTTATTTGATCTCCTCGTTTTGGCCATCTCTACCTTCGGGCTTGGACGCCGCATACGAAGAGACTAGCAAGGATATCGTTTTCACTTTCAAAGGTAATTATTATACGATAATTTCTCTAACTTGTTGAAATAAACCCTTTCTCAGGAAAATTGAATAGGACTTTGATTTTCTCTACTATCACAAATTGTGTCTACATTGTTGCTCTCAGGTAATGAAGAAGGGAAGGGATGTTATTTTCTTTATGTTTTACAAATGATAGAAATGAACATAGCAACATACATGACTCAGAGTTGTAAATTCCCTTCTTTGATTTGTGTTCATTCATTCAATCCACACATTGTCGTTCAATGCCCACTTTGAGCCGGGGATTACATTTTTACTATGAAAACCAAAGGCGCTAACAAGTATTTCTAAAACTCAAAGGCTTAACTTTTACAAATTCAATGCGTTTACAAGTAATTAGGTAAATAATGTAGAAATAATGAAGTAATTCCGTGAGTTATTTTTCTTAACAGGAAATCAGTTCTGGGCCATCAGAGGAACCGAGGTACAAGCAGGTTATCCGAAAGGCATCCACACCCTGGGTTTTCCTCCGAGTGTAACGAAAATAGATGCTGCTCTTTTTGATAAGGAAAAGGAGAAAACGTACTTCTTTGTAGAGGACAAATACTGGCGGTAAGACGCGGTTGGAATGACTCTGTATGGAGCCTGATTAGGGACGTTAGGTTCTTTCCCTGAGGGACCCCCACCTCACTCTCAGCCCTGCTTCCGTCTCACCGAGGAGGACGGATACACGCCTGCTTTCCAACGCAGCAGCGCCTGGTAATCGGCATTTCTTAAGCGCTCCTGCCTTGAGCCCTTGTGCCACAGGCTGGACCTTCCCTCTGCTGTTGCCCCACCCGCCTGGACGGCCTCTTCTCTCCTCCGCCCCTCCCCCCAGCCCACTCACCCTAAAGTCCTGGCTCCAGTCCCCACCCCCCCCCACCACGGACCTTCCCTGCCGGACTCCAAACCCAGATGGGTTTGAAAGAAGCCTCAAGAACCCAGGCCACAGTTTAGCATTCCTTTCCTGTGGACTCACTGCCTCCCTGGGTGTTTGTCTCATCTTTCCAAATTTACCCTATGATTGTGAAGGGCTTCCCTGAAGCTCCACCCCTCATTAGTGCTGCCTGTTTAAGTTTTATGGATAGAACCGAGGACTCACACAGAGGCTGATTCCTGGGCCGACCGCCCACACAACTGGGCAGACCAACCAAGGTCCAGCCCCTGAGTCCAAAACACATTCACTGTGATTTCCTTCTCGCCACTCTGCCTTTTCCTAACAGGCTGCCGTAGGAGATCCAGATGTGCAGGGTGGGGAGGACGTATAGGAGTCAAGCATGCTAGAGAACTTGAGATGTGTATTCGAGATAAATGAGCCAATTCGCTTTATGTGCCTGTTCGTACATACCTTCGTGTCTTTGTGGTTGAGAGACGATTCAGGTTCTCTCTGTCCAGGCTTAAGAAACACGGTAACAGGGGCGCCTGGGTGGCGCAGTCGGTTAAGCGTCCGACTTCAGCCAGGTCACGATCTCGTGCTCCGTGGGTTCGAGCCCCGCGTCAGGCTCTGGGCTGATGGCTCAGAGCCTGGAGCCTGCTTCCGATTCTGTGTCTCCCTCTCTCTCTGCCCCTCCCCCCTTCATGCTCTGTCTCTCTCTGTCCCAAAAATAAATAAACGTTGAAAAAAAAAAAATTTAAAAAAAAAAAAAAAAAAAAAAAAAAAAAAAAAAAAAAAAAAAAAAAAAAAAAAAGAAACACGGTAACAAACATCTTCCAGATCGGGCTGTCGACTCTGGTCCTGGTGGAGATACAGCTCTAAGAACTAAGTGTGCAGTTCCATTCAAGTCCCATATTTCTGTAGTGCTAAACGCGTTTGGCATTTATTTGCAGTACTCAGCAAGTTTACTGGGATTCCGCATGAAACCAAACGTGACTTAGGAATGTGGGTGACGTGGCGTCCGTGCAATGCTGAGCTGTGTTTCTTTGATGCAGATTTGATGAGAAGACACAGTCCGTGGAGCCAGACTTTCCCAAGAAAATAGCAGACGACTTTCCGGGGGTTGACTCGAAGGTTGATGCTGCTTTTGAAGCATTTGGTAAGAGGGTACTTGCTCCGTTGGCAACGGGCCACTCGGTGTCAGAGGGAAGAGGGCAGCTGGATTGATTTGTGAGGACGGGTTTCCTTTAACCAGTTTCCACCTCCCTCCCCTAGATTTCAATTAGCAGTTCTGTACCACTTCTATGACGACTTTGTACAGTACGTTGACTTGAATCAGAACAATGATCAACACAAATCCCTATATTTTGTCTGTGTGGATAAAACCCAAGTGCTTGAGAGTCACTTCCTCACCTCTAGAGCTGTTGTCTTTCAGATTCCCATGTCGTTATAAAACCCCTCGGGGGTGTGGCCAAGGTTCTTAACTGGCTGGCTTTCTCCTCCCCTCCATCCTGTTGGGAGATTTTCCCGAGTAGTCATCAGCCATTGCCCACAGGGCTCACTTGCAAATACAGTAAAACCTTGGATTGTGAGTAACTTGTTCTGCGTGTATCCCGCAAGACAAGCGAACATTTCTAATACATTTTAACCTGATACACGAGTGATGTCTTGCAATACGAGTAGTACATGATGCCGAATGTCATATGATCGCAACTGAGCCAATGGTCCTTGCAGTTCGGTTTGATGTACGACTGCTTTGGATGACAAGCATGATTCTGGAACAAACTATGCTCACAAACCAAGGCATTACTGTCATGCTTTGGCGTGTGCACAAGGTTTTTTAAAAAGATACATTTTTTTGCCCTAATCAAAGAGAGATGGCTGGTGGCTGGTGATCCTTCTCGAAAGGTAACCCAAGCACCATGATGGAAGAGCCGTAAAGGGTCCTGTGGTGTTTGGAAAGAGTCTCTGTGCTTCTCTGGGGCCACGCGTGACCCTCAGGCTATGAAGCGAGGAAAGGGGAGGAGGGCTGTCAGGAAAAACGAAAGTAAAGAGATCACAGTTTCCACAGAAGCAGAGAGTTTTGTCTGATCAGAGCAGAATAACCTGATGACCTGAACCTGGGTTTACTGCCAGAATGCGCTGGAATGGAGTGCCGTCCCCAACCCGCCCAGGGGTGACCTCGGGCAAGCAGATTGTGAGGCTTCACCTGCTCATCTATAGAATGGACTTAGATACACTTCCCTCATAGGATTGTTGCAGAAATCAATGACAAAACAATCATCTAAAACGCTTATCATCGTCCCTGACACATATTGAAACTCCATAAACGCTCTGTAGTTTTCATCATCTACTATTCTGAGTTCTGCATGTTGCCAACTTCTGTTTTTGAACAGATATCCCCTTATCTCCCTTGTCCGCATTTCCAGGGTTTTACTATTTCTTCAGTGGATCTTCGCAGTTGGAGTTTGACCCCAACGCAAAGAAAGTGACACACGTGTTGAAGACCAACAGCTGGTTGAACTGTTGACGTGTCTAGAAGCACCGCGTGGGCATTTGAAGGGAAGCCGACGATTCTTCACCTGAGTCTCTGTGAACCGAAACGGTTCGCTTCCTGCTGCACATGCACTGACAGAGCACGAGTATAAGCTGCGTGTCTGGCCGGTCAGCCTCACCTATGACGGGCCCTTCGAGCAGGCTACTCGGCGCGCACTTGGGTCACACGGAGCAGCTTCCCCGGGGGAAGGGAGAGCACTCGTGTGCGAGACGACTGACTGTGTATAGACCGTTTGCTTGTTATTTAATAAAGACGATCAGCCGGTTGCTTTATTGTTTCGTTTCTTCGAGAATGAGTCGTCCTCACAATCTTGGGTGGGGTAGGGGCGAAACAGAAGGCAGCTGAGATTCTTGGCCAGTGGTGTCAGTACTAGGGTCTCCATGGCGGCAGCCTCACCATGAGCCCATCCTGAACTGAAGACAATGTGCCCCTTGTCCTCCCCTGGTGTCCGACGAAGAGGTGTCCCTATGTCCACCCCCCAGACATCGTATGTGTTCCTGCTATACCCCAGGAGAAGGATCTAGGGAAGTGATCTTGCAGGGAAGGCTCTAGAGAAAATTGTGAAGCGGGATCCTACGGTTAGCACAAGTCACCTCGTTCGTGCACTTTATTTTTCAGGTGGAGAAAATCCGACACACCCGCTCTTCATCTTTTCCTTTGACGTATCTGTTCCCTCTGTGGAGCCCCTTTGCCTGACCTCGTGGTCTGCTCGTGTCCACCCACACATGAAAGTATCCTCTTGTACTCATTTTGTGGCTGTCTGTGCGAGAAGTCCACGGGCAAATGCTTATCCTGAGGTAGATTTATTGCCCCTAAGTGGCATGTCTGGGCAACCACACAGTAAGAGCGTACTCACACTTTAACTTGCTCGTTGGGGAATAATTTGTCGATCATATTCCGTGTTCCAGGCACTGTGCTGTGTTGTAGGCATCGGGATCTCAGAAAATGGACACAGCCCTGCCCTCATCAAGATTATAATCCGGCAAGAAAAAATATATGCAGATAGCCACAAACATGTACATGCAACCATCAATGTAATAAAAGTCATAAAGGAAAACCATCGGTGTCTTTGACAGAATAATAGGGAGACCTACTCTGCTTTGGGCTGCTTTGAACGTTTGAGGGAATGGCACTGGGGAGGTTTTGAGGGAGGTGTGAAACCGGGTGAGGGGATCGTGGCTGGGACTGAAGCGGTCACACTGCAGAGTCAGACAAGAATACGGAAGAGAGCAGGACTTCACGATGGGGCTAAGAAGAGAAGTAATTCCCAGATGGCCTCCTAGAGCCCAAGGACAAATGTCACAGATGGTGGCAGCTTTGCTGAGGTGGGGGACGACTTGGAGACGCACAGCTTTGTGAGGAAAAGGTAAGAATTGGGAAGAGTTGCTTAGGTTTTCCAAGTTTTGAAATGTCCGTGACATATCCAGGTAGGCCATGACATAAGGAGTCTACATTGGAAAGAGGAGGCACAGTGACTGTGGGAGGTGATGGGTGTGGACCACACCCACGGTGGTGACCATTTTGTAATATGGACATGTATGGAGTCTTCACCTCGCGCACCTAAAATGAGTACAATGTTGTATGTCGATTGTATCTCAAATTAAAAATAGATCTACCCTATGACCCAGCAAGAGCACTGCTAGGAATTTACCCAAGGGATACAGGAGTGCTGATGCACAGGGGCACTTGTACCCCAGTGTTTATAGCAGCACTCTCAACAATGGCCAAATTATGGAAAGAGCCTAAATGTCCATCAACCGACGAATGGATAAAGAAGATGTGGTTTATATATACAATGGAATACTACTTGGCAATGCGAAAGAATGAAATCTACCCATTTGTAGCAACGTGGATGGAACTGGAGAGTGTTATGCTAAGTGAAATAAGTCATACAGAGAAAAATACCATATGTTTTCACTCTTCTGTGGATCCTGAGAAACTTGATGGAAGGCCATGGGGGAGGGGAAGGGGGAGAAAAAGTTACAGAGAGGGAAGGAGGCAAACCGTAAGAGACTCGTAAAAGCTGAGGATAAACCGAGGGTTGATGGGGGGTGGGGGAGAGGGGAAAGTGGGTGATGGGCACTGAGGAGGGCACCTGTTGGGATGAGCACTGGGTGTCGTATGGAAACCAATGTGACAATAAATTTCATGTTAAAAAAAAAGGGGGAGGTATAAATATATGGATTGTCAGCATTTAGATCCTCCTTAAAACCATGAATACAAAAGAGACTACATGTGAGATTGCATTTTGCTAGGAATTGAGCATTTCTTTATCTCAAAATCACCTGAATTTATTAAGTTTTTTTCTTTTTTCTTTTCTTTCCCTTTTTTTTTTTTTTGCAGGGTCCTATGTGGTCACAACACAATTCCAAAAGGTAGAAAACTGCAGAGTTAACCTTTCTCACACCCATCACCGACAGCTAGTGCATTTTTTCTGAGACCACCATGGAGAGCTATTCTGACCCGGCCCCTGCCCTCATCGAGATTATAGTCCAGCAAGAAAGAGCGCATGCAAATAACCACAGGCACGTACACGCAGCTTTCAGAGCTGTTTTGTAGAGACGCAAACATCAACACTGTCTCTTGAAACTAAAACGGTGGCGTGCAAATTCGCACTGCTGTTTGCTATTTTCACTTAACGCATCTTGGCAACCATTCCACACAAGTACATGCTTCATCCTCTCGCTGGCCGCCGTCTATGACATAAACACGTAATTTGTGTATTCAGTCCCCTCTCGGTGACTAAATCAATACTTCAATAAATGCATACATCGAAGAAATGAAATTGAAAAATACAACGTCATCAAAAGTGAAGAAAATAAATATAGCTGACATAAATAGAAATATTCTATCAGGAAAATAATTTAATGATATATAAAATATACATTTAAAAATATACTTGAATATAATTTATTTGAAATCAAAAATAGAAAGTGCATCAAATAAAATTATGTGGACGCGTAGATTATTTTCGGCTGGCGACGTATCAGTAGGTTATGTTCAATATTTGACTGTCCTTCCCATACACGTACTTGTGCATCTGGTGAAAAAGTCAGCCTCCAAAGCCTGCGCAGAGAGGGAGGAGCAGGGGGCCTGGTGGGGGGGGGGTCTCCACCCTGCAGGTAGCTGCACCCCATCTACTCCAGCAGTGCGGGTGCAGCGACGAAACTAAATGCTGGCTGAAAGGGCACAAACATTGGCAGGTTGGGATGCCTTGGGTTACGGGTAGCAGTAACTGCCGACTGGCTTAAAAATAAGAGAGTTTATCAAAAAGACAAAAGAAAAGTGTTGGTGAGGGTGTGAAGAGAGGGAATCCGTTGTGCAGCGTTGGTGGGGGTGCAAACGGGTGCAGCCGCTGCGGAAAACAGTGTGGAGGCTCCTCAAGACGTTCAAAATAGAACTACCTTACCATCTCTACTCTGCTACCACACTGCAGTGCAGCAAATCCACTTCCGGGTGTGTATCCCGAGGAATGAAATCAATATTTCAAAGAGATACCTGAATTCCCACCGTCCTTGCAGCATGAGTCACGACGGCCAGCACAGAAATAGCCTAGGTGTCCTCTGATGGATGATTGGATAAAGAAAATGTCGTATGTATACACAATGGGATACCATTTTTTTTTTTTTTTTTAGTTTCTATTTTGTTTGAGAGAAAGAGAGAGAGCACGTGCACAAGTCGGGGAGAGGGGCAGAGGGAGAGGGAAAGAGGGCGGGCTCAGCATGGAGCCCGACACGAGGCTCAATCTCACAACCCTGGGATCATGACCTGAGCTGAAATCAGAGTCAAAATGCAAAAATCAACGAACTGAGTTGCTGCTCAACTGACTGAGCCACCCAGGCACCCCCACAATGGAATATTATTAAGCCCTGAAAAAAAAGGGAGATTCTGCCATTTACGACAACACGGATGAAACTCAAGGACATTATGCTAAGTGAAATCCGCCGGACAGAAAAACAGAAACACCGCATAATCTTACTTAGATGTGAAATCAGAAAAAAAAATGATTGTCAACCTCAAAAAAGCAGAGAGAAGAATGGTGGTTGCCAGGGACCAAGGGGGTGGAGGAAATAGGGAGATTTTGGTGATGGGATAGAAAATTTCGGTTATGTGAGACGAATAGGTTCCGGAGAGATGAGGTACCACGTGGTGACCACGGCTACTAACTCTGTATTGTAGACTTGAAATTTGCCGAAGGTAGATCCTCACTGTTCTCACCACACAAACCCACAATAAAAGGTGACTCTGTGAGGTGGTGGATGTGTTAATTAGCTTGACCGTAGTGATCCTTTCACGATGTGTACAAATATGCAAACACCGTGCTGTATATATACCTTAAATATACAGCATTTTTATTTGTCAATCGTACCTCACGACAACTCGGGAAAAATGTTAAGAAGTAAAACAATGAAAGTAAAAATAAAAGAGCTTGAGGACTCACATTACTTAAAAGCACAGCGGTCGTGGAGATGGTGGCTTCGCTGCGATTGTGGCCCCAGCTCCCTCCCCGCACTCTGGTCCCCCTGCTGGCCGGAGGGTGAGCCGCACCTTCACCCTGGTGCTCCTCAGGGTGGGGGGTGACGCCTGTGATAGCTCCCTGGGCGTCAGACCTCCCGCCATTAAGCAAGCGCTGACCACAGACCACACTGCTGAGCCGCCCCTGTTTGGATCTTTTGTAATGGTGGGGTCATCCCGTAACGGTCACCGTGGTGAAAAAGAGCCATCTCACCCAGCCACGGTGCCGCAGCAGTGGGGTTGGGGGAGACGCTGAGGCAGAAATCTGGGTCCATCCACCACAAAGAGGCTTGCACAGGTGAGAAAGTGGAAGCACTACGTACAGATAATGCTTCGAAGTTGGGCTGGGAGGGAGGGAAACAATATACATGTTCCTTGTCCTACCAGACCCGATTCACATCCTTCTGTGTGTCTTTGCTGGTTTAGGGAACTGGAACCAAGCAACTGTTCACTTGCTGAACGCCTGGATTTTCCAGGCACTGCCCAGGGCTTGATGTGAAGCGTCCATTTAGTCTTTGTAAGGACCGTTGGGTCGGGGCCGTGTTTCCATCGTGCAGAAACCCAAGTTGAGAGCAGCTCAGGGACTCTGCCACGGTCACAGAGCAAGTAGCAGAGTCAGGACCTGATTTCCTTTCTTCCTGGTCCAAAGATCATGTTCTTATTTTGTCTAGAGTAACCGACAATAACCCAGCCCAGATGGCCATATCTTATTGAGTTTAGACTCCGCTCTGAACTAGACGTTGTGCTCTATCATACCGCACGACTACGGAGAGGAAGCTGATTCTTCCTCAGTCCTACAATTTAAGACCCTCACGGCCCGAAGGCCAAGGTTCTTGCATCTACATCTGACATCTGGCCTTTCTAAATTCCCCTGTGCTATCCGACATTATAACGGACAATGGGGGACCTCACACCTGCTATTGCCCCCCTCTGTAATTTCCCCAAGCAATCTTGTTCCAGAAGGACTGGAGTGTGCTTGTGTGCCCACAAGCCATTCGCTCGTGTTTTTTAACACCAAGCGGAGGCCAAGCACCGGGGGGCAGACTTGTAGCCCATGTTAAGACAAGCCCAGCCCCAAAGGTGACGTGACGCTGAATCCCAGGATGATGTTCAAGAACTGGCTTGATTTCTCTTGCCTTGGAAATTGAGAGTCCATTTGCATTACAGGAAGTGAGTCTAGTTTGGGGGATGGGGGAAGGAAAGCAGGATCTGGGAACCAGATTGGAACTTGGCGATAAACCCACAGAATGGTGGATTGAACACCAATGAGAAAACAACAGATAAAGAAGGCACAGAATCTCAGCACCTGGTGTACAGATGGTTACTATCCCAGAAGCCCATCGTCAAGGCTAGAGCCACCTCGAGACTGGTCGTGAGCCCGGCCCCCCTGTGAAGAGACTCAGGCGAAAGAGCCCGCTGAATGTTCTCCAGTGCTGCAGGACTCCTCTGTGAAAGCCAGAGAGCATTTAGCTTGCCAACCTGGGTTTTGGGTAGAATTAACTCAATTCTTTCCTTTATTATTTTAGCAAGAGTTACTTAAATACTTACAAATACTCTGCTTGTTTGATTTTCTTCTGCACAAAAAGATTTGGATTATTAGAAGGAACCAGCTATTTTTTAAAATCATAATTGTAATCTGAAGTGTTGATGAAAATATTTATGAGTGCAAATAGTATTAAACAAACGTTTAAGGATACTTTACAATTTTAACCATATGAATCAATATCAAAGACCCAATGAAAGTGATCATAATTATTTTTATGCACATTTCCTAGATTGATAGAGTAACAAGATTAGAAAGTTAAATTTAAAGTCTTAAGAACCTGGGCGCCTGGGTGGCTCAGTCGGTTAAGCGGCCGACTTCGGCTCAGGTCACGACCTCGTGGTCCGTGAGTTCGAGCCCCACATCGAGCTCTGTGCTGACAGCTCAGAGCCTGGAGCCTGTTTCAGATTCTGTGTCTCCCTCTCTCTCTGACCCTCATGCTCTGTCTCTCCCTGTCTCAAAAAATAAATAAAACGTTAAAAAAATTAAAAAAAAAAAGTCTTAAGAACCTTAAGATGTTTTTAATAAATTGAATAGTAATTATAAGACAAGTAAACTGTAGTAATGGGCATGCAAAAAATGCTGCCCTCAGACATTAAGGAATCCAGCTGAAAGGCTGACATATATTACTTAATCCTATTTTAATGCAGAAAGGACACAAATACCTTACATATATTATCTCATTTAATTCTCATTTACGAGGTAGGTATTATTAAACCAACTTTACCCATAGAAGGATTGCTGTCACTCACAGAGGTTAAGCCGCATCCCCAAGGTCGTGCACATGACAAATGGCATAGCCGGGGGTCGAATCTATCTTGTCTGACCCCAGGTTTATGTTCGATCCTCTCTGTCGCCTCTCTTCTCTGAGTGTTGACATGAACTGCTTTACCAACGTGATTAACAGCAAGGAGAGAGCGGAGCTGAGACTGACAGAGGTAATAGGGCAAGAGTTGAAAAAGAGAGACAAAGGGGCTGGCACTTTATAGCAGGTCAACTCAACGGGGGATGGTCGGACTGATCGACGAGTGGGTACATGATGCAGACATTGAAACGTTTCAAAAGTCAAGGGCTCACAACTTGAGAAGTTCCTGTAAGTTCTGATAAGTGCTGCTATTTTCTATTTCGATGAGGAACGTTAAGCCATGTAATGGAGTATTTCGTGTGCATCTAAGTGAGTAGGAATATGGTCTGTTATTAATAAATAAAGCAACTGTTTCATAATTCAAGAGTGCTCATTTGTCAGTGGATTAATTCATTAAGAAATCACTGCAAAACCTGACCCACAGGAAGAGATGTGGTGACTCATAAATCCCCAGCGTGGAGGGACCCCACACTCCTGAAACCACAAGTAGATTTCTGAAGCCAGAGAATATTTCACAGACCTGGCACAGGACCTCACATCAATACCCCTGAGTTCTGTGCCTGAAAATGACAAGTTAATTCTTGTATTTTGTTCTGTACGTTAACTGGTTTTGAATTTCTTTTCCCACAAAGCCCTAATTTGTCACCATTTGACTCTGAAGCAGATGAGTGTTTGTCTCAACGTTCTCAGCCCACATCAGTCCTGTGATGAATCAGGCTCAGATTACACCCTTGTGCGGATGAACGTAAGACAGGAGCCACCATCACAAGATGGCCGGGTGCGGGCCATCGGGTCAGAATTCTGCTCTGCTAGGCACAGACAGAAATGTTCGCTGCCCTTTTGGGGCTCCCGGTGTGGGGACGGTCGGGCCGATGTGGGGACAAACATAAAGGGTAGACCCTGACGGGAGCTACTCATTTGTTTCTCTGTTCACACTGCGGGCGATAGCAGGGTGCGGGCATTCTGCAAAGACCTTGCGTCCGTCAGGGAACAAAACAGACGAAGACGTTTGGCTTCTTAAGACCGACCCTCGAGGGGGGAGGCGGACGAGAACCAGAATGATGGGCTGTAAACACACTGTATCAGACCTTAGGAGAAGTGCGCTCGGGGGGTGGAAAAGAAAAACCCCGGAGGGAAGGGAATTGCAAACACAGAGCGCTGCAGGCCGTAGGACTGTAGGACTGGCAACATAATGAGCGTGGCCAACGCGAGCTGTTCCCCCCGAAGTAGAAAGACGAGACCCGGCTTTCAGGACACAGGGAGTCACCGTAGGCCCCCAGCCGCTGCCCGTGACCTGTGCTGCCCTGCTCCCCCTCCCTGCCCCCAGCGTGCTGCTCGTGGAAGCTTCTGGGAGCTTTGGGGACGCAGGAAAGCAAACCCCCAGCCGCGAATGCAAAAACGAGCCGTCTCCATGTGGCCAGGAGGTAGCCCAGCCACAGCAGAGACAGTACATCGGTGCTAAAACTCGCAGAGCCGTCCCAGAAGTGAAGACTGCCCTCACATGCGTTCTCAAGTGGCTTTTGCAGGTTGGAAACCAGGCCCCCCTGGGTTCATGAGATGGAGGCCGTCACCAGAGGGACTGCCCCTGCCGCCCCGCTTTGTCGCGGGAACGTTAACCTCATGTTTCTGAGGCGAAAACCAGGGAGGGCTGCAGGGGCCAGGACCGCACGTGCTGCGCTGACCACAGCGTGTCGCACGGTGACCCCCTGGCTCCGCTGTTGGTGCCTGTGCCCGAGGAGGAAGCTCATTCACGCACGGTGCGTGTCCAGGCTCGTGTCCTACGTGCGTGTGCACGACCAGCCCGCCTGTACATGCACGGCGAACCCCTCTCCGCATACGCCCCTAACCCTGAGCGACAGAGGCCCCCCCCCCCCCGTGCCCCTGCTCGGAGAGTCACATCCGGGGACTCTTTCCGCACCGTCTCCTTGTTTGCTGAGAATAAATGGTCCTTTGTGTGACAAGGGCACCTGCTGTTTGAACCCGTGACTCACCCAGGAGAGAACCGAGGACGGAGGATGGTTGGGTTACAGAACCACTTCCAGCCGGGACTGGAGGGGGGACCAGAAGACACGGTCAGAGGTAAGGCCAGGGCTGGAGCACCTCACGAGGGGGCCGGGGGGTAAACCTGGCTCTAACTCTGAGTGAACCGGCAGGGCATGGGGGGGGGGGGCGGGTCAGAAGAGTGTCCTCAGGCTGTGCTGGATGTGACTGGAGGGGACCAAGGGCAGGGGACCAGAGCCCGGGGAGGGGGCTCCCGCCTGGGCAGCGTGGAAGTGAAGGCACGTATTTGGCTTTACGTGAACAGAGAGCCCGCAGGATTAGTGACGGACAGGCTGTGAACCGTGAGAACAAGAGAAGGGTCAGGACGACTAAGCAGTTGGAGGAGAGGCCACCAAGTGGCACCACCTGGGACGCCGTGGGGGCCGAGGGCAGAGCAGGCTGTGGGGGAGCGCCACGGGCCCCCTTTCCGGCACGTGTTCCGCTCGCGACGTGTGTGTTCCTCCAAGGACAGACCTGAAGCATCACAGTCGTCAATAAAACACAGCAGGTGTATCGTAATCTACAATGACAGGCTGCCTCCTCCTGCTACTTGTGAGAGCCCGGGGTTACTGTCTGTACAGAAGTGGGTCTGACCTGGAGAGGGGCAGTTTGGGGCCGGAGCGTGTAAAATCTGAAAGAGCGTCCAACGATGAGCAGGTGATGCGGGAAAGAGCGTCTCAGCGGGTCTAGGAGAAAACCGGGCAAACGTGAGTGGAGAAGGGAACGGATTAAGGTGACAACAGACAGAATTACGTGAGGAAAGGAGGCTGGGTCGGTACTGTAGGAAGTGGGTCAGGAACACAGAGGAGAGAGGTGTCTGCAGAGGACTTTGGTCCAGGGTCCCAGAGCTGAGCCCGGAGACCTGCGGGAGGGTGTGTGTTCCCCACGGACCGGGGGTGAAGAACTCTCTGGCCGGTCCACCCAGGAAGTGAAGCCAGACTTGGCCCTCAGGCCAGAAGAGGGGTACGACCCTGACTGGACTTCTCTCTGTGTCGTTCGTTCAGTGATTTATTCGTTCCTCAAGCAGATATTTTCTGAATGTCTAAGATGGCCAGGCCCTGGGCGAGGGAGGAATATGCATTCAGACAAGGCTCCTGCTAATCCTCCAGCAGAAGAGACAGAAAAGTGAACGGGCGCTAGAACACCGAGTGGGCGGTGAACACGTCCCAGAGCAGACACGCAGAGCTGGGGAGACACACAGCAACTGACCGTGCTTGGGGAGGTCAGGGAAGACTTTCAGAGGAGGTGCTTCTAAGCTGAAGCTCACACGGTAAATACTTCCTGAGCAAAGAGGAAGAGGGTTCCCGTCCAGGTGCAAGGTACATGCACCGTGTGCAAAGCTGTAAAGGGGATGCGGCTCGGCTTTCTATCCGCGTCAGCCCCTTAGTATGGCATCCAGGAACTTCAGAACTTCAGGCCTTCTGCCATCTCACCATGTCCCGCCCTCGGCGCTAACCCCAGACAAACCCAACCGCTTGGCGTTACCTATGGGAGCCCGTTCCCTCTGGCTCCTCCAGCCCTCCTGTCCCCACATTGGGCACAGGGTCTACAAGGTCATCTCGGGGTGAACGAGGATTAGGACCATGGTAGCTCAAAGTCCTACACAGGCTGATTCATAGGGGGGCATCACCCTTGGAGCAAAGCTGGTCTATGGAGAAAGGAAAAGCAGCAAACCTTCAGGCTCAGGCTAAGAGCGAGAGGGAGAGACAGAGACAGAGAGGCTGGACCCTCCCATTCCTCAGGAGGGCTGCCCCGAGATTGTATTCCATGAGAGTCCCCAAGCCTCTTATTGTAGATCGACTCGAGTTAACCTCCCTACAAAACGATTCTTGGCTTAGACGTAAGCGGGAGTGGGCACAAACCACGGAGAACGTGTGGAATTGGTGGTGGGGACCCAGCAAGGCAGAGGAAAATGGTCAAGGTGAAGCCAACAGCCCTTGAGGGGAGAAGAAGCAGCTGGTTCCACTACTGAAACTCCAGCTGTGGGCTCTCTGAGGGCAAAGTTTTAGGGTCTTGGGATGGAAAGTAAAGGTGTCTGAAGTTGTTGGTTACTTCTTGTCATCTGAAGTCTACCAGGAAAGGCGTATTTTACGATCCGTGTTTCCTTACTGGAAATAAGGGAAAAACAGTAAATAACTCTGTTGCCAGAAGCCCTTCCAGCCTGTGATTCACATTCAAACTATGAAAATGTCTAAAGGGAGCAACCACAGCACTTTGATGCTCTGCCCTCCTGGGTGTCAGCAGGAGTGGGGTGTTCTCAGGACGATAACAGGACAGGGGACATGGAGAACTTGAGGCCTGGGAGAGAGCTACGTGCTCAACCTATCCCTTCAAATCTCTTCTCATTATTGCATTTCACGAGCTTCCTCAGGTTCTTTAAAATAAACTTCCTCTTAATTAAGTCAGTCATTCTTTCCAATGAAATGGTTCCCCATGAAAACAAAGATGTCATATTCCCAGCTGACTTGCTCCTAGAGATCCAGCTCGGGGATTGCCTTCTCCGGAACACATTCTTTGACCTGCCCACCTTGCCTTCTGGCTGTGTTCAGTCTTCCTCTTATGTGTACCCAGTAATCCACAATGTGCAGTAACTATCCTCACACATGTCCTACGTTGGACTGTCCTCAGTGCCCAGCACCATGCCTGCCTCCAACAATTGCTTATTAAGCTTTTATTGAATGAATGAATGAATGAATGGAGTTTGGGAAGGAAGCAATGCTTGATCCTAGATGTTCTTCAGCCAATCGGAGTCTAGCAGGCCAAGCGTGGAGGATAAGGGAACAGCATGTGCGGTGGTGTAAAGATATGGGGAGTGACATACCTTCATCCATTTTGGGCAATCACAAAGAATTGGTTGGACTGTAGCGAAGAAAAGATTTTTTTCCCTGAGTTATACTGTAAAGGGAAGAGTATTAGGAATTCAACTTGCTATTACATAGCTGAAAACATTGCATTTCAACTAATAAGGGTGACAACAGAGAAAACACTCCTCAAAACATACTAATTAATTCTGTCAGTGAGTAATTCAGCAGTAAATTCATTGGAGAAGTCATCAGGCTATGAACAATACATTGAATTATTAACTTCAGCAAGCATCACCTCCTGCACACACAGTATATTTCCTAAGCCTTTCTGAAGTAGATTAAAACAGGGGCATAGAATCGGGTGATAAGTACTGGGTCTTCCAGACTCACCAGAGAGCTGCTTCAAGATCCACACCCATCATTCGCTCCATATTGGTCAGTAGAAAAAAAGCTGCTTTGGGGGAAATCCCGCCCTGGGATACGGTCCTGAAAAGCGTCAGGTCACAGAACAACAGCTGATTCGTAACATAACTGCATTTATTAATAAAAACTCCTTAGCATGATTAAGAGGAAACTGTTTCACTTTCCCGAGATATAACTAAAGGTGAGTATGTAATGACACATGGCTTCCTGGCCATGATTTATGCAACTAACGAATTTGCCGCCTTGCCATCTACTATTCGAATCACATCTAGCCGGTGTCAGTGAAGGTGACGATGACATTACACGTTAGAGTATGGCTGCTTCTCGGGCGAGCTTCCAAAATTAGTAAAGGAGGTAACTCACTGCGTTGGTTTATGTGCAGGTAGCCAAAAATTATGTTGACGTTGACTTGCTGTACGTCACTGCAAATAGCAATTTCTTCAAGAATCATAATTAATTTGTAGATAGTTTTTTACTATCAATATTTGGCATATTGACATGTTCTCATCAGGACTCATCATTGCAACAGTTTTGCTTCCAAGAATTAAAACAAATAAAAACGTAGGGGCTCGATTTCCTCGTGTCCAGTGTAAAATGGCCAACGTAGATGATTTTAGGTGTCTTCTCCCTCTCGGAGCAATGAATGCTCAGTGGGCAGCTATTACACAGTAAGCATGATGTATATTTGCATTTGGGGATTCACGTATCCCTAAAACCGTCATGGAAAATCATAATGTTGTTGTTTGCATTTTATATGCGAGACAATGAGGTATCAGAAAGGTTAGTATGCCTAAGGCCTAAAAAGCTACGAAATTGAGTTTTGAATTCAAATCTGCCTTACGTGGAGATTAGATTTCCTTCACATCACAATGCTGCCGCCGGGTCTGTGTTCTGTGTCTGTGTACATCTATTATAAGTCTACGTTTGTGATCAAGCCGCCTGGAATATCAGTTAGTGGGAGTAAATCGAGTTTGTAATGCACGCAAACATTTTGGTTAATATTCTCAAGGCAAATCTATCTTCGTATTTCAAGAAAATACTAACTGCAGACCCAGAAAATGGGTTTCGGGTCTGTGAACCCTGGTTAACTTGTATCACTAGGTAGTACCTGATGGTGCAGATACTCTCAAAGGTCAGGAGGTAATGATAATTACCATATGCAGTCATTCAATTTACAAAGTACCTGCCTGTTCAATCACATCGTAAAAAGAAAAAAAAAAAGGGCTAGGCATTATAATTTCTTTTTGCAGATGATAACATCCGAGACTGCTCAACTGTGATTCAAACCCATGTCGTTTGAGTCAAAATGCTGTGCTTTTTCTACCACACCTTTTGGAGGGGACCTGAAAGGAAATTCTCTTATCCATACCCTCCCCAAATACAAGGTGACTGTCCACACTTCCTACAGTAGGAAGCCACTATTGTGTGAGCAAACGCCGGTGTCGAAATGCACTTTGATCTTGGAAACGGACAGCCACGTACTGGTGCCTCGGAGGAGGTGATGTGTGTTTCCATCTCCAAAGTGTGGAAGCGTCCAGCCTCCCTGTGGCCACCCACCCCCACCCCAGCAGCTTCCAGGGTGCTGGAAGCCAAGCGTGGGTCTTTACGCCTGGTGGAACTGACCAAACGTTCCCTTTTCCCGTTTAAGGAAACTGCTGTTCTGTGCCATGCTTCCCTCAAAACTGGTTCCTTTCCCCTCTTCGCCAAAGATGCCTGTCATAACCTCCCCCAAGTGTTCTCAGGTTTTTCCACAGTTGGAAAGAGATCTTGCCTTCGATCAAGTCGCTTTTGATTGCAGTCCTGAAGACACCCGTGAACTAGGGCATAGGTCAGGGCAAACTATGAGACAAAAAATGCAATTTTACATCCCAATATATTATCCTATGACATCTATTGTCTATAGAATTGTATGTATATATTCTTTTGCAGGCACTGTGCTAAGTATATCTGTGTATATAAAGTTACACAGGTTTGCATATTTATAGATACCGAGTCACGAAGATCAATATATATCTACACATATATATAAAATATGCAAAACACACTGGTCCCCTTTTATACGGAGACTGTGCTAACCCCGCGGTATAAATGACGATGTAGGCTTGCTTTTGCAACCTTGGCAGAGGGCAGAGGACTCCGGGGGACTTGAGGGGCTCTGTGATCTCGGGCTGATCTCCAAGGACAGGGAAGAAAACACCCCAATGCTCTGTTGCATAGCTTGTAGGATAGAAGCTTCTAAGGGCTTCTGGCTCTTCTCTTTGGAAACTATTTCTCTAAACACCTTTATGCCCTAGTCAGCACATCAGTGCACACTCTCCCCTTTCGAAAGCTGTATGGCCTGGGAACATCCCTAGTTTCCTTTCCCCAAACCATGGAGGGGAACCATAACATCAGCTTCAGCAAAGAGGGATGGTGCCACATCACCAGCTTTTCAACAATAATTTCCTATGAGAACAAAGAAATGCATCCCAGCGTCAAGCATATGAAGAGGTCTGTGGGGATCAATTAAGATTCTCTCAGGCCTGAGGGATTGGGTGGTGGCATGGAGACGTTATCATAGACGTGACACAAGTAACAGAACCGGCCTGGTGTCTCACAGCATTTCTCCGTTAGGGAGGCCAAGTCTCCATACCCAGAGCGTGTGTGACCTATCCGGCGACAGAGCACCGTGGAGGTTGGTGGACTGGAGTTGCACAGACTCGTGACAGTAAGTGCCTCCAGGTTGATGCGTCCATCATTTCTACCCGGAAGGAAGCCATGACGTCTGAAGGAACCAACAGGTGCAACGTGTCTGTCAGATGTCTGGCACACACAAAGTGATTGTCCATGAAGCCACCATGTGGCCACGGGGAGGGAGGAGATACGGATCGGGGCAAAGCTTTCCCTCATGTCACTCCCAAAACAAAAATTATTAAAACATTAAACCTCTGGGGGCGCCTGGGTGGCTCAGTTGGTTGAGTGTCCGACTTCAGCTCAGGTCATGATCTCACGGTCCGTGAGTTCAAGCCCCGCGTCGGGCTCTGTGCTGATGGCTCGGAGCCTGGAGCCTGGTTCAGATTGTGTGTCTCCCTCTCTCTGCCCCTCCCCCTTCATGCTCTGTCTCTCTCTCCCTCTTTCTCTCTCTCTCTGTCAAAAATAAATAAACATTAAAAAATTAAAAAAAAAAAACATTAAACTTCTGGCTAAAGGTCACTTCAAGACCTGTAGGAGCAAAAAACTAGAAAAAAAAAATGAGACTCAAATTTAATTATAAAACGAAAGAGGCTGAATTTCCAAGCATAAAAAACACGAAGCAAGATGGATATTCCAAGACTCAACTTCATATGCAAAGACACAAACATGCGTGAGTCCTTGCACAGAGCAGCATGAAGTGACCAAGAAAACCTTGGAAATAATTTGCCTATTTGGAAATAGTCGGGAGTCAGCTGATGTGGTCACGCTCTCAAAAGCCCTCCTAAATCTGCCATGCCCCCCGGGGGATACACGATGGAGGAATCATTTCCACAAAACTACATCCGAAAGGGGATTATGGGGGAAAAAGAAGCTCCCAGAGGGGGAAAAAAAAAAAAACATTCAGACATGAAAAGCACTAAAATTCTAACATGTCTTGAGCTTCTTGGAAACTATACAAAGTTTCGGCATTGCTAGGCTTTGGGTAGGATTTAATCCCCAGCTTTCTGGTCCCAATTTGTATGTTTTCCTCTCCACTTTCAAATCTCTCACATGCCGGCACTAGCCAAGGAGCTCGTGTGTTCTGCTGTGAATACCTAACCGGAAATTTCAAGATTCAGGACACCACGAGTCTTTGAAGCTGTCTGCTGAACTGAAACTTAATTTAAAACTCGTTATTTCGGGAAGAGATGTAACAAAAAGCTATTTTAAGTGACCAGGGTCCGATCCACGTCAGCATTCCTGAAGTTGGAGGGAAAAACACGGCTTTTCCATCGGGAGCTCTGCACCCAGACCAGGAGCAGAAGGTTGAGTCCCGGCTCTACGCGCTTCCTCCGACCAGGTCCTCCCCCCACCCCTGTCCCTTCAGAGTCATGACCGCGGGCCTGTGGGCAACCTCCCTGCTGCCCAGGGTCTTGTGGGGAAGACCAGAGTGCTGGGCTAGACCCGTGGGTTTTGAACTTCGTTCCACTGGATCCTCCCTGTGGCACAGACGCCGGGGCTTTGCTAGTGGAGAGGAGACAGGGGACCGGGTGGGAGTGAGGCAGGTGAGGCTCTGTGTCCCTCAGATTTCCCAAAAGGGATTTTGTTTAAAGGATACTGTCGTTTACAAAAGTGGGAAAACCTGTAGACCATAGGGTACGTAAGCTCTCGCCACGTTGACTATTTCATGAGACTCGTCCTGGGTGATATCTTTGTAATGCCTTGCCCAATCCCAGAAGGTCACATGCTCTCGAGTTAACCTCGTGACCCTTGCTTCTCACTGGCCCGGAGGGCGGGGTGCATCCTCTTCACACTGACCAGATTCCCTAGGAGTCCGGGGGGATGTGCGATCCCTTGACTTTGTGCACACAACCTCTGACATAAAAGCTTCTTCCAGTATTTTCCTTGCCTGTACCGAAGTCAGTTCAACCGTTGGTGTTCTTTGGTCTCAGCCCCACCCTTCATCTGATGCCCATGAGAAGGAGAGGCTTTGACCTTGGTGAGAACTTCTTCCAATTCCTCTCACGGTCTTGAACTCACACACTAGTCCACTTATGAGGAAGTTGTGGCTAGGTAATTAGGGAGAAAATGAGCCCTTTCACGTCAGTCCAAAAGATATTGAAGCGATATTTATACACAAGGTGTTGTTCTTAGCGTGGCGAGGAAAACAGAAGTTGGTACGGTGAGAAAAGTCCAGAGAAAGCTGTCTTGCCAGGGTGGGAAAGGCAGGGGCACCATCAGGTGCTGGAGGGGAAAAGAGGACACAGGTGTTTCTCAGCTTCGTATCTCATTAAACACTTTGGAGGAAGGAGGCTGGGGTGTGAGCAGAGGAATCCACGGACTTAGATCAGCTTTTCTCACCAAGGGCCAGAAGGATAGCCCCCAAGACACATATTCCCACATGGACACACAAATGAACGTTTTCATGACATAGCCATGTATTTATTTCAATATGCATACAAAACTAATAACCATTAAACGATGATTTTTACAGACATGATAGCCTATAATGAGGCAAACTGTAACTTAAGGAAAAATACAAAAGTGATACTCCAGGTGGCACTAAGATTTGGCAAAAACTATGGTAGAGATAGGAGGGTTAGTGAACGTTAGGAAATTTAGGGTTGGACCAGCTCTATAGTCTCGTGCATCCTGGCACTTCCTGGTAAATCTAATCTGAGCAGCGTTGTATGGACCTCGGTTAAAGCCACCTTAAGATATCTCATACGATGTCTGTTTACTAATTAACTCCCTCCCGTGGGAACTGGTGCCCGGAAGATGCTGAATACGATCATGTGGATGAATGAATGCAAAGATACGTGAACGAATGCATACATGAGAGAATAATTGCAGCCCAGCCCTAACGAGCATGTGCTCGCATCAACGGGAACGAGGATGATTAAAAATAAGACAGCAGAGGGGCCACAGGTGGCTCAGTCCGTTAAGTATCGGACTTCGGCTGAGGGCGTGATCTCACGGTTTGTGAGTTCGAGTCTAGCAGGTGATGAGCTTGAGACCCACGCCCCCGACCCATCGGGTGAACCCCACTTCTCTCTCTCTCTCTGCCCCAGAAGACTCAAAATAAAACAATAAGACTGGGTCTTTGGCCAGCCCCTGCCTCCTCTGGTACATTGTGACAGGTTTCAGAGAAGGGTCATATTTCTCCCACGATGCCAGTGGGCAGTGTCTGCACAGGGTGGGAGTTATCTCACCAGACCTGTGGACGAGGGCTTCTGAGTCAAGGTTCTCAAATCCTGGGCCCACGTAAAGACGGAGACCGTGGGCTATGGAAATAGTATACTAGACCGTTTGGCAAAGGCAAAAGGTAGCAAAGCCTACCTTTTCACATGATCACGGAATACTTACTCTACGATCTCTGACAAGGCCCTGTTCAAAAAGGGCAGACAGGAACTGGAGAAAACCAACGTGTCTCCCTCACACACACGGACTGTTTGATATTAATCATAAGGTTGCGACACCGAGTGGATCCAAATAATCTGTGCGGCGTCACCGTTTCTGATAATTGCCGGAGGTATTCATCACTAATCAAAGAGGATGTTACGCAATGTGAGCCGGCCAGCCTTCAGCTTTCTGGAAACACAGACTATATAAAGAGGGAGCTTTTCCTAGTTGAGGTACTTCAACAGCAGGCAGGTGGAGAGCATCAGAGGCCATCACCAGAGAAGAAAAGCCAAGGTCAGCATGGCCAGCCTTCCTCTGCCGCTGCTGCTGCTACTGCTCTGGGACGTGGGGTCCCACGGTTTCCCAGCAGTGACCTCAGACACACAAGAGAAAGATGTGGAGATGGTCCAGGTAAATGCTGAATTTCACATGCCAGAAACGAAGAGCCTTTATCTGCATTTTCCCATGGCTTTATAGAGAAGCAGTAGTAGCACAAAGGGGCTTAAGAAATGAGCTTTATTTATTAATAAATAAAGGGTGGGTTTCTTACGAAGAGAAACTCGTGGTGGGAAGGGTCCTCTCCCCAGAGCAGATTCTTTTCCCTTTTCCAGTTGGAGGGAAGCAAGAACTAAAGCAGCCAATTGTAATTCTGACTTCATGCTGTTGAGAGGTCGGGAGATTCCTACTTGAGATTAGTTTCCACCAATCATAAGGACCCTGAAATCCAAGCACAATCTTTCAAAGTGGCTCTCCACTTCTGTGAAAACTTCATATTGTCAATCTTGAGAGAATAGAAAGTTCTCATCTGGTGGTTTCAGTACCTTTATCTTTCATCAGAAATACCTGGAAAACTACTACAATCTGAAGGACGACGGGAAGAAAATGGTAAAGCAGAGAAACCATAGCCCAGTGGTTGAGAAGCTGAAGGAAATGCAGAAATTCTTTGGGCTGAAGGTGACTGGGCGGCCAGATGCCGAGACCCTGCACGTGATGAAGCAGGCCAGGTGTGGGGTGCCCGACGTGGCTTCCTATGTCCTCACTGAGGGGAACCCTCGATGGGAGCACACAGACCTGACCTACAGGTAACCAGAACGGGCACCAGAGCGAGGGCTCTATTCCCCATCAGAGCCATGACAGAGGAGGTCTGACATGTCTCTGTTTTATTTCACGTGAAGGATTGAAAATTACACACCAGATCTGCCAAGAGCAGAGGTGGACCGTGCCATTGAGAAAGCCTTTCAACTCTGGAGTGATGTCTCACCCCTGAACTTCACCAAGGTCTCTGAGGGTCAAGCGGACATAATGCTATCCTTTGTGTGGGGAGGTAAGCCCTTCTTGTAGCAGGAAACTCTCCTCACCTTCCCTTTGCCTTGACCCTAGATCCCTTCAGCTGCTGGAGGACCTTGCTCAAGAGGAGTGTTGCTTTTACAGGCTGAAGGAGGGACTATGCCACACTGGGTGGGAAATCTGTGGCCCTCTCAGCAAAGCTGACCCTCCTGGGTTAGCCGGAGTTAGAACCAAGAGGGACACCTGTTGAATTCTGTTTCTGGCAGATCACTATGACAATTCTCCCTTCGATGGACCTGGAGGGAACCTCGCTCATGCTTTCCAACCAGGCCCAAATCTCGGCGGAGATGTCCATTTCGATGAAGACGAAAGGTGGACCAACGACTTCAGGGGTGAGCCAGCTAATCCTGTCTCTCTTGATCCCCCCACGCCTCCTCAGTTCATTGTAATACTGGTTGGCTTAACTGAAAAGGTGCATTAGTAGAAGTATGTATTTTTCCACTACGAACACCCTTCAAAGAATTGCAAACAGGGTCTATTGGAACTTTTAGATTTCAACTTGTATCGCGTGGCCGCTCATGAGTTGGGTCATTCCCTCGGACTCTCTCACTCGACTGATATTGGGGCTCTGATGTACCCCAACTACATCTACAGTGGTGACGTCCAGCTGTCTCAGGACGACATCGATGGCATCCAGGCCATATATGGTGAGTGTACAGAACAACACTGGGGACGAGGGGCCGTTAGAGCGGCCGTCAGTGGGGACCTTTAAGAAGCTGGCTTTGTGGTTCATGCAGCTTTCCAGCAGAACTAACTGCGGATCTCTTTCTCCTTTAGGACCCTCCCAGAATCCCATCCCTCCAACAGGCCCCCAAACCCCACAACCGTGTGACAGCAAGCTAACCTTTGACGCAATCACCACGATTCGGGGAGAAGTGATGTTCTTTAAAGACAGGTAGGACATCAGTTCCTCTTTGTGTTTTGTGTCTGTAACCGCAACAACGCTCATGACTAGGCGAACCCATGCGCTATACTCTGCCCCACATGTTATTTGTCTTACGCTTACGTGCCTAATTAGAATTTTGATTAAGTGCAAGCAATTACGTACATTTGCACAATGTGATGAATTTATGACAACTTCTCCCCCCACATGCGTTCTGTTGTTTGGTGCTCAGAAAAAAAAACAAAAAAAACAAAAAACACTGAAGTAGAAAATTCAGGAAATATAGTCCCATTTTGCAGATCAGTAAAGTAAGGCAGAGAGAAGGAAAGAGATCCTTTCGGCGCACGGAGTGGTGACAGAGAAGCAACTGAGCTTCTGGCTCGTACTGACGCGCTCTCTTCGTTAATGCCCACTCTCGTGATGAGATTCACGTTAGCACTTTGGTAGGAGAAGCCAGTGGTTTCCACAGCACCGTTAGGCTGATGGGGGTTTTGTAGCCACCCTTAAATGTCACCCCTCTATCCTAGTAAAGATGCCCCCCAGAGCCTGCGATCCCCAGAGACCTAGGGAAGGACAGGAGCCGTTGTGGGGAAAATCCCCAAGAGTTCACGAGAGCCCTCCCTCGAGCACATATGTGGGGCCACGACATGCTTCTCTCCTCACAGCAGGGTCCTGGACCCCCCAGTACGGTGTGTGGCCTCAAAACATCCAGGGCTCCCTCCCAAGGAATAGGCCCGCTCTCTGTGTCATCCTGATTCCTAAAGGACCGTGTAAATTTATAACGTGGTCCTTTTTTGAACGATGCAGTCCACCGAAAGGACAGCCCTGAGGAAGGACCAGGGCTTTGGCACAGCAAGTAGGGGTGCTTTGACGGGCTCACTTCTCAGCCGCTCTTGCTAGAGTCGTGCCCGTGCTGTTTGACTGCTCTGTGGTCACATCCACCCCAGAATGCAGGGTGTTGGTCCCAGACGCTTTCCACCCTCTTCTCCCCTATAGATAAGGCTGCACGCGAACCATATAGGGTGTGGCTGAAAGCTAAGGAAGCAGCTGGCTTTAAAGGAAATCTCTGAATAGAGCAGGACGCCCCCAGCAGAGCAAGTGTTTGAGGGATTTCTTCAAGGACCAGGGGCAAGTCTAGGATTTGCAGGAACTCCTCTGCCTGTGTCCTTTGTCACTTAAGCGGCACCAAAGAGGAAGCTGTGGGAGGCTGGGTAGTAGTGGATTTGCCCAGGGCCTCACCGCCAGGCGGAGGTGGGGCCGGACCGCCACTTGGGCTCCTGACTGCCGGGCCCATCGTTCCCCGTGGCCTGCGGTCCGGACCCTTCTTCTGCGGCCGCGTTACAGTCTATGCTTTTCCATCACCCAGTCCCTGCGGACCGTAGGACCGACGGTGTGAGCCACCGGCCTAAGGGGACAACGGGACCGGCGGCCAGCTCTGAGTGTAAACTTGACCTTTGCCTTAGACACCTCCCTTCCCCTCCCTGACCCCTGTCTCTCCTCTGTGAGGTGCGAGCAGCACGCTCTCGTAGGGTCTTGCGAGGAAAGGCGTGACGGGGGAAAGGGCCTGGGCTGGCAGGGGCACGGACGTGGCTGTGTTCTGACACAGGCTCCTCGCGGCTCCGACGCCAGCTGTCAGACGGAATTGGTGCAAGCTGGTTGTCAATCACAGCCATTATTTGAGTAACTTAAATCATATTAATACCAAAGCCACTAAAGATAAGTGACACGGATGGTTGTGTAGTCACTCTACCGCAGTCGACTGTCCAGGTTCCTGAGGTTGTTTGTGCCGGACGTGCGTGGACGGCAGCAATGCTCTGGACTTACCAGTGCGCTCCCGGGAAGCCCCAGGACTCTGCCGTGGTGCTGTCAGCGTGCAAGGGAGTGGACACCACGGGCCAGGCTTCCCCACCGCCGCCCGGGCCCCAGCCCGGACGACGGACGTTCGACATTCACCAGGACCCGTTTGGCCGGCAGTAAACTCCCTTAGGTGTCAGCCCACGCTTGCTCCCCATTAGCTCAAATTTCTTTACTTTTTAATCATCAGGTTCTACATGCGCATAAGCCACTACTCCCCGGGCGTTGAGCAGAATTTCATTTCTATTTTCTGGCCAAACCTGCCAAATGGACTTGAGGCAGCTTACGAAGCTGCAGAGAGAGACGAAATCCGGTTTTTCAAAGGTAATGTTTCCGCAATGGTTCTGTTCCGTGGATTAATGTTTCATCCGCTTTGGGGCTGAGATAGAAGACGGTTGTAGCTACTTTCTCTCCACGCACTTCGGGAAATCTGACGATCTCGCTTCTCACACCGGTGGGAGCTCATCACCGCAACTGAGAACGATACAGTGCAGCTCTGAGTTGTTTTCCATAAAGAGCATGTGACTACAGATATCCGTGTTCTGCTGGTTTATGAACCTGGAATTTTGAAAATGTTTTCTGTGTGGGGCTCTTTACAAATCTCCCCTGGAGGTGCTCAGGAATGAAAAGGAGAGACTGAGGCCAAAGTTAGAGAGAGGATAGCACAGACACATGAAGGGAGGGGGAGGTATCGTGGACATCCCTGGGGAGTCTGTTAAGACCACAGACTCTCGCTTAGCCTGACATCCTCAAGGTCTGTCCACGTCCTTCAGCTGCCATGTACATTAAGGGATGAGAAGTCCTGAATCATCATGAACTGAATGTGACAAGCTTCTTTGATTCTATCAGAATGAAACGTAATCCAATGATGGGCTCCTGGATTTGAAGACACTATGGCCAACATCACTATTTCTGCAAATAATATACGCAAACATTAAAGTACTTGACCCGGTCATACACTCAAGGCAAAGGATCGAATGCAGTTTAGGTGGACAGAAAACTTGGAAACCGGCTTTCTATCCCTCAGATCATGAAATTAAATAGGAAATCGATTAATTTAATTTAGTTATTTAATTTTTAGAGAGGGTGTGTGTATGTGAGAAGGGGAGCAGGGCAGAGGAAGAGAGATTCTTAAGCAGGCTCCAGGCTCAGCACAGACCCAATGCAGGGCTCGATCTCACAGCACTGGGATCATGACTTGAGCCAAAATCCAGAGTCCGATGTTCAACCAACTGAGCCCCCCAGGCGCCCCTTAAGTAGGATGTCAGATGCACAAAGTTTCAAGCTGCTTTTTCATAAGGGGTAAACGAGCATGTCTGTGCAATGAGAATAATCCTGGCTTCAGGGTGGAAGACCAGTGTTATGTGACATGGGGCTTTTTAAGTCTAAATATATAGATCTGGACACAGCATAAATGAGCGTTTGGAACTGTATTCTAGCCAGATGCAATGGTTTTTGCTGACAAAGGCTGCAAGTCATTACAGACTGTGAGTCATTACAACACTCTGGCCTTTGGGAAGCCATTGGCGGGAACTTTCAGAGTCGAGGGGAAACCGCAGAAGCGAGCCTGGTGTCACGGAGGTGGCGCGATGAACGCTGGGGCCATCTCCAAGCTTGCTGCAGATGCCGATATTTAAAAAACATACTGATCTAATAGACCTTGGTTACAAAATTAGCTCAGGCATCTTGGGAAACCTCCCCGGATGGTTCTAGCGTGCAGGTGAGACCCTGCTCTGGCATGTGTAGCTGAGAACTTAGCTGGAAATCAGCCTACCGTCTTCTGGCGCCCTGGATAAGGATTTTCATCTCTGTTTTTTGATTGGCAGGTGATAAGTACTGGGCTGTCCGGGGGCAGGATATGCTGTATGGATACCCCAGGAACATCCACAAATCCTTCGGCTTCCCCAGAACTGTGACGAGCATCGATGCTGCTGTGTCTGAGGAAGAAACCGGGAAAACGTACTTCTTTGTCGGTAACAAGTACTGGAGGTAAAGACCGAGGACACAAAGTGGTAGTGCACCAGCTCTTTCTACACAGAGGGAACATTCTAGATTGAACCGTGCCCACGGGAGTCTCTTACTGCCTTGACTAGCTGCCGTTTCTGTGAATGGCTGTAGCAAGTATCCAAGGCTTAAGAGATCATTGTGCAACACCCATACTGGGAATCCAGGGAACACGTGGGGCCACATTTGAAAAAGGACACCTAAGAAGGAGGGCGTTTATCTTCACAGGGCCCTTCCACCCGTAGAAATGTATCTTTGATTACAGTTTGCCTTAATGGGATGTCGTGTGGTACTTCCCGGAGAATTAGAATTAGTGGTTGGCGTTCAGAGGGACCTTCTAAATCTTTTCCATCCAGCATCCCATGTCACCCTCCCCCATGCCACACAACATCTCTGCAGTTAAAAGTTCTTGAAACATTCCTGCTGCCAAATTCCCTGTGATGACTTTGCGAAGTCTACACATTTGATGCATTCTGATGCCTCCAATTATTTTTTGACCAGGTATGATGAATATAAACAATCCATGGATGCAGGTTATCCCAAAATGATAGCAGATGACTTTCCTGGAATTGGAAGTAAGGTTGATGCTGTTTTCCAGAAAGATGGTAAGTGAATATATGAATATATTTCCTCTATGTTGTTGTGATAGAATAACATCAGTATTGTTATTTGGGGGATGGCAGACGCCAAAAATATTCTCACAAATGACAGGATTTTTCAAGAATTCAAGTCAAGCCTAGAAACCATTTGTATAACATAGTAAGTCTCTTTTCTTTTCTTTCTAGGATTTTTCTATTTCTTTCATGGAACAAGGCAATACGAATTTGATCCTAAAACTAAGAGAGTTCTGTCTCTCAAGAAAGCTAATAGCTGGTTCAACTGCAGAAATTACTGACCCACTGTTACAGCAGAAAAATATATTTCAAGAGCCTAAGGAAAGTGTCTTCCCGGAGAGCCATTTGTTTAAAAGAAATACAGAGCTGTTAGGTATAATCTTATTTATATCTCATTCTACATGCCTTTTTATGCTTTAGAATGCAATGTATTATGTACTGCTGTAATTTAGTTCCACAACTGAGAACTGAGACAGTCAAGTTCATGGGTTATAGATTCAAATGGGCCATTTCTGCAAAGAGGCTCTTTTCCAAAGTAGAAGACTCTCACCCTGATCTTGGAGTGCAGCTCTTCAAGAACAGAGACCAGAGATACAAGCCTTTGCCAGAGGAAAAGCAGTCCCCTAACATCTAAGCAGCCGCTAGAACATCCTTATATGCAAAGAACAACTTTTGTTACAGAAAATAAAGTGTTTTATGTTTGGAATAAGCCATGCGTATCTCTACTGTTTTATAAACTTTCTAGTACATTTAAGTCATTACCTTGTTACTTCCTGGTGATAAAGCCATGCTTACAGAGACTAGTTTTCAAGTTTGAAGTGGGAATAGGCAAACTATTCATGTGGGAAGTGAGGGTGCACAGGAAGGTGGAATATTCTCCCGTTTTCATGGAAGTTACATCATACGCAAGAGGTTAAAACCGATTTCCCGTGTCCCATGTCAAGATTCCAAAATTGGTTTTAGGCAAAAGCATTGACAGCCTGGTAGAGTTGTTTAAGGGCATGTCCCTCACCCTCTGAGCCTGAGGGAAGGCTCTGCTTTCCTAAGGTCCCACTCCTGGTAGCCACGGAGGAGGGACGGGCAGCGCCATCTAACTAGTCCTGGCCAGCAGATTGTGCCCAGAAGGGACCCATAATGATGTGGAGAACAAAGGCAAAAAGAATCGAAGATAAAATTAAATTTCCTTGGGGCGCCTGGGTGGCTCAGTCGGTTAAGCGTCCGACTTCGGCTCAGGTCATGATCTCACGGTCCATGAGTTCGAGCCCCGCGTCGGGCTCTGTGCCGACAGCTCGGAGCCTGGAGCCTGCTTTGGATTCTGTGACTCCCTCTCTCTCTGACCCTCCCTGTTCATGCTCTGTCTCTCTCTGTCTCAAAAATAAATAAACGTTAAAAATAAAATAAAATTAAAAATTAAATTTCCTTATAACCTGCAGCCCTTTGACCAATTGTTGGGTCAGGCAGAGTAAGACACTCCTCCAGGAAGTCCCAACTGTCTTCATGATAAAGCTTGGCTAGAGTAAAAACAACCGTAGCTTGACAATATCTAAGCCTCCAGTATCCTGTGAGTGTTTAGCAAGTGAAAGTCCCTTTGGAAACGTCCCCTTGCCTTTACCGCCCTCCCCCAATATAATCAGTCTCTCCTCACAATCCCAGGGAAGCTCCTCCTGCCCCTGGGCCCTGTCCCCATGCTTTAATAAAACCACCCTTTGCACCAAAGATGTCTCAAGATTTTGTTCTTGGCCATCGGTTGTGAACCCCAACATTTTCCACATCAAATATCACCTCCAGATGGAGACACAATTGTAGGTGCACATTTCTCCAGTGGTACCCTCTTGCTGTGGTGATCGCGAAAGCACAGCAGAGCATCCACGACATGGAAGAAGCCTGAATTGTCACCACTCAAAGCGATCACCCCAAACCTCGGTAGATTTTGCTTAAAAAGCTTTGATTGTTCTAAACTCCTAAGATTCTAGATTTTGTTCAAGCGGCATAATCTAGTTATTCTTTATGTGGTTTATCATGCCTAATTTGGGAGGGTGTTCATGTAAGTAGGAGTCCCACAAGTAGTATCTGAGCCCTGCAAGTTTTACGACGAGCTCATGGGTGTTCATGGTATTGGTGGACTTTCTGGTATGTAGAAGAGGCTTGGGAATATTTTGAAGTACTCACGATTCTGGGGCAGGCAGTTCTCAGCTCAAGAATTTGGAAAGAAGTGTAACCTCTCCTTTGGCCAGGTGTCTTTCTTTCTAATAAGCATGTTGATATTGAAGTATATATAACGTAAATACAGATAAACGCACAAATCCTAAGTGTTCCTATCCGTGAGTTATCACAAAGTTAGCAATTCCATGTAACTCTCACCCCGATCAAGAGATAGAACATCACCAGGTACACAGCAATCAAGACCCTTTGATCACTGCTCAAGTCTGTGTCAGTTCAGTCCACTTGAATCAGAGCCTGAAACAGGAAGACTGGGACAGGAGTGTTCTGAGGAGAAGAGTGGACACAACATTTGAGAGCGAGGAAACAGCTACAGAATATGGTCCCAGATTGCTCCAATCTAATGATTCAAAACTTGAATCACAGCTAATCCCATCTCAAGGCAAAGGGACCAGCTTTTGTACCCCTGTATCCTCAGTCATCAGCCGAGGTCTGGTTTGGGGGGGTGGGGAGGGTGCATAGCTCCCAGGCGAGATGGCTTCTCTTTGGCAAAGAAATGGGACAACTGAGAATTGCAAGCCACCAACCCTTGAAGAAGCAGGAGGATGGGCACACTGGTGCTAATGGGGGTCTGGAGACACGACCAACCATGTGTCCAGTACATTCTCCATTTCCCAGAGGCAACCCTCATGCTGACCTGGAACATCTGAGATTAAATCTGCCTGTTTTTGAACTAAATTAGATCCAGTATATATTCTCCCGTATCTCCCTTGCTGTGTTCAACATCATGTTCCTGCACTTCATCCACTGATGATGGACTTTGATTTGTGACCATTTGGGGGCTCTCATACACTACTGCTCTTATGTAGGCACTTCTGTTGATTTTATACCTAAGAGTGCAATTGCGGAGTCATCCAGATTCCCCGTGCAAACACCGTCTTCAGATTCTCTCTTGGCCTCCTGTCTTGTGTTCCAGCCACAGCAGCAGTGACTGGTTCTGTCCAGGTTTTAAAGCAGCTTCTAAGCCTCTAGCTGTTCTCATCAGGCCTCTGCTTTCTGCTCTAGGGCTCCTGGCCTTTCCTGTTGGTGTTGCATCAAGCACTGCTGTGGAACTCACTCAGAACACAAGCAGTCTGTGCGAAGAGCAGTCACTCGTGGAACAATCATTGTACCAGTGCGACAGACACAGATGAGTAAATGGGTCTCCCTCTTTCCTCAGTGGGATGTTCCTAAGATGGATTCCAAGTGGGTCCTTGGCGCCATTCTGAGCAAGATATTTCTCATCTCTGCCTGGCTGACAATTCATCTTTGTATTGTCTCTTCCACTTTCCCTGTTTTGCTCTCCCCAACCCTCAATCCAGCCCTCCCTCCACATCACATGCCTTAATAGTCACTTATCTTTAAAATTTTTTTCAAGTTCTGCTTTCTGAAAATACCAGACTAACTCCACTTGTACTAGAAGTGGGGCAGTGATAACCTTGGTATGTAGTGTCATCACAGTGGTGGAGATTCTCATCTGTGGTTGATTGTGAAGGAATAAAGGTGAATCATGAGTAATGGGTGATCAGTTGGCCATAACCCCTGAATGACATGGCAGGAGTGGTGGTTATAGGAAGTGGGGAGCGGGCTGGTTAACCACCCTTGGAATTTGATAAAAAGAAAGTAATTAGTTCGGGGCAGCTAAATGTCAACTGAAGAGCCACTGTGAAAGTCAAAAGACATTAATGACATTTAAGGAAATTCTCATTTTGCAGGCTGTGCTGAAAATCAACCCCAGATCTCATTGCAAATTTGGGCACTTCCTAGCTGGAATAATGGGGGTACCAATCTGAAAATATGGAACATCTAAGTTCTCCCGAAAGTTCCACATGGGCAGCAGTCCCTTTGCCAGAGGAAGGCAACATCCCCTTGCATAGGGAATCAACAAAGCCCTTACCCGAGTCAGTACCTCACAAGATAATGTTCATCCTCCTCTCAAATTCCTTCCTTCACTAGTTCCCAAGGAAATAACTAGGGTCAGGTCTCAGTATAGTTCAAATTCTAGCTATGGCAGGAAATTGCTTATAAACCAAAGGCATTAGAGGATATGGCCCTTGAGTGCCATCAGGAACTAGGGGAACATGCATGAGAATGGACTTTAAAGGCATTGGACCAGGGTGGGAGGATGTAAGCCTGGACTGAGAAGAATTTATTAACATGGTGCACTCATTCTGGGCTCAAGAGTCAGTTTTCTGGCAAGGAAACTGGGACTTTGTCCAATACTCAGCTGATGTAAAGTCTCTAATCTTGAATGCAATGATGTCCTACAGTGTATGAGGTAGAGATGCCAGCCCTTTTTGTAGCACGGTGTTAGGGAATGAGCCAGGAGGCACAAGGAGATGGGAATCTTGAATGGATTTATTACATGAGATTGAGGGACCCACCCCCAGATCCTTTCTGGTCCAGATGGCTCTCCATTCATTGAGGCTGTACAGAATGCACTAGTGAGGGGATGTACTGGTGTCTGAGATACACAATGATGGTTGCTCTCTGTGGGCTGGGGTGACAGTATGAGGTGTGGCTTGGAATTGGGCTCTCTAGTGTCATAGGGATGCTGCAATTTCAGGATGTGAAGGGCAGGTGTCCCACCTAACCATCAAAGGCAAGGTAAACCAAAGCAACTCTCATTAACATGGAGACTAGACTAGGACTAGAAGGCCTTCATTTCCACAGATCATGTGTTTCTAGCAGTAAGTAGATGAGTACACGGTAAAGGTGCTGCTGAACTGATATTTTAAAAATTAAAAACTGCCGGTATCAGTTACTGCAACAGAAAAGTCCTTCTCAATTCCCAAATCTAAAAAGATTTACAAGCTCAAGCTCATTGATTGCAGAGGAGTCTAGGTCTCCTCGAAGAAGGATCCTTCTTCATACTTATGTATTTGTATGGCTTAAACAACAGAAGTTTACTTTCTCATGATTCTGGAGGCTATGATTTTTTTGTTGGTTGGTTCTATTTATTTTTGAGAGACAGAGCGTGAGTGGGGAAGGGGCAGACAGAGGGGGGGACAGAGGATCAGGAGCAGGCTCTGCGCGTACAACAGAGAGCCCGATGTGGGGCTCAAGCTCACAAACCAAGAGATCACGACCTGAGCCGAAGTCAGATGCTCATGTGACTGAGCCACCCAGGTGTCCTGGAGGCTATAATTTTGAGATCAAGGTGTTGACAGGGTTGGGTTCTTCTGAGGCTTCTCTCCTTGGCTTGCAGATGACCATCTTCTCCCTGTTTTTTCCTGTGGTCTCTCCTTTGTATGTACTGGTGTCCTAATCTTCTCTTCTAAATACAGACCCCAGTTATATTGGATTAGGGCCACCCTAATGACCCCATTCTAACTCATTTGGCTCTTTAGAGACCCTATGTCCAAATTCAGTCCCATCCTGAGGCATGGAGGGGCTAGGACTTCAACATATAAATTGTGGAGACAAAATTTAGCCCACAATACGCAGCCTGTGTGCCTGTGTGTGTGTGTGTGTAGTAAATCATCCCACAAAAGGACTTGTGTCCATTGACCAAGGTAACTGTGCTCTGGGGAAAGACAAACATCCAGATTTTTCAAAAACAACTGGGTACTAGATCTGAACTGACAATGACAAAGAGGTCACAAAATAGCAACTTGATCTTCTAGTTTAGAAAGGAGCCTTATGATACACCTGAAACTAAGAGTATACTGTATGTTAACTAACTGGAATTTAAATTAAAAACTGAAAAAAAAAATAAAGAAGCCTTATGAAAGTTTAATGAACAAAGTTCTGACTCAAGCTCATCGTGGGTCCAGTGGGTCCATGGACACATCCTGTGGCCATTTTCTTGGTCAAACTTTCCTCTTGGTTTGCTTACTTGTGGAGTTAGAACCTTATGTGTGAAGGATCAAATGAGAGCCTCTGAAACTGCTCCTCCCTAAATTCTCTGGCAAGATGATAACTTAGAAACACCAAAAAACCATTACCACATCCTGGAGGATTGCATAGACAGATAATAACATCAAAGACTTCAAAACAACAAGGAGAGTCGTCCCTATTGCAACTCCATTCGATTTCTCCCTCTGGCCCCGGCACAAAGTGGATGGATCATGGTGGGTGATGGCAGACTTCTGTAAACTTAACCAAGCAGGTGGCATGCCCTGTGGCTATTGTATCAGACACAATTGCTTTACTGGAGCAAATCAACAGAGCCACAGAATCTCAGCATGGAGTGATTTAGGAGGAAGGTTTGAAGATTTCCCTTCTTCTATGAGCCCAGATGCACTTTGAAAAATAGAGTATTTGCTTCTTAGTGTTTTGGTTCGGTTTTAGCCCCAAATCTAACTTTTCTAGTTGGAAGCCTTGGGAGAATTTAGAATTTAGAATTTACCATGATAAGGGGAAATAGTAGCTTTTTTTTTCTAGACCTCTTCCATGCGTGTTGAAGAGGCAGCATTCTGGCCAAGAAATTGCAGCGAAAGCCAGATCTGCTCTACTCAACTCTCTGTGATGTTAAGCAAATGATCTGGACTTTCTGAATCTTCATTTCCTATCTGTGACAAAAGAAACATAATGCAGGGTTTTCCTGAAGGCGGACAAGTCTACATCACCCAGCAGAGACCTGTCACATAGAAAATATCAAATAAATGAGAACTGCCTGTTCCTTCCCACACCCTCCTAAGCCCAGAGTTTTTCATCACTGTTACTTGCCTCACTAACAAGTTTCTTTCTACCAAAAAAGTGCACGATACTAATGACCCAACCCAACAATGAACCAGAATCCAGATTGAAAATACAGTAACATTATTTTGCGTATCCAACAAGTATTAATAATAGTGCTTATTATAGGTCACCATGTATAATCATGCCTCTGAATATTTACAAGAGGCACTGAAGCCACAATTCTGAAACTTGTCTAACCCCTGCTTTGACATTTTGCCTCCTTAGCTGATAGTCTTTATCAGGTCAGAAACTTGTTATCTAAAGTTCTTACCTAAATACCAGGAAGGAAATACAATGGGTGAAAATTCATTAATACTGGGAAAGGAAGTGGGCTTCTCATTGTCCTCACCTTTGACCCAGGATGATAACCCCAACCTGTAATAACATCAAGACTTTCCAATGAAAGAAGAAGTTGCACATTATTGTAGCTGGTATCATGACACAACTCACTTAGGGTTATGTGTGTATCTACAGTCTTGGAATCAGAGGTTGCTGGATGTTGAAAATTGATAGGTAACCAGTTTTTCCAAGAACTGGACCATCTCTAAGTGGGGAGCGTCCTACATTTCTCAGGCTTGGTTACAGGACAAGATGAATCATAGACAGGTTCTATCTGGATGGCATCCGTACAACCCCCACATAAGGGTGCAGGCCACACTGAGTCCATCTCTCGCCCCCCCCCCCCAGTGCACAGGTGGCATCCACCTTAGAGAACTACCCTGTGACTGCACCACTGTGCTCCTCGCTTCCTAAGAGCTGGGGATAAGGAACAGAGAATGGGAGAGAGGAGGGAGGGGAGAATAGCTGTGGGGTAGGGCCGCACAGTACCTACCACCTGGGTCATCCACCCAGCTGCCTTGTCAGTAAGTTACCCTGAATAAAACTCCACGTGAATGGTGCACAGTGGCTTGCCTTGTTTTTCGGCATTACAGTGACTTCTCAGGCCGGAGGATACATCACTGGCCTCCCTCCGCCTTCCGGCACCAGAAGGTCAGGTGATGGAGCAGGTGGACACAGACCAAAGGAAAAGCCCGGATTCACAGGATGGTCAGAGCGTTGAGAAGACAACAGAAGCTACGGAGGTCAGTTGAAGGCCCTTTCCCAGGTGTCGAGAATGAGAAAAACCAACAAAAAGTGTACAAAGGTGAGAGAAAGGCATTGGGGGCAGAGCCAAGGTTCAAGCCGAAAGCTCGTTGATGGAAATGTAAGTTGCAGTGGTTAGGATTCTGAGTAATCACTTATCACTTGTTTGCTGGTTTACTTCATTTTTATGATACTAATCTACACCACGGCATTGTTTTGAGCATGGGAAATAACACACTTTTAGGGCCTGGCATATCCCTAGAAAGTTTTCTCCTTTCTTTAAGGAGCAGTTCTATACTTGCCTGACCATACACACGCTTTAAGAAGCTTGACAAAGCCACGAATGACTTAGACAAACCTATAGCGCTCTTCCTGCCCCAGGTCATCAATTCCTTCGCAGTGTGGTGGGTGAGTGGAGGACACGGTACACGCCAGCACCGCTCGTGTGAGGCCTGTGTTCTGGTGTTTTGACAGTTGTAATCACAGCACTTACCACCACATTAATTCTCATTGTGTCATGACCACATCGTAAGATCCATCAACAGGACGCTTGACAGCAATAAAATTATGACTCAGATAAAGACGAGGACTCCCAGAGTGTGCCCCATCCGTGCCTGGGACCATTGCCACGGAGCTGTCAGGCCAACAAGCTTTGTCTGGTAAGAGACTTGTTCCAAGCCTAAAACAACCTCCCTGCGAGTCGGGTTACATCCACCCTGTTTCTACAGATGCCAAAACGGTGGTCCACAAAAATGATACTCTTAAGTCCCACTTAGATTGCTCTAAGTCCCACTGACTTTCTCAAGGCCCCACGTCCCTCATTCTCCAGCTGAGGTCCGTTCCATGCCACTGTGGTAGAGCTGACCCTGTGGCTCCATCAGCCACAGGTGGACGGGACTGGCTCAGGGCACCCCCACACTTCTTCTAGCTCTGTCTGCCTCGGTGGGGCTTAAATGGCAGGTGGGCTGATGGGTGATTCCTGCACACTCATGAACTTAGACTCCTATCATGTAGAGTTAGTTTGTCTGTAGCGAGAGAAAATCCTAATTCTACTCGACAAGAATTTTAGGGCTGTCTGTATTAATAGGTTAACTGGGTAAAAATAAGGTATTGCAGACGTATGATGTGAAAAACACTGCATTTGGCTGAGAAAAGGAAAGAGACAAAGTGCTGTTTGAGTGCAGAGGTGAGTGGCTGTATGGGGAGGGTCTGACATCATTCCCCGTGACATATCTCAGTCCGTCTTCTTGCCCTGTGTACTTGCAGACGAGGAACTGAGGAGATTTTTCTTAAAGCCAAGAAGGTAGGAGGTGTTTCCATTCCAATTTAATGGGTTTTTACGGACTGGTTTCTGTGAGCGTGTCTTTCCTTCTGAAATCTACAGCCTCCATCCAGCACAAGCCGGGCCACAGGGGAATCAGTACGTGCTCCGTCCTCCCCTCTGCGGACCTTCCTTTCCACCACCTGCTTCCTTCCCAAGCAAGCCCCACCCCAGGGACAGCAAATCCATCTGAAAAGCAGTGGTGACTGGGTTTTACGACTCAAGAAATGAAATATCTCTTCTAATATCTTCTACATAACAATGCCCACATTTAGACCAAAGCGGTGTCTGTCCTTTATTTCCATTCATCTACTTCTACCTAACCTGCTTATATTTGAGTTTAAAATAAAGTCTTTTTTTTTAACGTTTATTTATTTTTGAGACAGAGAGAGACAGAGCATGAGCAGGGGAGGGCCAGAGAGAGGGAGACACAGAATCTGAAACAGGCTCCAGGCTCTGAGCTGTCAGCCCAGAACCCAACACGGGGCTCGAACTCACGAACTGCGAGATCATGACCTGAGTCGAAGTCGGACGCTTAACCGACTGAGCCCCCCAGGTGCCCCAAAATACAGTCTTTTTAAAAGAAAAGGTCACTGCTTCCAAATGTCTCTACATACGATGTGTTACTAGGCTTTTCAGCTACTTCTCAGGAAACACACAGAGGTGAACAGTCCTTTATTTTTCCTCTTTCCAAACACAGAAACCATTTCTTGAAAATTAATCACGATTACATTACCCAAGTTGGAAAGTTGAAGGGAAGGGAAATTCTGATGTAGACCAAATCACCTTTACCATTTCTAGGAAATTAATCACGATTACATTACCCAAGTTGAAAAGTTGAAGGGAAGGGAAATTCTGATGTAGACCAGATCAGCTTTACATTAAATTTTTAAGAATATTCTTGATGTTCAGATAAAAAAAAAAAAAAAAAAACACGAGCATGAATCATGCTCTTCGGATATAAGCACCATCACCCTAGAAAGGGACAGTCCCTGGAGGGTAGACACCCAAGCCAATAGGCAAGATATTTTCCTGAGCTATGAAGCATCCTGCAATCCTTGTGCTGTTTTGTCTGCCAGTCTGCTCTGCTTATCCACTGAATGGAGGAGTGAGGGAGAAGGACCCGAGCACGGATCTTGTCCAGGTACATCGTGATGGCGGCCACTGCAGCCGCTGGCCAGCCCCCAGGGAAAAGGAAGCTGCCTGCTTGGTCTTGCAACACAAACTAGGCTGGTTTGATTGTCAGTCACTGTGTTGGACTAAGGTAGCATCGGGCACCTCGAGTGCTAGAGGTGGGTGTCCCTACGTTTGAGCAGAGAGGGAAGAGAGGTGCAGGAAGGGAATAGGGAGTAGAAGTCTGAGCTCCTCGAGGTTGTAGGAACACACCGGCGGCTGCTTTGGCGCTAAGGGGAGGAACAAATGGGAAGTGCTCGAAACTTCTCTGGCTTTAGAATTTCTTTGGTGGAAATAATTAGGGCCGAGGAACATGCTCATTGTGACTTTCGAATAATTTCAGGTAATACTGTTCATATTGTTACTCATCATGTTTAGGCAAAAGATTTTATCCCCGTTAAGTCTTGAACCAGGAGTGGAGTAACAGTGTATATTTCTGCCCCCTTCCTGCCTTGAACACCGTTCCTTTGCTCTAGGTGGACAGACGTCCTTTACACTCCCTGGATGGGTTGCTGACTAACTCATGACCTGTTCAATAAAGCCAGTTTGATCTTTTAAATTACTCAGTGAAGTTTTTGTTGTTTAACATCCCACTAGCAATACCTAGAGAACTACTACGACCTCGCAAAGGATGTGAAACAGTTCGTCAGAAGAAGGGACAGCGGACCTGTCGTTAAAAAAATCCGAGAAATGCAGAAGTTCCTCGGGTTGGAGGTGACGGGGAAGCTGGACCCTGACACTCTGGCGATGATACGCAAGCCCCGGTGCGGCGTTCCCGACATGGGCCAGTTCACCACCTTCCCTGGCCTGCCGAAGTGGAGGAAAACGCACCTCACCTACAGGTAACGGGTCCAAAGAGGTGTTCACATCACACTGCGATTTTACCAAGTACCATCACAGGAGAAAATAATCTCTTCAATTTTTTTCTTAAAGGATTGTGAATTATACACTGGATTTGCCGAGAGAGGCTGTTGACTCTGCCTTTGAGAAGGCTCTGAAAGCCTGGGAGGAGGTGACCCCACTTACTTTCTCCAAGATTTACGAAGGAGAGGCTGACATAATGATCTTTTTTGCAGTTAGAGGTAAAAAAAAAATTACATGTATCATTTATCTGGCGCTTACTGGAAAAGGGCATAAAGAAATTCTAAACACTTGTATTACCATTATTTTTTTTTCCCTCTGCCAGAACATGGAGACTTTATCCCTTTCGATGGAGCAGGAAACGTTTTGGCTCATGCCTATCCACCTGGCCCTGGTTTAGATGGAGATGTTCACTTTGATGATGACGAGCTGTGGAGGGAGGATAAATCAGGTGGGCACCAGGTTCCCTGGTTTCAGGAACAACGTCTAACACTATCCAAGAATAGTTAGATCATTCAGCACGAGCAGTAAATGTAACATCCTAATAACTAAAATTTGTGATGGTTTGGGTGCTAACAACCAGAAGCACTGGTGTTTCAGTCATCATTGATGAACATTTTCTAATGTCTGCGTTTGCTTCTTTGCTCCCAACAAGCACAATATGGGAGGCACCATTCAATCTTATTTCCACAGCTCAGGGTCCCATGGAGCTTTTTTAGGATCAGCATGTTAACAAATGCTTCTCATTTCTTTAACTAGCAATGACAAAGGTAGAAGGAATTGTACTGAATTGGTTCCAACCTAAAATGTGCCCTGGGGTTTCTTCTTTTCTTTCCATTTGCCTCCTTTTCTCTTAAAAGATCAGGAAAATGCCAGAAAATAAAGGAAATTGTTAAGTCATCTCTTTAAGGAAACATATAACTATCTTTAGATTAGGAGCCTTTTCTTTTTCTAAATTAATTCTGAAAGACTTTACTAAGTTTAAACACAATGACCAAAATTAACTACATTTTTTTTTGAGGGGCTTCTAAAGTTTGGAAACACACAGTTGAACAACTGTTATTTTCAAGGCGGGTTGGGATGATGTTCGGTGCAAATGCAAAGAGCATCTTTGCTGAGGGTACACAAGTGCCATGAGCAACGATCTTGCTTTATTGGAACGACCATTCTTTTCTGCATAATTGCTTGGAGACTTGCTTAAATAATTTCTACTATTAATTTCAATAAAATTTTTTAGAAGGTAAAGAAAAGCTGAAGCCAGCTGTGTTTGTGCTGCAGAAAGCTGTTATTGGACATACTTCTATTCTAAGCTAGAGATTGTACCTATCCATTGGCACTGACTACAGAAGACGTTTGTTAACCACCAAAAATTGTGTGATTATGTTTGAAGAAGAGGAAGGACAAGTCAGATTAAATCCTCACAGGAAATGACTAGTTTTGTTGTGTAAGAGTGGAGGAACACGGCGAATACCCTGTGATTAATTTGAACTTAGGTTACAGCTGGCACATGTTACTAAATTTGAACAATAACTAACTTTGTATTTGTAGAGACAATGAAGAGTTATCTGTATTGACATGTAGTCTTGGTACCTCCAAAAAATTTTTTTGGAAACAGTGTTTATCACCGTCAGTCTAGGCGAAATGACCAGGTTTTCCTGGCTAAAGAGAAAACTGGGGAGGAGGAATATGGTGAAACCCTCTCTTATTATATTGACTTCAAGTCAACCTTGAAAAATAATTAAATTTCTATGAAGTATGGAATATGCCAATCAACGAATGAACCCACAAATAAGGAGAATAGTACCACGTGGTCCCAAGGATAGTCACTGGCATGTGTTCATACGTATGTGTTCACAGAACAAACAGCTTTTCGATTCTGAACATTTATGGTTTTTCAAATAGGCACCAACTTATTCCTCGTTGCTGCTCATGAGTTCGGCCATTCCCTGGGTCTCTATCACTCGGCCGACCCCACAGCTTTGATGTATCCCGTCTACAACCCACGCACAGACCTGACCCGCTTCCGCCTTGCCCAAGATGATGTGAACGGCATCCAGTCCCTGTATGGTGAGTGATGCTGGAAAAAGGAGGTATTGGAGCTTTGCAGTCATGGTCTTCGGGAAAGCTTTAAAATGCTGCATAAAGCATTTGCAATTCGTCTCAACGCACTCAGGGAGTGTTTGGAAAGCATAGAAATTGACGGAAGCATCCCATTTCTCCTCATGTTCCATCCCCACATCTGTTTCCTTTAGGACCTCCCCCTACGTCATCCCCTGATGGCCCCGCGGGGCCCACGGAATCTGTGCCTCCAGGACCTGGGACACCAGCCACGTGCGATCCTGCTTTGTCCTTCGATGCCATCAGCTCTCTGAGGGGAGAAATCCTGTTCTTTAAAGACAGGTCAGACCAGAAGATTCTATTTCCCTATCTATTCTTTTAATGTACAATGCTTCGAAAGGAAAACAGAAACTTGACAGAAATATTTAAATAAGATATTTCCTCTACGCTTTACAATCATTCAGATCTGGTTCTTGTTGCATTTTATCATCTCCTTAAAGTAGCCTGGATCATTTTGTTTACAGACGTACGAAGGATGATTCTGGGTCACTAGAATGTAAGCCAGGTGAAGGCATGGGGTTCTCTCTGTGTTGTTCACTCTTTGATCCTGGGGACCTATAACGGGCCCAGGACATGCAGTGTGTAAGGCGAACAAGTGAATGATTAATTGGTGTATTTAACTATCATAAACCAGGTAACTTCTACTTCTGGAAGTCGAGCCGTACCTTGACCTGTGCTAACAAATACTACTATTTAAATTGATTAATTTGAGAAAAAGTGATATATGTTTCTGGCACAATATTAACATAGCACCAAAAGACACAGAAGGAAAAGCGAAATCTCTCTCCTGTCTCTGACCTAGGTAGTCCCTATTCTCCCTGTAGTTTCAACCACTGCTAACAACTTCCTTCGTCTCTTTACAAAGCTATTCTATTCACATACAAACATAAATGGGTATGTTTTTTCTTACTTTTTAAAAAAATACTAATGAGGGCATACTATACATACCATTTTAGGGACTTCTAGAGTGGTGTAGCTTATCGATTAAATAAAAGTTACTTAAGAGACAGCCTGTGCAGGAAATAAATCTCCAGGGGAAAGGTGCCGTCTCTGTACCAAGCAGTAAAGACACATCTTCATCCCCAGAGATGGGACGTTTGGAGCCAAGAAAGCTGGGTAAACAACCCTTGCTACTTTTTACTATGTGCTCCCCCAGCCCAAAGTCCCTTGAGGATTCCTTACTAATTAAAGATCCCACAGTTCAGTTCTCCTTGCTCTGTCAATGCCTCACAGATTTATGGTTTCTTTGTCTCGAAACTACGACAATTCCCTACGTCACTCACTTCTCTGGGTCCCAATTTCATTATTGGGCCTCCACATGCACGTAATACAACTTTGGGTTTTTTTCTCCTGTTAATCTGCCTCACATAAATTTAATTCTACCCGAAGGTAGAGCAGAATTCTCCTTCCCTTCAATGGACACTGAGCTAAGTAGTTATATTACCACGGATTTCATCACCTCGGATCATAGGAAAGAAGATGGCCCAGTACAGGCTTCTGAGTTGTCATTGATGGAAAGAGAGAGAATATGTTCTTTTATATATACACTGAAAGGAGAAAAACAATTGTAATTAATTTTTATGTTTTCCAGATATTTTTGGCGTAGATCTCGCTGGAACCTTGAACCTGAATTTCATTTGATTTCTACATTTTGGCCCTCTCTCCCATCAGGCTTGGATGCTGCCTATGAAGTTAATAACAAGGATACCGTCTTTGTGTTTAAAGGCAAATAAGATATAAGAATTTTAAGTTGTTGAAAAAGTTCTCTTGCCAAAATTTCACTGACATGAATTTTCTCCATTATGTTAAATTTTATATGATTTATTACTGCAAAGACCTAGTGCCAATACTTAGACAAGATGTGTATAAGAACATTCTAAGTTTTACTTTCCATTATTCAATGACACTGGGGCACCTGGCTGAGCGTCCAAATTCTTGATCTCAGGTCAAGTCTTTTTGTTAAAACAATTTTTTTTAATTTTTTTTAATGTTTATTTATTTGTGAGAGAGACAGACAGACAGACAGAGTGTGAGTGGGGGAGGGTCAGAGAGAGAGAGGGAGACACAGAATCTGAAGTAGGCTCCAGGCTCCGAGCTGTCAGCACAGAGCCCGACGTGGGGCTCAAACTCACAAATTGTGAGATCATAACCTGAGCCAAAGTCAGATGCTCAACTTTGGCTGAGCCACCCAGGCTCCCCCAAATTTTTTTTAATGTGTACTTATTTTTGAGAAAGAGAGACAGAGCACAAGCAGGGGAAGGGCAGAGAGAGGGAGACACAGAATTGGAAGCAGGCTCCAGGCTCTGAGCTGGCAGCACAGAGCCCAACACAGGGCTTGAACCCACGAACAGTGAGATCATGACCTGAGCCAAAGTCTGATGCTTAACTGACTGAGCCACCCAGGTGCCCCTCAGCTCAGGTCTTGATTTCAGGGTCATGAGTTCAAGCCCCACGTTGGGCTCTATGCACTGGGCATGAAGCCTGCTTAAAAAAAATTCAATGATACCTAAATAATAGAAGCTACCCCACGTTCATGAATAAGGAAATAGTAATAATGTAATGTAGGAAACATAGAGACCGTGTAGTAAAAATGTCAACTTATCTATAAATACAAGATATTTTCCGTTCAAATGCCAAAATAGTTTTCGTGGAACTTGACAAATCGGTTCCCTAACTTGCGTGGGAAAGCAAAGGCCGAGAATAGCCAGGGTACAGCTGGAGGAGAATGAGCCGGGGAGGACAAGCCAAGGAGGACGAGCGGGGGACGATGGCCGCACGCTGGAACTGGAGTGGAGAACACCGTGTCAGCGTGTTGACACTAACAGGCGTCCAGGACTCTCTGGCCCTTTCTCAGATTTTACACCTGCTGGTTCAGTCTCTTCCACTGTGAATATGCTCTTTGAGTTCTTTTACTTCTGGAGTCAGCGTTGCTAACATATCTTTCTAGGAATGTGTCCATTCCGTCCATTTTCAAATCGCCTGGGATGAAGCTTTCTGAGTATTATTTTGTTATTTCACTTATCGCTGAAGTTCTGTTCCCTTTCTCCTTCCTGCTCTTGGGTCTTTGTGCCTCTCTCTTCGCCCATCTCATCGGATAACAGGATACTTAACAATTTCATTCGGCATCTCAAAGGACTCTCAGCTTTGTCATCCTCTCTACTGCATTTTGATTTTCTGTCCACATCACTATTGCCCATGTTTTTGCTGTTTTCGAATGTATTCTGTTACTGTTTTTTATAACTTCAGTTTGGTACTCCCAGCCCTTTCTTCTTTCCTGGTATAAACATTTATGCCTAAAAATATCCCTTTCTTCTCAACTTTTGTTCCATTCCTACAAGTTTTGATATGTAGTAGTTTCATTGTGTTCATTTTTAAGTTTTTAAAACATTTTTTCCATTTTTAATTTTTCCCCTTGCTTCAGAGTTATTTGGGAGTGTTTGTAAGCATCAAATTGTGTGGGGATTTTTAAAAGTCAGGTATTTCTGACAATCTCACTTTTATGAGGAGGAAATGAAATCACCTGAAGTTGCATTGGCTACTGTAAATGTTCCCTAACTCTGAGGCGTTGCTTTCACCCGGTAATTTATGTGACATTTATTTATCCTTGCGATGTGCCAGGCAGGGTACTCCTTAGTGTAGTTCAAACCCGAAAGAGGCTCCTATTCCGGAGAGGGCAGCAGGGCTGAAATCGAGCGCGTTAGGAAAGATAAGAGCTGGGATTGAGGGGAGCTCGCAGGTGCCGTGGGGGACAGCGCTGGCCCCGCATCCAGGGCTCAGCAAAGACCCTGGGACGGGATGATGGTCAGGATGAGTGCTGAGGGAGAACTTTGTTGTGTGGAAAAGGACCGAATGTGTAGAGTGGAAAGGCCTTCAAGGAGGAGGGACAGTCTACACAAAGGCAAGAGAACATCTGGAGCTGCCCAGACAGGTGCAGGTCATTCGGGTGAGGCAAGACAGACACACGACAGACTGGTGTTTTAGGTCAGTTACCCTGGCAATAACGTTAGGGAGGGATTCGGGGCACGGCAGGGGGTGTGATGAAGTAAAAGCAGAGGGACTGATGAGCATTCAGTGTCCTGATTCACTCACATTTGGGTGGCTTCCTAGGCTACTCATAAGAAGCACAGTCTGGACTAGTGACCACACGGGACCCAAGAAAAGTATCCAATAAGTACCTGACTTTGTGATGTGCAGTTACAAGAGGGTTCCTAGGTAGAAACTCAGACCAAGGAGTCACCAGCAATTGTAAGAGATGACCAGGACCAGTCACTGTAATTACAAACTGCCATCAACTGTATTATTTATAGATAATAAATATAAGACCCAGAAAGGACAGAGACCAGAGTTAACTACTCATTCATTCATTCGCTCATTCAGGGAATGTTTGCTAAATACTATCACCTGGGCGTCGGGTTAGTGGCTGGAACTAAAACCAGGATTTCCTGTTTCCCACAACAATGTGCTAATAGCTTCTCTAAAACCACAAGGCTTCACTAAAATTTCTTGGCTTCCTTTTTTCAAAAGGAAATCACTTCTGGGCCATCAGAGGAACTGAGGTACAAGCAGGTTATCCAAAAGACATCCACACCCTGGGTTTTCCTCCAGCCTTGGGAAAAATAGATGCCGCTGTCTCTGATGAGGAAAAGAAGAAAACGTACTTCTTTGTAGAGGACAAATACTGGCGGTAAGATGCGGTTGGAATGACTCTGTATGGAGCCTGATTAGGGACGTTAGGTTCTTTCTTTACAGATATCCTCCCTCCAGTCCCACCCTCTAACTCGGTCTAACCTCCAACTTCCTGATTATGAAGAAGACGACTTAGAGTTACCCCACTTCTCAGATATAATACAGGGCTCTCAGAATGGCTGGTCCCCGGGTCATATATCCAGACAGCAGAAGACATCACGAGAGGCCACCTGAGGTCCAGACAGCAAGCCACCATAGGAAGCCCAGGTGTATCAGGCTGTAGAGACATGATCTACGGGGCAAGTGTGATAAATAACCAGAGTTTGTTTTTAGCCAAATGATTAATTCACTTCGCATCTTATGTGTATGCAGTCCTCATGCATTTGTGGCAGAAAGGCACTTGGGCTCTGTGTTGAGGCTCAGAAACTTGACCTCAGACATACAAATGGAGCTCCGATGGAATAGCATGATATCCTTGCCTCTGGAGTAAACGTTGGTTTGTGTGCTAAGCTTACGGTCTGGGAAAGTCGCACATTTTTGTAGTCCTGAAAATGCTTACCACTTCTTTACCCTACCTGAGAATTATCTGGGATTCCACACTGGAGCAGTAACATTATTTCCTACTGTCGTATGCAATGGGGCCTCTGCTCGATGTTGATATCATACTGTCGTATGCAATGGGGCCTCTGCTCGATGTTGATATCATACTGTCGTATGCAATGGGGCCTCTGCTCGATGTTGATATCATACTGTCGTATGCAATGGGGCCTCTGCTCGATGTTGATATCATACTGTCGTATGTAATGGGGCCTCTGCACAATGTTGAGCTGTATTTCTTTCACTTGGTACAGATTTGATGAAAATAGCCAGTCCATGGAGCGAGGCTTCCCCAGACAAATAGCTGACGACTTTCCAGGAGTTGGGCCGAAGGTTGATGCTGTATTTCAGGAATTTGGTAAGAAGGCACCCACTTCATCGCCACTGGGGACACTATGGGGCATTTTATGGAATCAAAATGATGTGGAGAGTCAGTCTTCAAATCATTCAGTCTTATACCCTTTATTCTCTAAATTTTTGAAAATTTTAACTTTTAGCTTACATTTATTTTTCCTGGATACTTTCCAAGTCTCTGTTTCATACCTGCACATAAAATGAAAGGGTGCTTCCTCACACCGTAGTCAGTATGCCTCAGGTCACTATTTGGTAAAAAAACACAAGCAAGTATGAGCCAGATTACTGATGGCAGGCTGCCATTCTCCTCTCTCCCGTCCCATCCCGGGGGGCCTTGTGTGGCCTTGTGTTGAAGTCTGTAGTTGCCTACACTGAGTAATTCATTTGGAAATAAATAGCAGTCTTCCCTTATGCTCAAAATACACAAAATTCAATTCCTGGTCTTGGCTAGGTGGGATGGTGACTTGTGTGCTTGTTCTGAAGGCATTTTGGAGGGAGATTCTGGGGCTCGACAGTCATGAGGCGTGTGATCTTATTGCTAAGGTATCTTGACCTTTGTGCGTACAGAGTAGGAAATGACCTCCAGTGCTTTGGGTTGTTGGCCTGATTCTCCTGGGTCCAGTTACCTCCCAACCTGTGCTTTAGGACCTAGAGGGGGAAGTGGGGTATTTCAAATACCATAGAATATCGTCAGTATGGAGGCAGTACAATCCAATGTTTTAGAGCCCTGGCTTTGAAGTCAGAAGAGATGGAGTTCTCGCTCCACCTTTCATTAGAGATGTTACCTTGCAGAAATTGCAAAATCTCCCTAGTTCTCATTTTTACCCCCATTCGTGACATCTCACACTTTTTTAGTTAAGAGAGAAGACATAAAGCGTGTAAGCACTCAGCACGGTGGCTGGCGCAGAGTAACAACTGAATAAATGCCGTTCATTATTAGTTTCCTCTCATTCTGAGCTTTGCATGTTACAAAATTGATTTATTTGAAGAATGTCTCATCGTTTTCCTCATCTATGCTTACAGGATTTTTCTATTTCTTCAGAGGACCGTTACAGTTTGAGTTTGACCCGAATGCCAGGATGGTGACACGTGTATTGAAGAGTAACAACTGGTTATATTGTTAAGTGAGAAGTGAAAGAGATAGATTCATTTTAAATGAATCTAATAATTATTCACCTATTTTATTTTAAGTCAGAGGGATGAATTTTTCCTGTGTGTGCAGTGGCCAAAGAAGAGGAGACTTGCAGGCACTTTCACGTGTCATGGAGCATTTATCTGGGCCACTTCACTTGCTGTTGGATTACATTGACTAGAAGTTGGATACATCCATGTGCACTAGTCAGAGAATGTATTTCCGTGGGTGTTTTATTTGCTACTTAATAAAGATTTTTATTTTTGACCTGTTCCTTCTTTCTAGAATAATTCATTTTTAATATAAGGACCACAGGGTGGACTGAGCACTTAACAGCTGTTCTGCTGGTAGGTGTAATGGAAACACACGCTTCAGGGATGTGGCATATGGCGATCATGTGCCCTCTTCCATTCTCTCCACCAACAGGATCTTTATTTTTACCTCCCAGATATCATAAGCATTCCTTACACATCTAAGGAAGAAAGAGCTTAGTCTTTGTTGTTGTTGTCCAGTAGGACTGGGTCTGAACAATGTTGGAAAATAGAATTCTAGAATATTGGAGCTTAAGAACCTAGCAAATCATCTACTGCATGTTATCACTCACAGGCATGGAAACAAAACTAGTTTGGAATCCAGCCACCATTTTTTTTTCGACTTTTCTCTCCTCAGAGAGTCCCCCTTAAAATTTCTTGAGGGCCCGTTTAGTGGTCACGAACTCCTTTAAGTTTTGTTTGTCTGGGAAACTTTTTATCTCTCCTTCTATTTTGAATGACAGCCTTACTGGATAAGGAATCATTGGCTGCATATTTTTCTGATTCAGCACATTGAATATATCCTGCCACTCCTTTCTTACCTGCCATGTTTGTGTGGATAGGTCTGCTGTGAACCTGATCTGTCTTCCCTTGTAGGTTAAGGACTTTTTTCCCTTGCTGCTTTCATGATCCTTTCCTTGCCTGAGTATTTGGTGAATTTGACTATGATATGCCTTGTTGATGGTTGGTTTTTGTTGAATCTAATGGGAGTCCTCTGTGCTTCCTGGATTTTGATGTGTGTGTCTTTTCCCAGGTTAGGAAAGTTTTCTGTTATGATTTGCTCACATAACCCTTCTACGTCTTTTTCTCTCTCTTCATCTTCCGGGACCCCTATGATTCTGATGTTGTTCCTTTTTAATGAGTCACTGATTTCTCTAATTCTTAAATCATGCTCTTTTCCTTAGTCTCCCTCTTTTTTTCTTCTTCAGTATTCTCCATAAGTTTGTCCTCTATATCACTGATTCATAGTTCTGCCTCATCTGTCCTTGCCACCATGGCATCCATTGGAGATTGCAGCTCAGTTATAGCATTTTCTATTTCATCCTGACTAGCTTTTACTTCTTTTATCTCCACAGAAAGGGATTCTAATTCATTTTCAATGCCAGCTAGTATTCTGATTATTGTAATTCTGATTTCTGGTTCAGACATCTTGCTTGTATCTGTGTTAAGTCCCTGGCTGTCATTTCTTCCTGCTCTTTCTTTTGGGGTGAATTCCTTCATTTTGTCATTTTAAAGGAAGAAAAGGAATTAATAAGGTAAAAAAATTAAAATTAAAAAATTAAAACAACACACACACACACACACACACACCCCAAACAAATGATGCTAGATCCTAGGTTTGTTTTGGTCTAGGTGTTGAAAGGACCTTGATAGATTAGAGAAAAAGAGGGGTAGAGAAGGAAAATGTTTGAAATTTTGAAAAAATGAATACAAGGAAATAGAATAAAATGAAATGATGGAAGTAAAATACAGTTTGAAAAATTGACAAAAAAGTAAAAAATATAGTAGAAAAAAATTAAAGAAAAATATTTTTAATAAAAATTGGAAATAGAAATAACCTTTTTCTCTTTCTGTATTCAAAATAAGAAAAGAAAAAAGGAGAAAAAAGAAAATTGAATAGATGGAGTAGGGAAAAGACTGAAATACGATTGGAATTACATCTGTTTCCCCTAGAAGTCAGACTATGAAGTGCTTTACAGTCCGTAAACTAAGCAGGCTGGAGAGACTCATGTTCCTAAAGAGAGACGTTGGCCCAGTCAGGCGGGGCTTAGTGTAACGGCTCCGTTCTCCACTAGATGGCTCTGCTTAGTTTACAGGGGTGGATTGTTGCGATGCCTGTAGGTGCATATGCGCATGTGCGGGAGTGGTGAAAATGGCGTCACCCAGCTACCCAGTCTCTAGTATCGGAACTCTGTTCTCCACACCAGCAATCGGGCACCCTGCTTTGTCTCCGGCTTCCATTCACTCCTGGCTTTTACACTCTCCGTGACCAAGCCTTCAGGCTGCCAGGCGGCGCCTCCCTCCTGAGTTTTATCTCAGATGCAGCTGTGTTTCCCGCCCCCTCGCTTCTGACGGACTGCGGCTTTGACCAGCTCAGATCCTCTGCCAGAGGGTCTCACTGAGCTGTGGCTGGAGCCAGGCACCCCCAGGAACATTTGCACGATCCTGTTGCAGCAGCGCCTCAGGGATTATGGAAAATCACAACACGCATCTGGCACCAGCCTTCGCCCTTCCCACCAGAGCACCGCCAGGTATCAGCTGTGGAGTTGCAGACTCTACGCTCCCCCTGTTTATAGTCTGAATGGAATTTAAACCCTCTCCTTTCTCCTTTCTCCCTTTTTAGTTCAGTCCCTGTGGCTGTTCCCACTTTTCCACTTTCTCTGTGGCTGCTTTTGATGGGGGGGTGGGCGGTGATTTTCCCAAACTCTCGCCCCAACCCCATCTCCGTCCTCTCTCCACAAGCAGAAACAGCTTCCAGCCCTCTGTGGCTTCTCTCTCCCCCAGTTCACCTCTCCGCACCATGTACCTGCTGAATTCTGTGGTTCAGGTTGTGCAGATTGTTGTGTTAATCATCAGATCAGTTTTCTGGGTGTGCAGGATAGTTTAGTGTTGGTCTGGCTGTATTTCATGGATGCGAGACACACAAAAACTTCCATGCTGTTCCTCCATCTTGGCTCCTCCAGCTCCAGCCACCATTTTTGAACCCAAGTGTTATTTCAGTGGTGCTCCCTGACTGCCCCAGAGACCAAATATCTCATTTCCTTCTCATTCTTTCATTAAAATATTCTCTCATTACCATTCTGTAGCTGGCAGCTCCTGAGCGATAATAGCTCCCGTAGACCTGCCAATTGTATGGTTTTGCTGAAGTGGGTTTATCGTCACTCAGTTATATGCGTCACACCTTTCCAGGTACCCTACAGAGACTTGGTCATTCTTTTGTTGATTCACCTACATGACAGGCACTTTCTTGAGTACAACATGTAGGACAGTGAGGAAAACACATTTGACCCAACCTCTTTGAGTTCTGCCTGGTGGGAGTAAGAAATCAAAGAACATGAACACAAATTAATATATGATTATAAATAGTAAAAATATTATTAAAGAAATGACAGAATGATAAGGGAGAGTAATGTTAGGGGTGGGAGGGAGCTACCAGCTAAAGCCCAGTTGTTCAAAAATGTCCCTCTGGGACAAGAACGAAGAAAAAAATGCATAAATTCCGTTGGCCAGGCCAGTGGGTGGAAGGAGATCCAGCATTCTAGGAAGAGAAAATGCACAATAATGTCAAGGCTCAGAGGTGAAAGAATCTTGCCACGCTCCCGGAATTGAAAGAAGGTGGGCGCCTGAGTAGTGTGTTGGAAAGTGGCTGTGGAGTAAGAAGGTATCAGGCAGGTAGGAACGATCCAGTCACGTGTGACGTATTAAAGAGCTGTATTGTATTTTAAGTGCATTATGGATTTGCTGAAGGAGTTTTTAAGCAAAAAACCGACACAAGCCAGTGTGTATGCTGAGTGAGTTCCCTAGCTGGAGAGAATTGGAAGGAAGTCATTTTGCAAGTTGGGCAACACATTAAAGGAGGTGATGGGGGACTGGGACATGTGATGGGCATGAGCTGTGTCTTAACATCATCTTATTCAGCAACAGGCTATCCCTGAGGGCAAAGAAGGTGTTCACAGCAACCACTGGGTTCCCAGCATGAGTACTGGAAGTAGCAGTGACTCCAGGGTAGTTGAGGGGCACTGGGAGGGGAGCAGTTTTGTGAGAGATAGTTAAGAGTGAGGAAGAACGATCTCATTTTCCAAAGTTAGAAATTCCTGTGAGATAATCAAGTAAAGGCATCAATGGGCCTTTTGATGAAGGAGCGTGGAGCCCAACACAGAGCAGATGATGCTGCGGGAGATGGGGGTGTCTGTGAAGTCATGGGAACAGGTGGGCATGCTCGGAGAGCTGCAGGGAGGAGAGGGTGGTAAGGGACCAAAGTCCATGGCATGAGTGTCACCCAGGCTAGACCAGGCTATGCTGTGCTCACGAACAGCTCCCAACTTTCTGTGGGTTAAAGCTAAAAGCCCACCATGGTGTCCTGTTGGGATTTCTACTCCAAGTTCCCCCCTTCCAGACCCAGCAGATGGAATGGCCACCCCCTCGAGCTTTGCCTGTTGCTGTGCGGAGGGAAAGGTTGTTGCTGTGTCCACTGACTCCCAACTCTGTGCGGATATAACAAACACCCTTCTGTCTGCATTTCGTTGGCCAAAGGAAGTTCACTTTGCCTCATTGAATGCCATGGATCCACACATAACATCCTGTCATGCGCCTGAGGGGAGTCGGAAATACTTAGTAATTAACCACAAATCATCACCACAGGGGATTGTTTCGTTCAAAAAAATGTAACATTTACATTTTTTCTTCAAGTATTTCACATTAGACTCTGAACTGGAAGTACAATGGACCAAAGTCCAAAGGAAGAAAGCATATTTATCGAGTATAAAGTTTTTCTCCCTCCAGCTTCCCCAGTTGTCTTTCCCAGACGTCAGCACCGCTCCCGTCATCCGTGCCTCTGTTCTGTGCCACTTGCTCCATGCAGTGTGGCTGCAGTGTCCCGGGATGGTTCGAGTGTAGACGGATTGGCAGGTCTTAGGGCCATCTCCAGTCGTGGTGTAAGAGTTGTGTCCACTACTGTTTGGGCTCCACGCTCAGAATAACAGCTGTATCCTTCAGGCCGGAGTCTCTCGTGGGGCCCAAAAGCCACTGGCCTTACCTTTCCTCCATCCGTTATCTCTGTCCATACCATCTGTATGCCTCATGGGCCTCATGGGCCACGCTACGTCCACCACCGTGGGAAGGAGAGAGGACCCCACACCCGGGACTGGCTCAGACCTGCGAAGGTGGGGGTGCTCAGTCCCAAACTCATTGTGCCGCAGCCAGCGAGCAAGTGAGGGCACACTTGATGTAGAGATGACAACATTGACGTTTTCCACTGAGAATGATATGGAGTGAGAAAGTGGAAAGTGGGCACAACCTCGGGGAGGTTTTGGCAAAGAAAAATCTGCTGAAGCTGTTTTCTCTTATGCTTCCAGGCTAATGGATGCCTTTTTTTGGTTGAGGGGTAAGGAAAAAGTGGACTTTCAATCTACAGGCCCCATATAAGGTGCTTTATTTGTGCAATCCATTCAGGCTTCATAAAAACGATAGTAAACAGTAATGTCTAACTATTGCAGGAATCAGGCTCTGGGGGATAGACTTTCCCGTGATCCACAACTAGTCGACAGTCTCACCGAGATCCTACTCCAGACCGCTGTGGGTCAAACGTCTTGCTCCTCTTGCGGCTAGATCAGAGACCTCAAGTCAACCCACACTAGTTTAGCTTTGTCTCCATCATGTGCTAGTTAACGTCTTTGCTTTTAAAGGCACACAAGTTCATCGAGATTGTGGTTCTCTGAGATAGCTGCACTAAATGCAAGGGTGTTCCTGATTGTGTAGACCTCAGCAGATCAAAACGGGGGAGGACAATTAGCCCTGAGACAAAACAAGATTCTGACTCACCCTCAGAACTGGCAGACAAGTGTTGGGCTCATGGCCCTTTGTGCCATGTGTGGAACCCTTTGGATTCTTGGAGACAGGAGAGACTTGACTCCTATGGTTCTGCTGTTCCCTTAACACATGTGGCCTTCCCAGGCTTGTTCCTTCTTCTGCCTTCCCTGGTTCAGGTAACAGCGCAAACTTCTTCTTTTTTTTTTTTTTTTACTTTGTTTATTTATTTATTTATTTATTTATTGAGAGAGAGCATGAGCAAGGGAGGGGCAAGGAGAGAGGGAGAGAGAGAGAATCCCAAGCAGGCTGTCCACTGTCAACGCAGAGCCCAACACGGGGACTGTTCCAGTGAGATCATGACCTGAGCTGAAATCAAGAGTGTCACACTTAACCCACTGAGACACCCAGGCGCCCCACCACCTTCTTCTTACATATTCATCTTGGAACCTTCTTCTCCGACTCACAGGCCACATTCCCTCACTTGCCGTGCCGTCTGGATTCTTCACGTGCCATGTGTAGAGAGAGCAAAATAAAGGGCGTCAGCCGGAGAGTGGCAGATGGGATGGGAGGAGGCCACGTGGGAGATGTTGTTCAGCCTTCGTAATTGTCTAACTGCATGCTGTGCTCACGCTGCCCTGATTCTCAACCCTCTCCCCATCTCTACTTGCACAACACCGACCATCCCTCATGGCCTGGACCATCTTCCACCTTGTCCATGCTATCCTCCCACGCAATATTAGCTTCTGACGGAGATTCACGCACTCTTGAGATCAGTTTAAGCATAACCACTCTCTTAGAGCGAGACACAGCTCCAGCAGGTGCCGATGAGGAGATTCAGTCCAGGGCAAAAAACACACATCCAAAAGGGGTATCAAACCGAGGCGGGTCATCACCTAGTCAAGCACGTGAGGTTTCAAGTTGTGGTGGAGACACCGGCAGCAGGAGGACCGCTGGGCAGCGCAGCTGTAGGCAAGCGGTACCAGGAAAGCCGGATGGCAATCAGTTAGGACCCCCCGTCGGCCAGAGTCCAGCACTAATGTTCAGCTGGCAAGGATTCCCAGAGAGAGGCGCATCGGAGGTTACTGACTGACCTCTGGCCAGTTTTGGTCCAGGCAATTGGAAAAAGGATGCCCTCGTCTGCAGGAAAGCTCTGAGGAGACCAAGGAATGTTGGGGTTGTGAACGGGCTGGAACTCGTCAAGACGTGGCCATAGGATGGGGCAATGAGATGGCAGAGAAAGGAAGTGAATACAACCTGAGTAAGCTTGGGAGTAGATTCTCCCCCATCTCCAGATGAGAATGCAATGCAGCCAATGCCTTGGGATTTTATGAACCCCTCTACGCCACGATGACAGAAACTAAAATAACAAACTAAAATAAATAATGTTCTAATCCACCAAGTTTGTGGTAAGTTTAAAAGCAGCGGTACATATCTAACATGGCACATGATTGTAGGTGGGGTTACAGGCACATAGCAATTATCCAGAGGGCTCAGGCCAAAATCCAGTTCTGCTAAAGAAGGTCTGGAGGCAGAAATGTCTTACCCGCTTTTGGGGCTCACAATACGCTTGACATAGACAGACATGTGACTGTGTCTAAGGGAAGCTTCAAGGCAAATTTTGAAGTAGGGAAAATTGGTCAATGATGCCCTTGTTTGATTTGGGGTATCTTTCCCTTTCTCTTCCTGCATTTTTTACTCACCCCCTTATCAGGCATCAGGCAGCACTATCACACTGCATTTTCAGTCATTAAGGAAATTACGAATGATGACGAGTTTGATGCGTTTGAGTTATAATGTCCCTGTCTTGCTATTGAGAATTATGAGGGTACATGTGTTAAATACACATGTAGAGAGAAATAGTAGAGTCAGAGTAAAACAGAGAGAGAGGGAGGGAGAGAGATGAGAGACAGTGAAACAGACAAGGGAAGACAGCGAGAGAGAGAAAAGAAAAGGTGACATGGTGGAGATCCAGGACGTGCGAACAGTATTTGAAACGCACAAAGGTGATCCGGTCATGAGCAGACCAAAGAAGAAGAAGTCTGAACTGGTGGAGAGAAGGAGAGGCACCGTGAGTGGAGAAGGAAAGGGTTGGGATGACATCGCGTAGGGCCACGTGAGGAAGTTGCACTGGGGCCAGGCCACCTACAAAGTAACCTGGGGGTCGGAGAGGGGAGAGCGGCCTGGGGAGCAGTGTCACCCCAGCCCTGAGGTGAGACAGAAAACCTGGCACGAGGTCTTTGTGCCTCACGTACCAGGAACAGAGAGAGGGGGGCTGGTCCACCTATGAAGCCGGCCTTGATTGCTCTCCAAGTGGGTGCCACACCAGGGACACAGGGCACAGAGCGCTGCAGACAAGGCTCTACGTTGTGGATGGAGAAGCGAGCGGTCTGGCTGATCTGGTACCAAGCACCCCAGCCATGATGGGGGAAGCCCATGGAGCTATGGAGTCACCTAGAAGGGGCTCCATCCCAATATCCAATACTGAAGGGTCACTGCAGGTCACCGAGAGGAAGACACATCCACATGGAAAACCAAAGAGCAAGGATTTAGGAGCCAAGGGGAAGGGTGGTGGCCCAGATAGGGAGCAAGGAGAGTCTGGGGAGGCATTAGGACCTCACACTCTGAAGAGGTGCTTCTTACAATACCTGCAGTAAAGGACCAGTTTCTTAAACTTTCAACAAATTACACACCAATATTTTTGTAAACATGCATTGAAAAGGAATTACTAGGAAAGTGAAATGTCAAAGATTGTAAGAGGGCTCAGTTTTTAAACTACTTGATTCAATAGACATAACTCACTGTCGAACCGTGAGAACTTCCAGACACTCGTTCTCCTTTCCTGTGTTTAACGACAGGAGGGTGACCAACAGTTCACGGGCACAAAGAACACTTGGAGCGGCCCTGACCTACGGTTTGCAAGTGAAGAGATGTATCACGGGCAGGGGGACCTGAGACTCTCCTGCCGAAAGCACTTCCCGGGTGTAGCCGGTGTTCAGACTCTTGAAAACCAGGTCTGGAAACTACCCATGCACCTGACTGAATTGTCACAGTTGAATCTTCCAGACCCCTCCTTGCTAACACCAGGGCAAATATTCTGATAGAGAGAGTGGGGCCCTGGCGACTGGAACGGGGAGAGTTGGGGAACGAGCTGGAAGAAGTGATGGGGAACTCACTCTCCCTTTCTACCCCTTCTTCTAAGTGCTTATCACTGGGTGCCGTGCAAGTCTTCTACTGACTGACAATAAACCCTCTTTTGTGCAATGTGACGGACTTGATTAAAAACATAAACAACATAAACTTGATTAAAAACAAAACATAAACAGAAGCTCAAACGCATCACAAAGGCTGTCCCCACGCCTCTCTCCCTTGTTCTCCACGGCTCAGCTCTGTTCTCCCACGTGTGTTACACACATCGAGCCCAGGGGCTCCTAAAATACTTCTCATGTTCCACTGTAACTTCTCGCCTCAGATTTATCCCATATCAGGCTGCAACCTTCTTGAATTATTTACCACTCTGACCTACTCAAGGGCACAAGGATTGGCATGAAGCAGATGGTCAATACCTGATTGTCGACTGAATGCAGAAATGGGTCCAAAGGAAATAATGCTGCAGCTTACAGTAGAGACTGGGAGTTGTCGGGCTACAGATCTGAGGGGGAAGGGTGTTCCAAGTGCAGGGAACAGCATGAGGAATGGCATAGAGGTGTGAGAGGACTCGGAGGATGTTTGGTTAGAGTCCAGAAAAGAGTAGGCCCTTGTGATGCACATTGTGGAGATAAATGTGTGAAGCATTCAACTTGTCAGCTTATAATTAAGAGCCTGAGATTTTATTCAATATATGAAACAATTGAGTTAAAAGTTTCCACAGAGCTCATGTCTGGCTTTACCTTTTGTTTTCTAGGATTCGTTTACCACACTCATCCATTTGTTCATTCAATAATCATTTAATCACAGCATCAAACCCATTTTTTTAAACAAGCAAAACTCAAGCTGAAAGAGAAGGTGCTCAGCTAGGACACACAACCTATTCCATTTCTTCAATCCCCCAGGGCACACACACTATTTTGGTAAGTGTGCAGGGGAAGGAATGGCCTGTCCTCTGAAAGACGTGATCAAGGGAGATCATCTGGTTATTTGTTGTTGTATACAAATAAACACACTCTAGCCTGGGTGGCTCAGTCAGTGGGGCAGCCGACTTCGGCTCAGATCGTGATCTCACAGCTCGAAGGCCCGTGGGTTCGAGCCCCGCGTCGGGCTCTGTGCTGACAGCTCAGAGCCTGGAGCCTGCTTCCGATTCTGTGTCTCCCTTTCTCTCTGCCCCTTCCCTGCTCATTCTCTCTCTCTCTCTCTCTCCTCTCAAAAATAAATAAACATTAAAAATAATAATAAAAAAATAAACACACTCTAAACCTTAGGAGCTTAAAATGACGATCCCTCACGGTTGTGTGGGTTGACTTGCAGCTCCCTACTTCTCGCTCAGGCTCGTACGTGGTTGTAGTCAGATGATTACTCGGGCTGGGGTCATTGCACACGTCTTCCGTCGCTTGTCCGGTGCCTGCCTGGAAGGGCGGAAGTTACCAGATCCCGGGCCTGCAGCCTCTCTGGCTGGGCTGGGCTCCCTCAGGGCATGTGACCTCAGCAAAGACACATCTTGTACACGGACGCTCAGGGCTCCAAAGCAAGTGTTCTCAGACAAAAACCAAAGGCTACCGATCTCTTACGGCACCTGCACCATTTTCTGTGTTATTCTGATGGCCAAAGCCACCACGGAATTCATCCGGATTCAAGATCAAGGACACAGACCCGATCTCTCAAAGGCTGGGGTGGAGGAGAGCTGGAATGCTAAAAACTGAAGGCCCTTGTTTATCCGCCACACAGATACTTAAGGATTCGTGCAGACTCGATCCCTGAAAAGTCAGTAGAGCACACAGCTGTCTGGGGGAGAGTCTTCCCTGGAGTCTGGACTTGATAAGAGATAGATCAGTTGATACCCGAACCTGATTTGTAAATGATTGTATCAGTAAGCTTTCCTGAAAAGATTCGAGGGGCGGCATTGCGCTGTCATTAGCTAACCACAGGCTTGCTTATGTAAGATACGTGACTCAAGGCACAGTTTATCTCTCTTGGAAGCATGTTATTTGGAAAGTATTCCTAGTAGCGCATCCACTTGTGGTGATGATGGTGATGATGAAGGAACACGTGACCACACGGCTGTTTCTTGGGCGAGGCTCCCAAAGTCATAAAGGAGATGATTCAATGCAGAGTCTATAATGTGGATACAGCTGAAAGTATTTTGTCTTTGTTTTGTCTCGCTGCAGAAACAATTTGTTTCAGGGTCACACCTCCTTTAAGGGGCTGAAATCCACCTTGGACGATCTCACCCATCCCTTGAATCACTTCCAGATCTCAGTTTTCCCTTCTGTCATGTAAGGAGGTTTAATTGGGTTATTTTTTAACAGATATCTTTCCATTCTAAAAAAAAAAAACCATCAGTACTCACTGAGCAATGTATCTCAGTGTGACAAGAACTGATGCATACACATCACACACGTTAGTGAGCGGGACTCTCCCGAAAACCTTTTAGGGAGATATTATTATTCTTGTCTCTGTTCTCCTGCAAAGGAAGCAGGCTTCACAGGAAAATCCACCAGCCATGTTCTGCATGCCCAGTAGAGAAGACAGTCAGGGTTCACACTCCTCTCTGCCTCTCTCCAAAATCTTAATCCTTCCAGTTTATTTTTATTTGAGTACAGTTGTACACTACTGATGGGAATGCAAACTGGTGCAGCCACCGTGGTAAACAGTATGAAAGCTCCTCAAAAAGTTACAACTACAAATACCCTATGATCCAGGAATTACACTACTGGCTATTTACCCCAAAAGTACAAAAGCAGTAAGTAGGGTTACACGCACCCTACTGTTTACAGCAGCACCGTCAACAACAGCCAAACTGTGGAAGCAACCTGAGTGTCCATCGACTGAGGAATGGATAAAGAAGATGCAGTGTATACGCAATGGGATATACTTGGCCATCTTGCCGTCTGCAGCGATGTGGATGTAGCTAGAGAGGATGATGTTAAGTGAAATCAATCCTTTCCCTGTAAAGGGCTGCCTTCCATCCAACATCCCATGAACCCATGACCATGAAATTATTCAGATTTTCAGTGAAGCTACTTAAGGTCTCAATCACTTAAGGGTTGTGTCAAACTTGTCCTGTGTTTTCACTACGTTAGTTTGTACTCTCTCTTTTGATGTCAGAGAGATGCCTTGTGAGCAACACTTCGCCTTTGTAATTCCTGATGATAGGGGACATCTACCAGGGAAATAATAATTATCACAATTTCATCAGTACAACTGAGGGAAGATTCATTAATATAAGTTCGCTTTTAATAACCTGGAGGAAGAAGCATTATAGTTTCCTTGTTTATAACTGAGCATCATAGACGTTAAGAAGATGGTCCGTGTGCTCAGTTTACAAGGGATGGAGCTGGGATTCAAGCCCGCTGACTCTCAGCTGGGCTTCATCAAACGTGCTGCTTGGAAGGTATCCAAGTGCCACCTCCACCCTCACCCGTGCGTGACTGTCTTCAGACCCCAGGTTGTCACTCTAGGGAGCAAACACGAAAACCAGAAGGAACACTGACTTAGAAATCCATTCATTCTGGTCCTAAATCTCAGGTATGTGTCACCCCGAGGAGGGTCATCTAAGTGCCAATTCCTTGTCACTTGTAGATGTTTGGGGAAGGATTGTCCTCCCTCGTCATTGTACAGATATCGTCTAGGATCTTGATAAAAAGCAACGCAGCATGAGCTGAAGTAACAGGTGAATCGCTGAGATCTCTCTGCAGGACTGCGGCGCCCACGTGAGGGAAACCATGTGCCCTGATTTGGGAGACATTTCAACTTTCGAATATTGTGCTTTATGGTCTGCCTTTGCTCCTGTGGGGTTGTTGACATCACGAGCCTCGATTAGGAGTACACTAGATGGATTCCCTCAAAGCGTAGACACTACCTGCCAGCATCATGCGTTGAGCAAATTCTGGGCCAAACACTCGACTTTAGGCTGATTTAATGTGCTCCAAAGAGACTTGGCCTTTCAGTCGTCTGTGTGGGAGAACAAAAGTAAAACCAGTCAGTTCTCACTAGTCATAGAATACAAAGCATACTTCTAGGGACTGCGTCAATAAAATTAATAATATAACATCATGGTTTGGTTGGAGGCCCTGTGCATCAATATTAATAATGATCTATCTATCTATCTACCTATCTATCCATCCAACTATCTTTCTATCTGTCTTCTCTCAGTAACTCATTCAAAAGCCAAGACGTCTGCATCGTTCGCTGATATGTACTTAGAGCTTGGTTGCCTGTTTTGTGTTCAAAAGACCTGGGTGGCGGATCCTCCCCAACCATGTGGTGGCTTTGCAACCTCAGGCCTGTCCCCTTAACTTTTGTGAGGAGCTAGCTTCCTCATCTATCAGGTGGAACTAATGATATCCACCCTAAGTGCTCTATAGAAGCGTGGCGAAGACGAAGTTAAGCTCACGTTGTAAAAGGCACGAAGCTCTGCGGACGTTACGTGTGGTACTTTTCATCCAGTGCGCATTTGACCAAGAGTTGACTAATTGACGGAAAGCAATGGATCAAACTAGTTGGCCTCATAGTAAATTAGGACAGAGGCATGAGTAACATAGACAAAGAAAACAACAATGCATCATGCGAAAATTCCTCTGTCCAAATTGAGGCAAATTCAGCAAAACAGAACATAATCTGTTTCATAATCAGAACCTGATTCACAGAAAAGGGATCTGAAGGCAGGAAATCAACACACATTAGGGAAGTCATAGTCTGAATTGCAGCATGACTAAGAGCCCACAGAGATGCCCCGGGCATCCCCATACATCTCAAACCTCCACGCGGGGGCAGACGGGTGAGGTCCTGGCTCGTCCCCGCCGAGGCTCTTCTTCAGAAGAGCCGCACCTGCCAGACAAGGTCGGCTCGTGTGAGGGCGCGCCCTCGTCAAGGTGTGCCGTAACTCGGAACACCTTCCGGATATTTCATAAGGCACACCCGCGAGGAGACGTTTCTGGCCGCACACGAATGGAGTGCGTGGAGTGCATGGAGTGCATGGAGACAGCGCGGAAGCGAAGGGACCTTCCCCTCGGAACACCCACTTAGCAGCCTCGCACTCTCACTGGCATCTCTTAAAAATTATTCCTCCCAAGGAGAGCAAAACACACTGAATCTCCTCATCCAGGGAAGTGTTTTTGCAGATAATTGAGCCTGTGAACTTCAGCTCCTTCGTCCAGTCCACACTTGTGGGTCCTCTCCGAAGGGGCCATGGTGGGAGTGACCGCAAACTGTCCTTGCAAAGGAATCAATAAGAGAACTGGGGGGGGGGGGGAGTGTGTCTCTGTCGATGTCCTGTTTGATCACAATCACAAGATTGTAAAGGCAAAAGGAAAGATGAAAGGTCACCCCACTTGAAGTCACGATTTTTGAAAGTTGAGCCCACCCGTTGCCAAATCAAGAGGATGTGGCTCTTCTGGGCAGATGTGAATCAGCTAGCCTTTGTTTTTCTGGGGCTGCCAGGACCCTACCAAAGGGGAGCCCTAAGGCGAACACCCTGGACAGCAGGAGGTGGGGGGCGTCGGAGGTCTTCAGCAGAGAAGGACAGCCTAGGTGAGCATGCCCAGCCTTCCCCTGCCGCTGCTGCTCTGGGGCATGGGGTTCACGTCTTCACAGCGCCTGCTGAGACACGAGAGCGAGATGCCACGATGATCCAGGTAAATGCTGATTCCCACACGCCATCCTCACGTTTCCAAGGTCAAGGTCTAGAAGCTCAAGCAAGTCTGGATTCATTCTGGGGTAACTACTTTCTCTCAAACAGGTTCCCCTCATAACAAAACGAAAATCTCTTTACACATCTGTAGACATTTCTTTGGAAGATAGAGGGAAACAGAGACAGAGAGAGCGAGAGAGTCCTGACTACCTTAACACTGACTTCACGGTGTTATTATTTATTGGTTAAGCCTCATAAAGACTATGAAATCCTCACGATGCAGACAGGTTTTTTTCCCCCCTCTTTGCCCGAAATCTTCAAGACAAAAGAACTTCCTCTATCCCCACAGTGAAATCCTGAAGATTTTCAGGAAGTAAATGAGAAAGGTTTCACGTTTCGTGTTTCGATATTTGCCTCCTTATCAGAAATACCTACAAAGTACTACAACTTGAAGACTGGAACCAACAAATCTGGAAGGCAGAGAAACAGCGGTTTTAGTGGTTGAGAAGCTGAAGCAAATGCAGAAATTCTTTGGGCTGAAGGTGACTGGGCGGCCAGATGCCGAGACCCTGCATGTGATGCAGCAGGGCTGGTGTGGGTGCCTGACCCTGGCTCCCTATGTCCTCACTGAGGGGAACCCTCGATGGGAACACACACACCTGACCTACAGGTAATGAGAACGGGCACCAGAGCGAGGACTCTATTCCCCATCAGAGCCATGACAGAGGAGGTCTGACATGTCTCGTTTTATTTCATGTGAAGGATTGAAAATTACACACCAGACCTGCCAAGAGCAGAGGTGGACTGTGCCATGACAAAGGTTTTCAACTCTGGAGTAATGCCTCCGTCCTGACCTTCACCAAGCTCTCTGAGGGTCAGGCAGACATAATGTTATCCTTTGGGGAGGTAAGCCCTTCTTATCTCCCAAATCCATTCTGGACTTTACCTCCTGATGCTCGCAGGCCTTCTCCACTGGGGGTGGAGGGGCGTTGATTTCATGGGCCAAAGAAAGGAAGCTTCAAAGATCAAGAGTAGCTTTGGGGGGCGCCTGGGTGGCTCAGTCGGTTGAGCGTCCAACCTCGGCTCAGGTCATGATCTCACGGTTCGTGAGTTCAAGCCCCACATCGGGCTCTGTGCTGACAGCTCAGAGCCTAGAGCCTGTTTTGGGTTCTGTGTCTCCCTCTCTCTCTGCCCCATCCCCACTCATACTCTGTTTCTCTCTTTGTCTCAAAAATAAATAACATTATTATTATTTTTTTTTTTTTAAGAATAGCTTTGGGCTCTTTGTCACCGCCCTCACCTTTCCGGGGAAGCCAGACATAACGGGGATACGCCCCTGCTGTCCTGCTCTTCACAGATCATGGCGATAAGTCCGACTTTGGCAGAATCAGAAGCCCACTTGCTCATGTGTTCCCGCCAGGAAGGGGCATGGGAGGAGGTGTTCATTTTGATGAGGAAAAAACATGGACCGATGACTTCAGAAGTGAGTCCACAAATTCTTCCTATTTCCCCCTTTTGTGGTCAGTGTTTTCTCTACAAGAATGCCTTAGTCAAGTGGGCCAGCTTTGTGATCAGCCTTAAATACTTTAGTAAACATAAGCTTTTATTAAAACTATAATTGCTTAGAAAGCCAATGGGAACTCTTGATCTCATTATTTTTTTTAAATGTTTTATTACTTTCAAGACAGAGAAAGACAGAGCATGAGTGGGGATGGGGCAGAGAGAGAAGGAGACACAGAATCTGAAGCAGGCTCTAGGCCTGAGCTGTTAGCACAGAGCCCAACGCGGGGCTCGAACGCAGGAACAGTGAGATCATGACCTGAGCCAAAGCTGGACGCTTAACCAACTGAGCCACCCAGGCACCCCTAGTCTCATTTATTTAAATAAGGGAATATTATTTCTGCAAGTACTACCATTTACCCATAAAGTACGTACTCTGAAATGTTGCTAGGATGTTTTAAATCACACTGCCACATATATTATTACATACCCAAATGGTTATTTTTGGTAAAGTGATTTGGGGGAATTTTTCTTGGTGCTTTCCTACGTTATCTAATTTTCAGAAGTAGACATAGAAGATAATACAAGATTTATGAGCAGAAAACAATAATAAATGTCAATAGAATCCTATTATTCCTCTAGAATATAACACTTTCTACCTTATTTTATGATAGTTATTAATCAGTGGGATTTTCTTTGTCAGTTGAGTTTCTTCCGGGAATTATACTAGTCCCAATCTCAGAAATTCAGACTTTCCTCAGCCCACCTAAAATTATTAAGACACTCTTCTTTCTTTGACAACACGTACACACACACGTATACCCACACAGACATACCACCAGCTACACACCAAATCTGCACAAAGGAAAGTCAAAATAAAGCTTCTGAGGTTGGATGTTTATATTTCCCTCTTGGGTTCCTCAAAAGTGCATTCCAGTAATTGCAAACATGTTCTGTTGGTCTTTTTAGACTACAACTTGTATTATGTGGCAGCACATGAGTTGGGCCATTCCCTTGGACTACTCCATAGTGATGACATTGGCTCTTTGATGTTCCCCAGATACATCTACTATGGTGATGCCCTGCTGTCTCCGAAGGACATCGATGCCATCCAGGCCATCTATGGTGAGCACAAAGTAAAAATGCTGGACAAACAATTAGGGGTGTAGATGTGGGTTTCACAATAAACAGCTTTCAGCTGTGTCCTTTAAGAAAGAGCCTTCGTTCTGTGGGGCAACTGGATGGCTCAGTCAGTTGAGCATCTGACTCTTGATTGTGGCTCAGGTCATGATCTCAGGGTGGTGAGATCAAGCCCTGGGTTGGGCTCTGTGATGAGTGTAGAGCCTGCTTGGGATTCTCTCTCTCTCTCCGCCCCTCCCTGCTTGCTCTTTCGCTCGCTCGCCCTCTGTCTCTCTAAAATAATAAAATAGAGGCTTCCTTCTAAATGTTTTTTGTGTTAACATAATATGCCAACTTAACTTACTTCAGAACTTCTTTTATTTTTTAGGACCTTCCAAAAATCCCATCCAGCCGAAAGAACTGTGAATCCCACGAGCCTGTGATAGCAAGTTAACATTTGATGCTGTCGCCAAAATTCGTGGAGAATCATTCTTCTTTAAAACATGTAAAAAGAAAGAAAAAAAGAGGGGCTCCTGGGTGGCTCAGGCAGTTAAGCATCGGACTTCAGCTCAGGTCATGATCTCACGGCTCATGGGTTTTGAGTCCCACATCGGGCTCTGTGCCGACAGCTCGGAGCCTGGAACCTGCTTCAGATTCTGTGTCTCCCTCTCTCTCAGCCCCTCTTCCACCCATGCTGACTCTCTCTCTCTCTTTCTCTCTCAAAAATAAATAAACATTAAAAAATCTAAAGAGAGAAGAAAGAAAGAAAGAAAGAAAGAAATGAAAGAAAGAAAGAAAAAGTCACCATTAATACTGATATGCTTTTAAGTTGTTCTGACATTTTTGTTGAACGGTCTCTGTTTCTTTAGCAATATATTTTAACTGGTCATTTTCATAGTAGTGCATTTGCATGAAGTGATTTATTCTTCAAAAATTTTTATCAAGATAAGGGGCACCTAGCGGGCTCAGCCAGAAGAGCATACGACTCTCGACCTCAGGTTGTGAGTTCAAGCCCCACGCTGGGTGTAGAAATTACTTAAACAAAATCGAAAGAAGAAAAACAAGTTTTTATCATAGGTAAGTCATTCAATCGCCAGAAATTCATAAAGTCAAGGCATTATAAGGCTTCCACTCCACACTGGCCCACAGGCAAACTTGTGGGTTAGGCAGACAGACAGATCACAGGCTTGTCAGTAATGGAGCTGGAACTCGTCTTCCAACTCCTTTCACCAACCCCTGAGCTGTGAAACTCCTGAGCTCGTTTCTGCTGTCTGGATGATAAACGTGTTAGTGAGTTGGAACACATAGGTTCTTCCGAGCAGCAACTGCTCAAATCAGATGTCTACACCGCGCTGAGGGCAATGTAGTCTAGGGCCCGAAAAGGAAGGTCCAGGGGACGTCAAGAGCTGAGAGGGACTGATGGGGGCCAGTGCCGACACTGCAGGGGGCTTGGTGGTGGGTCCGGGGACTGCGAGCAGCGGCTGGGCCTGCTAGGAGGCTAACAAGGAAGGTTCTTTCCGGGACATGAGCCCTCTGGTCCTTCCCACGGCTGGTGGCTCGCCGTATGCTCCATCTGGTGTCTATGGTCTTGAGAACACTCCCGCCAGCCCACGTAGGAGCCTGTGCTGGGCTGTCACCCTGGTCCCCAGGACGTGACACAAACGCGGCAAAACTCCCAACCAGAAAACCCTACGATGGAGAAGCTTGTCGGAGCCTCTCACACCTTCTTTAGCATCGTCGGTCGGCCTGTGTCATCTGCTGGCACGTAGGATCTCTGTGAGATGAGACATCACGCAGGCAGAGGGCCCAGCATGGGGGGGGGGGGGGCAGACTCGTGTCCAGGGAGAAGAGCTGGTCATCAACCCAGGCTGCTGCGCTTACAATCTTTTCCTCTCTTCCAAATCAGGTTCTTCCTACGCACAGGTGTCTTCTACGAAACAGTGGATCCCGATGTCATTTCTGACTTAGGTAACGGAGTAGACGCTGCTTATGAAGTTGCTAGAAGAGATGAAGTTTTCTTTTTTAAAGGTAAAGCTTCCGGGGTTTTTTTTTGGTTGATGGGTTTATGAGTTACATGTTTCATCAGGTTTTGTTGCTTGTTGAAAATTAAGGGGGCCATTTCCATAAGTCAAGAATCTTGAAACAGATCTAACGTGTGTGGAGAAAACAGGAGGGTTTATATACACACGAGGTCTCACACTGCCTTCTTGTGAGGCGGTCGCGTGTTTGTGCTCATACTGCGGCATCATGACGTGCGATGCGCTGATGTGCTGGAGAGCTAAGCGAGCACGCACCAAGTCCTTTGCCAGGAGCTGAGAGGGGCCCCCCCGGGGAGACGCCATGGCCGCAGGACCCCTGTGCATCTGGGGAAGCCAGCCGCCTGCACCCCGGACAATGCCTGGCTTGGGGACACCACACTTGGGAATAAAACCCTGTATCCACCTCTCCGTGAATGAGCATCTGCGGGAAAGCCTGGACTACTGTCCTCAGAGCCCTGGGCACAGTGTTTTCATGCTCGGTTTTTCTGTTGACAGGTGGTAAATACTGGGCCATCAAGGGGCACCGGGCACCTGTATGGCTATCCCAGGGACATCTACAGTCCTTCAGCTTCCCCCAAAGGCTGAAGAAAATCGATGCTGCCATTCACGAGGAGGAGACTGGGATGACGTACTTCTTTGTTGCCAGCGAGCATTGGAGGCAAAGACAGGCAGATCACTCAGCGGAAGGAGTTGCCTTTTTAAAATCATTCTCAAACCCTGCAGAACCTCCATCCTCCCTTGGTGAATGGACGCAGCTAGACCAAGAGTCACTCGGAAGCCTCTGTTATCGTCACGCCATGTCTGTCCTTGCGAGGCAAGGGACCTGTAGGATGGAGTTGAAAAGGACGATAGAAAGCGGGAACAGAAAGGAAAAGGAACCTTCTTTCCCACGGTAGTTCTCCTTGATAGGGCAGACAATGGAGTCCGAGATAAAGTTTGAATCAGATTTTAGGGTTGATGCTGCTGTAGTCTGTTCCAGTCTCCATAACCCTATTGAACTGGGACCCTTGCCAGTTGAAACCTATTATCTCCGTGCTGGCAATGCACCCACTCACAACTGTTTACAGCGGTGGTTTTCTACAAAATGAAAATGAAGGCAGCCCCCACCTCTCAGATTTATTGTGAAGAGTTAAGGAAGCAGTATACTTAAACCACTCAGAACAGTGACTTGATACTTAATGCTGAGTATTACTTATTGTTGTTAATCACACATTCTGAAATTTCTAATTTTTTTTTTTACCGGTATGATTGAAACACGCAGTCCATGGATGCAGGTTTTCCCAAAGAGATAACTCAAGACTTTCCCGGAATTGGCAAAAAGTTGATGCTGTCTTCCAAGTGAGGTAAAGATGTCTCCCTTCTGTGCACATAGAAATGACAAATGTACTGTTCCTTAGATATGAAAGCAAATTGCCTGTGTGGAAATGGATATTTTTTTTCAAGAGTTCATGTGTAAAATCACCATCTATTTGTCTCATAGGATCGTTACCTTTCATTTTCTTCCTAAGATTTCTATTTCTTTTGTGGAAAAGGCAGTACAAATTTGATCCTAAAACCAAGCAAATTTTGACTGTCCTGAAAACCAACAGCTGGTTCCACTGCAGAAGTAAATGATGATTGACTATCACAAAAGAGAAAAGAAAAATACCCCTGATGAGCCCAGGGGAGGTGTTTCCCTGAGGACCCAGATATTTCAGTATTTTATTCTTGTCTCTCGGCGATACTGAGGCACAGGCATATGAGTACAATCTGATTTAACCTCGATCTGGAAATAGTCTGGGTTAACGAGATTGTACTCCTTCACGAACTTCCACACCTTAGCTTGACCTGAGTGCTGAGGGTCTCATGGCTGTAGCTCATCCCTAGGTTTACCTACAGAAAAGCTTTTTGTCAATATTCTATGATATTTTAAGTAATTATGCTTCTCAAGATAACACCTTCTCACATGTTGTGTCTGTAAGGCTAGGCAAGCTCTCCATGAAGTTTGTGGGAGGACAGGATGTACAGAGTTTCAAGCACATTCCTTTCTCATGGCGGAGGCATCACCTGAGGGGAGGGGGCTGGTTATTGACCCACCTCTCTGGTTTTGATTACAAACTAAGCCTTAGGTCAAATAATGGAAGGGATTGGGAGTGCCTGGCTGGCTCAGTCGGTAGAGCACGTGACTCTTGATCTTGGGGTTGTGAGTTCAAGCCCACACTGGCATAGAACTTACTTAGAAATATATATATAAAGAAAAGAAAGAATAAAATGAGCAGCTTTTTAATAAATAATCACAGTGGAAGGGACTTACTGAGCTTTGGCTGGGGGTCCCTCCGGGAGCCCTGGATTCGGTAAGTTTATGTATATTCCCTCAGCCCTATTGAGGTGACTTCTCTCCAATTTCTCAGTGACAAAGTCCAGAGCCTGAAGCCAGCACATAGCCTCACATTTACTGCAGAAACATGAGTGGGCTGCTTAGACTTCTCCGCTATCGTCCTAGCTATCTTCATCAGGTTAGGAGCTGGTCCCCGAACAGCAGCCTGAGGGCTCTTGTCCTCCAGGTGAGTGTTCCGTGCAGAGCACTCTGGGTGGGTCACATTATGCAGATACACTTTGCAGAGGCTAGTGATTGCTGCTGAAAAACAATCGAGACCGTGCAAATCCTCTCTTCTGCTCTTACAACTGATTTCTCTTAGGTTCCTGATGCTGCTCTGTGCTCAAGGTGCCTCGATTTTATAGTGAACTATTTGTATAATGTTTGTGGTTGAGTATTTTCTTTTTCTGTTTACCAAGATAATAAATGCATGCTCAGTAATTCTGGGCAGGATGGCAAGCCGCCTGCGGGCTCCTTCCTGTGAATCAAAGGCGCGGAAGTAAGGGGAGGCCGGTGAATCCTAGAATAGACGCAAGCGGGGAGAAAGCCTGAGTGGCATGGAAGAGGAAACAGCACCCCGATGGGTGAGGGACAGCTGCCTCCATGTGAGGGCGGGATTGGGGAAGCGAGTTCTACTGCTGCCCCTTCTCTCACGTGTTGCCGTGGAACCCCGCATCGGCACGGCAGGCCTGGACGGGGCAGGATGAGCGAGAGACGAGGGGTGAGGTCAGGGCAGTGACCCTATTTCACGCTCAGCGAAGGCTCGGGCCCCTACAAGGCCCTCCAAGCCTGCTCTCTCTGCACCTCGTTGTCTAGCGTTCTCCCTCTTGGTTGCTGCATTCCAGCTGCACTGGCTTCTTTGCTATTTGTGGAGCGTGTGACATGTATTCGGACCTCAGTGCCTTTTCACCACGATTCCCCCAAATACTTGCATGGTTGAGTCCTTCACGTCTCCTGCAACTCTGCTCAAATGTCCTTCTCAGGGGGACCATCGCTGGCTGCCTCTGTCAGTAGTACAGTGTGCACCACCCCCCACAGAGACGCGGAGTCCTGACTGTCCCACACCACTCTGCAGTGGTCACCTTCTAGCATATTCTGTAATTCAGTCTCTCCTTACATCTGCTGTTTACTGCCTGTCTGCCCTCTACAAAGCAGGCTCGTGAGGACAGGGGCCATTGTTAGTTTCTGTTTGATGTTTGTCATTGTTATAATTCGGGAGCCAAGGAGGTACACGCAAAAAATTAACAAATTAATACAGAATTGAGACGGGATGCCAGCGGATCCGGGACGCCAAGTAACAAGGTGTGGGGTCAGCTTGACCAGCTCCTGAAGGACCCGGCTCCCCGTCCCCCCGGCCGGACACGGCAGCGGCTCCCAGACATGCTCGGAGCCGGACACAGAATTTCTGAGCGGTTCCTGGTGGGGCGGGACCCACTGATGAGGATGAGAAAAATGAGAACAGTGGAGTGCAGACTGTCTTACCAAACACCTGCCCCAAGCTGCTTCCATTCTATCTTGGTCCAGCTCGCAGAGAACACGCCAGGACCCAGGCCTTAAAACCATCCACAGAGTCCAGGGAGACTGACAGTTTCGTGGAAATACGAGATCACGGGGGAAATGCGTATTTCTAATACCTGCATCTGACCAAGGACTTGGACCCAGTAGAGATAAAAGTTCCTACAAAGCAATAATAAAATGACAACCCAAGTAAAATACACAGAAGTCTTTTTTTTTTTAATTTACATCATTATTGCCTATAGTGCAATAATGATTTCAGGAATCGAATCCAGTGATTCATCACTTACATATGACACTGAGTGCTCATCCCGACAAGTGTCTTCCTTAATGCCCTTTGCCCATTTAGCCCATCCCCCACCCACAACCCCTCCAGCAACCCTCAGTTTGTTCTCTGTATTTAAGAGTCTCTTATGTTTTGTCCCCCTCCTTGTTTTTATATTATTTTTGCTCCCTTCCCTTACGTCCATCTGTTTTGTATCTTAAATTCCTCATATGAATGAAGTCCTATGATATTTGTCTTTCTCTGACTAATTTCGCTTAGCATAATCCCCTCTAGTTCCATCCCCGTTATTGCAATGGCAAGATTTCATTCTTTTTGATTGCCGAGTAATACTCCATTGTATATATAGACCACACCTTCTTTATCCGTTCATCAGTCGATGGACATTTGGGCTCTTTCCATACTTTAGCTATTGTCAATAGTGATGCTATAAACATTGGGGTACATGTGCCCCTTCAAACAGCACACATTTATCCTTTGGATAAATACCTAGTGGTGCAATTGCTGGGTCATAGGGTAGTTCTATTTTTAGTTTTTTGAGGAACTTCCATACTGTTTTCCAGAGTGGTTGCACCAGTTTGCATTCCCACCAGCAGTGCAAAAAAGATCCTTTCTCTGCATCCTCACCAACATCTGTTGTTGCCTGAGTTGTTAATGTTAGCCACTCTGACAGGTGCGAGGTGGTTTCGATACGTACTTCCCTGATGATGAGTGATGTTGAGCATCTTTTCATGTGTCTGTTTGCCGTCTGGATGTCTTCTTTGGAAAAGTGTCTATTCATGTCTTTTGCCCATTTCTTCATTGGATTATTTGTTTTTGGGTGTTGAGCTTGATAAGTTCTTTATAGATTTTGGATAGTAACCCTTTATCTGATATGTCATTTACAAATACCTTCTCCCATTCCGTCGGTTGCCTTTTAGTTTTCCTAAGTGCTTCCTTCACCATGCAGAAGCTTTTTATCTTGATGAGGTCCCAATAGTTCATTTTTGCTTTTGTTTCCCTTGCCTCCAGAGACATGTCGTGTAAGAAGTTGTTGCGGCCAAGGTCAAAGAGGTTTGTGTCTGCTTTCTCCTCTAGGATTTTAATGGCTTCCTGTCTTACCTTTAGTTCTTTCATCCATTTTGAGTTTGTTTTTGAAAAATACACAGAAGTCTTAATCAAATCAAACTCTTCATAAAGGAAGACATATAAATAGCCAATAAATACATAAAAAAAGTACTTAATGTCATTAGTTATCAAGAAAATAAAATTCTTATAAGGCATTACTATAAAACCACTAAACTTATTAATATGAATGACTGAATACACTCAATGAGGAGCTAGAATATCTATACCTTTCCTACGATATGGAAGTCACTCACAAAGTTAAATATTTACCTACCTTATGACCTCTTCAATATATTTTCCTGGGATAAATGAAAACACAAACCTACAAGAAGCTTGCTTGGGAAGGCTCGTAGAAGCTTATGCATGTAGCCCAAATCTGGAAAGAGTATATTCACGTGGTACAATACCATAGAAAATGGAGTATAAATGATCTACGAGTATACACCACCACACAGATGAAGCTAAAAACTATTATTCCAGGCAAAGACTACATAATGCTTGGTTCCATTTGGATGACCTTATTGATTAGGAAAAGTAATCTGTAGGGAAAGAAATAAGAACAGTGGTTGAGTCTGGGGAAGGATTCAGATCAGGTGAGAAAGGCCATAGAGATCTTTCTAGGGCAATGGAAATGTTCTAGTTCTTCATGGGAGGGGTGGGTTACATGGGCAGGTACATTTGTAAAATTCACTGTATTATGCACTTAAGACTTGTATCCTTCACTGTATGTCAGTATCTCAAAAATATTTAAACCAAAAAGAAACTAACAGAAAAAGAAGCCTTAATCATTAGATAACTACTAAAATAATTAGAGTGATTTACAAATCTTCCCCCAAACACTGGCCCAGATAGTTCTATGGATTTTTTTTGTGCAAAAATTCATTTCAAGGAACAGATGGCTCCAATATTACATGAACTCTTTCAGAGAAAACAGTGTATATTCTACTATGACACACAGCAAATACAGACACACTTCACTCATTGTCCTATTAAATAAATGCAAATAAGACAAAACAGCCTACATCATTGATGCTTATTCCACATAGTCTTGGATACCTGGCTGAAAATTAGGACAAGAAAAAAAATGAGAAAAAAAATAACATGAGTTATAAGGATCAAAAGGGAAGAGTCCAAATTACCATTATTAGCAGGTCATTTGATCACTTCCATAGAAAAGCCCAAAGAATCAAAACTCCTCAGACAGGACGGACCTTTCAGTGTTCCCAAATATAACATCAACACATCAAATCACTTATGCTCCTACACATTCACAATAAACAAGTAGATAACATATAGAAAATAAAATACTGATAGCTACAGGAAAATCTATAAATCTATCTAGGAAGTAATCTAGCAAAAACAGAGTAAGACCTCAATAAATAAAATTTTTCAGACCCTATTAAAGATAAACAAGAAAAGCTAAAAAAAAAAAAAAGAGAGAGAGAGAGAGAAAGAAAAGAAAAAAAAAGAAAAGCTGATGACCTACAACTCCAAAGATGACCAATTTTCCCCAACTTAATTTGTAAGTGTAATGAAACTTCAATTAAATCCCAATGGGATTCTTTAGGAAACTTGAAAAACTGATTTGAAGTGTTTACAAAGGAATAAAAGCAAAGACAGAGAGAGTCCCCCCCGCCAGACATGTTACAAACCACTACGTCGCCAGGCGCAGAATGGATACAGAAGCAGAGATAGAAGGAAGCTAACAGAACCAAATATGAGTCCAGAAACGCGTCCTTGGTGTGACAGAGGTAGTGTCACCAACTCGAAGGAAAACAACGGATTATTATATGATGCCTTGGAGAAGACCGCATGGAATCCAGGAAAAAAACCCAGATGTGTTAGATCTCTCCTCAGGTGTTCATGATTTATACATTTCACCACGTGTTTCCGGGTCCTCTCCTGCTGGACACAGGAAGGGTTACCCGTTCCAGCCCATTTGCAGTGTTTTGGGGTCAGATCACTAGTTCTGGACAGTGAATTGGCAGTGTCCACCAATGGCGGACATGTGGCGTAGGCCAGAGATGAACTTCTGTTGCTTTGAGAGACCTTAAAGAATTCAGGGCTTCTAATCTCCTAGAATAAGTAGCCTATCCTCTCTGATATAAACCACGTACAAAATTAAAGTTTGAATGGATTTAAAATCTCAACGTGAAAGACAAACTCTAAAATAATTGTAAAAAGGATAGGCAATTTTTGCCATCTTAACATGGGGAAGAAGGTCTCCAACAACACCAAAAACGCTGAAGCTCTATGGGGTGGGGCTGATAGGTTCGACCACATCAAAATTTCAACCATATACCCGGGTAGCCAAGAGCAGGTAAAGGCATATCCAACTGTGCAATCAGAAAAATAGGAAATGTAGACAGGTTGTAGATTTCTACCCATCGAAATGGCAGAAATTGGAAGTTCTGGTAATCCTAAGGGCTCGTACAAACGGGGGGGGGGGGGGGAAGATGTTCATTCTAGCTGGTGGCATGGCTCTGCCCGAACCCCAGTGATTCCACTGCTGGGTGTTCATTCTGATCACGGTCCGCAGGAGAATTGTCGGAGGGTGACCGTTAGAGCAGGGTCGGTGACAACAGGGAGCTAGCCGCGGCCTGGGGGCCTTTGCTGGGAGCTGACCAGGGGGATGGGACCCATCCCGCACGCGATCGAAATATCAGAATACCACGCAACGGTGGGGGGCCGCACACCAAACGGCACCAGACCAGCAGGGACTGACTCGAAGGCCAAGTGTGAGAATGAAGAGCCAAGGCCAGTGCCATTTATAAAAATAGAGAGTTTACACACAAAACAGGGCCATATGCTTTTCAAGAGATACGTGCAATTTACATGAACCTTTGGAAGGAAACTGGGAGGATATATATTAAATACATTAGGTATTTGGTTTTTGTTCGGTGGCAAATCCTTTTTTAAGTTTGTATTCAAATTCCAGTTAGTTAACACAGTGTAATACTGGTTTCGGGTGCACAGAACGCGACTCAACACTCTGCACGTCACCCGGTGCCCGTCACAGCAAGCGCCCCCCCTAATCCCCATCACCTGTTCCCCATCCCCCACCCCACCTCCCCTCTGGTGACCATAAGTCTGTTCTCTATGGTTAAGAGTCTGGGTCTCAGCTGGCTCTCTGTTTCTTTTATTTCCTTCCATTTGCTTGCCTGTTTTGTTTCTTAAATTCTGCGTATGAGTGAAATCACGAGGTATCTGTCTTTCTCTGACTGACTGGCTTCACTTAGAATAATCCTCTCTAGCGCCATCCACATTGCTGCAAATGACATTTCATTCTTCTTTTTTTTCTTTTTTTTTTTTTTTTTTTTTAGGTAGGCTTTACTCCCAGCAGAGCCCGACATGGGGCCCGTCCCGGGGCTGGAACCCACAACCCTAAGATGAAGACCTGAGGTGAGATCAAGAGTCGGGTGCTCAACTGTCTGAGCCACCCAGATGCCCTAACTTCATTCTTCTTTATATCTGAGTAATAGTTCATGGGGGGGGGGGGGGGGGTTTAGGTGTGGTGTGGGTAAAGAAGAAAACTGATAAAAATAATAAAAGGAGTAACATAGAGACTAGTGAGGATAGTACGGCCTGAGGGGGAGAAAAAAAACAGAAAACAAGAAATGGAAAAAATGGAAAGAGAGGGGAAGAGGAGAAAGAAAAATTGAAAGAAAAACTTAAAAAACCCTAAACATTCCAAAAATAAATCATTTATAACGTTACCACCCAATGTTAAGCACCGTGAATATTTTGGCTCATAAACTTGTACTATTTTGATGCTTACGTTTCTCTTTATGAATATGAAAACACATTGTACCCAGGTTTCTATCGCCTGGATTTTCCTCCTAGCAAATGTCATGATACCAAGTAGCCTCTATATCGTATTAAGTGAAAAAGTCCTTACTGACCACGTACTATGTGGATGCGGCTTTATGCGCTTCGGCGGCATCGGCACATAGTGAGAGCTGTCTTCGTGGGGTTCACACTTCTGCTCAGGGAAGACAGACACAGAGTCAACGTAATTTAAAAAGAAAGCCCGTAGGAGGATGATACACGTTACGGGGGAGCACGCAGGACGAGCGAAGGAAGAGGTTGGGCACGGGGGTCCGCCGATCCCCGTAGCGTCGCAAGCAATAGGGTCAGCACTCACAGACCAGATGTCCCTTGAGGGGAGACTCGGAGCACAGGAACGGGGCACTGATCGCCTGGGGAGCTTGCTTGGCACAGGTCACCAGCCAGGGGGGACGCCCCAGGACGGGACAGGCACCCGGTGCACGCGAGAGCCGCGTGGCAGCGTGGCTCCGGCTGAGCGAGGAAGCCAGGCGTGGGAACTGAGGCAGCAGACGGCCCGAGCGGACAGGTCACCGTGGGCCGGTGTGAGGACTTTGACTTGGAACCCGGACGCCAGGAGCCAGGAGCACGCTGACCGAAGCAGCGCACGCTCACTGCTGCTGGAACACACGCCGCAGGGCACCAAGAATACAAGCAGGAAGCCTGTTGTCGGGCACGAGATGACGGCGGTTCAGACCACGGTGGCAGCAGGGGACACACATGACAGAAGGCACTTGTAGGTGTCCTGTTCTCCTCACAGACATCTCTTTCTCGCAGGCTCTACTGGGCCCTGTCCTATCGGGGTAGGTAGTATGAGCCTTCAACTGTTATTTGACGGACAAATGTTTTCCTTTTACCCATTTCCAAAGCAAATTGTGACTCACTGGGCCTCTGGGGACCTGCATATGAGGTCCACCTGTGACCCAGCATCCACTGAATTCGCTGAGCAGCTGCTCTTGGTGAGAAAGGTGCGTGGCCGTCAGCTGGGGGGACACAAGAAAGGGGGCAGGAAAAAAAGGCAAAAGAAGAAGGGAAAGGAAGAAGGGGGGAAAGCCAGTGGGAAGGAAAAAACGGAACAAGGAGAGAAATGGCACGGAAGAAGGGGGGGAATCGCCCGTGGGAAGGCAAACAAGTAACAGGAGACATGGACAGGCAGACGGGGGGACCGCACGTGTGCCGGCAACCACGTCAACCGGAGACCTGGCCAGGCAGCCGGGGGGAACCGCCTGGTGTGCCGGCCACCCCGTCACCCGGAGACCTGGCCCGGCAGCTGGGGGGACAGCCTGTGTGCCGGCCACCCCGTCACCCGGAGACCTGGCCCGGCAGCTGGGGGGACCGCCTGTGGGAAGCACGTTCAGGCGCTGCGTGCTGGCCACTGTGTGACCACGTGCGGCCTCTCAGTGACCTTGTACGACTGCTACCCACAGCGTGGCATCACAGCGTGACATCAAGGAGATGCTCTTCAGTCCCTGAGGGACCAAACTGCTCGGGACTCCGTGGCCGCTCCGTGAATTACCTGCCCTGTGTTCTCACCAACAGCAAACTGTGTTTGAACGAGCTTTGGCTGAGTCCCTAGTGCCCAGTAGTCCAGCGACCCTGCCTTGTTCAGAGCCTGGCCCGTCCTCCCCAAATGAGATGGTGGCGGCCCGTGCTTCCGTTCCCTTCAGGGGCTGCCCGAGTGGACTCTGGGCGCCCTCTCCTGGCCTCGCACGGGCGTGACCAGCTCCAGCCACGCCAGGGGGGACATGTGTCCGGCATCCAGGTTTCCATGGCTTCCACGAGCCCAGCTCCGGGTTGTCTGGCATTTTACACTGGATACACCGGAGTCCTGGAAGCTCTCCCGTAACTCATGGCAAGCTCCCGTATGTGCCACGAACACACAGAAAACTCCCTGCGTGGAGAGAACGCGCGTTGACAGCCGTCACCTCTGGCGGAGGCTTAGGAGGGTCACATGACCTGTCGTGCTTAGGAGTGTTTTGAAATTGCTTTTCACAGAAACATGTGTAGTCCTGTATTACTAGAATATTTTCAACGATTTTTTGTGAGTCCTGTGAACTTCAGTTTATGACCTGCTTTCCATCCGCTGCCTCTAGGACGCACGGCTGTCCTGGGAGATCGTCTCTTACACGACTGACGGAAAACGGTCACTCTCGCTCTGGGTGCCGGGCGGTGGGCTGAGCGCCTCCCGTGACACCTGCACCTGCCTGGAGTCTTACAGCCTTCCGGCCACGGGGGCACCACTGAGGAGACCCAGGCTTCGGGATGGGACCCCGCGGCAGTAAGTGGCTCATCAGGGATGTGAAACCGAGGCACAGAGACTGAGGAACCTGCCCAGAGTCAGGTGAATGGAGGTGGGGGGTGGTGAAAGGTCAAACCCAGGCCTCCAGACCTTGGCCCCACCTGCAAAAGAGAGACTGGCCGCCTGTGAGGACACCAGGCTCTTCAGTTCGGGCTCCACCCCCTCGCCCTAGGCAATCACACTCGCAGAACTGGGGAGAAGAAAGAGCCAGAAAGTCCCCATGGTGACCTCAGGACAACATTTAAACAATCCTGAGATGACAGGTCAACTCTGGTCCGTGACTTCGCTGGGCTCCAACAGAAATAGCTTCGGAGGTGGCGTTATAAAACCAAACCTGGGCCCCCAACTCCATTTACCTGTTAGCTGGGTGACCTTGAATCACTCGCTTAACCTGTTTACATGGAAGTGACTTTGCAAAGGCTCTGAGGACAACACCTGGCCTATAACGTTTGTCCAGTAGACATTTACGTGACACAGTCTTCCTATCCAAAGTCAAACGGAGGGCCAGGGTGGACGCAGGTGGTCCTGGGATTTTAGGACATAATCTTCTCAAACCCCATGCCAACCCACAGATCCTCAGGCGCAATCACTCCACACAGTTACTAACCACCTCCCGCTGAAAATGTTTCCCGCTGAAACGATGGCCTGCGGGAGGCGGACAAGGGCCCCCAAACGCCCAATTCCGGGATGCCTAATCCCTGAAATCTGTGAACACGTTTGCTTACGTGGCTGAGCAGAGTTTACAGGTGTGAATAAGGTTGAGGACCTTGACATGGGGGAACGGCCTGGGTTGTCCAGGTGGCCTCAATCCAATCGCGCAAATCCTTAAAGTGGAGGAACCCTTGCTGGTCGGGGCAGGAGGTGAGGCAGGGAGAAGGGGTGGGGAGAAGCAGGTTGGCTGGCTTTGCAGCCGCAGCAAGGGGCCACGGCCAAGGCGTGCAGGCCGCTCCGGAAGCTGGGAACAGCTCCTCTGGAGCCTCCAGAAGGGACCGGAGCCCTGCTCACAGCTGGGTTGTAGCCCGGAGAGACCCCCAGCAGATCTGTGACCACAGAACGGTGAGATGATCCGTCGTCAGCAGATCTGTGACACAGAACGGTGAGATGATCCGTCGTCAGCAGATCTGTGACCACAGAACGGTGAGATGATCCGTCGTCTTGTTTCAAGGGCACCGAGCTCGTGGTAAACTTGTTAAAGCAGCCAGAGGAAGCTGGGGCACTGCCCGGGACACACCAGCCGTCGGGGGGTAGGCTGTGTTTTTCTGGTATTTTGGGCCGAAAAAATGAGTTGAGATTCATTGACCCAGACGAGAACAGAGCCTAGTGGGGACTTTGCAGGTGGGAGGCAGAGCTAGTCCAGAGGGGTTCCCCTCGACCCAGGCGGGGATGGGCTAGGGGGGTGGAGGGCAGGGGCGCCGTGTGATGGTGTGAGGGTGCACGGAAGGGGGCGAACGGAAGCAGGGGCGCGGTGTGTGAGGGCGCAACGAGCAGGGGGCGCTCAGAGCAGGCCCCAGCCCCCGAGGAAGGCTGACCGCGAGGACAGGAGCTCGGGGGGGGGGGGGGGGGGGGGGGGTTAGTTTTCCGCCTCAGGGGACACCCGCTGCTGGCAGACAGGGACAGGCCGTGTGGCAGGGTGCGTGCTGCTGCAGAAACGCGGGCACGTCCGCGGACACCGCGGGGCGGTTCCCAGGGGCCTGGGGTGACGGACGTCACAGGTGACGTCATCTCGCGGGATAGCCGGGCGGGAGGCTGGACACCGGACGGGAGAAGCTTCAGGAGAGACTCCGCTCCGGAAAAAGGAAATCAGAAACCGCAGCCACAGGCCAGGCCGGCTGACGGGAGGAGAGAGACTTGGGGGAGATCCTCTCCGCGGCTTCCTGCCTCCAGCAGAGCCGCCTAGAGAAGTGGCATCGTGCCCTGGAGGGGACAGGTACTGACCATCCGTGCGGTCTCACCCTCCCCGCGCTCCGCCTGGGAGGAAGCACAGGCTGGAAGACCGGGCAGGGGTGGGGGTGGGGGGCTCCCGCTGCCGCCTGCAGCCATTCCGCACGCGCATGGCCACCACAGCTGCTCCTGTGCCCCGCCTGCCACCCGCGGGACCACCCCCTCCCTCATCGGGGCCCTGGATGTGAGCGGTGTGGACGCCCCAGGGCACGTGTGTGACGCTGATGGTACCTCCGGCCTCCTCCACGTCCTTCCTCCCCATCCAGCCTGCCCCCCAGCGCTGTGTCTCCTCGTCCTGGAGGAAGACCCAGGTCACCACGCCCCTCACCCAAACTCCATCCCCCCGGGGTCTGTCCCGGAGGCTGTGGCCAAGGTTACCTGCACTGACTCGCTCAGGAACCGACGGCGGCGATTCTCAGCGGCCAGTTGATGCTCAGTCCTGTCCCTCCACCGCTGGGTTCCAACCACCACTGCAACTTGCTTGTCTTAATAGGCTGGACACACATTCACCAGGAAACCGTGTTAACCCCCTGGTACAACCAACCTTCCTCCTCTCTCCGCCCTAACCCACCGCAACCCATCCACCCCAGCCTCCAGGCCAAAATCCAGCCCACGTTCAGAATCACCTCCTGGGCTTTGCTGAGCTCCCCAGTAGGATGTGACTGTTCGTTCTTTTCGGCCCTGGAGGTGCGATGGTCCCCTCTCTTGTCATATGTTCTCAATCCTCTTTGCAGCAAAGATTTTTTCTTGTCTTTTTTAAGTTTTTTTTTTTTTTTTTTTTTTTGAGAGAGAGAGAAAAGCACATGTGGGGGAGGGGGCAGAGAGAGCGAATCCCAAGCCAGCTCGCTGTCAGCACAGAGCTTGACCCTGGGCTCCCGCTCCCTGAGAGCATGACCTGGGCCCAAGTCGAGAGTCGGACGCTCAACCCGACCGAGCCACCCAGGCTCCCCACCGCAAAGGTCCTGAACTCCTTTTCCAAGTCGCCCGGGATGCTCTCTAAAATGGCACACGCCTGGGAACCGCCCGAGAGACTCGGGCACAGCAGCCGGAGCGGGGTGCGCCTGTCTATGTTTAATGCACATCCTGAGGGTCAGCCGAGAGGGAGAACGGTTGCCTCGTTTTGAGGTTTTCCTCCCTGGGAGCAAAGGGGAGAGATGCTTGGAAGGATCCACAGAAAGGCCCATTTGGTGGCATCTCTGAACCCCCTTGTCCTTAACTTTAAGATGAGGATGCCAACCCCTACTTCCTCGGGTGCTTATGAAGCTTACGGGAGGGGAGAGAGACTGAACACCCGAGTCTGAGTCCAGACGCCCCACGCACACCTTTACCTCCGCCGACGGCAAAGACCGCTGGCTCGGCACAGGGGGTCATTCACGATGATTGGAGTGATTTCTATCCGAACCACTTGCGCTCTGCGCAAGGAGTTACCACATGTCCTCTGGGTTGCACCAGACTCTGACACGGACAGAAACTGCATGGAAGTTATTTCGTCACTCGGTGGCTTAACCGTAAACACTTCTCTTTCTGGAAAGAAGAGCTTTTCGACACTGCGACCTCGGTTCGCAGGATGGAAGCGCGGCCACCGCATTCATCCCCCAAAGAGGACACCGCCCTGGAGGGTGTCCACAGGTTGTCACCTACAGCGTCTCCTCTAATCGTCCTGAGGCCGTGCGAGGTGTCCAACGTGCGGAACTCACGACAACAGAAGAGCTGTGAGGAGTTGCACGAGTAGGAAGTGGCAAAGCCGAAAGTCGGGCCCACTCAGCACAATGTCGAGTGCAATGTTGTTTGCGCTTCACCACAACGACCCCAACAATCACCCTGCTAACCGGCTCACGTGTGTAGACCTCCATCCTGATCACAGAGTTAAAATGCGTGAGGCACAGGACGCGTTCCTTGGCTGCTATGAAGCAGATTAGCCGTGTGCCACGCGGGGTATGCTTCCAGGCTCGGTGACCTTGTTTCCTACCCCAGATCACGTCCCTGTTAGCAAACTCCCACTCCGCCTCCAAATTCAGGCACACATCCACATGTCCGGCTTTCCCTGCCACCTATGCCCATCCCAGCTGCCTGGACCCTTTTTTTTTTTTTAATTAAACAGAAAACAGACTAAATCTTGCAGTTTCAGTTCTTTGGGGCTAAGATGCAAAAGCAAACTACAACAGTACAACTTGCTGTCGCTGCTGGGGGACAGCATATCAGATCATCAGACGAGGTTGCTGCCCAAGACGGAAATAGGGAGACCCACCATGCTCTGGATCGTCTGTCCAGAACTTAATTTCCTCCATCTTCTTAATCCCAAACACCTCTTCTACAGAAGAAAGCCTTCATTTTTCTAACAAATTGTTTGCTTTTTTTTTTTCCAATAAGTTGACTTAAAAGGCAAATAGCCCCTAAATTCGCACTAAAGTGTAAATGACTGACAGTCGACCCTTCCACGTAGTACATTTTCTGAGGGTAGAGGGCCTGAAAGCAGTGTGGGCTCCAGGCATCAGAAGGGGTGAGGCACGGATGGCAGGCAGACAGGCAGCGGTCAGTGTGAAGGAAGGACTCGAAATCTGGAGGCCCAGAAAACTTATGTCGTCTTTTCCACCCCTCGTCGCAGCTCCAGAAGCGTAGGTGACAAACGACAGCAGCATCTGGTGTAGAAAATCATGATTCTACAAGTCCACACGTAACCATGTGTTCACGGCATCGGGCCCTGCCACCCTCTGTCCCCACACAAGGTTATTACGGTATTACTGACTGTAATCCCCAACTGTACTTCCCATCTCCAACTCATCTATTTGATAAGCATGGGTTTGTATCTCTTCCCCCCTTCACCCACCTCTTCTGTCTCCCCGTCCCCTCCCCTCGGGCCACCCCTCATCCTCCATATTTGAGTCTGTTCTGTTTTTTGTGGTTGTTTGTGCATTAGGGGTTTTTTTTAAGGTTTGAGGTTTTATTTTTAGGTAATCTCCACACCCCAACATGGGGGTCGAACTCACGACCCCACGATCCAGAGTGACATGCTGCATTGACTGAGCCAGCCAGGCACCCCTCATTTGGTTTTTTTAGATTCCAAATATAAGTGAAATCATATGGTATCTGTCTTTCTCTGTGTGACTTATTTCACTTAGCATAATACACTCTCGGTCCATTCATGTTGCCACAATGACAAGATTTCATTCTTTTTTATGGCTGAGTAATATTCTACTATATATAATTATCCTATTATATATAATTTTTCGCTATATATTAGATATATATCTGTATTATATATATCACATCTTCTTTATCCATTCATCTATCTACGGACACTTATGTTGCTTCCATATTTGGCTGTTGTAGATAATGCGGCAATAAACATAGGGCTGCATATATATATTAGTATCATCCTTTTCCTTGGGTAGATACCCAGAAGTGCATTACTAGAACATAAGGTCCTTCTATTTTTATTTTTTTGGAGAATTCTGTCTAGCATAACATTTATACAAACACCACAAGTTTTGGATTCTTGCATAAATCATGACCAGGATGTTCAGAAGAAAGTGCCTTTATGAACCTTGTAAACAAGCCAATGCATCAAAATATCTCCAACACAGGGTAGACCAGTGTTCAGGCAACCTTAGTGGGCAGAGGATTTGTCACTAGAGATCTAAACTAGGGGAAGCGGGCACTGTGGGTGGCTCAGTCAGTTTAAGCGTCCGACTTCGGCTCAGGTCCGATCTCGCGGTCCATGGAGTTTGAGACCCGCATCAGGCTCTGTGCTGACAGATCGGAGCCTGGAGCTGTTTCAGATCTGTGTCTCCCTCTCTCTCTGACCCTCCCCCGTTCCTGCTGTCTCCCCCTATCTCAAAACTAAATGTTAAAAAAATACTTAAAAAAAAATAAACTGGGGAAGCCACATCTGATTAAGTTGTGCGCCTGGGACGGTTGACACGATCACGACCCTTAGAACGGCTTGAAAAACCCGAGGAGGTTGCACACGCATTCAGGGCCTGGGCTTCTGCAACTGTGCACGTTTGCCTCGTGTTTGCCCTTCGAGGTCCAGTTCTAGCTCGACCTCGTCCGTGAAGCCTTCCTTGATTCCACCTTCCCCCACCATTGCTTTTTCCTCCAGACTCCCGTAGCATTTCATCCCAACCGCTCTGACCTTCTCTCCATAATCGAAGTACCCGTCACAGCACCTGGCATATGGTGGGTCACAGGAAACATTTGGGTGAATGCAGGAATCTACACCAGGAGCCTTAATCTGCTGCCCAGATATGTTCTAACCTGAGACGGATTTCTTTGGATTTTTCCAAAGCTCATGAGAAACTTCTAGAGGGACCCGAACTAAGTACTGTATAGCATCCCAAACAAAGGCCTATTTCCATATCAACACATGTCCTATGTCGTAAACATTGGTCATGTTGACAAACACATTTATACACCCCACACCTGTCCTTGCAGGATACATGTAAATATATGTAAATGAACACACGCAAAGACTGTTAGTGACATGATCTACATGTACATCAGAATAACTGTGACCAGGTGACATGATCTAAAACCTGCCCAGGGGCCTCTCAAACCAGTGCAGCCCATTTGCAGCCACAGGGGCTGAAAATCCTCTCCCACAATCTTTTCCCGGGGGCACACGCACACACACTGTCTCGTCCTCCTCGGTGAACACAAGCCAGGGTCCCCCAGTTTGTCGCAGTCCTGGACCCGGGTGCTCATCGTGGGGCAGCCGGGCTCCCAGGTGTGGCTGCTGGAGTGCCTGGCCGCTCGGAGTCTCAGGACCCCTCGCCTGGATTGAGTCCGAGCCACCCCCCACCCCCCTCACTCAGCGCATGACTTGTACAAGTTCTCCTCTCCGGATCTGATCTCCTCTGCAAAATGCAGGACATGACAGCATCCCGAGGCCGTGCGAGGATGGCGGACACAACAGATGTACAGCAGGTACGTGTGGGATGTCGTACGTATCAACACACTGCGTACTCTTATCATCATCACTGTTGCTTTCTTTGTCCTTCCCATGGAAACTCCAGCTTGCAGCCTGGGGATTCTCTACTACACGGACGCCCAAACCCCATCTCCCAGAAGCTGCTCCAGGACCCCACACGGGCCCTGCTTGCTGACCACACGCCCAGCCACGCTCTCCTCACATCCAGAGAGTCTCTGGGATCCCCGGCCCCAAGATAACTACCATGAATCCAACAACACCCCTGCATAAGTTAACCCGGCCCCAGCATCTGCCACACCTAGGAAATGGAAACCCCACAGGTAACTGCTGTTCTCGAACTTCAGGATCAAGCTTCCCTTCCTTCCCCTAGACCAGACAGCTTGGCAAGAGTAAATCTCTGACCAAAACACCCCAAGAACAGAGAAGAGCAAGTTGCAATTGTTTTTCTGTTGCGGGGACACCGCCTACCCACCGTGGAGTCCCCCATCGCGTCGTGGCGTTGCACAAGTCTCCGAGCATCATTAACCCGTGTTGCTTCATGCTGCTGATGGGGCAATTGTTCAAAACACAGCTTTTATAAGAGACCAGAAGAGGACCGTGAGGGACATCCGACCCGCTGAACTCGAGGGTACCCAGGAGGGGAGGACCCTGCCCCAAGGGCCAGAGCAAGGCCAGGATGGCCGTGCTTGCGGGAAAGGCCATGTTCAGTCTGACGATGCTTCTGCCTCTGCTCTCATTCCTCCTGCACCTCTCCGGGGCCTTTCCGGTACGTTGGGAATCCCCGGAAGAGGAGACCACGCAAGTCGTTCGGGTAAGTTGACAACCCGGCAGGCGCGTGGTTGACGTGCCGCTTATTAGGAAATCGTGTGGGTTGTTTCTTCTTTCTAGTTAAATCAGCCCGAATGGAATTGTGCGGTTGCTTTGTTTGGCTTGAACGTCTCGTGTCAGGGGTTTGGAGGGCCCCAGGCGGGGCTCTTCGATCCCAGGAAAAATATCGCTGTTGGGCTCCTTCGGCTGGGGAGCCGTTGAGCAAGAACGGTTTTAATTGCAAGACTAGATGATTTTCTTTCTCGCAAACCTAAGATTCCCCCATTCGCTTATATGCAGCCCAGTGACTCCATGTCCGGTGTTGTCTGTACGGACTGTCTTCGCAGCCAAAAATCTCAGGGGGACTAGAGAGCGTGAGGACAGGAAATCAGAAGGAACTAGAAAGCAATGCGTAGTGCAGTGAGATTTCCCACTCCAGATTCTGAGGCTGTCTACGAACTATTCCGGGCACCATCAAAGCCAAACCCATAGCTTTTCCCCTCATCCCACAGTACCAAGAGTCAGGCCACATTTTGAAGAACCACCGGGAACGCTGTCACCGATTTGTCACGTGCAGTTTTCTTAGCATTGCAGTTGTAGAAAAGCATTCTTTCTTTTGCTTTTTCCCTTTGCTTTGTTCTTGAATATATCTTGCAGTGAGAATACTGAGCCCCAGGCTAATAGCTAGAGCTCACGGAGTGCTTACTCCGCACAAGACACCCCACTAAACGTTTCCCCAACACTGTCTCATGTCGACCTCGCTGCAGCCCTGCAAGGGGGGATTATTGTTCCCACTGTGGACACTAAAGTGAGTCTTGAATCACTTCTGTGATGCGCCCAAAAACTCAGTAATCTAAGGCAGAGCTAGTATTCGAACCCCAGCCTCTGTGAATCCCCCTTTCCCCATTTCTGTGCTCTGTCGTGTGCCCCTGGCCCCTTCCAGAGGATCTGCGGTGGATAAGAGGCTAATGCCGATGATGGTGCCGTTGCCCCAAACCTATCCAGGGCTCTCGTGAACTGTCCGTTCTCACTTGAGGAGCATCCAGGAAGGTCTGGGACTTGAATGGGCGTCTCGGCAATTTCCCTCCACGCACGCACTTGCGTGTCTTAGCGACAGGGGACTAAACCTTCTCTAGAGGAGCAAAAAGATACGTAAGAGGACTCTGCATTGATGCAACTGATACCTTAAAACATCAACAAATGCGGGGGGCACCTGAGCGGCTCGGTCGCTAAACGTCCGATTTCAGCTCGGGTCACAATCTCGCGGTTCGTTAGATGGAGCCCCACGTCCCACTCTGCGCTCACAGTGTCGCAGCGTCTCGTTGGGATTCTTCTCCCCCTCTCTCTCCGCCCGTCTCTCCTTCTGTCAAAATAAATGAACTTAAAACCTTCAAGAAATCAGGAAGGCCTAGCCAGTCTCCTGACTGCACACGAGCTCTTGCACGCGGCCTTGGACCTCAACCCTCATGGGAACCTGTTTTTTATGTTTTTTAATTTTTTTAACGTTTATTATTTTTGAGACAGAGAGAGACAGAGCATGACGGGGGAGGGGGCAGAGAGAGAGGGAGACACAGAATCGGAAACAGGCTCCAGGCTCTGAGCTGTCAGCACAGAGCCCAACGGGGGGCTCGAACTCACGGACCGCGAGATCATGACCTGAGCCGAAGTCGGCCGCTCAACCGACTGAGCCACCCAGGCGCCCCATACCTGTTTTTATGTATAAACATTCCCGGGAGCGCCGAAATGGAGGGGCCGTGCTGACCAAGGGACGGCGTTCTCTCAACGCCGGGCTGCGACTCTGTGTTTGCTCCCGTGACTACCAGCTTGTTAGACGGTTGGGAGTGACTTAGGAAGGACGCCGGGAAGCCCGGAGCACCGACGGAGGTGACTGAGCGAGTCCCCTCACGTGTGTGTCTCGGCCCAGAATTACCTGGAGAGGTTCTACCAGCTGCCGCGGGGCAGATACCGGTCCGGACGGAGCAACGGCACCAGTGTGGTTGTGGACAAGCTCAGAGAGATGCAGCGATTCTTCGGCTTGAACGAGACGGGGAAGCCAGATGAGGAAACGCTGGAGATGATGCGGAAGCCGCGCTGCGGGGTGCCTGACAACGGGGACTTCATGGTGACCCCGGGAAACCCCAGGTGGAAACATACGAACCTGACCTACAGGTGAGATTCCCGAGCTTCGGGACGCGTTAGGGGTGTTCGCGAGCGTGTGTGACGCGCCAGGCGCTGCTCCAGGACACGGGGCCCACGGGACCCCGTGTCCCCACCCCGGGGAGACCAGAGTCTAGTGAGTGAGGCCAGGGGGGAAAGAGCAAAGCCCCTACAGGCTCTCCTCACCCCAAAGCCTGGAGTTTTCGTGCTCCTCCTCCAAGTCTAAGGGACGATGGCCACCTCAGACTGTCCCTCTATGAACCCCCTTCAGGCCCCGACAAAGGCTTAGTCATTACTCCCCGCGTATCCCGATGAGAACGATCTCCGTCAAATACCACGATCTGCCGAGTCCTGAGTGGAAGGCCCTACATGTACTGAATCCCCCAACAGCCCTCTGAGAGGGGAGCTATGTTACGATCCTCCTCTTAGGAACAAAGACACTGAGTTTGAAGATACGGAGGGACTTGTCCGCAGCCCTGAGCCCTCATTAGACCCTGTCCAGGGGCAGCGCATCATGTCACTGACCCCAGGTGGATGAGCTCAGTGTGGTGACACCCCGTGTGCTCATTTTGAAGGATCCTGAAGTACACCACGCAGTTGTCCCATGCCAAGGTGGAAACTGTCATTAGCACAGCCTTTCAAATATGGGCTAACGCATCATCCTTGACCTTCACCAAGATCTCGCAGGGAGAAGCGGACATCAATATCGCTTTTACGAAGGAGGTAGGCCCTCCGCCCTCGAGCTCAGTTTTACTTTCCCGAGCTAACCTGAGACTCGGCAAGGACCTGATACGGGTTGTTCTATTTCAGATCATGGTGACAATTCTCCATTTGATGGACCCAATGGAATCCTCGCTCATGCCTTCCAGCCAGGCCCAGGTATTGGGGGAGACGCTCACTTCGATGAACAAGAAACATGGACCACAAATTTTGAAAGTAAGTTAACCAAGGGCATGTCCACATGCAGCTTCTGAGTGAACTTTGTCATGTTAGCAGCACCACGTAGATACATACACACATCCAAGGGGTTTTAACATTTCAAACCCACACAAATGGACCTTTTTAAAATTTCCCTACCCCATATTAGGTCAATTTAGGTTTTTGAAAAGCCTAAGGCTAAGTACTGACCTTGTTTCCTAGGATAGAAATCAAAAGGCTACAGACGACGGGTAAATCCCGCCAGTCCTGTTTGTTATAAAGTTTTTGAAACACGGCCCCCCTTGTTATGTACCATCTATGGCTGTTTCCATGGCAACAACAGCAGAGTTGAGTACACATCCTACAGAAGTACTCACAGAAATCACAAAGCCTAAAATATTTACTATCTAAACCTTTACAGAAAAGTTTGCTGACCACTTGCTTTGGGATATCTTTCTGTTCATATTCTGAAAATTTAATGATGTTTGGAAAAGGTCCCTATTTTTGGAAATCCAGAACACAGTTGGGGGTTCATTTAGAAACCTATCCCACTTGGAAATGAGCGCCATCTTTCTTGTCAAGTTATGTCATCGTTGTGGAGCTCTTCTTCAGTGGTGTGTTCTGGGGACAAACAACCTTTCAGGAGAAGACTCATGATAAGAGTCAGATCACCTGAAGGGAAGGATTGAGAATAAGGACAGGTGTATCTGGACCATGTGGTACTTCACAAGGCCACAAGTAACAACATGCCACAGAACACATTCTAGAAAGTAGGAAAGGAACCTTTTATCCTTGCTTGGGACCTGTTCTTCCCACCATTTTCTCAAAGAACCAAGTTTCTCCCACCAAGTTCTCAAAGAACTTATTCTACCCAAGTCCCTGTGCTAGGAGCTGCCTATACCCTAAGACAGATAACACTCTCCGCTACTTAGAATTCCTAGAGCCCTCCTCACCGGTCCACATGGTCATTCCCTCTTACCTGAACTAAATGACACTGGTTCCCACCTGGACTCTTTACCTCAAGTCTCTGCTCCCTCTAATTTTTCCTAGCACGGCAGAAAAATTTATATGTGGAGAGTCTATCTTGATTACATTACTCTCCTCCTTAACCTTGCAGTGTTTACATTTTCTGCAACAAATAATATCCAAATACCTTTCCTTGGCATTGAAGCTCTCAGTAGTTTTACACCCTCATCTTTCATGGCTGTCTTCCTGTGTCGCATGCTGCAGCCACCTTGTGCATTCAACCGTTCCCACATGACAGCACCTGCTTTCCAACCTCCCTACATTTGCTCACATTGTGCCCCAAGCCCCCCCTTTCAAAATCTCTTTCTGTGCTATGTCACATGCCACCCCTCTGTTGTCTTGCAGCTGGAAATGAGGACATTCTCCTCAGAATCCCGACAGTCTTCGTGTCTCTTTCTCTAGCTGCTCTCCTCACTGTTTGGTGCCATCCAAGTTGTTGGCATTCATCTCTCCTTCTAGACTGTGCATCATGACAAATCCCCCACATTTGCTTGCCATTCAGGGCCCAACACTCAGAGATGTTTTTGGAGATGCATTCATGATTGCAAAAATACAAGGACGTGATGGTCAAGACAAAAATGTCTTGGAGCATGGGTAGAATTAGCGTAGGCTAATTGTCAATAGGAAGTTGAACGTTGTAGTTGGAGAATGGGGCTTGCCCTTGTACCTGGATTTGACCCCAGCTCTACCACTTATTATTGCAAGACCCGTAAGGAGATACCTGAAATCTGTGGGATTCAGTTCCTTTACTGTAAAAACATTTCTAACAATACTTCATACAAATGTTGCGAGGACTAAATAGTATTATACTTCCTAGCATATGGAAAGTACTCTACAACCCTAGTTACTAAGGTATAAGAGATAGGTGTGTAGCAAAATGCTCAGCCTGTCTGTGAGATGGCCAGACTGAGAGATTCACATCACGAGTCAAATCCTCATGTGTCTGCTGGGCAAGTGAGGAGGTCTTGGACTTGGCCAAGGAACTTGGGTGCTAATTGCCAGGAGCGTGAACCTTGGAAGTTTGGGTTCCCAACTGGCAAAGGCACTGTGCTCCTGGAAGTTAGAGATGGGGGAAGGAGCAGTGTTTGTCTGTTTCTGGAGGGGAATCCTTGAAGCTGCTTCGAGAAATCAGAATCTGGGAAGAGCTGGTGCCCGCTGAGACTCTACTGAAGCTGAGGGCTTGGGAGGCTGGAGAGGGTTGCTGAGCATCAAGAGGCCATGGTGGCAGGGCCACCATGGTCTCTCAGCCTCAGGTCCACACTCATGGAGTACCAGAATCAGAATGAAGGCAGCTTTTCTTGGTCCTAAGGTTTGATGCGAAGCTCACTTAATCTGAACGTGTAACTCCTACCTTGACTGATTCCAGTCTCCATTTCTTCAGAAGCCTGCAGGGAAAATGCAAAAGAAGGCTTGGGCAGTGCTGTTTCTCCAGGAGCTTTTGGCTTGGAAGCTGCATTCCTCGAGATCAGAATTTCCTCCACCCTTGGATCCACTTGGAGCCATTCACCACATGTGCTTGCATTGCAGATTATAATTTGTTTCTTGTTGCTGCCCATGAATTTGGCCATTCCTTGGGGCTCTCTCACTCCACTGACCCGGTTGCCTTGATGTATCCCATCTATGCTTTCCGTGAACCCAGCACCTACACCCTCCCTCAAGATGACATCAACGGCATTCAGGCCATCTATGGTAAGGTTATCAGAAGAACACTGTGGTACACGGCGAGGTGTGGCACATCAAGGATGTTCTTCCCGGTCTTGTCTGTGGTGGTGGAAGTTGGAGGGCTCCTGGGGTCTGTCGGGAAGAAGGTACCGGTCAAATTTGGCGGATGTGCGCCATAGACTAACGCCAGGCAGGGACACCACTGAATTAGAAGTGCGCGTGGCAACAACAGAGATGGGTCTTCAAAACTTTGTGCTTCGTGGAAAAAAAAAACAGAATGATGCATATCACACAGTGTTTAAATTACACAGTATATGATTCCACATACATTAAAGTGCATATAGGCAAAGAAGGCATTTCAAGAAACATGCCAGCAAGCAGATACATATTGCCCATAATAAAAGTGTTGTCTGTGGAAAACAGAATGGGAATAGCAGTGGAGGATGCATAGAAAGAAACATCTTTTAAGGACATGGCTGATGCTCTCAGGGAGGGACATAGACAAGCCCAGATCTTACACGTCTCCTCCTGCTGCCTTCCTGGTCTCTAGAGGCTGTAAGAATGAGAAACCCGTGAGAAGGTAGGAGGGTCTGTAAACCAGTGTGGAGCAGAGTTGGGGACAGCAGCACAGAACCAGGCACACCAGGAACCCTAGCTCGGGAACCTCCTCATGATGATAGAATTTTCCAGAAGGACGAGACCTGCTCTATCCTCCCCAACTCCTTTCCCCAAAAAACACCTCCTTCCTTTTCCCATCAGTGTTTTAAATTCTCTCAGCTACTAGCATAGCCCTTCATTCTACAATGAAAAAACACATGAAAACACAAATACCCATAGGAAAAAAATACTGCTAAAATATGACTTAGGTTTATGCTACAGGTTCAAGGACCAATACCAGTTCCCTTCCTGAAGGTGGGTTTGGCGGGGAAGCAAGAAATGGATCCTGGGTGACAAAAATGTGGAAAGAACCAAGAAGGGGGAAAGGATGGGATTCGGATTTTAAAGTGGAGGGCGGGGAGGGGGAGACATAGAATTCAAATTGTCTTACTTCACAACTTGACCTGGACCTTTCTCTCTAAAAATCACCATGGTTGTTTAAAATAATGATAATAACTTTAAGAGGGCCAAATGTACATTCCCTTCATTGCCTTGTGAGATAGTCTGGTAGGGTTTCTCTTCATGCGGAAACCCTTCCCCTTCTGAGAAGCAATGGGGGTACTCCAAGAGTCACACTGGATTGGGCTTTAAAAAGCTGCTTCTCTGGGGCGCCTGGGTGGCACAGTCGGTTAAGCGTCCGGCTTCAGCCAGGTCACGATCTCGCGGTCCGTGAGTTCGAGCCCCGCATCGGGCTCTGGGCTGATGGCCCAGAGCCTGGAGCCTGTTTCCAATTCTGTGTCTCCCTCTCTCTCTGCCCCTCGCCCGTTCATGCTCTGTCTCTCTCTGTCCCAAAAATAAATAAACGTTGAGAAAAAAATTTAAAAAAATAAATAAATAAAAAATAAAAAGCTGCTTCTCTTTCTCCTCCTCCTCCTCCTCCTTCTTCTTCTCCTTCTCCCCCTCCTCCTTCTCTGTCTTCTCCTTCTCCTCCCCCTCCTCCTCCTCCTTCTCCTTCTCCGTCTTCTCCTTCTCCTTCCCCTTCCCCTCCTCCTCCTCCTCCTCCTCCTCCTCCTCCTCCTCCTCCTCCTCCTTTTTTAAGGACCTTCAAGCAACCCTGTCCAACCAACCGGACCAAGCACACCCACAGCCTGTGACCCCAGACTGACATTTGATGCCATTGCCACACTCCGTGGAGAAATCTTATTCTTTAAAGACCGGTATGCCATTAAACTGCTTCTTCCTTTGACTTACTTTCCTGGCATAACTTAGAACTGGCTTCTAATCAAGTCCCACTTTGCACATCACTCAGCTTTTCCTTTGAATTCTGTGCACGTGCCCCTCATTGGAAAGGACTGTGTTTTCTGGGTCACTCGAAACATCCAGGAAAATTTTTTAAAAAAGAAAGAAACCCTCCAACAGGCATAAACATTCATGTGTTGGTGATAGTATCACAGACACGGGCTCCACACGTGGGTTTACTAGACACAAAACCTCACCCAGTCGCACCCACCCAAATTCAGGCCAGTAAGTGGGAGCTATCCCTTCATAAGCTGAGGGCAAATCATCTCCCTGGTTGAGTTTTTCAATTTTCCATTGGCTGCTTTGTGATTGCGTAACCACAGGCTGGGCCTACTTGTACCACTTTTGCTGGAATACTCTAGATATTCTCAGTCATTTCTGTAGGGACAACGAGACTAATCCAGTGAGACTTGTCAGGGTGTGAGGAGGGGACAGGACAAAATGTAATCAGATAAGGTCATGCCTGTGACCTCCCCTAAACACTGAAGCACCCCCCCCCCCCACCACATGAATGACATCCCGTAAAGCCCCGACCCTGTGCTGGTCACCGTGCTGGGAACCGTCCCACCCTCTCGGGGACCAGGTACAGAGAAGCTGCCTCCTCGGGCCACCGCATGCGGTCCTGTCCTTTGTGCTCTGCCAGGTACTTCTGGAGAAGGCACCCCCGGATGCCAGAGGTAGAGCTCAACTTCATCTCTCTGTTCTGGCCGGCCCTGCCAGACGGCATCCAGGCCGCGTACGAGGACCCGGACAAGGACCTAGTTTTCCTATTTAAAGGTAACTGCCTAGGGTTTCACCTTATTTAGGTTTGTCCCTGCAGGGAAGGGAAGGCTTCTCTGCAGCTCCCCCCACCCCCACCCCAGCTGAGAGGAGGTGAGCCGATGACAGCAGGTTATGCTGGCCAGACTTGTGTCAGGAGACCCGGGTTGGGTCCAGTTCCTGCCGATTACCACTGTGTGCACTTGAGCAGCTGTTCCCTCCTCGGGCCTCAGTTTCCCCATCTACAAACTGAGGAAACCTTACTAGACCCCCCGAGTGCTCTGTCAGCCCCATCCCCAGTATAATGTTCTCAGAGTCCCCAAGGCTCTAATACAGTCTCTGCATAGGAGTGTCAGGACGTAGGAAAGACCCAGCTGTGAGGCCCCGAATGTCAGGCTGAGATGCTGGAAATTTTGTAGGTGCTGGGGAACCACTGAGGCTATTACAGCCCAATGAACTTGACCACCTTTGTCCGTTAAAGACTATTGTTCCCTTGCTGTTTCTATGATGATTTTACACCAAGAGGTGGTATCGATTTTAGAGGAATGGAAGAACCCTATCTAACATAAAACCTGAATCATTGGCAGGCAGCCAGTACTGGGCTCTGAGTGGCTATGACATTGAGCCAGGTTATCCCAAGGACATCTCAAACTACGGCTTCCCAAGCAGTGTCCGCGCAATTGATGCCGCTGTTTACTACAGGGGAGAAACCTTCTTCTTTGTAAACGACCAGTTCTGGAGGTAAGGTAAACTATTTTTTTGGTTAGAGGTTGAAATCTGTATTTACCTTGTCTACAACCACTAACAACCAGCCATCTGGGGGTTTAAAAAAAAAACCCAGGTGATCTTTCATTGGCATTTTATTTTCATAAAATCATCATTGTTGCCATGGCCTTTGAAAATGTCATTTTTATCAAGTCAAAAAGCTTCACAATGGTATTGAGGATTCTATGTCAGGGAACAGAGCAAACCTTAATATGGTTCCAGGAAGGGATGCAAAGAAAGGCTAATTCTGTTATGAGTTAAATTCTAACACACTCAAGAAAATGCTGTTTGGATGGCCTGAAAAATGTGGTGTCCACATTGGACTTATCACCTCACTACTGGGGGGAAGGGGGGAGGGGGAAGAGGAGGAGGGAAGGGAGGAAGGCTGGTTATGCACCAATTAAGTAAATCCACAGGGAATACAAGCTTTTATTTTTGAAAATCAGGTCGTGATCTCACAGTTTCTGAGTTCGAGCCCCACGTCGGGTGCTGTGCTGACAGCTCAGAGCCTGGAGCCTGCTTCAGATTCTGTGTCTCCCTCTCTCTAGCCCTTCCCCCAGTCACACTCTGTCTCTCTCTCTCTTGAAAATAAACAAACATTAAAAAAATAAAAATAAGTAAAAAAGAAAATAACAATAACATTGTGCTAGCAATCAAAACCCTGTTTTAGAATTAATGCGACCCACCTATTTTCTAAATAGGAATGTGCCCTTAGGTAGAAAAAAGTTAACCATTCTTAGGCCCAGGAAATAAGACATAACAAAGACTGAATGAGAAAATATGTGTGAAGGCACTTTGTAAAGTATCTGCACTTTAAATAAAACTGTTATCATTACATACTGTATTGATACATGGGACATTTTTGTTTCATCAGATACGATAACCAAAGACAATCCATGCAAACGGGTTATCCCAAAAACATAGCAAGCATCTTTCCAGGAATAGAAAGTAGAGTTGATGCAGTTTTCCAGCAGAATCGTAAGTAGAAAAAAACCCTGATAATAAATTTGTTTACAGTCGTAAAATAGCACGTTTACGTTTCAGTGTTGTATCGGAACAATTTTCATTGAAAATGTCTAAGACCTTCTACAAGCTAATTCAACCCTTGATCTTTTTGTGCTTTTCGGGCAGACGTCTTCCTCTTCTTCATCGGACCCACGTATTATGCGTTTGATCTTAGCGCTCACAGGATTACTAGGGTTCAGAGAAGCAACAGATGGCTTAACTGCAGATAACCCGGAAGCAAAGTCACACGTGTCTGCATCGGTTTCCTGCGAATGGAAGGAAAGTCTAGTTTGCAAATTCATTTTACTGTGTCCTATTTATACTTTTCTCACCCATAAGTAATGCCTGCTGTCACTGTCCTCACTGGGCCTGTCTTCCATGCAAATGCATTTGGAGTAGGCCACCGTCTACAGGGCTGATTTAGTTCTCACCTATTCCAGCTCAAGAGAGGAGATGAAGCCTTCCTGGTCACCTCAGTGCTCACTATGTTGTTACTCATCTGACTTCTAGAATGCTCGTATATACCTGAGGCTCCTTAAACATGTCTTAATTATATCTGCTATGTACCGTTCAGCACTGTGTTCCAGTGAGACATAGAGGTCATGAACAACGTAACAGAACCTCTTGCCTTTACTGAAAACGTGGTGCTATTTTCCAGTCTTGGAAAAAAATCCTGTTGACCCATGTGGTGGGTTGAACTGTGTCCCTCCAAGAAAGAGATATTGAAGTCCTAGTCCTAGGTGCCTATGAATGTACCCTGTTTGAAACTAGAGTCTTTGGAGATGCAGATAGTTAAAATGAAGTTATCCTGGAGCAGGGGGGCCCCGGAAGAAGAGGGTCCCCGCACACACTGAGGGGGACAGTCACGTGAAGGTAATACAGGGCCTAGAATGATGCATCTACATGCCAACAACGGCCAGCACCCATCACAGGCCAGCAAGAGGCAAGGAAGGATCCTTCCCAGAGCCTTCAGAGAAAAGAATTTTATCCTCCTAACACCTCAATTTTAGACTCGTAGCTTCCAGAACTGTGATAGAATAAACTGTTTTTTAAGCAACCAAGTTTGTGACGCTTCCTTCTGGCAGCCCTAGTCCGTCCAGCAGCCAGGACAGAACATCTGCGCTTGAGAAATGAGTCAACACAAAATGACAAAGTTGATTATTGTCACCTTCCCCCGGAAGGGAGCCAGAAGGGCGGTACCACTTCCTCTTCCGCCTCCTCCCTGCTCTGTCCTTTTAGATTCCAAGCAAAAGGGCTAGTAGTTGGATTTCTTCTTCCCCATTTCTTTTTTTCCAGGGATACTCTGGGGGGCACCTGCTACCAGTAAGTGGGATTTACTGCACCAACAGAACAGTGCTGGGCACAAAATACTGTGAAGCTCACTAAATTAAACTGAGCTTGGATGCATACATTTGATAATGGTTCTTTCCCACCAAGAACTGTAGGACTTCAGGGACCATACTGGCCAACCAAGACATCAAGATCGTTATAACACCATATCGGCAGTTGTTAGAACGTAATGCAGATTATTACACATTAAATGAGTGCATTGTAAACTATATTTATTACCGGCACATTCTATTTTCTTATTCTGTTAGTTTTTAAATCCCGCAGATAATTAGTAGAATTTGGTGTCTTATTCTGGTTCAAAAATTATTAAATGCATTTAAAATAAATATATTAAATGACTTGTGATCCATAATTTCTTAAGATGCTACCACATGGTTCATATAAAGTATAAAAAGGAATAGCAGATTTTATATTTGCAGGCACTTCTTGTCTTACCAGAATTATTACATTGACATTAATCTTTCAAATACCCTTTTCATTCACAAAATATTTTGTAAAGATCCGATTTTCTTTACAAATTCCCTCAAGTATGTCAGCACATTTTTCTCAACTTACTTTACGAGATGAGAGAACAAACTAGGATGTACTGTCATTCCATTCGTTCATTCATTCAACAGTAAGTAATCGCAGACATGCCCCAGGTACTGTGCTAGGGAAAGTGAGAGAGAGATAAGAGTAATTCATTGCATCAATATAACAAGTGCAAAAGAACCTGTAAGAACAGAGTATTTCTTTTTTTTTTTTTTAATTTTTTTAAAAGTGTATTTATTAGGGGCGCCTGGGTGGCTCGGTCGGTTGGGCGTCCGACTTCAGCTCAGGTCATGATCTCATGGTCCGTGAGTTCGAGCCCCACATCAGGCTCTGTGCTGACAGCTCAGAGCCTGGAGCCTGCTTCAGATTCTGTGTCTCCCTCTCTCTCTCTGCCCCTCCCCTGCTCATGCTCTGTCTCTCTCTGTCTCAAAAATAAATAAAAACATTAAAAAAAAAATTTAAGTGTATTTATTAGAGAGCGAGAGCTGGGGAGGGGCAGAGACGAGGGAGAGAGAATCCCAAGCAGGCTCTGTGTTGTCAATGCAGAGCCTGATTCAGGGCTCGACCTCCCAAACTGTGAGATCATGACCTGAGACAAAATGGAGACTCGAGAGCTTAATCAACCGAGTCACCCAGAACAGAGTATTCCATTTTTAACATTAGAGTCCGTTTCAGACTATTATATTTCCTAAGACTTCTTACGTCTGTTTTTTCAGGCATGGAGGTAGGAGCTTCCTCTCAGAACACCTGTTTGTTGCGCTAACTAGTTATGAGAGGTTCTTGGCCCACCTATACATTTTTGAGAGCAGAACCGAGCTCCTTGTTATTTCTTTAACCATATTTCACAGAGTCCTAGGAAGTGGACAGCTATAGGAAGTGAAACAAAGAATTCCAAAATTGCTCCTCATTTTATGGTTCTCTTCTGGACAATATGTGGTATTTTCTGGCTGTTAAACTGAAGTTAACCTAAGAGCTACCAGGATCTGAGCTTAGAACTCAATGAGGTTATTTTTTTATCTCCTTTAAATTTCTTTGAAACCAAAGCCCAAGTCCAGATGTTGCTGCAATTAATTCACTGGGGACGTGGTCCCAGGAAGCAAGAGTGGGGAGGCAGGCAGCCTGAGGTGGACGAGAAAAGCCAGTACAAATACGTGTGATCAAGTTTCCTATGATGGGCATTCTGGGCTCGATTCCAGCTGGACCCCCTGAGAAGCCAACCCAATCCCTTTTAACTGTTCATATCTGGAAGGGCTGGGAGGCTGGCGCACTCCTCCTTCACCTCCCTCCTGCACAGGTGGCTCCTGGATGTCATGTGCCCTGGGAACTAAGCAGAAAGGGTGCCAGAGACATCTCCTACATCTGTTGGTGGGAGCTTAAAACGATGGGAAATTGGAGAAGTCTTCTCTGGAGAGATGTAACAGCCCAAGAAGGAAGCTTTATAGATTGTGGCACTGTAGAAATCTCCAGGTGGCACATGTTGCTAACAGCCTACGTGACCTTTCTCCGCCTCCTAAGACCCCACTTGGATTGGAGGCAGCAACGCATTCAGCTAAAAGACCAGATGCCGTGGTCTTTATAGCCAGATGGGGCCAGTGTTTCACGTCTTGCCAAAATGCATAAGCAGATTATTGCATGGGCTTCTCGAAAGAGACGGGGACCCTCCTTTCTCTGCCATCCTCCTTCCTGCTCCCTGTAATGCAGACGCAATGGTCGGAGCCTACGCAGCTGCCTGGACCACGGAGCGCTGCACGGAGAGAGAAGTGTCCTGATGTGGATGTTGCCTGCGTCCTCGGGGTGGGGACTTGTCAGACAGGTCCTGCCCTTCCCAACCCGGACTTCTGCTATGTGAACGAGAAATAACTTTTATTTTATGGATCATCTGTCACCTTGAGTTCTCGTATGTTCAACCAAATCTTATCCCAACTAATGCATCACACGAAGTGTCTGGAGCACACCCCACCTCCCCGCAGGGAGGGTCATCGGTTCACAAGTCCTGGCCATGCTCCCAGAGCCTCCCGGCAGCTCTCTGTTCTCTCGTTCTTGAATAGATGGCACAGCACAAAGGATCCAAACATGGGAGAACATTTTCCAGTGTTAAACACAGACACCCAGAAAGAAACTTTGAAGAAACAGAGACAATTCTTGGAGTAAAAGAAGATGTCAAGATAAACTTAAAAATACTATAAGTTCTCAAAAGATAAGCCATATTTTACATCCAAACACCCCTTAAAAATGTGAGAAAAAGAAAAAGTAAAATATTCAGAGAACATTGGAAACTAAAAATATAGCTGAAATAAGAAACATAATTGTTGGGCTGGGAAATAATGTTGACAGAGAACGGTAGTAGATATATTAGGAGCAAAGAGATTCAATCCAAGAGGTCCGATAGATATATGGATTCCAGAACGAGGAAGGAAAATCGGGTTGGAAGAAATTATCAAATAACGTAGGAAAGTGCCCTTGAGGTTTTCATAATGACAGAACTGCTTACGCCCAGCAATGTTAACGCAAAAAAGAAAAGAGAAAAAAGAAAAAAGGAAAACCACATCAAAAGACATCATTATGAAATTTTAGGATATCTGCATAAAGAGAATATTTCCAACATTTTTCAGAAGCAAAAATATCAAGAATCAGAACAAAAGACTCCCCAGCAACAATAGCACATTCTAGAAAACAAGGGAAGACTACCTTCCACGTTCTAAAGAAAATTTATTTCAGCCTGAAATTCTACGGACACACCCTCGATCAAGTGTCAGGATGGAATGAGGGACATTCTGAGGCATGAAAAGATTCCAAACATTCATTTTCCTTGCACTCTTTCTTAGACCAACCACCCCCATCTCGCTTGGCTGTCTACGCATGCATTTGCTCCCATCGGCCAGATTTCCTGCGCTTCATTTCTGCTGTGCTACCTGCTTCCTATGGCCTCCCTCCACACATCCTCTCTAGGGTTCAAATCCTACCCATTCTTCAAGATGCAGCAGAAGCCCCACCTGCCTGTTGCGGCCAGGACCTCCATTAACAGTGACCCACTCCCCCTACCCTTCTCAAGCTCTGGACTCTTCCCTGTACATTTTGCCACTTGCCTGTGTCTGGCATTCACGTCTGTGTATGTCTGAATTCTCCAACGAGATTGGAACAGTATCTTCTTCATGCTTCCATTTATGGTGACGGGCAAATACAGGTGCCCAACGAACATGTGAAGTTTGTCCTAGTTAATTAGCGTAATCTGATTCCTGAGTCCCGTGTCCTTTCACGACCCCTTTCTGTCCAAGATATTTGGGAGGTTCGTTCAAAAGAAAATTATAAATTCTCAAGAATTTCAAACATAGGAAAACCTCCCAACTTCACAAGGACAAAAGTAACTTGGAGGCCGACTTGGTGTTCAATTCAGTAACGAGCAATGATTGTGTTTACTAAAAAAAAAACAAAAAAAAACCAAAAAACTGCAGATCATGATTGCAAAATCAAGTCAACCTAAGGGGAAAAAAAAGCATATCATGACACACTTCATGGCAAGTGGTCCTTGCCTGTTACGAATTAAATAACGATACAAGCCAATTCATGCCACGTCTCACTGTTGTTTTCTAAATTCTGTGGCAACAGAGACAGGCTTCAACTGAAAAGAGAGAGGAATGAAGAGCCTTCTGCTTCTGTTTTTGCTCTGTGTAACGTTTTGCTCTGCGTTTCCTACAGCCCGAAAGATGGACCCTGAGGAGACCATGCACCTGGCACAGGTACTGTCTCCATAAATGTTGATGTCGGCTATCTGTAAAAAATGAATTGTACCAATTGTCTTGGAACCTAAAAAGACAGCAAATTCCTCCAAAAGATTCCTGTACTTTCCCCCAGCTCCAAGGACACCAAGTAACCGTGTGCGGGGTGGGATGGGGGTGGGGAAGGAGATTTGCCACCATTTCTCATGACAGTGCCAAGTAAAGACAGAGGGAGGAGCAAGAGGGCGGCCCTGGGAGAAATGGACATCTCTGTACAACCAGGGGGGCCCAGCTCTAACTCTAGACCGCTTACCCCCATATGCATGAAAGAGACATTGCCTTGGACATTCCCTCTAAAGATCAGTCCTGTGAATTTGCCATGTTTGGTTAAATTAATTAAATTTGCCAAATGAAAAACCACGTATCTCTTCTAGAATTTGTCCCAAGGAAACAAAATTTATAAGGAGTATAAATGAAAGTAACAGCAGAAATGGGTAAGATGTGTGGTCATTTACCACATAGAGGAAGCCGATCGTCCTCTGTGGAGATTTGGAGCATGGCAGGCTGTGTGCTTTGGAAGGTTCTGGTCGCACACAGCTCGGCCACTTCTTGAAAATTGAAAACACACGGTGACTCTCTCCTTCCTTCCTTTCTTCTTTCCCCGTCTGGCTCCTTCCTTCCCTGGCTCCTTATTTCTTTCTCCCCCCACCCCCACCACTGCTCAAAGGGTTTCAGGAAATTTTGTTTTATCCTGAGATACAGATCTGCTGTCTTGTAGTCTGTGCCTTTTTTTTTTTTTTTTTTTTTTTTGTCTCTTTGGCCAGGCATATCTCAACCAGTTCTACTCTCTTGAAATAGAAGGGAGTCATCTTGTTCAAAGCAAGAACAGGACTCTCATAGATGGCAAAATTCGGGAAATGCAAGCATTTTTTGGATTGACAGTGACTGGACAGCTGGACTCAAACACTCTTGCAATCATGACGACACCCAGGTGTGGCGTGCCTGATGTGGGTCAGTATGGCTACACTCTCCCGGGGTGGAGGAGACACAACCTCACATACAGGTAATGACTCCGCCAACTCACTTCCCCCTAAGCCAAGACCTTGGGGTATAATCTGCGAGGAACAATAGTTTATTCTACCAAGCACCTGCTAGGTGCATGGCCCTTCCCAGATCTCACTTATAGCAATTCTCCCCACAAAACTGGGACGTCGGCACCACTCCGAGGACCACCTCAAACAGAGACACTGAAACAGAAGGTTGTTTGCCATAGTCAGTCTTAGCAGCAGACTGGCTCTGACAGATTTGCTTTTGTCTCTGGCCTCGGCCGCTTCCTCGGCGGGACCAGAAGCACCGCCATCTGATTGCAGATGGCTGAAGGTGCAGGTGGAGTATGATCGGGAGAGAATGGGAGGAGCCTGGGGCACAGCCAGTTCATGTCACGGACACAGGTGGGTTAGAGCCTTCGGGTCTCAGATGGACCCCGGTGTGAAGTACGGAGTTTGCCCTCAGGCATGTCGAGGAAAGGGGGCTGGTCATTGGCAGGAAGAGGATGAAGCGTGCTTCTGACATGAGTCAGCGGCCTTGACTTTGCTCTAGGGCCCTCTTGATAGACCCTAGAGAGGATTAGTTCTTCCTTCACTGTATTGGGTCTTAGGAATTAAAATAAAACTAGGTTTGGCAAGATAGGGAGTATAAACAAGAGGAAAATCTTTTTCTGAGTGAGTAATTCTTTAAGGCTCTCAAGGGAGACTCTTGAGACACATGCTCAAGGCTGATTTCCACAGGCATCTGAGAAAACAAACCTCCAATCTGTTTAAAATGTTTGTGTAATACACCCATGTCCACAGCAAGCACAGACATGACATTAATGCTCTCCCACTTCGGAGGTGATCTTAAGGACGTCATTTAACCTCTTGGAGCCTCATTTGTAAAGTGCTAGAAGACTAGCTGATCAATAGGGCAGATGGGAGGACTGGGTTGTATAGCTTTTGTGAAAGTAGAAAAGTATGATACACGTGCAACAATAGCACACTACTAGAAGTCACTGCAGCGTACAATCGATAAGAAATGATTTTCTTTGTGTCTGTGTGTGCCTATGTGCATGTGTAACCACCAATTGGTCTATTTTTGAAATTTTTAAGAATCGTAAACTACACTCCAGATATGTCACGAGCAGACGTGGACGAGGCTATCAGGAATGGCCTAGAAGTGTGGAGCAGGGTTACTCCACTAACATTCACCAAGACTTCCAGGGGGATCGCAGACATCATGATTGCCTTTAGGACCCGAGGTAAGGGTACAGCAGACAGAAAAGTATGCCTATTTTCATCTCTGGAGATTTGAAGAGGCTGACCTTCTCCCCTGTGAATTGTGTCTCAGTCCACGGTCGGTGTCCTCGTTACTTCGACGGCCCCTTGGGGGTCCTCGGCCACGCCTTCCCTCCCGGGCTGGGTCTGGGTGGAGACACTCACTTTGATGAGGATGAAAACTGGACCAAGGATGGAGCAGGTGAGTCCCATCTTCTTCCTGAACAAAAATTTTATCATTCCACACAATCTCTGGAACGAATAGCTGTGCAATTAGTTGCTTTTTACTTCTCAATTCCACCCCCTCCCACCCCAGTTTCCCATATTCCAAGATGACATCGATGAAAGTATTCAGTATCCTTTCAGACAGTTGTGCTTGTACAGGTCAGAGCCTCATCCACACAACACCCTCCCAAAGTCGCTCATCCTGCTGTGATCGGCGCATTCTTCTTGTGCTCGTACATCCATTCATACACCCACAACGCCTGAAGGTCCACTATGTGCCTGGAACTGTGCAAGGCATCGGACGGACCACAAAGTTGTACTAGAAAGTTTCCAGCCCTTCAGAGGTCATGATGTTGTGTGGTGCGAGGCCCAGACCACATAACCACCCCACAAGGCACAGTGTGCTGTGTGTTATACAGATAGTAGAAGTCATCTGTGGCTTCCAGATTGAAGAAGACTCTAGGGAGGTGGTCATCTTGAGTTAGTCATCGAAGGATGGTGCGTGAGTTCATGGCCTGTACAAGGGCTATTTAAAAGCATGAAATTTCTCTTCTAACACTTGCCCACCTGCGAAGTAAGTTGACCCTAATCTTTACATTCAAACTATTCCTTCAGAGCAACTGTGTTGGTTTTATTTCTTTTAAACACCTGCCTGGTACTAAAATAAGAAATATTTTATTACTTTTCAAACAAACACTAAAACTTTACCGCAGAAAACGTGCGTGCATCCGACAAAGGAGCAGGTCTCCGTAAACTCTCACATTCTCCCCGTTGTTTTCTGTCATTGACTCCAGTCGCCTTGGGTCTGGTGTCTGGTTTCCAGGGTCCCAGGAGAGCAAGGCTATGGCTCTCTTTATGTGTGGTATACAAGATCACAGTTCAGTCCTGACCAAGTAACTCCAGATAGTCTGTGGGTCAATGTCATAGTTTGTTCAAATCAGCACGTGATAGATGCTCCACACGTTTGGTAAATGAAGTCAATCAAAAATCCCTTACTCCACACCCACTATGATACAAATGGAGTAAATGTTAGTGTGCAAGACACAGACCCTGCCCTTCAGGGGTTTACAGTCTAGGGGACACACACTGTCAACTGGCAATTAAAATCAGTCTGACCAACACTGGGATAGAAGAAACAATGGCAAGATAGTAGGAGCATGTAAAAGAAATTTGAACCCAAACACAGAGGTCAGGGGAGGAAGTGATACCAAGCCTGCATTGAAGGCTAAGCAGGAACTCAGAAAGCAAAGTGGCATAGAGAGTGTTCTGGACAGAATAACCCAACCAACTCATGTACCAGGATTGTGGCAGAAGGCCAGGCTGAAATGGTGAATGGGACACAGACAACATAGTGTCTGAAAAACCAGGAGAAAGGTTTGGAATTCATTGAGATGACCTGAGTGTGAGTTATCTTTTCAATGAGTCACTTGTCCCGTCTTGTCCAAAAGCATACCCAGTGACACTGCCAGCCAGACAAGAGGCGCCAGCAAAGGCCAGAGCACAAAAGCAAGAAGGACCATAAGAGAATTCTTGACCGGTCCAGGTTTGTTTTGTGCAAACATCATTGGACAAGGCTCCATCATAGAAGGCTCAGCCTTTTCTTTAGGATCCATAGGCTTGATTGCAAGTCCAAGGACAGTGTTATCTTTAGAACCTTACAGACCAGGGCGCCTGGGTGGCTCAGTCAGTTAAGCATCCGACTTCGGCTCAGGTCATGATCTTGCTGTCCGTGGGTTTGAGCCCCGCGTCGGGCTCTGTGCTGATGGCTCAGAGCCTGGAGCCTGTTTCAGATTCTGTGTCTCCGTCTTTCTCTGACCCTCCGCTGTCCATGGTCTCTCTCTGTCTCAAAAATAAATAAATGTTAAAAAAAATAAAATAAAAAATAGAACCTTACAGACCAGTGGGAGAGACAGCAGGATAAAAAGGCGATTTCACCATGCATGGCGAGCCCTCTAGTATGGGGAAGTAGGGGGGATGGGGGGCGATGCATTGTGCAGGAGCTCATCTAAACATTCTTTCATGCAAACACCTGGAGATCCAGCAACCATGATTAAGTACCTGCTACTGATAGGTAGTTTAGTAACCACCAGGAGTAAAAGGCTGTTAAGATACAGTCCCTGTACTGAAAGGTTGCTTCATGCAGTCCCGTACGTGCTATGACACAATTAAACACTGAGTCTATGGAAACGCTGGATAGTAGGTGGAGGGATAAGAGAAACCTCATGAAGGAGATGATTCTAGTGGGGCTTCCTGAGCAACAAATAGGAGAGCTAGGCAAACAGAGGATGGGGGAGATAATATTCTGGGTAGACAGAATGTAGGTGGTAAAACACAGAGATTAGAAGAAACATGCCTGGGTGGCTCAGTCGGTTAAGCATGTGACTCTGGATTTCAGCTCAGGTTGTGATCTCATGGATCATGATTGAGCCCCGTGGCCCCCCTCCAAGTAAACATTTAAATAACTTTTAAAAATAAGGACTATGGCACAAACGAGACATGCAAATGATTCAGTATGGTTGGCTCATGAAATATGAAATAAAATGTGAGGCTGGAAAAAAGGCAGGGACTAGATCATAAATGGCCATTTAAGATCTTTGGACTTGATCCAACAGCAGCAGGGAACCTCTGAAGGATACAAGTAGGAGATACGTGATCCCATACAGTGTAGCCCAGCAACAACCAAAAACTGGTGGCTTCTGTTTTTTTTAGTTTATTTATTTATTTTGTGACAGAGAGTGTGCGTGTGTGCACATGGTGGGAGGAGAAGGGAGAAGGGTAGGGAGAGAATCTCAAGCAGGTTCCGTGCTGTCAATGCGGAGCCCAAGGTGGGTCTTGAACCCAACTGTGAAGTCATGATCTGAGCCGAAATCAAGAGTTAGATGCTTGACTGACTGAGCCACCAGGCGCCCCTCTATTTTCTACATAGGGTCCATTTCTGATACTCCTGCTTCCTGCCATGTACTTGCTCTGGGTCATATCTCTCCATGATATGACTAATACCAATTACTCATATGGAAACATTTCCCAGATACATCATGGTGCATATGAGAAGTATCCCTGCAATGGCAAGCCTTTTCTTCTTTCCCCTCAGTTACTTCCTAGTCTCAGATGTAACCCTTCTCCTTTTGGTTGACCCATATACCTATGTTTTTCCTGTTTTTGTTAAGGATTCAACTTATTTCTTGTGGCGGCTCATGAATTTGGCCACGCACTGGGGCTCTCGCACTCCAATGATCAGACAGCTTTGATGTTCCCAAATTATGTCTCCCTGGATCCTAACAAATACCCGCTTTCTCAGGATGATATCAACGGAATCCAATCCATCTATGGTGAGCAACATCATAAATCTGAATATACGTGAACTAAATAGGAAGCTTTCCAGAAGGGAAGTGAAAAAATCACTTCTTGAAATATCACCATGAAGAAAATACTTGAGTAAGATCCTTCTGTAGGTATTTCCACACGCCTTCTTAATTCACTGTGGTGTTTCTTTTCTCATCAAAGGGAGTCTACCTAAGGCATCTGCTAAGCCAAAGGGACCCACTGTCCCCCATGCCTGTGACCCTGATTTGACTTTTGATGCTATCACCACTTTGCGCAGAGAAGTAATGTTCTTTAAAGGCAGGTAAACCCTTTCCCTTAAACACCTCAACTTCCTGTGAATATTTTTCTTTCCAAGAGATTTGGGGATGAAGAGAGAATCACAGATAGTGAGAACACATTCCTCCTCCTTTACATTTTATAACTGCCCATAGCACTTGAATGTTTTACGATGTGTATGTATCTCTTGCGTGTTTGGTAAGTTAATTTTTAAGTGTTCGTAAGCATTTTTTTTTTCATTGCCATTGTATAAGAAGGTGTGGTAGTGTCACTTCCAGAGACTTCTTAGCTCAAATAGTACACCAGTCTCAGCGGTGCTGAAGCTGACCTATACCATTTCAGGAGCCAATCGTTAAATTTTGGGGACTTTTGCAAACCACTTCACCTCACTTTGGTAGCTTGAAACTGCCCATGGTTGGAGTATTTACCCCCTGGAAATCACCAAATGATAAAAATTAGGTCTTTTTCCTACTTAGGGAGGCAGTTGTTCACACTGTCTGAGCAGACCATTCCTTAATGTTGCCTCAGTGTGGTGGCTATAGTAAGAAATCTCTCTTCTCTTCTCTTCTCTTCTCTTCTCTTCTCTTCTCTTCTCTTCTCTTCTCTTTTCTCTCTCTCTCTCTCTCTCTCTCTCTCTCTCTCCGTGCTTAACTTACTGGACTTGAATTGCAACACAGCAAGTCAGCTGTGTGTACCATGACTGTATTTCCAGACCAAGCATTGGGACATAGACCATCTCACAAGGGTATGGGCACAATGGCAGAGTATCTGAGATCTGTCAGCCTCCACCCACGACTACACAGCACTCAGATGACATGCTCCTCACAGCAGAAGCTGCGGCCACCTGGGGGTCTCAGGGAGGGATCACCAGTGTGGGAAGGGAAACAGAATGTCAGGGCTTTGTGGGTCTCCTTCGTAGACTCAGAGCTTTACAGCCAGAGGGGAACATCTGAGAAAATACTATAGCATGCACTGATAACATTTCTTCATTCTAGCAAACATCAGACCCATGAGTTCCTCTTAGAACGCTTGGTGTTGCCTTCAAATCTTGAGTATTGCTGCCTTGGCCAAAATGAGGCCATTGATCTCTCAGAATTGACATTCCTGTGGGTAGGTTGCTACTCTAAGCACCCAGGAGAGTGGCACAAAGGCACGTCCTGACCTTGACCGTCCAAAGGGTAGAACTGAGCCCACACCCACCTAAATTTGCCGAGGAAAATTGTGTTCATGCTCTAAGTTACCTGATGAGAATGCTAGCCAGTTAAATAAGAGGACAGCCTAGGTTTACAGTGTTTTCACTGCAGTATAGGCTGCATGTGTAAAGTGGTTTTGTTTCACACAGGCACGTATGGAGGATCTATTACGACATCACTGACGTTGACTTTGAACTAATCTCTTCGTTCTGGCCATTGCTGCCAACGGATATTCAAGCTGCATATGAGAACCCCAAAGATAAGATTCTAGTTTTTAAAGGTAACGTTGCCCATCACGGTTTGTGTCTCTGGATGCCTGAACTGGTCAGTGGCTTTTCTGGTACCAGGAACATAATATTCATGCACGGGCCGAAGGGAGAGCGCTTCTGCCGTGACGGTGGGTTCCTGTTGTAAAGAAAAACTACCCAGGGGTTCTCGGTGACTGTGAAGACAAACATCATCCCAATTGCACGGGAGCTAAAAGAAACCTGCATGATAAAAACTAAAAACTATCTTTTTTCTACCAAATGAAGGTAACCCACTTCCCTTTTATATTCCCTTTCCACTACAGTCGCCAGATTTGGCAAATCACAGCACAAGATTACTTGAATTTCAGATAAAACACATAATGTTTTTAGTAGAAGTATGTCCCTTGCAGTATTTTGAATATACTTTTACCAAAAATTAGTCACTGTTTTTAAAAAAAATTTTTTAACATTTATTTATTTTTGAGGGACAGAGTGCTAGTTGAGGAGGGGCAGAGAGAGGAGACACAGAATCCGAAACAGGCTCCAGGCGCTGAGCAAGATGTCAGCATAGAGCCCGACACGGGGCTCAAACCCACGAACCGTGAGATCCTGACCTGAGCCGAAGTCGGACGCTTAACCGACTGAGCCACCCAGGCGCCCCCAATTAGTCGCTGTTTATTTGCAATTCAAATTTAACTGGAATCTTATATTTAATTCAGCATTGCTACTCTTCATCTGGATTTCATCAGATTACTTGCCTTTGAGAATCCTTGGAGGCTGAAATTTAGGAGAACATGTGCAAACATAGTTGTCAGAGAAATGATCAATACAGTGAAACCAATTGACATGCACACTCGCGTGCACGAACACTATTAACTGTAGATGGATGTTATTTGTGTAAAACTAACGATAAAAGCAGCTCATGAAAGCAGTAAGAATAAATGGAGACATAAGATCACTAAATCTCTAGGCATTGAGCCTGAGAGATGACACATTCATTATTTTCGAAGTGCTTTAGACATCTCTTTTTCCCTCTAGGAAATGGATAAGATAATCACGTTCTCTCTTCCTAGATGACAACTTCTGGATGATCAGAGGATATGCAGTCTTGCCAGATTATCCCAAATCGATCCATACACTCGGCTTCCCAAGACATGTGAAGAAAATCGATGCGGCTGTCTGTGACCACAGCCTAAGAAAAACCTACTTCTTTGTGGGCATCTGGTGCTGGAGGTCAGTTTACAGACAATCAACCCCTTCATTTCATTCTGCAGAAAAATATCCACATAGCCTCACTTTAACACAGGCAGAAATAGAACTCACCTAGAGGCTTCTTAAAGCCAATTATGTGGGTGGATGACATTCACCAAACAAAAGAGTGTGTCAGTGAGTCCGAAGATCTTTCTCCAACTTAAAAAAATAAATAAATAAAGATAAGATGAAATAATAAAGCTTGTGAAGCCAACCAAATTGCCAATAACACAAACATATCTAGTGAAAACCTGTGAATGCTCCAAGCTGAGTCCTTATTTGGTTTTTTTGTTTGTTTGTTTGTTTGTTTTGTTTTAATTCCGGCTTCCACACATCACCCTGTGCACATCACAGCAGGTGCAATCCTTAATCCCCGTCACCTCTTCTCCCATCCCCCACCCACCGTCCCTCCCCTGGTGACCACCAGTGTGTTCTCTGTAGTTATGAGTCTGGTTCTTGTGGGCCAATACTTTGATTTAATAGTTCCCCAGGATAGCATCATTCTTCCTAATGATGTGGCTTTTATCCTTCATCTTTTCTTGTTTTCAAGACAATATAAAAGATTCAGCCAAACATAATTTTTGATATGTTTTTAATTATAATTATTTTCAGAAAGAGAGAGAGAGAGAGCTGGGGAGGGAGGGAGAGAGAGAGAGAGAGAGAGAGAGAGAGAGGGAATCTGAAGCAGTCTCCATCCTCAGCACAGAGCCCAATGTGGGGCTCAGTCCCACCACCCTGGCTGGGATCAGGACCTGAGACGAAATCAAGAGTCAGATGCTCAACCAACTGAGCCACCCAGGCGCCCCAACATGTTTTTAATTATTTTAATTGTAATTATTTATTGTAGTTATTTTAATTATTGGCCTGATAGTTTTCCTCTCCTAGAGGCTACTTCCTCTCCACATCCCAATTTGAGTCCAAGCGGTGAAGGATTAAGTCCTCCCCACCAAGCAAAGATCCCCTGTAAACCTTTCAAACCCATGCATCCAGGTTTGATGAAGCGACCCAAACCATGGACAGAGGGTACCCACGGAGGGTGGTGAAGTACTTCCCGGGAATTGGTCTCCGAGTTGATGCCGCCTTCCAGTATAAAGGTAAGCATCAATGCCTAACTTTTAGGATACTTGGAAGACTTTACTGTCTGTGAAAGAAGGTAGCACAGAAACGTAGGTGTTTCTATTTTAATGTAATTTTACTATTCTTTTTTTAAATTTTTTTAACGTTTATTTATTTTTGAGAGAGAGAGAGAAAGAGAGAGAGAGAGAGAGAGAGAGAGATCACAAGTGGGGGAGGGGCAGAGAGAAAGGAAGACACAGAATCCGAAGCAGGCTCTAGGCCCTGAGCTGTCAGCACAGAGCCCGACGCAGGGCTCGAACTCATGAACCATGAAATCGTGACCTAAGCCGAAGTCAGATACCGACCAAGCCCCCCAGGTCCCCTGTAATTTTACTATTCTGGAGCGCATGTAATAATAAACTCTAACCAGGCAGACATTCTCACAAACTGAATTAGTAAGTCCTAAATGATATTCTCTATTATACTATTTCAAATCTATGCATAAAGTACCAAAATTAACTTTACTTACCATTGATCCAAGATAGTCGCTAAAAGACACCCCCTGAAGAGTTTGAAAAGCTCTACGTGTTAAAAATGACTAAGCACAGGCACTGAACAGTGACTCTCAAACTATTTAGTGCATAGTTTAATGTGCACACTTGGGGTTTGTGTGAGAAACTACAAATTCTTCAGAGTTTCCGAAAAAGATCTAGAATTGCGGGTAAGATCCAGAAATCTACAGTTTTAAATGAGCCTCGCACAATTTAATGTACCATTGTAGCTGGTATATCTTCAGACTTTGACGATGAACAATAACCTAGAACGTGGAGTGAGCAGGAGTCTACATTTTTTCTGAGTGACACCATCTTTTATTGCAGATAAGTCTAACATAAAACCTTAATACTTAAAACGGAGCAGAATGACTCGAGGAAAATGAGGATGTAGGGCCCAAGGCCATATCCACAGGATATGTGGCTCGCTAAGACACTGTTTTGAAACCTAGTTTGAGAACCTTTGGCATGAACCACAGTCTGGCTAGAAAGGTGGTAACTCCCTTGACATTCATGTTTCACACCTTGGCGTCTTCCTTGGGAAAATAAAAATAACGTTTTTCATGTGACAGCAGTAAAATAAAATATATCTCTATTATTGTAGAAGGTTCTTTTCTCTCCATAATGTCCAATTATTTTAATCTATACCCATTCAATTAAAAAGTGTGGAACCATTATATAGTTGTGCAAGGTAACATATGATCCCCTCTCTCTAGGATTCTTCTATTTCTTCCGTGGATCAAAGCAGTTTGAATATGACCCTAAGGCAAAGAACATTACCAGAATGATGAAAACCAATACTTGGTTTCAGTGCAAAGAACCATTAAACTCATCATCTGATTTTAGTGTCAGTGAGGAAGAAGTACACTCCGGAGGAGTAGAGATGTTTTATCGTACGAACGTAAACTTGCTTATTTTCAGTATTGTTCATGTGCTAAAAATATATATATAGTTATCAATAAATTCATAGACCTAAAATAAACCTCAAGAGGTCTTTTCGTCTGAACTCTGCTTCACAGTGGAATAGAACTGTTGTTGAATGTAAGCTGCCCAACCTGGTTCTAAATATCTATTGCATAAAGACTCAACACATACTTTGAGCTGCCTGACTCTTTTTACAGGAAGTTATGATGTATAAGCAAAACTCCCACTGTATCGTAAGCCTACTTTGTGTTTGTGGACTTGGATAAGTAAGCCATGTGTCTTATAATAACTAAATACTACAGACATTTATTAAACCAATCTTTAGCATCCTATTTTGTCTGGACCTTTGCAGTTGGAGAAGCCGCATAAACTGCAACCCTCGTCTGTACCCATGCTCTGAACCCACTGAGAAGTAACGTTCAATCCTAAGAGCAAAATGGCACCTTTTTTACTGGTAGAGCATATGTTAGCAACTGTAACTGTGGGCAAGCTAGCTTTCTAATATCAAATTCTAGAATAAGACATACTTAGACTCAAGTCATGGGAAGAACTGGAAAGAAACACATCCCCACAAGAATGTGAGCCCTCTATAGGCTGCATGGAGCCCAAAGAGAAAGAAAGAGGATGGAGCCACATGTGCCCAGTTGTTGCCCCCAAATTCACTAATAAATAAGTTATTCCACCTGCCAAAGAGGAGTGCTCGCCTAGAGAAACCCAGGAGGTGTTACACAACAGGTGCTCCCCCAACAACTAGAAAACTAGTAGAAGCAGGAAAGTGGTGTTCCAGCCAACCACCCAAGCATAGGCCAATGCATTTAACCATTCCTTAGAAAGCTTAAAATCAGATTTTACACACACTGATCTCATGTACAAGAAATTTAGAGATTTCCTCCCTATGTTGAAAATATATCTGTCACCTGAGCCTAAACCTATAAGTGGAAGGCTCCTGTCCTCTCTGCTACACCACTTATTTGTTGAGTTTCTAAATTCTTAATGCTTAGATTTTACCTTTACACCCTCAAAACTAAATGAATAAGCTCTTAATGAATTTTCTGACCCAGAAGATGAGAGGATGTCAGTTGAATTTGATTCTGATGAGATGATAGATTAAGCAGATACCAGCTGATAGAAAATATGCAGAGAAAATCTCAGGAATTACTACAACCACATTCCACCCCCCAACTTGAGTTCATTGTTCCCAGGTCCCTATTAGAAAAGGATATAGAAAAGAGCTATCACATGCTCAAAATAGAAAGAAAATTTTAAGAAGTACAGCTTAATACCGAGAATATAGTAGATACTAGGCTAGTCTTGGTGAAAACTAGTGCTGGAATAATCAAACATCCATATATACAGACAAAAAGAATCTCAATCCTTACTTCACACAGTTCACAAAAATTAATTCAAAATGAACCATAGATTTCTAGTAGAAACTTAAAGCTTCTAAAACTTCTAGTAGAAATATAAAACTTCTAAAAGAAAAAAGTTTTAAAAAAATTTTTTGTGGCCTTAGATTAGGCAGAGATTTTTGGATAGGGCACCAAAGGCATGAGCCATAAAAGAAAACATTGATGAATTAAATTTCATCAATATTTAAAACATTTTCTCTTCCAAAAAATATTAAAAGAATGAAAATTCAAGCCACACACTGGGAGAAAATATTTCCAAAACATGTTTCTGATAAAATACTTGTATCCTGAATATTGAAAGAATTCTTGTAATTCAAAAAGAAGACAAACAGTTCAGTTTTTTAAATGAGCAAAATATTTGCTTTATGAGTGGCAAATAAACACATAAGAAGATGTTCAGTATCTTAATCATTTAGGAAACACTAATTCAAACCACAGTGAGACATCACTACATACCCAACAGAATGGTTCAAATGAAAAAGGCTGAAAATACCAAGTTCTGACAAGAGATAGAGTGACTGGAACTCTCTTGGAGTTAGAATAAAAAGTTGTATAGCCACTTTGGAAACCAGCTGGGCTAATCCTTATGAAGTTAAACATTCACTTACCATGTGACCTATTGACACCACTCCTAAATATTTACCCAAGAAAAATGAAAACACAGTCATATAAATGGAAGTACATGAAGTTCATGATTGCTTTATTTATGAGAGCTAAAACTGGAAATAACTCAAGTGTCTATCAATCGGTAAACGGGTCAACAGTGGTACATCCAGAGAGTGTAAAACTCACATGCAACAACGTGGATGAATCTCAACAGCATTTGGAAAATGAAAGAACCCAGACACAAAAGATTACATATCATATGATTCCTTTTATATGAAAAATTAGAAAAGGCAAAACTGAAAGGATAGAAGCTGATTGCTGCCTGCAGAGGCTGGAAGTAGGGGAAGGGATGAACACAAAGAACCATAAGTGACAGAGATGTTCCATGTCATGAATATGGTGGTGGTGACACTATGGAGCATATTTTTAGACACTCAGCATAAAATTAGTGAATTTTATTATATGTTAATTCTGCTTCAGTATCACTGATTTAAAAGACTGGTGCAGGGGCGAGGGGGCTGGCACCTGGGTGGCTCAGTTGGTTAAGCTTGGTTAAGCATCCGACTTCAGCGCAGGTCATGATCTCATGGTTCACGAGTTCGAGGCCTACATCAGGTTCTGTGCTGACAGCTCAAAGCCTGGAGACTGTTTCGAATTCTCCCTCTCTCTCTCTCTCTCCCTCTCTCTCTCTCTCTGCCTCTACCCCACTCATGCTCTGTCTCTTCCTTTCTGATAAATAAATAAAAGTTAAAAAAATTTAAGAATGGTGTGGCATACCATGCTTAGTGGAATCTCTTAGTGGATGTTGGTCAAGCTTGTTTTGTGTCCTTGCATCTATTCTCAGATCAGTGATATGTTATTTGTTATATGTGTTATATATGTTATATATACGTTATATGTATGTTATATATAAAGTATAATATTATATATTATATATTACATTATAGATCCCATGATATTGTAATTTGGGAATCATCAGATTTGCCTGTAGGCACTTTCTCCTTGATTTTCAAGAAAAATATTGGTCCACAGGTGAGAACAAGACACAACTATAAAAATAATCCCATTTTAAACCCAACGGAGTATCCAGAAGTACAGTTTTCCAAGGAATATATGTGACTATTAGAATTATATTAAACATTTATAAGAATAATCCAGAGGTCAGATGATATCACTCAGTCTTTGAAATTTAAATAAACTTGACTTCCAAACTCCTATGGGGATTCTAAGACCATCCACCAAGCAACTGGGGAGAAACCATTCTAATTCTTACTGTCCCTTGGCCAAGCCACTTCTGGGCACCCAGCCCCTGCTCCTCTGCCTGACCCCTGCCCTGTTGTGCTGTATAAGGAACCCACAATTCTATTATTTCTTCTTTTAAGATGTAAAGCAGTGAAGCTGTAACTTTTTTTTTATTGTCTCTTAAAGATGCCATTAGGGCCTCCCCTTTCTTGGCAAAGCAATTTATCAAGGTATGTTTCTCTCCTAGAGAAGAGCACCAGAATACATGTTCACTTTACTCCATAAAGACAGCATGTTAATTTCCCTTTGCTAGATTGGAGGCTGGACAAGATTATGGGCTCTGGAGCCGGAGTGCTTAGGCTCGCGGCTCAGTTCCTCCACTTACCAGCTGTGGAACTTGGGGCCAGTTACCGAGCCCTCTGTTCCTCAGTCTCTCTATCTGTGAGATGAAGATAGTAAGAGATCCAGGCTCAGAGTTGTCAAAAGAGTGTCCACAATTGGTACAGCATGCGGCATCAGGAGTTGAGGCGAATCAAGAGCTTGGTAAGTGTCAGCCATCAGCATTTAGTTGGATGAGTTGAATAATTTATCCCAAACAGTTTGAAAAACAAGAAGCCAATCTCAGAGTTTCTCAAAACTAGAATAAAATATGAACCAACTCTTTCCCAGCTGTGCCATCCGCTTACTGGGAACAAATTAACTGGAACCACAGACTTTTTTCCAGTTTGCTGTGTCCTGACAGTTTTTTCAAGGGTCTGTGATCAGGTCTGGAAACAAAGAAACAGCTTAAAAAGCAAGCATGAACAAGACCGTGTTGACAGGGGTACTCGTTTTGGAGATCTCAGCCGCTGACAGGGAACAGACGTGAGTTCACACGGAGAGAACATATTGGAATTTTCTCTTGCCCAGAGACAAAGAGGGAAGTCAACATGACCTTTCCTTTGTTGGCCATGAGCAGACTCTCCTAAGACATTCACCTGAATGAGTCACTTGTTGGGGAAAAATGGGAAGGTTTCGGTTGTGGTTTGCTTTGGTTCTGAAGATACTTTAAACACATGATGTGTCTTTAGGCTGAAATTCGATCCCTTGTTGGTCTTCAGGTACAAGGAATCTTAAAAAGGAAGATCAGTAGGTTATATCTATATCTATCTATCTATCTATCTATATCTTTAACATACTTAAATTGGTCACGGAATCGTAAATTTTAAGTCTATATTCACTCACCCAGACACCATCATCCATCCAAAGTTTCCACAAGGAAATAAAAATCCAGCTTTTCCTAATATGAACCACTTAGAATTCGATCTCTATAAGAGACCAGGAAAATATGAACAGAAGAGTCAACACTGCATTTAAGACTTCCTTAAAAGTACAGAGTTTCCAGAACAGAGAAATGTTTCTGTCTGACTGCTCTTGAAAGTTTCATGCAGTTTTTATTGCTTCCTTGACCATAAAGCCAGATTTGGTGTTCATCTCAAGACTTAATCAACTATTTTTGTCTGTTTCTGAACTATAGTGTTCAATTTTATTGGTAATAAATAGTATAAGATTTCTTTTCAATCTTGCTTATTTTTTTTTACACACAGTTCAGAGTCTCAGGTTTTCTATTCTTTTTTAAAAACTCAAAAAGCAGAAAGAATCACATAGGGAGGGTTTCTGCTGGACAGATAGAAGAAGATGAATAGAATGTAAAGGAATCTGACAGCCCTCTGGAACTGCGATGCCCAAGATTTGAAGGAATCACATATGCAAATGCATCCTAAATTACAGGGTTCTTATAACAAATGTGATCTTGCCAAGAATCTTGTGTTAGAGAATCTGTTGAGATGGCTTTCGGTGAAGATGGCACCTTGTTATTTTTCACATAACATTTACCTGGTTGTATAATCGTGAACCAGCGTCATTTATTTAGTATATATTTATTCAGTGCCTGCTGTAGGCCAGATGCAAGTCTGTTGAGGCATATTCTTTCATTCAGCAAACATTTACTGAGTGCCTGCTGGATGCCATGGACCGTTTTAGGAGCCAAGGACATAAAAGTGTGCAAAACAGCCAAGGCCCTGACTTTGTAGGCCCTGTATTCTGGCCAAAGTGAGAAACCACAAATAAAAACAATTATAAACACGTCAAGCGCGATCAACGCTCGGGGCCTCTGTGGGCGGGAACAGGGTGCTGGGCGCTTCCCCTGCAGGGTGAGCCCACAGCTGGGGGCCATCGTCCAGTGGGGGGCAGGGAGAGGCCAGGACCCGTCTCCCCTCCCTCTCTGCAGTCTCCATCATCTGCTCCAGTGGTACGGCCCACCCTAACTTCCGGGTTGCTCCTTGTCCCCTCTGGCTTTCTCAGCTTCTCCCATCACTCATACAATTAATTTGCCGCATCAAATCCCTCCTCCCCCCGCCCTCCACCCCCGTTTCAGATACTCGGTGATTTGTTTCCCCACTGACTCGTGCCTAATACTTTGAGTAAGCCCTGGCACATGTGGGGTGTTTGGGGACAAACTGCCCAGAGCCCTTCGTGACCACCTGAGCCCGAAATCTGAAGGAGCTCAGTAAGCAAACCATGTCTCTGGAAAATACCGCTCCAGGAAGAGTGGTTCAGTGCAAAGGCCCTGAGGCCGAGTTGAATAGTGAAGGGGCTCCTGTGACCAGGGAGAACCTGGGGTCAGAGAAGGAGACTGAGGCAAGGAGACGAAGTTGTAGGAGCAGCAGGGAGACAGATCTTATAAGGTCTCATAGGTCACTGTAGACTTTTAGAGTCTACAGGGATTTAAGAGGAGAAGCAACATTACTATTCTTTGACCTGCATCGGCTGCCCTGTTACGGTAAGCTGTAGGAGCCAAAGAGGAGGAGGAGGAGGCGGAACAGGAAACTGCTGCCTCAGTCGAGGATCTTGGTGGCCGCGAGACATAAGCTGAGGGTGTGCGATGGGAGGCAGGTGACTGGATGTGCGGTGTGCTATCCACACAGGAGTCACGTATAACCCAAGTTTTATTTCCGAACATCTGGAAGAACGGAACGTCCCCTCCCTGGGGCCACGAAACCCTGGACGAGGAAATCCAGATGTGCCGTCGGCAATCAGATGCTCGGTCTGAAGTTCGGAGGCAGATCAAATCCCGTCTCTGTGTGCAGACACCGGGTTGGATTAGGTCCCCCGGGCCATGACCCACAGAGAGATGAGAAGAAATTGCAGACTGACCCCTGGCCATTAACAGATTACAGAGAAATGGTGCGGGACATCCCAACCCCCATGGCAATTGCACTTAGCACGTGGGCACATGGGTCCCGCTGGGGGCTCACTCTCCGGGCGGTGTGCCCGGAGCCTGCCTCTCATCCTGCGTGACATACCACGGCTCTCGAGCCCACTGGTGGACTGTCCACGTTAGCATGGGGGCACGTCTGTAGAACAGGGATGCGGACCAGGGCAACACCAGCCCCCAGCTTCCCGGATTTAAACAAAGCAGAACTCTCAAAAGCACACGAAGTCATTTATGTCAACCATGTACATCTTGGCTTTATTTAGTAAATTTATGAAAAGATAAATACATTTTTCATTAATCTGGAAAAACTTGCAAAACGATCAAGCTTCCCTCGTGCCGTGTTAACAGAGGAGAGAACTGTTGTCCATTCAGTGCAGGACCTCTGTCCCGTGCGTCCTTGCTAAACGGTCTGGGAGCCCAAATTCTGGCCCTGGGAGACGACTGAGGCTTTAATAACTATTATAAACTTGACTGACACTTTTTCTTTTTCTGTAAGAATGGAATTTTTTTTGAGAAACAGCAAAAAGAGTCCATTCAAGACTTTACAATTAGAGGCAACGTTTCTTGAAAAACAAGAAAGCAAAATGAACCTGACTCGGCCGTTTTCCACCCCAGTCTCTGCATTCGAGTTAGAGAAACCGCTGGTCTCAGACCCCTGTCCCGAATGGCAAGAACAGTGGGTTATGGGAGTCACACACCTGCCGTGCCTGGTCACTCACTCACTCACTGACCATTATCTCTAGCCAGTTCTACAAAGACTAAGTGATCACAATAGTGACCGTTGACCAAACACAACATGCTATTTGCGTTATGGCGTCTCGCTCGTCCTCACAGTCCTGTGAGAGCAGATGTTGTTGTGTTCTACAAATGAAGACATAAGGCTGGGAGGGGTCACCTTTCCCACCCAAGGTCACATGATAAGCATCAGGGTCCAAATCCTGCCCCATGTACTGGCCATCTTCTCCCAGAGTATGAGTGTCCCAGCGCCAGGCCTGCCCCGTCCCCGAAACAACAGAGTCCCTTACGCACACTCATGCGCGTCCCCTTCAGAACGGGACTGTCCTCTTCGGCCCGCACTTAGCACAGCCGTCGGCAGGGGCTCTCGCAATGGGTTTCCGGGCTTTTCTGCAACACGTTTCACCAAAGTCTGATTTCACGGTTGCTGTGGTTTCTTTTCTCAACGCGTGCAAAGGAAACAGAAGGGGGCACAGGACGTTCCCCATTGAGCAACCCACCAACACACAGGCGAGAAGCGCTAGAAAACTGGGCTCGGCCGCACGGGCCCCGAAGACCCGCCTCAGACTGTCAGGGACCGTGGGGACCCCGTCCGTGTCTCAGCCGGCCCGCCTCTCAGCCTGGGCCCCCTTCACAGCGATACAAGGATCTAACTATACTGGTTTACAAGCCGTTTGCCTAGAACTCCGTAAGCAAAGGATGACCACAGTGACAATCACGAGTTTGTACTTCACTGCCCGCTGTCACATCCGTGATCTTGTCTGGTTCTCTGGACAACCCCGAGAGGTCAGGGGGAGAGTGGGTCCCTTGCGCAAAGAAGGAGGCTGAGACAACCATCGTGTGCTTTGAGGCTTCGCAGGTGGAGTCCCCGTCCAGACACCTGGCTGGCACTCCCGTGTTCTTCTCCCTGGAACCTTCTTCCCCGGCCATCGGCGCCAGGAGGAGGCCCCCCGCCCCCTGGGGTGCAGCCCCCCACCCCGGGGCTGGGCTGGAGGTGAATTCAGAAGGCTTGGCTCCCTTTCACTCCCCGTGTTGGTGTTCCGTTCCCGGCTAGCAGCTCCAGTCCCTTGAGGGCACCTGAAGTGCCAGTGGCTGATGGCACCGCGGACAACACCTGGCCGCATCCCCGGGACCCACCCTCCCCGCAGAGAGACGTGGCACCCGTCTGCCGAGGAACATCACCTATGCCTCTGACATCTGCGAGGAGGGCACCGTCTCCCCTCCTGGAAAACACACAATGCAGTTCCCGATTTCCGGCCTCGACGGTAATTCCCAACCTTAGACGCTCGCCCCACTAACGACGACGCTCGACGGCGGGGCGCGTGATCGGCAAACATGGAGGGCTCCTGGTTGTGGGGGCTGGGCGACCAGGGGCCCGCACGGCCGCGTCCCGCTGAGAGTTCTCTTCCTGGTCCTGCCTTCGTGTGAGCTTTCGGTTTCTCCAAGGGCAGTAACCCCATCGTCAGGGCGCCTCCCCCATGACTGGTCTCATCCTAATTACCCCCCAAAGGCCCCACCTCCCAGTACTGTCACACGGGGGTTAGGATTTCAACACACCAATTGGGGGTGAGGGACACACACATTCAGCCCATAGTGATGCACAACTAGAACCGCCCTGGGAGCTTTGAAAATCGCCAGCCGCGAGGCCCCTTTATGCCAGACTGATCTGGAATCTCGGCCGAGGCGGCCTGCGATCCTGTGTTTCCAGCGAGCTCCCAGGTGACGCTGGTCCAGACCGGTTGAGTAGCACTGACTCCCTGACTCAGCGGTTCTCGATGTCACTGCTATGGGAATTACCTGGAGGCTGCGTCACAGCACAGGTTGTGGGGTCCCCACCTCCGGACCTGCTGATGCAGCCCGTCCTGCACCGGCCCGACTTCGTCATTTCTAACACGTTCCCAGGCATTGGATGCAGCTGGAGACCACACTCTGGAACCCACTAGAGTGTGCGTAGGCGGCCCACCCACCCACCTCCCCTCCCACCGCCTCCTCGGCCCTCCCTCCTGTGCTGTCCCGCTAACCCCATGCTGACCACGGCCCTGACGCCTGACAGCGGAAAGCACAACCATGGGAGGCAGGCAGAGGCCCCCCCAGGAGCGCTGGCTACCCCGGGGTCCGTCTTGGGCCTCCACCCTGCTTTTGCCCTGCAGTGACCTCGCAGGCCGGAGGTCAGCATAGGCCCCGACCGGGTGTGGGAAGGCCTGTTGTGATCGTCCCTAAAGGGTGCACAGCCGGCCCCACTTTCCATAACTCGTTGGCTGGCCCTTCACCTAACTACCTGTGACCTCATCACCATGCTCCTCGCCCTATAAAAGCCCGGAAGTAGGACCCTGATTCGGCAGAGGAGAGTGCTGGGGGGTGTTGCGTTGGCCTGCTCTCGTCCGGTCGTGTCATTTTTGGGTTTCGAGGGGCCTTCTCCATCTGGACAGCGCTTTTCTGTCCCTCCTCCGCGTCCCAGCAGCTCCTCCCCTTGGTCTGTCCCTGAGTCTGGCTCCGTCAGTGCCTCCTCGGGATGAGGGATGAAGGTCCGGGCAGACGGGGATCCTTTGTGCCCCCACGGTCCCTCTGTGGGCGCCCCCAAACAGGAGCCAGGTTCGCATATACTGGCGCTTCCTAACGAGACAGCGTTCTGGCCGGCCCTGGGTTTGGGACGCGGGAGCGAGGGAGGAAAGGTGGTTGTGAAGCGTCTTTCCGAGAAAGGACCAACACCCACCTGAACGCCGAGGGCTCAGAAATCTGTGTGGAGCGTCGGGACCCTCGTTCAGTCAATTTGACAACCTTCTTGGAAAGGAAACTTGCTCACAAAAATCGTCTGAGGATAGAGGCAGAACGTTCCTTTCTGACTGGGGTGGGGGCAGGGGGGTGATTCCTGATTGATTCTCCTGGCCCAGGGAGCCTGCCAGCGGTCACCCCCTCTGATTTCGCACAGACACATCCCCCCCTCCCCCGCCTGGCTCTGAGTGACAGGGGGAGGGTTCCAGCCCGGCCCAGGGTAACCAGCCAGCAGCCGCTGGGCCTGGCTCGGACTGGGCCCGCGCTAGCGAGGGTGATCTTCTCCCCCTCCAGAGCTCGGCTGCGGCCGTCGGGTTCCCCTCCTGTCCACGGGGTCATCGGGAAGAAAAGAGCAGGGGCAGCCAGTGACGGGAGAAGGCCAGGTGATGGGAACGGGCATCCTGGGACCAGTCCTGGGAAGCACAGACCTGCCAGCTCTCTCTGGACCTCGCTCTACCCTCCCCGCTGAGTAACCAGCCCATCACCTTGTGCATTCACATCTTTGAACCTTCAGCATTATTTACAAACCCCCGTGTGCCACCTAGCGAGAACTTCCGTGAGCTGAAAATGTGCTCTTTCCTCTACCCCCAGGGTTGGGCGCCGGCTGAGTTAAGGGAGAAATGCAAACCTGTGTTTCTCCGATTTCAATCTTCGTGGGAACTACAAGGGGAATTTGATAAAATGTGGATTCTGCTGCAAGATGGCCAAGGGTGGGGCCTGCAATTCCTGGAAGAACGCCGCGTGAAAAGGGTCTGTTATCCAGAACTGGGGCCGTGTGTGACCCTCACAAAGCACCAAGAGCGAACATGGGAGAAGCTTTGTAAACATTTTTTCCTCTCTACACAAGACACAAGCCCAGAAATTAAAACGGAAAATCTGGGGCGCCTGGGTGGCGCAGTCGGTTAAGCGTCCGACTTCAGCCAGGTCACGATCTCGCGGTCTGTGAGTTCGAGCCCCGCGTCGGGCTCTGGGCTGATGGCTCAGAGCCTGGAGCCTGTTTCCGATTCTGTGTCTCCCTCTCTCTCTGCCCCTCCCCCGTTCATGCTCTGTCTCTCTCTGTCCCAAAATAAATAATAAACGTTGAAAAAAAAAAAATTAAAACGGAAAATCTGAAAATGTGATGAAATACAAATTTAAATTTCTCCAGGGCAACAGGACTATAAACAGGGGACAATAGAAAAAATTTGCGTATGTGAAGGGATTGTCTCCTTTATTTAATGCTGAAAGCTCTCTTAACGTAAGACAAAGACCTCAAGGGGAAAATGGTCCCGCGACCCCCGGAATCCTTCCTGGCCAGCGGAAGGAGGGCTTATGTATGAGCCTTAGCTCGATCGCACTCATAATTAACGAAATAAGAAAAAAGAGAAAAGCACTGACATACTTTTTTTCTACCTCTCAGACAGTCGAAATCCTTTGTTTGCTTGTAATACCTTAACATATAATGTTGACAAGAATATAGGATAAAAGCTGTTCTCATGTCCTGCTAGTACCGATGTAAGCTGTCACAATGTGCTTGATGGGCAATTAGAATAACACGTCTTTCTTGGGTGCCTGGGTGGCTCCGTTGGTTAAGCATCTGACTTCGGTTCAGGTCATGAGTTCGAGCCCCGTTTGGCTCTGTGCTGACAGCTCAGAGCCTGGAGCCTGCTTCAAATTCTCTCTCTCTCTCTCTCTCTCTCTCTCTCTGCCCCTCCACCACTCGTGCTCTGTCTCTCTCTCAAAAATAAATGATAAACATTAAAATTAAACAAAAAATTTTCCTAAGTGTTGGTCAAGAAACTAATACCAGAGCTGCCCCTGGGCAGGAGAGTTTGGGGGAAATCCAAGAGACGGACACTCTCAAACCAAAAAGAAGGCTCCAGGGACCGCAGGGGCAGAACTGGACAATCAGAGCTCGTGGTCACTAACAGCAAGGACTCAGTAAACGTTGGCTACTGCTGTTTTTTCCTCTTTGTTTTTTTATCTTTGTGAGCAAAAAAAGAAAATGTTTATGGTAAGGGGGGACTAAGTTATTTGTATTGGCCTTCATACTGAAAATGAATGGATAAACTAGTTTTAAAGTTGGATAATGGATAAACTAGTGATGGATAAACTAGTTGTCAGCCCTTGGGGCGCCTGGGTGGCTCGGTCCATTAAGCATCCAACTACAGCTCAGGTCATGATCTCAGGGTTTGTGAGTTTGGGCCCCGTGTTGGGTTCTGTGCTGACAGTTCAGACCCTGGAGTCTGCTTCAGATTCTGTGTCCCCCTTTCTCTCTGCCCCTCCCTCCCCATGTGCATGCTCTCTCTCTCTCTCTCTCTCTCTCAAAAATAAACGTTAAAGGGGCGCCTGGGTGGCGCAGTCGATTAAGCGTCCGACTTCAGCCAGGTCACGATCTCGCGGTCCGTGAGTTCGAGCCCCGCGTCGGGCTCTGGGCTGATGGCTCAGAGCCTGGAGCCTGTTTCCGATTCTGTGTCTCCCTCTCTCTCTGCCCCTCCTCCGTTCATGCTCTGTCTCTCTCTGTCCCAAAAATAAATAAAAAACGTTGAAAAAAAAATTTAAAAAAATAAAAAAATAAAAAAAATAAACGTTAAAGAAAAAAAATTTTTTTAAATGTTGTTAGTCTGTCGGGGCGCCTGGGTGGCGCAGTCGGTTAAGCGTCCGACTTCAGCCAGGTCACGATCTCGCGGTCCGTGAGTTCGAGCCCCGCGTCGGGCTCTGGGCTGATGGCTCAGAGCCTGGAGCCTGTTTCCGATTCTGTGTCTCCCTCTCTCTCTGCCCCTCCTCCGTTCATGCTCTGTCTCTCTCTGTCCCAAAAATAAATAAAAAACGTTGAAAAAAAAATTTTTTTAAATAAAAAAATAAAAAAAATAAACGTTAAAGAAAAAAAATTTTTTTAAATGTTGTTAGTCTGTCGGGGCGCCTGGGTGGCGCAGTCGGTTAAGCGTCCGACTTCAGCCAGGTCACGATCTCGCGGTCCGTGAGTTCGAGCCCCGCGTCAGGCTCTGGGCTAATGGCTCGGAGCCTGGAGCCTGTTTCCGATTCTGTGTCTCCCTCTCTCTCTGCCCCTCGCCCGTTCATGCTCTGTCTCTCTCTGTCCCAAAAATAAATAAACGTTGAAAAAAAAAATTTTTTTTTAAAATAAAAAAAAAAATGTTGTTAGTCTGTCAAATACATGATAGGACATCTCTTGAAACACCTGTAAATTACTCCGTGGCCAACAAACCAAATGCTACAAGGCCAGGCAGGTAAGGTAGACATGTGGGTGGGGGCATGTGTATTATTTAGGACATGGGTGACATTGTGAGAAATTGGAAAGAACTCCCGGACGAGGCAAACATTTACGAGACGCAGCATGGGCTCCCAAAGGTAAACTTTGTTCTCCCTTCACAAATGAAGGGGCGCCTGGGTGGCGCAGTCGGTTAAGCGGCCGACTTCAGCCAGGTCACGATCTCGCGGTCCGTGAGTTCGAGCCCCGCGTCAGGCTCTGGGCGGATGGCTCGGAGCCTGGAGCCTGTTTCCGATTCTGTGTCTCCCTCTCTCTCTGCCCCTCCCCCGTTCATGCTCTGTCTCTCTCTGTCCCAAAAATAAATAAACGTTGAAAAAAAAAATTAAAAAAAAAAAAAAAAAAAAACAAATGAGATCGAGGTGTTGGCCACTTCTCCTAATTCATATTAAATCAAATAGAGAATTCTAAGTGCTCAGAGTTACCAGGCAGGCGACGTAGCTCAAGTTTGTCCTCAGACAAATGAGGGCTCCACGCAAACTCCCAGGTACAAGCTCCCAGGCCTTGGAAAAGTGATTCAGTCTTTACATGTCTTCATATTCACGGTGAAGATCATAAAAACACCCCGTCTGCTGAGCTGCTGTGAAGGTCAATGGTAGAAACCTGTGAAATGCCAATATATGGCAAAGAAATGGTATCTTCTGTCAGAAAACAATGGTAAAAGAAGTTATTTGGGGCTACTTTTCATCGTCCTTCCATTTTTGTGACAGTGGAAAATGGGCAAGTCTTCAGAAGGAATTTTGTACCCCGGGAGCCAAGGTGTCGCCACCCGGCTTTCCATCCACCAGCTGTGTTTCCTCGCTTTGCCACCAGATGGCAGTGGCCTCCCAGAACGTTTGAGCTGGAAGGACGTGAAGTGGTGACTCTGGTGTTACAAATCCAGCCTAGAACCACGCCACATTAACAGGGTGGCACATCCAAGAGAAATCGTTGCCTTACTAGTTAAGAAATTCAGGGCCCCATCCTGAAATTCAAGGGCTGAGGGGATGATGTCCAGAGCAGTTCATGACTTTTTCAGTGCTCACTCAACTGAAGTGAGCTTGCTCCTACCACAGGGCCTTTGCCCTTACAGTCTGTGTTCCCAGATCCTCTCACCCCAGGCGCGGGTGCAGGTCCTCACTAACAGAAGTCCCAGGGGAGAGGGGTTGGCTCTGTCCCTACCGCTTCCCCAACCCCAAGAGCTGTGCCTCTTATACAAGAAACGTTGTCTCGATAAATCGCCTTCAGATGAAAGTTACACAAATACCTGAGTTCTCAAAAGTTGCTCATCCCCCAGCTGAAAACACTTCTGCTTTTCCTCCAGAAAGCAAATCCAAGGGGCGCCTGGGTGGCGCAGTCGGTTAAGCGTCCGACTTCAGCCAGGTCACGATCTCGCGGTCCGTGAGTTCGAGCCCCGCGTCGGGCTCTGGGCTGATGGCTCGGAGCCTGGAGCCTGTTTCCGATTCTGTGTCTCCCTCTCTCTCTGCCCCTCCCCCGTTCATGCTTTGTCTCTCTCTGTCCCAAAAATAAATAAACGTTGAAAAAAAAAAAAAAAAAAAGAAAGCAAATCCAAGTGAAGAGAGACTGTCCACCAGCCTGGGGGGTGGGGGGGAGGGGTTGCTGCAATTGCTCCCCACCCCTTACCTGTGCGAACCGCATCTCACCTCCTACCATTCCTTGAGCCCCCAGTGACGATTGCAAGGCTAAACTAACGGGAGATAATGGGGTGAAGTCGGGACCCCTTTCTCTCCTTATCAGTAACATGGCCTTTAACGGACTCATCTTGGAGAGAAAGTGGTCACCGAAACCAGACGTCTCCTTCGTGGGGTCTTTTATCTACATCTGGATACCTTCCAGATGCTTCCAGCACAGCTGACTTCACTGTCTTCTTCCAGAAACCGTGCCTGCCTTCAGCACCCCTATAACAGGCCCTCAGGTCACCGCCCTCTTGGGACCTGCTCACTCAGAGTCACCGCCCACCTCAAGCATGTGTCTGTCCTTGTCTCCACTCTTACCGCCATCACACAGCCTCCTGGCCCCACCGTGTTTCATGTAGACTTCTCCCACAATGTCCAGTCCTCACCGCAGTGAAATCTGAGCCGGCTCCAAGGACCAGAAGGTCCTTGAGGGCCGCACATACCTTACTCCTTTGTAGGGGTCTTTTTTATGCCTGGCCCTGAAAAATGCATCGGGAACATTTTGATGCCCATAATTGGTCCCCATTACCTGCCAACCAAGTAAATCCCAAGCCGACTTCCCTGTCCTCAAGGCCACCGGCATGTCCCTTAATTACTTGCCTACATGTCCCATCCACTCCCAGCCTGGCTGAACACCCTGGGTGTCTACCTCATGCCCCTGGAGAAAGGCCCTTGAATGATTAATGCATGAGGGCAGATTGTACTTAAAATGCTAGAGTTTTAGTTAACAGGAAGGTTCTAGAGCCAGACTGCCTGGGTTCATATCTCCCTCCCTCCACTGTCTCCAAGGCTGTGTGACTTGGGAAAGCATTATTTTACCCTCTCTGTGCCTCAGTTTCCTCCCTGGCAAAAAGATGCTAACAATGGCACCTTTCTCTTAGGTTTTCATTTATTTTTGGAGAATTAGGTTAACGTGTTAAAGCTCTGGAACAGTCCTGACACACAGTAAGCGTTCAGTTGATTTCTAAGTATTACTGGGTGTGTGCTGTGTGTCAGCGGTGGTGCTAGAAATGACGGGTGGTGCATCTCATCCTACAACACCGCGGGAGGGAAGCGGGCCACGTGTTCCCACCTCCCCATGGTCGGGAAGCACGGAGCACGGACCGGAGTCCAGGGCTGGCCCTTTCCGTGACGCTCCCACTTTCCAAACCAGTCCACGGCCACACGTGAACCACCATCCTATAATTTGGCCCTTTTACCTTTAAGTAATAGCCACATAAATGTCAACCTCATTTGCCTGCCACAAATGAGATTTAAAAAGTTGGCCAAGTCTCCTACTTTGTATTAAACTAAATAGAGAATTCTTAAACGTTTCTTATCTGCCCTCTAAAAATTCTGACCATTACACAGGACTTGGCAAACAGTAGGTGCCACACTGCTTAGCCTGTTTTTTCTTTTAATTTTTTCAATGTTTATTTATTTTTGAGAGAGAGAATATGAGCAGGGGATGGGCAGGGAGAGAGGGAGACACAGAATCCGAAGCAGGCTCCAGGCTCCGAGCTGTCGGCACAGAGCCCGACGTGGGGCTCGAACCCGCGAACAGTGAGATCACGACCTGATCCGAAGTCGGACGCTCAACCGACTGAGCCATCCAGGCGCCCTGGCCTGTTTTTATCCGTATGAGCTTGACCAGAGTAAAGTCGTTGGTCTGCTGTGTAACGACAGCGTTATAACAACGCGCACGGTAGTTAACAATACTGGACACTTAAAAAGTGGTTACGAAGGTGGCTTTCATGTGATGAGATCTTTGCCACACCTAAAACGAGTGGCAAAGCAAAATGAAAAAGAATAAAAGTGCAAAACAATAAAAGTGGGGCAGGGGAGGAGGGCGCCAGAACGGTGTGGGTAGGGAACACGGGACTCGGCGCGTCGCACCTGCCTTCTAGGCTTCTGTAGCTTTGCGGATTCACCGAAATCCCTCACCTACGAATAAAGCCACGTGTTCCTCCTCTTCTCCCTCCACACTGGAGGAAGAGTAAAATTACCAACTGTGGAGATAAATTGTGAGAAATGGACTCTACACATCAACACTTTAATTACCGTCTGAGGAAATTAATCCTAACTTGCGTTCCTACCGGAATCTGATGGTAACAACGCCGGACCCCTCCGAGAAGGTCTGTTGTTCAATTCCAACCCGCTCACTCCTGCCCAGGGACACCGCGCTTCCTCGTAAAACTGCAATTTCCTGGGCGGAGTTATTCTCCAGAGAGGCACAGGGTTCCTCGTTTGGTGGGCACATACTTCGGTGCAGAAGCAGTCCGGAACCTCTTCTAGGAATGAAAGGCCGAACACTTCCTCCTGTGCAGACTAGAAACGAGGGCGGGTTGGGGGAAGGCCAGGCCTCCCCTGGCGGCTTGCAAAGTCCCCTCTGCTGAGAGTTCTGGGGTGTTCCCAGGGGTCAGCTGGTCCCACACAAAAACAGGCGCTTGTGAGGTGCACGTTGACCGAGACTTCACGCGGGATCAGTGAGCGGCCTGCACACAGATACAACCCAGGACCGCAGGCGACGGTTAGGTCCGCTGTGAACTCAGGCGTTGACTCACGTCCGTGGCGTCTCCTTGCCGAGGAAGGGCGTTCGGCACCACTTCTGTCCAGCAAGCTCAGCTTCCCGCTTTGCGTAGCCAAGGTGATCTGGGATGTTTGCGGTGCAAATACCAGGAGGGTTTACAATCTCTGTCCACCTATGGGAAAGTCGAGCACGGAATACGTTGTGTATTTTCTTTGGGCTCCATGTATTTCTCTGTCTCTTCTTTGGTCGCTTCATGGACACTTGCGCTGTTTGGTATCATGCTGTTTAGACTCCGCGTGTTTGTGTTTTTTCCAGTTCTTTTCTTGTGATTTATTTCTAGTTTCATACACTAGAAGAGAGGCCGGAAGAGAGGCAAGACTCGGGAAAGGCCATTTGCTTCCAGGAAGAAGCCGGGGGAGCCAGGGTGGTCGCGGCAGGCCCAAGACAGGAGGCCGTGATGCTCTCTGCCAAGGGCGCAGGAGGCCGGGACGGGGGACCGGTCACCTGTCTGCCAACCCTCTCAGCTCCTCGGAGCTCATTCCCTGCTAACTCGTCCTTCTCCCACCCTGGCTCCCTTCCGGGAGAACCCGGGCAGCCAGGCTGTCCCCAAGGAACAGAGGACAGAAAATGGAGCAATGGTCCCGCAGGAGACACACGGGGGACCAGAGCCATTGGGAAGGCGGCTCGAAGGGCTGCGAGATGCTGTGCATGTGGGGCGTTCAGGTGCAGAGAGAAAGGACCATCTTTTCTCTTTTTCAGAAAGTGCGTAAAGGACCTGCCGGGAGAGCATTAACGTGGCAGCCTTAGAAAGCTGTGCAGCACGGCTGGCCGTGGCTTCTAGAAACTTACATTTTGGAAGGATTCCCTCCATTCATGGATAAGAAAGGCCCTCCGGGCTGGAACCGTGCGAAGAGCCTGGCTTATGCGGAACGCCCGCTTTCCTTCTGGGATTTGAAAGCACGCCTGGCAGAGGCAGGCAGAGGGGGCTCGTCACCCGCTCTTCCAGGAGCTTCCCGGGTCGACAACACGGCACACGTATTGCGAGGAGATTCCAGAGGGTATTATGGGACTCCACCGGGAAGTACCCTTGCAAACGTGCACCTGGCTCCCCCTGGACGTGGCCTTTCCACCTTCCCCCGTGCTGACTTTTCTCTGGAACAAATCACAGCCATGAGTACAACTCCGAGCAGAGCCCCGTCCCTTCCCTGCGACGCGTGGAGCCTGGGGGTGGACACGGGGGTCCTCCGACCGCCTTGCTGTGCTCTGGACACGCAGGGAGGTGCTCATGGCCGTAAAACCAAGTAGATCCGAGCTACGAATCTGCAGCTCGGGTAGAAGGCTTGAACTCCACACATCAGCCAGACAGTTCGTCTGTGTCTCAGGCATGTGAGGAAACAGGAGGAACGTTTGTAGCAATTGGAGAAGGGGTGTTTTGCCCTTGAAAAGCACCGTGTAGTGTATGATCCAGTCTTAGCCTCAAGCAAAGAAAGTTGCTGCATAAGTTAAATGCTAGTTGCCAGAAATGATTTTCCCCGAGGTAGAATCAAAACTAGAAATATAAGGTTCCTCCTTGCTTTTTCTTTTTCTTTTTCTTTTTTTTTTTTTTAAGTCCCTGCCTGCCTGTTAAAAGGCATTTAGAAAAACTTGGAGTTAAAAGGGTTCTCAGGGGCCATTAATCTCCTATCCCTGTAGTAATACTCTAGAACATTCCTCCCTTACACTCAGGGCTTCTCACATCTTCCCTCAAGGCTCCCTAAGGAAATATTTCTAATTGACAAAGAAGTAGTTACAGATGTCGTACAAATGAGATTTGCGAATATGGATACCTCCAAATAGGCCTGGTTTTGCTTAAAAATTCATCTGAGTTTGGCTTTTGATTGCATCGTGTATCTGTTTTTCCTTAACGTAAAAACATTATAGATTCAGGCCTAACCTGGCACATGTGTGTTGCTGTGGGGGTATTAACAAGCACAGTCTGAAGTAAGATACATTCTTGTAACATTTTTCCTAATGAAAAACTACATCAAAGTACAAAGGAAAAGGAAACAGTCCCACATAAACTCTCCCAGCCCTCGTGGTAACCGCATCTAATATCTAGGTGCCTGTCCTAGAAATTCTTTAAAGAAAAAAAAAACAATTATAATACATAGTGATACATTAGGGGCGCCTGGGTGGCTCAGTCGGTAAAGCGTCTGACTTCGCTCATGTCGTGATCTCGTGGTTTGTGAGCTCGAGCCCCACATGTGGCTCTCTGCTGACAGCTCAGAGCCTGGAGCCTGCTTTGGATTCTGTGTCTCCCTCTCTCTCTGCCCCTCCCCTGCTCATGCTGTCTCTCTCTCTCTCTCTCTCTCTCTCTCTCTCTCTCTCTCAATAATAAATAAATGTTAAAAATTTTTTTAAATAGTGATACATTCTAGTTGTGAAAGAAAGAAAGAAAGAAAGGGAGGGAGGGAGGAAGGAAGGAGAATTACAATTTCGATGGAAGGAAGGACCTGGAAATCTAACTTTGGAAGACCTCAAGATGGGATAGACAGAAGATTAGATATAATAACCATGTTTCCATTGTAAAACACACCTTTCCAGTAAGGATCCCAGTTCTTTAGCTACAGCATGACAGAGTCTAGAACACTAAGAAGGGATGTCTGCACAGTTATCACCTCGATGCCTTGTTAATGTCAGGTTAGGCGTCCGTATGCTCTTTAGTTAGCCTTACTCAGCGGCTGTCAGCAGTCATCGCACAGGTGAAGAACACGGTTGGAAATTTATTTTCCACTTCTACATGCAGGTCTTTCCAAGGGACTCGTAAGAAAATAATTGTGCCTGCGAGACTATTCAACTCTGTGGTTGGCCACATAGAAGACCCTGGAGGGTTTCAAGGGCCCGAAAGAAGTGAGTGTTACACACGCACACACACGTGCACATGTGCGTGCACGCACGCAGCGAGTAGAACCATGGGGAGGGCGAAAGTCCTACTGGACAACAACCTTCCACCAGACGTCTGGCTTATGGGCCAGAATGTACTCCAATGCTGGACGCCTGCAGGTAGCAACAGTGCTCGAAAGACATGGAATGTTTGCCACGGAGAGGTCCAAGCTGTACTCGTGGTTCTGGTATTCAGCAACGGGTGAGCGTTTGCAAGCCACCGCTCTAAGCCTGCTTTCCTATCAGGAAAATGGGTATAACAGTGCTCACCTAGAAGGACTAAAGTTATATTTTATAATGCCTGGAACATAATAAATACTTAACATATGATCGCTCAGAGGGTTGTTATTCTGGTAAATAAAACAGTACACGTGAAAGCACTTTGTGATCTGCGTAGTTATCTGAGGCTGGGAAGAAGCCAAATCTTGCCAGAATGCTAATGTTTCTAACGAGGAATTACATTGGATAAGGTCCTCACTGACTCAGGAAGGCAAACCGATTTCTCCTGGACGAACAACTCCAGTCACTGAGGAGCTGTTTCCTGGAGTGCTGCCTTGTGGAAAAAAGTCCTGAAGTCATGTCCAGACACAGAAAGAAAGGGTTTTGTGAGAAATCAGTTATGTCTTCCAACAACACAGAAGGGAAGAGACTTACAGCATTCGCGCCTGGCCCTGCAGTGTCAGACCATCTCGAGGAACACGTTGGACCTGAAGCCTACCGCCGGCGCCCACGGAAAGGCACCGCCTGCACCCTGGCCCCTGATCTACAGCTGCTCCACTTTGTGATGCGGAGAAAGTTTTCATGAACAGAAAACGGCAACCATAAACATCAGACCTGCAAGGTGCATATGCTGCACGAGAAACCCACGATATTGCAACCCTTTCAGGTTTTTCCAAGTGTGTAATCTCCACCCCTTCTTTTCACTCCCTCTCTACTCAGATCCTAATTTTTTTTTATTAAATCAACAGTTTACATTTTTTATTATGTAATGATCATCTACTTCCAGGTCAAAATAGTTTGATGTGAGTAACTTTCCATTTACGTACAACTTTCGCTCCTAAAAAGGTTTTTTTCTAAAAGTTAGTTGTTGCTTTACTTTTCATTGCTTAGTTTTCTATGTGCCCATTCCAAGTTTTTTCAAATGTGCCAGCTGATTCAATGTGTGCCTATTGACAATTATCCAACCCAAATCTTATCTAACCCTTTAATTTAGCTCTACTTTTCCTCCCTGAGGTTGAAACTGCCCATACTGACCTTAATGGTAGGTCTCTAGCCTTAATGATCAGCTATTTTTCCCTTCATTTCTCTTCTGGGTTGGCTCCTCTACCTCATAGATACCATTTCTTTCTCTTCCTTTACTCTATAAATTCACTGAACCATATTCTCCTGTAACTTCCTGAGACAGGGAACTCCCTCCCTCTACCATCCTGTCCCCTTTACCAGGCCTTCTCCTTCACGTGCTCTAGGGCACCAGACAGCCCCTCCTCCGGGAAGTTTCTTGGTTCCCACAGCTAGGGTTTCCCCCCACGTTCCACTCCCTTGGCACAGTGACTGGTATTTGTATCATCACATTTATCAAAAGTCTTTCTCAAGACAGGAGGCCAGGAAATCCACAACCAAGTGATCAGAGTTGGCACAATCTGTGTGCCTTGAGGTGACAACCAGCTCATACATGATGTTGACCTTCAGCCTCCTTTGGCCTTGAAGAGTAGACAAAAAGGAACAGCCCTCCTCCACTCTGTTTGAGAAGAGGACAAAATGAGTAAGCATGAAAACCTAGAAACCAGATGGGAAACAACAGAGCCTTAAAGACAAGAATGATCTGGCAGAGTTTGCAAATGGTGGTGTTGGGCAAATCCCAGGAACCGAGTCACCAGCCCTTCCAACCGCCCATGAACGCTACCATTGGGCCTTTTCTCATGCCCTGTCATCAGCTCTGGGTCTACATCCAGATGGGGGATACTGACCTCAGCAGAGGACCAACCAGAGAGGAAACATGAGCATGTCATGCTTCTGGGAAGGAAGCACTATGTCGAAAGAGTGAAGGAGCAGATTCGTTTATATAGAAAAGTGCACGAAAAGGTAATGAGATGAAGAAAAACCTCGGTTGCCGAAATCCCTGTTAGGGAAAGCACTACATTCATCCTGGAACAAACATCTTCAGCACAGCGGAGACTCACCCTCACCCTGTGGGCACACGCTCCAGAAACAAGAACTGATTGCTTGGTTGCTGTGTATGTAGAGAAGCTAGAGGTTTAAAGTTCCCTTCCAGGCACATGGGTGACTCGGTTAAACGTCCCACTTCAGCTCAGGTCATGATCTCACGGTGCGTGAGTTCGAGCCCCGCATCGGGCTCTGTGCCGACAGCTCAGAGCCTGGAGCCTGCTTCGGGTTCTGTGTCTCCCTCTCTCTCTGCCCCTCCCCTGCTCGCGCTCTGTCTCTCTCTCAAAAAAATAAACATTAGAAAAATTTTTTTAAAAAGTCCCCTTCAAAAAAAGATTCAGAGAACTCCCAGAAGGGGCAAGAAAAGGAAGGACTGAGGAGAATCGTCTATCAGATGGTTACACCATAACCAAAAAAGACTTTGATAAAATATTATTTATTCACATTATAACTAGACATCTGTACCTCTTAATCCCAGACAGCATAGGGAATATAACCAATAATATTGTACTGATGCTGTTTGGGATGACATTCGTCACGATGAGCCCTGAGCAACGTATAGAATTGTTGGCTCCCTGTGCTGTGCACCCAAAACGAATATAGCATTATATGTCCGTTGTACTTGAATTTTTAAAAATGCGAAAGAACTGGACCTCTATGTGTCCTCCCTTTTCCTGGGTATTTTAGAAGAAAACTGTAGGGTAAGCAGTTGTTTGCCAAAGTTTAAACTCCCGTCTCCTTAGAGACGTTCTGAGACCTTCTGAGTCCTGTGATCCTCGGCCTTTCGTGGGACCAGGCGCGTGATTACACCTCAAGAACTATAATAACAACAAGCGCGAGACATAATTATAAACCCAAAAGTGGCGGCTTCGTCTCTGCTGCTGGGGCTTATATTCTTCGCCCAAATTGCTCCAAACTGCAAGTTAGCGTTTTAAAAAAGATCCTGGGTTCTCCAGGGGGAAAAAAGCAAATATTTCTGGGTTCAGAACACGATTCTGGTTCCAAGGCAATCTTTTGGCTTCTATAGTTGGATAGAATGAGTATTTGCTAAACTGCTCTCTGCGTTCATCTTACAGGGGTGGGACAGCAAAGGTGAGTGAAACGTGATTTCTGCTTTCAGAGAACTCATAATCTAGTTTGGGGCTCAGAAATACAATCAATAACCCAAGCAGAAAGGAGATAAACGTACTGAAACAGAGTTTTGCGGAAAGGCTACCTGATAAGACACACTTGGAAAAACACGTTCACTGCAAATCTGTAAGCCTGTCTCCTGGGTGCTATTCTATCCTGTTTTCTTCCTATCAAAACACGAGGACCATATCAGCAGGCTTGTGGAGAGAAACAACCTTGACAACAGATGATGACTCCCCAGAGAGGAAGAATAAGGCCGGGACTGAGAGGAGGAGTAGGACTCCATAGAGGCGACCAGCCTGGAGGTCAGATGAATTTGCAGTGGAAGCCAAAGTGTGGCCTCACCGCTGGAGAGGTCACAGGGGGTCGGAAGACACAGCAGACCCCAGAAAGAGTCCCTAAGGAGGCATCTCTCGCCCCCGCCGCCAACATTTCATGCGGGTGAAATCAGGTTCAGATGAACACCAAGGGAAGAGAAAGATGTCATCAAGGGCAATTTGCCTCTTTCTCGGGCTGTGCGTTGGTGTGATGATGATGGTCCTGGGGACCAACCCGGCAGGGCGCTGTAAACGCAGCCTCCGAGGCCGGAGGTGAGGCGCACACGCCAACAACTTCTTTCCGTCCCCGAGGGCTCCAATTTCTCAGGAATGCACAGCTTCAACCGAGCCAAGGTTCTATTCTTGGTACTAGAAACACAACAAGAGGTCAGTACAGGAAACGTCAAGAAGCGAAACCCTCCATGTTGATCCCTCACCTCCAAGGTCAAGTTCAAGCGCTGCCTGGTGTGCTCAAGACTCCCACCACCGGGCTGCCGGCCTCTTCTGCCTTGCGTCCCGCCGCTCCGCTTGCCCTGTGGCCTCGTGAACTCTGGGTTGTCACGTTCTCGCACCACCTCATTCTGTCCTCTCCTTAGCCTGGTTCCCGCTGCCCGTCCCAACGCGCCCAGGAAGGCTTCCCCGACCTCTGCGACGATCCCACGACAAAAACAGCCCGCATCCACCCTTGACTCCGGTTTCAATTGCCCTTTTGCAGGACCACCTGTTGGCCCACCTCTTGAGCTGCTCCCCTGCAGAACCAGGTCCTGTTTACCACTGTGACTGGTGCCAGGCAGGTGGTAGTTAAGTGAATGAGCAACTGGGGTATTTGTAAACTTCAATCAAATATTCTCTCGCCCTTCGTTTTGGCTGGCACGAACGTCCCGAGCACCAGGGACTGTAGGGACACCCGAGAGAAAAGAAAAAAGAAAAAGTGAGCCCGTATCCTCAAAGAGGATGCTTCTTAACTGTGCCGTGTGGGTGGGTGGAGGCAGGAGAGAGAAATTTAGAGTATGTTTGGGTTTTTTTTAATGTTTATCTTTATTTTTGAGACAGAGAGAGACAGAGCATGAGCGGGGGAGAGGCAGAGAGAGAGGGAGACACAGAGTCGGAAGCAGGCTCCAGGCTGTGAGCTGTCCGCAAGGAGGCTGACGCGGGGCTCGAACCCGTCAACTGAGAGATCATGACCGGAGCCGAAGCCGGACGCTCAACCGACCGAGCCACCCAGGTGCCCGAAATTTAGGGTATGTTTAAAAGACTGGGAAGAAAAAATGAAGGGGAAAAGAGCAGAAAAACAGGGAGTATTCTTGTAAGCACTCATTACGCCCTGCTCGCGTCCTTAGCGGTTCTGAGCATGTGTGAAGGACCCCAGTCAAAGGGGGTGAAATTGGAAGACTTGTGCAGATAAATTAGATCTTATGATTATAGTAATTAGCAGCTGTGATATTGAATTATAATTGTAACTTGTAGATGAACATAATGTGCAATGGTGCATGTCATATATAGTATATGTATCGCCGTGTAATGACAGCAAGCCCTACCCAGAGCTCTCTGCACACCATCTACACACCCCATCTCGTTCAGTTCGTACAACGTGGAGTGGGCTCCAATATCCTCAGTCCGTGGTGAAGAAAGTAACGCTCAGAAAGGCTAGCTTCCCCCAAACCAGACAGCTGTGGCACCTGCCTGTCTTGTGTGCATCCAAATAGCCGGAGAAATCAATACCTTCATTAACTGAAACGTGCCATCACTGTGACTAAACACACTTGCCCAAGAAGTAGGTGTTCTGGAAAGAGCTTGCGAGGACTACTGTTTTCTTACAAACACGTCGCCCGTGTCTCAGACCAACTAGTCCTTCTCAAAATGGAATGTTGCCCTCAGTTAGAACCTGGTTAATTGTAAGGGAATCAGAACTACTGAAGTGTGTCCTTTGAATTTGTCCCAGATTATTAGGGAAAGGGCTTATAAAACAAAATGAAGACTTCATGTAACCATTCTCTGGGTCTTGAGAAACCATTTACTGACAGAAGCACTTTGGGATTACCGAATGGAGAGAGTTAGGGATCTGTCCTCACAGAGAGCAAAATAAAATTATTTGAGAAGCTGGATGAACACAAAATACATTTGCAATTGCTGTGAACACCGCTCAGGAAAGTCTGAGGTCAGGAATCACTAAGATTACGCGGTTTAGGACAACGAGGCTTTATTTCCGTGCACCTCCTTTAAATCACCACCACCCACATTGTGCCTTCTTCACCATTTCCCTTCTTTAAAAATGCAAACCTTCACATTCAGCTACTTGACTCCTATCTCTGGAGATTTTTAAATGACTGCATTTGTAGAATTTCAATATCTGATCTTGTCTATTCTTTGGGCAGAAGCACTAAGCATCATAAAGGCCCCTGGGAGCAGGAAGGGTGGGAGTTGAGGTATTTGAAGTCATTATTAGCAGATTCGGTTCGCGCTGGGCCCACAGCGGGAGTTCCATGGCCTCTGGCCTCTGTCTGCATCCGACGACCCAGCTCTCCTTCCCCTCCCTGCATGGCTCACTCAGAGGAGGAATTTTCCACCTGGCCCACAGCTCCCAGCCCGGTGCCTTCGTAGCAGGAAGGGGGGCTCTGTTCTGGCTCCCACGCTGAGGTCAGTGGGGGGCTGGGTGTGTGCCCCTGGCTGGCGGGCCTCCTGCACACACTCCTGCTGCGTCCACGGGAGCCTGGGGGTCATGACCACCCCACTCGCACCCCATACACTTGGTACTCATGGGGTCCGGACCCCCCAGATTGCAGAACTCGTAGATGCAGCACCCACGGGGGCATCTGGATGTCCCTCTGGGGATGTACTGATGTCCCCAGCTGTCATGGGCCCTACAGCAGACGGCCCTCAACGTGGGCTCTGATAGGAAGAGCCGTCCCCTTCCAGCCACCCAAGACTGGCCCGTGGGGAGGGCAGATATCGAGGCTCAACGACCACACCCCAACGCGGGTCAGCCCAGAGCTGCCCCCCCCCCCCGGTGCCACCGTGGTGAGACTGCATCACCCCAGCCTCTCCCTCTGCCCAGTCCTGTTCCTTCCCTGCCCCACCCCAGGCGGTGGCCCCGCACGACCCCCGGTAACTTCTTGTCCCCTACTGCCCACCGTGGGGTCTACTCCCAGGGGAGCCTGCTCTGTGACAAGGGACAAATCACTCTGACGAGGGCACCACAAAAATCAAATACTTCGACTCAAACCGTATTATGTTTGAACACTGTCTCGAATCTCTAGAAACGACTATGCGATATTCTTCTTACAAACCAAGTCTTCCTGTTTCCCCTTGTCCCCAGTGATTCTGTTCATTCGTTCACCAAATGTGTTTTGTTAATTTATTAGACGTCTGGCCATCAACAAATGTATTTCTGGGTGTCAGCCTTCTAAGGAGCAGAGCAGGGTGGAGGGGGACAGCCACCGACCCAGCAGCGTGAGTACTGTTGCAGACACACAGACAGGGGGGCATCCCTGGGCCGCATTAGAGCCCGTGACACAATTCAGGGGCCACACGGGGTTCGTCACGGGTGCAGCAAAGGCCACAGGGAGAGAGAACGGAAAGGCGGCTGGTGAGGCCAGGCAGGGCAGGAACGTCCCACAAACCACGGTGGGTGTTTTCTGAAAGGTCAGTGGAGCCCTTGGAACCTTTACGTACAGGGTGATGTGATTCTACCTTATTTTTTAAATGTTACCTTGGTAACAGGACAGAGTTTGAGTCAGAAAGTTGCAAGACTAATAATGCAGGGGGACGGGTCAGGAGGGTGTGTTAGCGACCCGAGGGCAAAACAATGAGGCCGCTCAGACAGCCAGAGGCAGACCCCGGGAACATTGCAAACACTGGCTTCCAGGTTCTGGTACACCATTTAGAAGTGAGGTTTGGGGGTGCCCGGGGGGCTCAGTCGGTTCAGCATCCAACTTCGGCTCAGGTCATGATCTCACAGTTTCATGAGTTTGAGCCCGAATTTCCCTCTATCTCTCCCCCTGCTCTCTCTCTCTCTCTCTCTCTCTCATGCTGGCTTCTGCTTCATTCTCTCCTACAGCCCCCTGGCATTTCCACCCATGGGTGACATGGCCACCAGTGACCCCACAATCTCACATCTCCGTTCCCAGAAAGAGCTCAGTCTCTAATCCCAAATCTAGTCATCCTGGAAAACCAGCCTAATCCTGGGAAATGGGTCCCCGATGGCACATTCCTGGACCAATTCGAGGTAACCAGGAAAATGGGAGCCTGTCCTCAGCCCAGCACAGCTCTATGGCTCACGAGGTTTTGCCTAAAGACCATGCACAGATGAGAATACGTAGGAGTGAACACTCACACAAGATGATTAAAGATGAACCCTGGAGAAAACGAACCAGCATTTCAAGGCCTGAATACAGGAAGGGCGATAGATTAAGGAGACTAGGAAGCAGCCCAGGGACTGGGGTCCACATGTGCACACGGTTAATAGGTTGGGGGTGAGGCCTCAGTAAGCCACCTGGTAAAGGTTCATCTCTGTACAAATGTGCTCATAATTTCTTGTTTTCACTATGGAACTTGATACCATTTTTGAGATACTTAGAGATTCAGAAAATAAAGAAACCCGTTATTAATAGGATGACTTCTTCCATGTACATTTCTAACCGTTGTAATTTTTCCTGGGCATCTGCGAGATCGTATAAATCTCCTTCCCCAGTCAGGGCAAGACCAGGGCTATACTAATATTTATCCTGGAGACTTGAGATCCTTTCAAATCCATAATCGTTGAGTACTTCTCCAATACTTATTAAAAGGAGATCAGAAGAAATGTTTTCTATGAATAAAGATCATATCTTTCATGTATAAAATGAGATTTATCACAGCACTTAAGGAATCACAAAATTCTAACTTATTTGGACGTATTTGTAGGTTTTTCCCTTACATAATCAAGCTCAGCTGGAGTATGGTTTTACCGATTGTTTATCATTTTTAACAAGATTTTTTTGGCTCGAGGGTTGTCAAAGCAGCTCCCGCTTTCCTTCTCTTTGGTTGATACAACAGTTGAAATTTATAAATAACTTTCTGGCTGTCCAGTTAGCTCCTCAGAGCCGCCCTGTGAGGTATGCCCCGCTGTGTGCGTTCCGAGTTCTATTTTTCCAGCATAGGAAACTGAGTCTGAACTATTTAGATGACCGTTTTTTATGATTTTTGAAAAATATTTAATTTTCAAGCAGATTCAAACTTAGAGAGGCGGCACGAATAGTAGAAAGACACTCGCCCAAGACCTCATCCAAATTCTGTCACTTGTGCCTGTGACGTCCTTTCCAGCAAGGGATCCGTGTGGCACCAGGTTGTTCCATTCCCTCTGTTTTCTCCAACCTGGGACAGCGCTCGGTCTTTCCTTCACTTTCAGGACCTTGACCTTTTAGTTAAATTACAACAGTTATTTTACAGAAAGTCTCTCGGTTTGGGTTTGCCTGCTGTATTCTCATGAACAGGCTCAGGTTACGTATTTCTGGCCAGAGTGCTACAGAAACTCTGTTCTTTTCTTTGCAACCTATTGGGCGGCGCGTCACGTCCGTTTATGTCCTTATAGGTGACGGTAGCTTTTCCCCTTGGTAACTGACGCACGTTTTGTGGGACGACGCCTTGGAACTAGGTAAAAACCCCTTGCCTCACCCACTTTTACCCACTGCTCTTAGCCTCCCTTGCTGTTTCTGGCCTCGATCGATCATCACTAAGCTGGCTTCCAAATGATTATTTTTCTCAACCGTCATTCCCTTTGCATTTATTTATTAGTGGGCTTTCTACCAGAGGGAAGAGCTTTCTCTTCCCTCCACAGTTTGTTTGTGTGTTTGTATCGGTATCGATCATGGGTTCCGATTTCACCCAATGGGCTGCAACCCAGTACTATCATCATGTATTTTGGTGCTGAGTGTCCCAGATTCGGCCAGAGGAGGTTCAAGAAGCCGCCTTGGGTCCTTCTGACCCACCTCCACCACTGCCTGGGCACCTCCTTACTACCGGCACCACAACATGCTCCAGGCCCGTCTCTTCCTTTCCCTCCCTTCGCTCTAGACTCTTGCATTTCCCAGAAGCCCTGCTTCCTTTCTGTGGAGGTGGCTTTGGAAACAAAATCTGGGTGCAAGGTGTGCACGTCGTTACTGCTGTGTCCCTGCTCCCTTTCCGTGGACACTGATGGGAAATGTACACGGAGGGGAGGGGTGTGTGCACCTGCGCCCTTGCACACTCACCTCCACCTTCATTTCTATGTTGTCTGAGTTTACAAGAACACCCGCATTCCCACCCTCTCTGGCTTCATTGAAGCTTCCCTGCATATCTGCGCCTCTCTTTTCTGACAGTGAGAAACCTGCCTCCTATCATCTTCGTCCTCCCTATGAGGCCAGTCTTGACCCGGCCAGGCTGTGGCCTCTCACTGTCCCCCTTACGTGTGCCCTGACCCCTGCTCAGGCCTGTCTTTCCCAGCTTACCATCTCCATTTGGCCTTGCTTAATGGCTTTTGGGGAAGGAAGGAAGGAAGGAAGGAAGGAAGGAAGGAAGGAAGGAAGGGAGGAAGGAAGGAAGGAAGGAAAGGAGGGAGAGAGGAGGAAAGAAGAAGCCCAATAAATTATTTTTTTAAGGCAGGGCAAGGGAAGCTCAAGATCCTTCTAGAAAGAGGCAAGTGGATGTCTTGTTTAATGTCAGGGTCAAGGCTGCCTTCCCTCCCTTCTCTGCCTGCTCCCCCCACAAGTGAACTCATTGACGGTTGTGGCTCTGACATCACCTACACCTCATGCCTCCCACGTTCACGTCTCCAGCCTCGACCTCCCCAACTCTGGGTGTGCGTCCGGCTGTCCACCTGCACTTAGGCGGAGCCCCCAACACGGAGCCCCCCGCCCCCAGCTCCCAGCCTCACGCCGTCTGCGTCACAGCCACGGTCAGTGCCTCACTCGTCCCCCTCAGCCTGCGTCGGAGGCTGCCTGAACTGGAGGTGGCAGGCAGTCCCCATGTCTTCCTGAGGGCAGTGCACACCTGGCAGGTATGTGACACAGTCACGTGTGACACGGTCCGCATGCTCCGGAAGATGAATGTCTCAAGAGCAGCCTCGGGGGCCAATGGCTAAACGGCCCAGCTCGCTCGTCCTTCCGGGCACAGTTCTGAAGGACGCTGCATGCAGGGTCCCTGGGTCCTCGGTGGGGCTGAGTCCCAGATGCCCTCAGCGGTAACCTTGTCGTTCACGTACCCCTTTTCCCTGGGAAATGACACAGGAAGTCCCCCCCCCCATGCTTGCAGGGTCACTGCACCCAGATCGAGTTCTCGGGGACACTGGGCCCGGTTCTGGGTGATGGAGTTAGAGTCCGCACCCGGGCCCATGCCCCGAACGGATGCAAAATCGCCGTGATTTACTGCAATCCCTTCACCCCTTGCTGGGACAGACTAGGACTCACGCTCACTCCTCCACGGCTCGTGCCACGTTTTTGCCATCAGCACGGCCCATACGCTCTGTGTGTCCCAGATCGGACAATGGCGCCCGTCTTAGGCCAGTGGCCCTCATATTTAAGCGCGTGTCAGAATCTCCCGGGGTTGCTGGGCCCCGACCTCCAGGTTCCGATTCAGTAGGTCGTTGGGGGGGGACAGGAACTTACAAATTCCCAGGTGGTGCCGAGGCAGCTGGTCCAGGGGCCACCCGTCCACAACCACCGGTCTCACGACCACCGTCTCTGGCCTGGACACAGAGCAGCCCGCCTGGAGTCCCAGCTACCCCTTGAGGCATGTTAGGTCCTGACGCATCTGCTAGGAAGCCCTCCAGTGTCGCTGCCAGGCGGAGAGCCCGCTGCCGGGGTCCGGGGTTCGAGGCCGGCCCGGACTGATCCCGTCCCGTGATCCCTCACTCACTGTGCCCCAGCTTCTGCCCCACCCCTGGCTCCTCCCCACACACTCCAGGCCTTTGCAGCCACCCTTCCCTATGCCCGGAACGTCCTTCCCCCTAAATAGTCACGACCCTGGCCTTTTCGGCACCTTCAAGTGTCTGTTCCAATGCCCCCTTCGTGCTTCCTTGCCCCACGCCCAGCCGTGCCCGGCACACGCGAAGGACGCTCAACAGACATTCTGGGACGTGTGTGACAGGAAATCCAAGAGCGGGAAGCGGTGACGGGGTGGTAGTGCCATCAAAATGGCCACACGTTTACGTGTAGACGAAGGCAGAGCGGGAAAGGAGATGTTCAGAGGCACCGTGGGCAGAAACCGCTGACGCGGGCGCTGACGTGCGTCTCTGATTCAGCACGCTGGCTCGAGGGCCCCCGGCAGGTGGAGTGCGTTCTCATGGGGCTCCTGCCACCCCACCCTTCACACGGGCCATAAACACGGCTCCTTCTCAACCTCAAACGCTGGCCTTGGTGGCCTGGGATTGCACAAGAACACACAAAATGCCAACTCCACGGACACACGTGTCCTTCATGGTTCGTGATCTAAGACGTACATGATGTCAGCCCCCTTGGCCTGGACGTCCCACACCCTCCTCCTTGACCCCTCCCCCTCCATGCCCGCTCGCCTCCGATCTGGGCCGCACCTCCCCTCGGGACAGCCTTTCACTAAATGCAAACCCAGTCCCGTGTTCCCGGACGGGAAGCCCTCCAGGGTTGCCCGTCACACACCCTTATGCGTGGGTGCCTCAGCCCAGCCACAGTGACCTGCCTGGCGCACCTTTCTCCAGGCCCTTCCAATGAACTCGGCGAGCCCTCAAAGCCTCGGTGGCCCCTGCTCCAGACTTGCTGTGTGACACTCTCCTCACACCTGCCAACCACGTTCCGCCTCTGAGTCCTGGAGCCTCGCTTCGGCCCTGCGCCTCGGACCTTCAGCATGGGTTGGACCCTGGCCTCTGCCTTCTGGCTTCATCGTCGGAACTGTGGGTGTGAGGTGTCCTCCAACAGATGGGTCTCTGCCCACCTTTCCTGCCCCATCTCCCCCCAGTCACCTTGTGCGTAAAAACACCTTCAGCGTCCTAGACTAGGTGCTCCTAGACGTCTCCGCCTCCCATCATCCCTCCCCGTTGGCCTCCACCACCCCTCCCTGTCCCCCGACCCTCTCCTTTGCCAGTCAGCACTTAACCCCACTCCGTGGACGGCCCACCCTGACCCCTCCCCGCACCCTCTCCTACTCTCAACAGCCCGGACGCAAACAGGTCCTCCCGTCTTCTGCTCTCATTGGACCATCACGTACCCCTCCTATCCCCCTAATTACACGGTAGCATATTTTGAGCTTACACCCAAGTCTTTCTCTGGAGACTCTGAGACCCTGGCAGGCAAGAACAGGTTTCTGTTTACCTCTGTGCCCCCAGCACGAAGCCTGGTCTGGGCATCGGATGGAACGTGCCCATGCCGGACGGGCAAACACATGCGTCCGTGAAACACCCAGTTCACCGCAGGTCTTCTCTTTCCGCAAATGCACACTAGAACGTACATTGATACAGTCATTCAAAATTCCACTGACTGTCTTCAAAAATGCGTGATGGCTTTAAAAGAAAACGTACGAGAATGGTTACATGGAAGGTCTTAAGACCCTGACGCTCGGATTTCGGTACCGTCGGCTCCCTTCCCGCTGTTGGTCTACAACCACATACTTTTCTTTAGCAAACTAGCCCCAAATTTGCCCAATTTTGTAGTTTGCTTTTTTGGTTAAAATTATTCTTTTAATGTTTTACGCACTGCTATTTTATTTCTAATGACTAAATTATATAATATTGAGTTGCCATAACTTCTGTAACCACTTCTGTATTTTTAGACACTGAGGCGGTTTCCAAGTTTTTGCTCTATAACTGGGCATAAAATAAACATTTTTGTCTCTATTCTTGTAAATGGCTTTCTCAGTGGAAATTCTTACAGATGGAATGCGGCCCAAACAGCATAGCCCCCTTTATGGCTCCTAGTATATATACGGCATGGCTGCTTTCCGGAAGGATTCTGCCCACTGCAGTGTGAAGGCACGTGTTTCTCTCACAAGGTCTGTCCATGTTTACCTGGGGTTTGCTCCAAGGTCACCGTCCTACTACAGCAGCCGATCTGGGCTCCTGCCGCATACGAACGGTGCCTCACATCCTTGTATTTCCAGTGCCTAAAAAAGAGACTGATGGTCATGAATTGGGTATGAATTAAATGAAATAAATGGATGTGATTGAAAGAAATTGATGACGAATTTATTGAAAAACTTTATAGAATACATATATTGAACATAGTGAATTGACCTCTATTTTAAATATACTTTCTGTTTACGTATATATATTTATAATTGTGTATGTAAATACATACACACAAATTGAAAACATCATCTAATCTAACTTCTCCACATACTCCCAAGCGACAGGCAGAACGCCACGTTAACTCAACCCATTGCTGTCCTCAAAGCCTCTCTGTCCTGTACTCCAAGACTCCTGGGGGCAAGTTCACAAACGTCTTCAATAGCTCCTTTGAATGCTAACAATTCCTAGACGTTTCCTTCTCTCCAACCAAACTCCTGTGCAGTTCTCGACCTCTCCTCCCCTCGCTACCCTCTCCCCTCTCTTCCCTGCCTTTCTTCTCCTGTTCTTGGTGACCCCTCCTCCCTCCCCTCCCTTCCCCTCCCTTCCTCTGTCCTCCCCTCCTCTTCCTTCCCCTCCCCTCTCTCCCCTTCTTCTCTTCTTCTTGGTGAACCACCCCCCTCCCCTCCCCTCCCTTCTCTCCTCCCCCTCTCTCTGTTCTCCAGCTCCCCAGGCCCTCTCTGAGATGTTCATTCTCACAAGTGATGTCAGATCATTTCCCTAATTTTCTGTATGGGATTCTGAGGGTAGTCTGATTTCAAATACAGTTTCCTAAACACTAAATTTTGTTTTTTATTTTTATTTTTTGATTTTTATTTATTTTTGAGAGACCGAGCATGAGTTGGGGAGGGGCAGAGACAGGGAGGGAGACACAGCACCCAATACAGGCTCCAGGCTCTGAGCTGTCAGCAAAGAGCCCGATATGAGGCTTGAACTCACAAACCATGAGATCATGACCTGAGCCGAAGTCGGTGGCTCAACCGACTGAGCCACCCAGGCGCCCCTTCATTCCTTTTTACTGTGTATTCATTTTTGAGAGACAGAGACAGAGACAGAGCGTGAGTGGGGGAGGGGCAATGGGAGAGAGAGACCCAGAATCCGAAGCAGGCTCCAGGCTCTGAGCTGTCAGCACAGAGCCCAACGTGGGGCTCGACCTCAGGAACGGTGAGATCATGACCTGAGCCGAAGTTGGAGGCTCAACCGACTGAGCCACCCAGCACCCCTCAAATACACTTTTCTTTCTTCTATTTTTATTCCATCTGATTCTAGAGTATTTGCTTACTTAGAAATTCATAATAGCGGTTGTTTTTCTCCATTCTTTTTAAAAAAATTTTTTTTAACGTTTATTTTTGAGACAGAGAGACAGAGCATGAACAGGGGAGGGGCAGAGAGAGAGGGAGACACAGAATCTGAAACAGGCTCCAGGCTCTGAGCTGTCAGCCCAGAGCCCGACGCGGGGCTCAAACTCACGGACTGTGAGATCGTGACCTGAGCCGAAGTCGGACGCTTAACCGACCAAGCCACCCAGGCGCCCCTGGTTTTCTCCATTCTTAATAAAAACTTCTAAACTTCCAAAAGGCAAAATACAACTACAAAATAGAGTATTGCGTGACTTACAAGTTAAATAAGTGAATATCTTGTATAAGTCGGCGTTCAAAGTGCCGTATATTTACTGGAGAGGTCTGGAAGGAAGACCGTGTTGAGCTGGGTGTGGGCTGAGGGGAGGTGGAAGCCGGCCCCACTGGGGGGCATTCTTCCCAGTTGGGACTGAACTCCTTGGACATCCAGAAATTTAATCCAGTAAGCTACGTTACTAGAGATGGAAATACAGAAAGGAGGGTAACGGTGGATCGGTTGCAGGGACGAAGGCTATCGGCGGTCAGGGGGCTGGGCAGTCGGGCCGGCCGTGTTCTGTGAGGCCAGACCCAGGAGCGCCCGGGAGCCACGCGGCCTGCCTGCCAGCCCGAGTCCCATGTGCGCCCGGACGCTGCAGGGCCCAGGCACCAGGGCACGGACGCTCCTGTGACTATCAGGGGCACGGGCTCTGAGCTCGAGCAGGTCTCGGTTAAAATCTTGGAGACCACACTTCACTTGAAAAATGAGATGTCTTGGGCCTGGGGGGCTCAGCTGGGTAAGCGACCGACTCTTGATTTCTGCTCAGGTCATGATCTCAGTTCATGAGCTTCAGCCCTGCGTTGGGCTCCGTGCTGACAGCGCTGAGCCTGGGATTCTAAACTAACAAACAAACACACAAACATAAAAAAGGAAACTGAGATGTCTTGAAGTTGTGTGGAAAACGTACGTCGGGCATGATACGGGTTTAGGAACAGTTCTGACACCCTGGGGAAATGCTACACGCCTGTGTTTGATTTGAAAGTTACCCCTCCGAGGACCATCTTGATTTTCTTACTGGCTTTAGTCAGTCCCTCATCCACGAGTTCGTACGTGCAGCAACTATTCATGGCACCACTATTTTGTGCCAGACCCTGTTCTGGGTACCGGGGACACCGCTGTGGACAGAATGACATCACGCTTTATTTGTTCGCACAACTGGTGTTTTAATCAATGCTCCATCCAGTGAACAATGGTTGCTTCCAACTAAGAAAAAATCTCACGTTCATTTTTTTTATTAACCCATCACAATACTTGCGGGAAATAGCTGTGATTCGTACCAAAAAGTAGTTCTGGGGTCTCCCGTTTGTGACCCGGCCTGCGCACTAAGCGTCCGTTAGCCGTTTGAATCTTCTCCTCGTCCTGTGAGACGCGCCCATGTCACAAGGCGGGAGGCGGTGCCGACAGCCCCCTGGACCGCGGTGGGCATTTTCCGGGTTTGGTTCTGGTTTGTTCTTTGGCCGCCCGGCACGAACTTCCTCTCTGGGAGGCGTTGCCCTGCACGTATGGCCGGTGGTCTCTCTGGAGCGCGTCCTGCAGCCCGGCCGGACGCCAAGCTGTGGGGCCCTCCTGCTTCTTGAGTCCGCACGTGAGGGTGAGGGCATGTGACCCGGGCCCAACCTACTCACCCAACACTGGAAGACTGGGCGCTGAGGGAAAGAGACCGAGGCCATGAGAACCAGGAGCCCGGCAGCGGCCGCCTCCCTGCTCAGCTGACATATCGTCTGGTGACAGGAGCCACGGGCCCCTCTTTGGCTTTGGTTTCTACGGCCCTTTGTCCTGCTGGTTCTTGTGGCCTGGGGCCCCAGCCTTCCTGGAAATTCTGAGATACCAGCTATTTATTTCCTAGAGAAAAAAAATTTCTCTTAAATTAGCCAGAACTGGATTTCACAGCTCAAGACACTGACGACTAACACACCTAGAAGGTGGGGAGTCGATGTTTGATTCGAGGTCTGTCTGATACCAAGTCTGTGCCTCTCAACAAGGCGGTCAGCTGTCTGGTCAACAATTATTCACCAACCCATCCCATCACACGCAGGGCAGACACTATCTCACTCAGGATGGTGGATTTGTAAACGTCCAGGATTTGCTAAAACTCCCGTGGAACTGAATTCAGCCGGGATCGGGCAAGAAGCATTCTCTGTAGTGAACGTGATTCCGTGATTTAAACCCGTCTCCCTTTGCATTATTGGCACACAGAAACTCCCGTTTAAAGTGCCTGGGAAGTCCGCAGGATCCCCAAGACACGACCCCTGCTCGAAGGCTACCGACCTCCTGTTTCACGTGTATCTTTTTTCCACAGATACTGTGCTCTCCGTGGCTCTCTACGATATCGCCTCTCATTTCATGTCCTTTTACTTGTTGTTTGGCTTCAATATGATGTCTTTAGGTTGGAACAGCTTGGATTTAAATCGAGACTTAACACGAGAATGATAGAAGGGAAGCCGACTTTGTTCCCCTGTAATGAGGAGGAAAATCGGGAAAAGGACACACCTAGTGAGAAATTACCAGTCTGTTTGTCATGGTTTTTTGAAAGGTCAAGGATGTTGCCTCGCCCTGGCCTTGCGGTGAAACTTATTCACACTAATGTGTAAATGACTTATAAGAACATAAATTGCGAATCCTCTGCGGTGTTTGCACATTACAACTGAAGACTCCCAGTGGGAACGCAGGGATTGATCGCATTCCTGCATTAGAAGAGAGGATGCTGGAACCTTCTAGAAATAAGTAGGTCACCCCCTCTTCTTGATCTCAGTCTGCTTCCAAAAATGGAGTTGAGCAACTCTCTGAGTTCTGTAGGTGAGAATAGCCTCTGTTGACACATGTTTCTTTACTGTCTTCTGCTCCCTGGCTGCCTTTGCCTCAAGACCATCAGAAGGACTCAAGCAGTGACCTGGGGAGAACGCAAGCCAAGTGGAAAAGAGTTTCCTCTCTAATGTGGGCAGCTGCATGAAGATGTGGGAGAACAGGAAACCGCAAATGCAAGTTTTGACCTCTCTTCCTCTCCTCAGACCAAAAGCGACCAGGAGTATGTGTGGCACGTCCTTTCATTCATTTATAAAACGAACTTGATTGTGACTTTTGTATCATTCAGTCTTCGGGGAGCTTACAACTTGTAAGTCGAATGAGTCTCGTGGATCTCTGATTTGCCTTCTGTTACACAAGAGAATGCATTCTCAGGGTGCTCGACAGACAATGTTCACCCGTGCGACGGACACTCATCGAGGACCTGGCTTACTCACGAGACCCCACACACGGGCTGCTCCCTTCTGTGCAGGAGAGAATCTCGGGAGGCAACTGAATGACAGAGAGAAAGCAAAATCACCATGGGAATAACCTTGAATCTAGCGCAAGTGGAAGGCAAGCCAACTGATACATTTTCAGGGCTTAACAAGTATGAGCAATAAATTAGTTGCAACAAACTTAAAGAATGACGTTCAAATACGAGGTACGTCACCACTAAAAATCACTGCTCTGGATGGCAAGGGCAGTACTGAATACCTTCTGTGACGGGGATATTCTTGGCACTTTTCCTATATTTTTTTCATCCCGTCCCAGACCCCACAATGCTATTTGCTCAACAAATCCAGTGTTTTCCAACTGTAGCGTGCCTCAGAATCACCCAGGGGCTTGTGGAAACACAGACGGCCAGGCCCCGTTCCCAGACTCTCTGATTCAGCAAGGTGGCATTTCCAGCAAGTTTCCGGGTGACATGGATGCTACTGGCCCAGGAGCCACACTTTGGGAATCACCGATGGAGTCATCCATTCATCCATTTGTTCAAAGCTTCCAGGTGCCTGGCCCTAAAGCAGAGAGATGAGTCAAACATTACTTTGTAGGACCTGATGTCCCCTGGGCACTCTGCGAAGGGCTTCCTCTTGACCTGGTTTTCTCCTTTGTGACAATCCAACAAAGTAGATCTCGTCCCCACCCCCCATTTTATAGATGAAAATGCCACAGAAAGAGATTGAGTAACTTGCTCCAAGTCACGTGGACAGGTGTCAACCTGGGATTTGGGTCCACGCGTCCTGGATGCCAAGTGGCCATCAGACAGCACGCTGTGTGCTGTGCCTCTCCTAGAACGCTGAGCTTACACCAGTACTGTCAGTCTTCTGCAGATGGAAACAAACCAAAGTTCAGAGAGGTTAGACAACATGCCCAAACTCACACAGCTAGGAAGTGTCTCAAGATTGAGTCTCACTTTGATGCCAAAGTGCTTTCTGCGCCAGGAAACCCATTTCTCCACGCCGTCTCCAGACCGACATCTAAATCAGAGCCGGGAAAGAGAGTACGAGCCCAGGTAACCAGAGTGCACAGAGAACGGGTACTTCTGTCCAGTGTTCCGGTGAGCTAATATAGATCTCATGCATCAACTTATTCAAGAGTTTTCAAACAGCTCAGTCTACTTTCCAGCCTAAGTCAGCACCGTATAATGTAACGTTTCCTTGATGATTCAGGATCCTACATGCCCAGAACCGTCATCACGAACAGAGTTCGTTACTGAGAAATCTGAATGCGGAAGAGGCAGGTGACTGGATCGAGTTTTGAGGGGCGGGGGGCAGAATTACTGAGGACAAATTAAACTGTGTTCGAATCCCTGACTTCTTCTGCCATCAGAGTGGAAAAAGGCCCCCCTCACTGAGGCCCATCAAATGTTTCCATTGAGTTGGGTTAAAATTAATCCAGTTTACCCCAATTTATGTAAGCAGCTGACAAACTTCATTCAATCCGACTGTCTTTCTCCTTTCTAGACTCGGTAAATCACAAAGAACGAAGCTTTCCCCGACTCCCGAGTCCCGGTGTGTTACCCCATCATCAGGGAGAGAAATGAGCTCTATAATTACCTTTTGAGACATGAGTCATCCTCGCTCCGAGGGCCCAGACCCGGTGGACGCTATAAAAGCCGCTCAAGGTCGAAGTGCAAACGCGCAGTCTGCCTTCCCCGGGACTGATATAACTGCCGAGCCGCCCCAAGGAGATGAAGGTGCTCCCCGCGTCTGGCCTTGCTGTGCTCCTCGTCACGGCTCTGAAGTTCTCCACCGCAGCCCCCTCCCCACCTGCAGCCACCCCCAGGACCTCAAGAAACAACTACCACCTGGCACAGGTTTGTGAGTCTTTGCGCGCTTTCCCCTTCCCGCCTCCACCCCGGAAAACCTGAAAGGGTGTAACGAGAAAACAAGGAAAAATCTGTTACTGTTCCGCCATCGTCTTGTGAGTCCGGTAGAGTCTAACGGATACCGCCTCCCATACGGCGAAGGTTGCTGTCTAGGGCGCGTTCGGGGTATGTGCTGCAGGACTAAGCAAAGGGAGAGCCAGGTGGCTGGTGTCCCACAGAAGTGAAGCGGCTTGCCAAAACGCATGCGATGCTGAAAGACCAGGTGTTTGAGGGAAAACGTAGGAGGAAAACAGGGACAGAAAAATAAAAACCGAGGTGCAAGTTTTGTGCACTAGAGGTGGGCTGTGAACTTAGTGCTGGGTTTCCTGGCAGTCACCTCAAAAAGATTTCTTGCGTCCACATGCTAGAAAACAGCTCTTCCTTCAGGGAAAGCTGGATCAAAATCTAAAGTGAGCCGAGTTTTTCCTGGGTGTCTACTGCTCCTCGCTTGCGAGCCTTTCCTCTCTAAAGCGTGCTCCCCGAGTACCTTATTTACACACGCTTTCTGTATTTTCTTCTTGGAAGACTTCTCTCAACTGGTTGGAGAGGATGCGATACAAATGATGCACGGTAGAATTTTTGCAATGATCATGTGACTCAAAGCGATTCACGTCTAGTTGCTTCCAAGTGGTTTTTGCATGTAACGGAAGGTGGTGATCTTTAACCTAAAGAAACATCCTAGGGGCACCTAGTCGGTGGGGCGTGTGACTCTTGAACTCGGGGCTGTGGGTTCGAGCCCCACGTTGTGGGTAGAGATTCCTTAAAGATAAAATCTTGGGGGGGAATAATCTGTAAGGATGGGACTCCCAACGTTAGTGACAGGTGTGCAAATGAGACGTGTCTGTGTGAAAGGCGCTCTTTCAACGGTCTGTCAAGTGATAGCACGTCCGGGATTCCCGGCCCTGCCTCCAGGTTGCCTTCCGACCCGCCAGGCTGCACCCCTGCACCGCGCTGGTGGGGGCACTGAGGAAATGGTTTGCACACCCGCACCCGCGTGGCCTCACCGACTGTGTGCACCACCCGTGCCTTCTGATTAGTGAGCTAACTAGTCAATATTTTCACTCTCAGCCCTGCTTATGAACAGCGTCGTGAATGCCAAGCACAGAGCAGTTACATTCAGCTCCGCGAGACGTGGGCCCACTGTTACGTAAACTCATTTCAAGAGAACGTGTCTCAGCATTGCAGGGTCTATTTCAAATCATGTTTCACCGGTGCCAGCTGGCTTTGGGTCCCTTCCCCCCACATGCAATGTCCCCTCAGCACTCGTCATGCCACTTTGAGGAACCACAGAGTGTTTGTGGCCTCGGAAGAAGAGTCACGCAGAGGCCAGAATGGATCCGAGGGAGCCAAAGTCTGTGATGGTAGCCCCGGTCCCAACAAACGAGGGTCATCGGGGCCAAACGGTCCCTGGCCTTCTGTCTGCTTCTCGCCTACGGCTTCTGGACCACGATGGCGAGGTGCGGCAGAACCGAAAACGTTGCCCATCGGCCCTTCGCAGAAGAAACCAGCTAACCCTGAGCGGTGTACACAGGGAGAAGACCGGAAAGTCTCAGGAAAAGATACGCTTACAATGGGTCTTGGGGAAGAGTGAAGTGGCCTTGGGATGCTGGGGATCCCTCACTTCTCCCTTTCAGAGGACCTTCAAACTAGGACCAGGGACCCAGGCAGCGCCTTCTTCTGCCTACAGCAGGCCCCGTCACCAACTAGGGGCAGGAACAAACCGTCACTCCTTAGCAGGCTAGAATGATCTGGGCAAGACTCACCGGGGGGGGGGGGGGGGGGGGGGGGGGGGCTCAGTCAAAGCAGCTGACTCTTGATGTCGGCTCAAGTCGTGATCTCGTGGTTCGTGGCTTCAAGCCCTGCATCAAGCTCTGTGCTGATAGCACGGAGCCTGCTTGGGATTCTCTCTCTCTCTCTCTCTCTCTCTGCCCCTCCCCTGCTCGCTCTCTGTATCTTTTTCAAATTAAATAGAAAGAAACTTAAAAAAAAAAATGATCTGGGCAAACCTTTCAAGTGGATCCCAGTGACTAGAAAGAATTAATCCCCTCCCCCTTAGAGTTTATAGAAATAGAGCAGTCACTCCTTATTTCTTTGCACGGTTTCAGTTACCCACAGTCATTCATGGTGGGGAAATCGATGATCCTCCTTCTGACATATCAGAAGGGTCATCGGTAGCCTAACACCGCGTCACAGCGCCTACGTGGCTCACCCGCCATGTCACAGCGCCTACGCCATTCACCTCGCTGCATTCCGTCACCTTACATTATCACAAGAGTGTGAGTACAGAACAGTAGGATATTTTGAGAGAGAGCCCACACTCACATAATTTTTATGACACTATATCGTTGTAATTGTTCTACGCTGTTATTAGTATCTGTTGTCAATCTGTCACTGTGCCTAATTTATAAATCAAGCTTTCTCATAGGTATGTGCGTGCAGGAAAAAGTGTTTATATAGGGTTCAGATCTACCTGAAGCCTGGGCCCCCAGTGGGGGCTTGGGGACGTATCCCCTGTGGAGAGGGGGGGCTTCTACACATAACAGCTTTGGCAGCCTCACGATACAACGGATGAAATACTACAGAAGCATGCAGCGTAAGCTCATCTGTTCAACGATCACTTACCGACAGCTTACCGTGTGCTGTAGGCCAGGGTCTGTTCCGAGCACTCGAGAAACACCAGTGAACAAAACAAGTCAAATCCTTGGGCCTAGGGCACTTACGTGGGGACGGTGGGGATGGGGGAGGGGAGGGCGCTGGGAGAAGATCAGCAAGTGGTCAGTCAACAAGCGCCCAAGGTTATTTCAAAGTGATAAGTGATCCTGAGGGCGGAAGGAGTCTGGATGGTAGTGACCGGGGCGGCGGGGGACATTGTCACTGAGTAGTCCCGGAAGGCTTCTGTGAGGAGGTGGCTCTCAAGGTGAACCTGAACTCTGAGAAGGGGCCAGTCACGTGACTGTCTGGGGGTGAAGGAGCCTGGCCGCCACGCCAGGCTGGTGGCGGGAGCCGGGAGAGGGCACACAGCGGGACTGGCCGAGTCCCGTAGCCGGTGGCCAGCGGACCAGGGGGTGCCTGTGAACCGGGTCAGGATAATTAGCTTCCGCGTGGCTCTCTTCTCCCCAGACCACTTGTTCAGAGACAACGGACGGTCTCTTGTGCCCGGAAACACCAGACCAGCCAAATTTCCAAACGCCAGATGCTTCCTGCAAACCCATGAGTCCGATAACCTGCACTTGAAAAAATGAACGAGGGTTTAGGTGACTTACTTGACGCCCTCTCATAACTCTTTAAATTCTGCTTTGCTGATGAGCATAAAGGCTATGAAAATGATGGAATGATAAAATGCTTAGTCTCTTAAACCAAAGTTTTATTGTATTTTTGTTTGTGTTTTTAAAAATCACTGATATCAATACAACGCTTCAAACAACAGGTTGTTAAGTTGTCCTTAAAAATAATATGTTTCATTATCACATTATTATAAACTCATAATTAAAGAAAATAAAAAATTGAAATTGAAACCTTTCAAATACAGATGTTAAATTCAGGTGATTTTAATACCACTTTACTTTCTGTGCACGAAGAGATACTCTAATTTTTATATTTGGTTCCTACCTTTATTACTGATTATTGTATCATAAGAAAATTTTTATTTTTATGCTGTTTTCCTAAACATCACCTTCAAGAGTTACAAATATTCCAGAATGTAAGTGAGTTATAACGTATTTAATTGGGCCCGTAGATTATATGCAACCTAGGAGTCCTCACACAGCATCAGAAGTCCTCACGATTCCCGTTCTGTGGCTTAGCCACAACACAAGAAATGCTGAAGAAACCGTATCTAGAACTTTACCTTGTTTTGAAGCACACTTGACTCTGAGTTTTTTAAGTTCTTGATTCTCTAGAAGGATGCCAGGAAAGTGCACTGAACAAAGAGCTGGGGGCAGAGAGTGGACCTGGGCCACCGGCTTGCCAGGACTGACCCTCTAGGCCTCCATTATCTTATTCTTTCAAACACTGAAAGAGAAGCAGAGAGAGACCACCCAAAAGCCAACCTTAAAATTCTGTAATTTTAACAACAGGGGAGGGGAAAAGGTGGGGAGCAAATAGGACACTTCCGGGGGTGCCTAAAATCCTTGACCAGGGCCAACCTCACCCAAGGGTTCGGATTAACACAAATGCAATTCTAAGTGCACATCTAAGTGCCTCCCCGAATGTTTTGACTCTGAAAAGATGCTAAAACCTTGTCAATAACTTTGACAAGAAAGTTTCCAGAATGATTTAGGCCCTCGGGACATCTGATAATTCTTCAAAGAAGCAAATTTGCGTATTTTACCTGGAGAAAAAGAGCCCAAATATTAACTGAACATCTCCTCTGAGCCTAGGACCGTGTCGAGTACTGTTTTAATACTGTTGTTTATGATCGGACTTAAACCTTTTGAGCTAAAGATCTAGCATCTTCTGTGTATTTATAAGAAAAAAAACATTGTATAAATTGTATATGTTCACAGTAGAAAAATTATAAAACGGGGCCACTCGAGTGGCTCTGTTAGGTGTCCGACTCTTGGTTTTGGCTCACGTCATGATCGCACGATTCGTGGGATTGAGCCCCATGTCAGGCTCTGCACTTACAGCACAGAGCCTGCTTAGGATTCTCTCTCTCCCTCTCCCCTGCTCCCTGGCTCTCTCTCTCTCAAAATAAATAAACAATTTTTAAAAAGCAAAAACAAAAAAGAAAAGAAATATTATCCAACAACAGATAATGAAAAAAGTCAATTCCATCACTAAGATAAAACCACTGCTCACCCCTTCGTCTATATTTTTCAAAACACTTTGCTGTGACTCAGGGCTGGGATTAGGATGAGCGAATGAGGCAGGATTGGACCTCGTCTTAGTTAAAATATTGATATTTTGTTCATCATGGATTTTTTTGCATTAATTTTGATTGTGAAATGTGGCACTCCATATTATTTTTCTTGATTACTGAGTTTTTGGCCACCCCTCTCTTCGTCAGCCTAGTCCTGGCTTATGAGGACCTATCTGTGTGCGCATGATTCTGCACACCTTTCTCTTCACAAACATGGCTTATCCTGTAAGCGTAGTTCTAAACCTCTTTCCAACTTTTTTTTTTAGTCTTTATTTATTTTTGAGAGAGAGACAGAGTGTGAGCAGGGGAGGAGCAGAAAGAGACAGGGAGACACAGAATCCGAAGCAGGCCCCAGACTCCAAGCTGTCAGCACAGAGCCCGGTGCGGCACTCGAACCCACAAACCGTGAGATCGTGACATGAGCCGAAGTCGGACGCTCAACCGACTGAGCCACCCAGGCGCCCCATCAACCTCTTTCCAACTTAATCCATCTTCCCTTCTATGACTGTATTTTGTAAACCAAAATTAGAACCCAGAGTGTAAGACTCACACATAACCTAACATGGGAACAAAATATTTGAATTCAAAACTGTCTCAGAAAACATAGAGTGTCTGGTCTCCTGCACAGAGCTTACCCCTGGAAGAGCCTAATCTAGACTTAGCGTGAGCGTCGTGTTGTCACAGCATCAACCTGAGCCAAGAGGAATGGCTCGGAGAACCATTATCTGCCAAAAAGATCAGAAAGAAGGACATAAAATGCTTACTTATGATGGCCTACCCAGAGATGGAAATGAAACAAGATGGTCACACCTTTGTTTCAGGGCTCGCCTGGGCTCCAGGGCTGGGGGCTCCAAGCTAACCCCCTTCTTCTCCTTTTGGGTCTTTGCCTCATTAAGAATCTCACAAGGATGGGGCACCTGAGTGGCTCCGACTGTTAAGCGCCCGACTTCGGCTCAGGTCATGACAATCACAGTTTGTGAGTTCGAGCCCCGCGTCGGGCTCTGTGCTGACAGCTCGGAGCCTCGAGCCTGCTTCGGATTCTGTGTCTCCCTCTCTCTCTGCCCCTCCCCCGCTCACACTCTGTCTCTGTCTCTCAAAAATAAATAAACATTAAAAAAAAGAAGAAGAAGAATCTCACAAGGAATCACCACCAGGAAAGACGGGGCGGGAGGTCTGGTCGACCCCACAGAGAGCAGACAGAGCATGTAGCCCAAACAAGTGAGTGTGTCTTACTCGTTTTAATCTTCTCCTTAACAATTACAGTCTGGGGCGCCTGGGTGGCTCAGTCAGTTGAGTGTCCAACTTTGGCTCAGGTCATGATCTCACAGCTCGTGAGTTCGAGCCCCGCGTCGGGCTCTGTGCTGACAGCTCGGAGCCTGGAGCTTGCTTCTGATTCTGTGTCTCCCTCTCTCTCTGCCCCTCCCCCCGCTCATGCTCTGTCTCTCTCTCTCTCTCTCTCAAAAATAAATAAGCATTAAAAAAAAAAAACAATTACAGTCTGCATTCACAGCAGGAAACCTTGGGATATAGGAAAGGACGAAAAATAAGTTGCCACCCTTGGTATTACAACCCAGAGGTAAACAAGATTGATATTCAGATATATTTCTTTCCGTTATTTATGTCACTCGTGCTCATTATAAGTTATATGCATGTAGTAACTATCAATACGTCAATCGATATCAATTTTCAATGTTAATTTGCACATTAACCTTCTGTTACTATACATATATAACAAACATGAGTATAATATGTACACGTATATATGGTTTGGTTTGTTTGGGGAATTATGATTATAATCTGTATAAAGACTTCACCTAGGCTTTTCTCAGTATATTGTCATTATACTGAGTGCATTACTCCATGCCACTAAATATTTTTCAAAAATGCGATCTTAGAGGCCTAGTATTGCTTCACATGAATATATAAAAATATAGCCAACAAAACCCCTATTGTTAGACATTAAGGTTGCTTTCAATGTTTTAGCATTCACATATATAGACATGTAGATAGAGCAGAAATCATATACATAATTTATACGGAATCTAAAGTAATGCGATACGTAAATATTCATAGGCAGTAAATAAATACCTCATGCATAAAATGTAAATATAAAATTTTGCATCTAATGCAACACACACTGAAATCTTCAGCTGCTCGGGGTCTCCCTGCAATAAGGTGGGTCGTTGAAATCCTGGACCAGCGTCCAACTCCGGTCCTGCATTTACATGATGCCATCTCACTCCACCCAGGAGTTCTAGAAGAGTTTTGAATGATAAATGTAGAGGTTTTAACCTTTAATGTGCAAATAAAATACTTTAAGGATAATTTTACTTGCGGGGGTGGGGAGGGAGGGCGGGGAGCGGCGGTGGTGGGGGGTGGTGGTGGTGTGGGAGACAGAGACAGTCCTGGAAGCCTGGCCCCGGAGAACAGGTTCACAGACCTAACAATGAAAAGCCACCGGAGAAACAGATTGTCTGACGTTGTGTGGGATGTCAGGTTGGACTGCAAGGCCTCTGTGTGTAGAAACACACTGATCGTGCATAATGTTTGATGGAAACATGACACCAATAGCCACCTCCCAGAGAATAGTCTTGGATTTTGCAAATTGGGTGGAGATTTCAATGACAAACGATCCCTGGGGAAAATGTTCACATTATTTCCTTCTATTGTTGTTTCCTCTTGAAGTTTATTTATTTATCTTGAGAGAGAGCATGAGTTCGGGAGGGGCAGAGATGGAGAGAGAGGAGAGAGAGAGAGAGAAAGAGAGAGAGAGAGAAAGAGAGAGAGAGAGAACCCCAAGCAGGTTCCACACTATTAGTGCAAAACCTAATGGGGGGCTCAAACTCAGGAACTGTGAGATCATGACCTGAGCCAAGATCAAGAGTCGGACGCTTAACGGACTGAGCCACCCAGGAGCCTCTATGTTTTCCTCTTAAAATAATTAGTCCTTATAGGAAAACTATGAAAGATAAGTGGGTAAAAGGAGAAAATCTCCAATCCCAGCTACGCAAACGTAATTAATATTAGTAACGCGGCATACGTCCATCAAAGCTTTATCCATGAGAATGTACCTAATTCTTTTCAAGGCGGGAGTACGCCCTCCACACTGCATGCCACTTGTGGAGAAACGGCCCCCTCCTAACCTGAGCATGAGTCTCTCCTGGAGACGGTGCACAGACGTGTCCGCCTGCCTATCTGTTCCAGGCCTATCTTGACAAGTATTACACCAGGAAGGGAGGCCACCAGCTCGGTGAGATGGCTGCGCGAGGAGCCAGTTCCCTGGTCAAGAAGATCAAGGAGCTGCAAGCCTTCTTCGGCCTCCGAGTCACGGGCAAGTTGGACCGGTCCACGATGGACGTGATCAAGAGGCCCCGATGCGGAGTTCCCGATGTGGCAAACTACCGCCTCTTCCCAGGTGAACCCAAGTGGAAAAAAAATACTTTGACCTACAGGTAATGAGATGGAGTCCTTCCAGGTCAGAGAGAAGCACCCCTCTTCTCCTGTCCGTGCTTTCTTTTCTTTCCTTTCCTTTTCCTTTATTTTTTCTTTCCTTTCCTTTCCTTTTCTCTTGCCTTTTCCTTTCCTTTCCTTTTCTTTTTTTCTTTTCTTTTCCTTTCTTTCCTTTTCTCTTTTCCTTCCTTTTTTCTTCCATTTTCTGTTTTCTTTCCTTTTCTCTTTTCTTCCCTCTTGTTTTCTTTCCTTTTATTTTTTTCATTCCTTTCCTTTCCCTTTTCTTTTCCTTTCTTTCTTTTCTTTCTTGTCCTTTTCTTTCCTTTTCTTTTTCTTTCCTTTCTTTCCCTTTCTTTTCCTTTTTGCTTTTCCTTTATTTTTCTTTCCTTCTTTCCTTTCTCTTCCTTTCTTTTCTTTTTCTTTCTTTTCCTTTCCTTTTTCTTTTCTTTTCCTTTTCCTTCCCTTCTCTTCCCTTCTCTTCTCTTCTCTTCTCATTTTGAAACATCTTCCTTCTGATCTGTATAAAATCGTGGCTCATCACAATCCTAAGGAAGACTTTTTAGGGCTGATCTTAGACAGTCACAGTGAAGGATTTACTACAAAATATGACCTCAGGATTATCGTGATGACTGGCCATTTTAGACATTACAATAATTTTATCGGTAAGAGACAACACACTTGTCTTTGAAGAAGAATAATCTAATCTAGGATTAATAACCTGACAGTACCAACCAGTTTTCTTAAAACAGTTTCCTCAATCAGAGGGAAGCAATAAAACTCACCTATTAAAAAGTAACTTTTTATCAACTGCAAAAATAATTTATTGATGGTTTAGTAAGTGCCTACTATAGGCATTCAGTTTTGGAGATACAGAGATGACTAGACCACCTTCCCGACCTCAGGGAACTCAAAGTCATTTGGGGGAGACACAAAAGCAAACAGACCATCGTGGCTGCAGGTCTAGCGGAGAACTCTGGGAGCAGCTGCTGGGAGCACAGGGACCCAGGTCGGGGGGGGGACAGCAGACCTCCTTCCTGGGGGGCCCCTCCACCCTAGGGTAGCTCAGAGGCAGGCAGATACCGCTGCCCGCCTGGGCCCGCACCTGCATTTTTGCCCAGGCCTCACCAACGGTGAGGATTTCCCAAGTGCTAGAGGAGTCGTGACGGACAGGGGCGCGCAGTGGGGCGGCCCGGTGGGCAGGTGCCCAGGGCAGCGGAGAGCCAGGCCCGGCTTGGAGCCAGACTTTGTTCTTAGGACCAGCACATTTAGTCGATGCCTGGGGATGGGGCAAGGCCGGACTGTTAAAACAGTCTGCACAGGGCTCACAGAAGCCCCTGACGCTCTGAGGAGTTTTACAGCCCAGGAACCCTGTAAGCCAGGTGCTAAACACAGTGGTTTTTTTTTAAGTTTATTTATTTATTTTGAGAGAGAGAGAGAGAGAGAGAGAGAGAATCCCAAACAAACTCCACACCATCGGTATGGAGCCCGATGTGGGACTCAAATTCATGGAACCGTGAGATCATGACCTGAACCAAAATCAAGAGTCAGACTCTTAACTGACTGAGCCACCCAGGGGCCCCAAAACACAGCCATTACTAAAAAGTAAGCCCTACAGGGGCACCTGAGTGGCTCATTCAACTGAGTGTCTGATTTCGGCTCAGGTCATGATTTCACCAGTCACGGGTTCGAGCCCCGCGTCGGACTCTGTGCTGACAGCTCAGAGCCTGGAGCCTGCTTCAGATTCTGTGTCTCCCTCCCTCCCTCTCTCTCTCTCTCTCTCTCAAAAATAAATAAACATTAAAAAAAAGTAAGCCCCACAAACCTACAATTCAATTATATGTATGCACAAATTATCATATATTACTTTGTGTACGTTATATGGAAAAAGCCAAGGTGACCAAAACATTGGTTTCTGATCACGACACCTTCCCACTCTCTGTGCTCACAAGGTCGTTCACGTTTGTATCTGAAGGGCTGCTGCTCATCTCTCGCCAAGGATACCTGTGGGGGCGGCCAGTGGGTGGCTTGTAACGGCCACACCCAGTCCCCGGGTCCCTAGGGTCAAGGGAGGACCTGTACCCGCGAGCCCAGAGGCTCCTCTGGGCCACCTGTTGGCGGCTGGGAGACTGAGTCCATAAGGTGACACTCTGAACACAAATGTTCCCCTGCCGCGGTCCGGGAAAGCCTCGAAATCCAAAAGCCAGGGCAAGAACTCCCAAGTGTGTGGGGGGCGGCGGGGGGGGGGGGGGACGGGGGGCAAGATGGGAAAATTGTGTATAAACCCAGGAAGTCTTTCCAACATTTAGCTGCGTCACAGAACTGTGACTAAGCAAGGCCAAGACACGGAATCAATGCTAGTTGGAAGCTGCGAGACGTAGAATATTGTGATACTGGGGCGCCTGGGTGGCGCAGTCGGTTATGCGTCCGACTTCAGCCAGGTCACGATCTCGCGGGCCGTGAGCTCGAGCCCCGCATCGGGCTCTGGGCGGATGGCTCAGAGCCTGGAGCCTGTTTCCGATTCTGTGTCTCCCTCTCTCTCTGCCCCTCCCCCGTTCATGCTCTGTCTCTCTCTGTCCCAAAAATAAATAAACGTTGAAAAAAAAATTAAAAAAAAAAAAAAAGAATATTGTGATACTATTCCTCGGACAGCCCCCCCCCCCCCGCCCTCCGCAAAAGGAGAGCGAGAGAAGGAGGGAAGGAAGAGAAAGCACAGAGGCATCTCAGTACTCTACGTAGCCACTGGATCTCAGAATAACTGCTAGTAACCCACGGGGTTAAAACAGGAAACGTAGCTGGGTGCTTATGTGTGTACATCTTGGAGCCAGACTGGGCTCGGGTCCCGACCCATCACACGATGCGGATCCTCATCCTTATCTCCGCAGGTCGTTGTGAAGGTCAGGTAGGCTCAGGGCCGTGGCCCGCACGAAGCAGGTGCTCGCAGAGTCTGACCGTGACCTCTACTGCCTCAGCGGTCTTCAGGTGCGGACTCCTGTCAGGGCGCCTCTGTCCATCCCTGCGAGAGGGTTCCGTGCTCCCGCCTCTCCAGGGCGGATGGCCACCTGCATGCGGGCTCCCTGTGGGACCCCGCCCCTTCCCTTCGGACCCCCAGGATCAGCCCCGCTGCTTTCTGGCTGGGACGGTCCCACCCGCGTCAGAGCACCCAGGATACTTGCCGAAATGCGCGTTTATGCTCGCAGCTGTGTATCTCTTGACCCAGCCTCTCAGGTGGTTATCGCAGGTGCCGACATTTGACCAGCACCCAGAAGCCCTTGAAAGCCACTAGCTTTGACTCAGCACTTCCTGAGCTTACCAAGTATTTGTTGGGCTCCGACTGTGCGCACGGGACGGGGCGAGGAACCAGAGAACGGAAGCAGGGCAGAGGTCCGCTCCCCAGGGTGGCTGTCGCCGAGGTGTCTCCTCGCTCTGCGCCCCTGGCTCCCTCCGAGGTCCCAGGGGGCACCTCCTTCCTCCTCCCCTTCCTCTGCTTGCTGTCGGAAGCCCCAGCCCCCGCGTCCCGGAGGCCCGCCAACGGCTCCGCTGTTTGCCCCAAATGCCCTCCACTTCTCTGCCTCCAGAAGTCACTGTCGCAGCGGCACTGAATGAAAGACTGCAGCCTCTTTCAGTCTACGTGAGCACCCTTGCTTAAAGCTGGTGTTTCCTCTTTGAGATAGCGTATGGTTTCAAGAGAAAAACCTTCCCCCCCAAAGGGGGAAATCCCAGTAGCCTTTGAATACGAATTTGCTCCGTGTTTTTACTTGTCACGACTGAAAATGTTCAGTCCAGCTGGGGGAAAAAGCCCTGCTCAGCTAAAACCATCTTAGGGGAAAATGGGCTTCTGACTCCCTGTGAAATTGCACCGGGTTCTGATCTTTAAAATCAAGGGTAATGTGATCCCAGTGAAAGCCAGCCTGTCTCAGCACCACAGGATCTCGACCCTCATCCCCCTTCAACTTTTCCTAGTTGCCCACCCGTCCTAGTAATGTAACAAAGGTAGAAGCAAAGTAAGAATTGTTTGGGAGAAAAAGTCCCAAATGGTAGATTCGTGTTCGGCCTCTCGATCCTCAGCCCCACCTCGACCTCCACGCAACGGTCGCCCTTCTTCACCAGGAGCGTCTACTGAAAGGAAGGCCCGTTCCTTGTGTCTTCACAGGATATCCAAGTACACACCATCCATGGCGGCCGCTGACGTGGACAAGGCAATGGAGATGGCCTTGCAGGCCTGGGGCAGCGCTGTCCCCCTGACCTTCGTCAGGGTGACTTCGGGAGAAGCGGACATCATGATATCCTTCGAAAGCGGAGGTACCGTGGGGGTCCCTGGGCTCTGCCTGCGAAGCCAGCTGTTTCCTCCTACAACCCTCAGCGCGAGGGTGGGCACCGTCCTCTCTTGCACAGGGTGAGACGGGCGGAGGCCGAGGTCATGGCAGAGTGATGACGGCCATCAGGCAGAGACTAGAACCGGGGGGTCCCGGCGAGGGCTCGTCATCCTGGCAGACTCAGCCCAACCGGCTTCCGCTGTGCTGTGGCCACATCAGAGACAAAGTCTGTCCCATCTGGCTCCCTGTTGGCCTGGGGGGGCCACCTGACCTCTCCCCACCCCCTGACGGTGTCTGCTACACAGCAGGAACCTGCACCTTGAATCCTCACCGAAAGGCACGCACGCCCCGTGACCCTGACCGCTTCTTCCCTGCAGCAATGGCCGGGCATGGTGGGGGAGGGGGTTTGCTGCTGTCCCGTCCACACGTTGTGGGGTCCCCAGGCCTCCACCCTGCTCACCCCAGTAAGGAGTGGACGCATAACCTTGCACGGGGAGCCCTGTCCAGAGCCGCGTGTCTAGTGGGCAGATTAAGGAAAGGCCTCGAAATTCCTTCCCTTTGTTGGCTTCCAAGCAGCAGAGGGGACCAAGTGTCCTGCCCTTTCTAAGGGCCCCTGAGACTTCAAGTCTCCACCTGAAGTTTAACCTGCTGTCCTGGGGTGGGCGCGCCCAGAAGCCAGGAGAGAGGAGGTCAGCAGGCCCCGGTGTGAGCCCTCCGAGGTGGCCCTGGGTGTGGCCGGGTGCGTGGTGGCTCCCATTCCTCCTGGACGGCAGGGCCACCGTGGCCACGTGGCTCAGGCCGGCTTTGGAGACCGCTTCTCTCTTGATCGTGCAAGCCTGCGCTCTTTCCCGTGAAACACAGGCTGGGTGGGGGCCGTGCTGCCATGTAACAGGGACCTCGGGGCTCACAGTCTGAGGTCCCCGCACTGTGCTGAACCCCTCGAACGGCACACCAGAGCTTTGTTCTGTTGGATTTTAACAAAACAAAGTATTCCCGCTGAAATCCTCAAAACCCACGAACGTAGCTTTACAACATTGCCTCGTTTTGTTCTTCCTCCTTTTTAAATTAAAAACTGTCAGTGAGGGGCGCCTGGGCACCTCAGTTGGTTAAGTATCTGACTTCGTCTCAGGTCATGATGTCACGGCTCGTGAGTTCGAGCCCCACATCAGGCTCTGTGCTGACAGTTCAGAGCATGGAACCTGCTTTGGATTCTCTGTCTCCCTCTCTCTCTGCCCCTCCCCCGCTCATGCTCTGTCTCTCTCTAAATAAATAAATAAACTTAAAAAATCTGTAAAAACAGTATTGTCCGTTCCCTGTAACGTGAAATATGCTTCGAAAATCGTCTGCAGGACTAACTTCTGTTGACCTCTCTCCCCAACTGTCTAGACCACGGGGACTCCTATCCGTTCGATGGGCCTCGAGGGACCCTAGCCCATGCATTTGCACCTGGAGAAGGTCTGGGAGGGGACACGCATTTCGACAATGCCGAGAAGTGGACTATGGGAATGAATGGTATATATGCACAATTGACCATAACCTGGAAACTATTGTACCTTCTTCTGGGCCTCCACCATGAAACCTTGAGGTCAACGTCCCAGGCCACCCTTAAAGTAGGGGGGCTGGCTAGGAAAAACAAGTAAGCCAAAAATCCACAAGGGAACACCATAAGGGGAACGCCCCACCCCCAAGTGTGCCGTAGACTCTCCTGAGCCCCGCTCAAAGCGAGGGGTGTCGAGGAACCTCAACCCTCCCTCCTCAGCACTCTTTGCACCGCACTTACGGTCTCTCACTCGTGCTGGCAAGCAGGCTGTGCTCAGAAAGGACTTGAGGGTCGTACTCTCCTAACAAGTGTGCTGGGGATGGGTGGAAGGTTCCAGAATATGATGCCTGCCATTGGAAGTCTTCCTCGGGAAGTGTGTGTGGATGACAAGGGGTGGAGGCTGTCACAGCAGGGAACTTACCCCGAAGTCGTGGCCAAATCTAGATCTCGTTGCCGCCATGAGCTCTAACTGGGCCCTCCTCCACCCATCGACTGAGTGTCGCTGACAAGGAGCCAAATGGACCGAATCACATTTCCATCCTTTCCCAGTCCGAAGCCCCGTCCAGCCGAGGGGGAAACATAGGTAACGTCAGCAAAGCTCAGCACCAGAATAACCTGGTTATGAAAGGCAAATGAGTTTCCTACTAGCATTGGGGTATAAATTCTCCTGTAAAGACAGAAGGCCCTAACAATAAATCCCCACATTGACGCTGTATTTTTCTGTCTCGCACCGTGTAGGTTTCAACTTATTCACCGTAGCTGCTCACGAATTTGGCCACGCACTGGGCCTGGCGCATTCCACAGACCCATCGGCACTGATGTACCCGACCTATAAGTACCAGCATCCCTACGGATTTCACCTGCCCAAGGACGATGTGAAAGGGATCCAGGCCCTGTATGGTACAGTCACCACACTTCTCTGACTACTAACCCTGAGAGTCACAGGCTTTCAGTCTCCAACTTAGGGAGAGTGTATTTTGCCAGGAGTTACCTGCAGGGGTAAAGATCAAGCGGGGGACCACAGCCCCCACTGTGGCCTTTTATGAGGAGCTTATCTACCAGACAAGAACATGGCTTTCTTTTCTAAGATGTGCAATTAAATTCTACATCTTTCCTCCAGGGCACTTGGTCCCTCAACAGCCATAGAAAATATCATCAATTGTCTTTGGGCGGTGGGAGGTTTTGGGAGGGTGAGGGTCAGAATTTAGATACTGGGAGAGGATGGGTATATTTTATAGTTTCCTATATATGGTTCTGACCCATCTGCAGATAATTGATCTGATCTTCCTAAAAATGTCAGGGAGGATGACGACTGCATTCCCAGTGGTGTAGATAACCCACAGGCTCACGTCGCTCATCCTGTCACCCCATCCTCATGACCAGCCTGCTTAGAGTGTTAAGTGTTTTCCTCACTGGACAGCTAAGCGGAGGCTCAGGACAGTAGGTACCCCGAGATAATCAAAATTATCCCATGGCTTACCATTCTTTCAAAGGTAATAAGGAATTATTAAAAACTCTAGACCTAGTCTTCCTTAAGAGAAGGATCCACAAGGCCCTGAGAAGGAATCTTGGACGTCTTAGACCTTGACACTTTTGCTTTCATGTTTTATCCCAGGAAACTCTGGGCCACTGACTGCCCCCTAAACCCGGAGGGTGGTTACTCCGCCGTAAATTGCCAAAGCCTGTCTGCATCCTCCCAGCCTAGAAAGGGCCTGGAGAGCCCAGACCCCTCTTGCTGGGTGTTGGTGAAGCCACCTGGCAGTTCAGACAGAAGCACACTCTTTCGCAGTCAGATGGCATCTGATCTTGGGAGACCGATCTTCTCCAAAGACGTGCTCAGTCAGCTCTGCCCACTGTTCCTCCTGGGAGAGATAGGAACTAATAGCGTGAACGTCTCCACTGTACAAACTTGGCTGCAGAGCACCGAGGGCAGGGCTCCAATGTGAAGCGACTCCCCTGGGCCACTGAGCCCAACGATTTGCCTGCCCTCTCTCTACAGATCCTTCCGTACTGGAAGGTCACCACCATTCTGATGGCCGTGGTCCCTGGGCCAGGGGCTGGGGCATGTATTTGGACATGGCCAGTCTTGCACAGGTGAACAAAACACAAAAGCATCGTTTTATATCTCTTGGCACATACACATCACCCAGCCCTGACTACCTGTCACCTCCCACCCCTCCCCGGGTGCTTGGCTCACAGTACCTGTTCACTAGCACATTTCTGACCTGACCACCTTCCAGTTTCCAATAGTTTCCCAAAGCCTCACCCAGCCCCGATCTTCACCCCATCGCTGACCCTACACCCTAGATCTTACCCATCTCTTCCTCTCATGGGTCCTCTGTCTCTGACCCTCACCTCTGTTGACCACGGGGCTCGTCAGGAACAGGCATCTGCCAGGGCCAGTGAGTGGCCCAGGCAGCCCCTGCTCATTTCCTGTAGACAGCAGACAGCCCTCAGGAGCACAGAGGGGGAGTGAAAACTCACCAGCAGGCCTCCCAAGGAGCAGGATCCACCAGAAGGTGCCTTTAAGTAGTGCCCACCTCAGTGTAGTGCGTTGGCACCGGGATTCGGTCTTTCCTGGGTGCCTGACAAAGGCTTATGCACAGCAAGATGCCCAGAAGCAGATGTGCACGAACTGAAAACACACAAGAAGATGACCATGTCTCTTAGAACAAAGAATTTAATTACAAAGAAATAATCAGGGGCGCTTGGGGGGCTCAGTCAGTTAAGAATTCAACTCTTGATTTCGGCTCAGGTCTGTGAGTTCGAGCCCCGCGTCGGGCTCTGTGCCGACAGCTCAGAGCCTGGAGCCTGTTTCCGATTCTGTGTCTCCCTCTCTCTCTGCCCCTCCCCCGTTCATGCTCTGTCTCTCTCTGTCTCAAAAATAAATAAACATTAAAAATTAATTAATTAATTTAAAAAAAAGAAATAATCAGTGGCAACTTTTAAAAGACACCTCTAATCTGGGACTCCTGCGGCTGCGATCCCTCTAACACTTACTACGCGCCAATGTGTCAGGTGCTTTACAGATGTTCCTTCTCACAAAACCCCCTGCTCCCTCCCGTTTCACTAACGAAAGAACAGAGGCGTGGAGGGGTTAAGTGACAGGCACGATTTTCACACAACTCAGCACCTAGCACAGCCGGGATTCAAACCCGGGTCTGCCCGCCACAGGCAGCCACGCGCCTCCTCACCTCGTCCTGTACCGACAAAGAGCGTCTCTGGAGTGCGAGTGCACAAACCCTAGATTCCTGGTACCATGCTGACCAAGTCACTTTGAATCCTAGGACCCCGGAAAACATTCCCGGGAAAGCCCACCGTGCCGCACGCCCCACCTCAAAGTCCATCCACCCCCGACCTCTGTGACTCCAGCTCGTCCTTTGATGCCGTGACGATGCTTGGGAAGGAGCTCCTGTTCTTCAGGGACCGGTAAGCCCCAGACGCGCCACCAGGTCCTCCCAGGCCTCAGCTCCACGCGTCAGTCACTCTAGAAGTGCTCGTTGCCACCGCGAGGGAGGACCGTGCAGAGATGCCGTCCTGTGTGGCGGTAGGGTGGGAGGCGGGGGTCTCCGGGGAGACTGAGAGCTGCCAAAGCACCGTGTGTGCAGCGCCCACCGTGCTCTTGGTGCTGGGCGCAGAGTTTTCCGTATACGTAAGGTACTTCTGACCCTCTTCGTGGCGAAGTAGAGATTAGAAGCCCCAATTTACAGACGAAGAAAGAAACTCAAAGAGAACGAGGCACTCTTCTGAGCTAACGGTTTCACTAAGTGTCTGAGTTAGAGCACTAGCCCAGATTGATCTGATGTCTCTTCTGTCTATCATGTATCCCTAGTGAGAGCGCATAGGATATGCTCAAAAAATATTCGGTAGTGGGGGTGGATAGATAGCCAGGTGGACAGACAAGTGGATGGACAGACAGGAGGGTGGGTGGGTGGATGGAAGGATGATCAGAGGGATGGGTAGACGGGTGGGAAAACTGCAAAGACGGCCCTCTTGTGAAAACCCTCTTTCTCGGTGCCCCCTGACTTTTCCGCTGTCAGCTAGAGGTCAGACAGTGTAGAGAAGGCAGGAATATTGATGGATTTTAGCTACACCACAGCTGTTGCACCTGAAGAACACCCTGAGGTTTGAGTTTCTAGTACTGTGGCCTTAGGACTGTTTCATTTGAACTTATTAGTAGAAGCGTTTGCAGTTCTGTGAGTTGTAAAGGATGGTGAGGCCGAGCCGGTATTTAAATGCGATGGCGTGGGAGTAATTTATGATATAATTTGTGATGCTGGAGAAGCTGGGATTGTTAGTGTGGACGCTGTAGGGATCGCTGCCTTTACAGCCGTGGGAGGTGATAGTGGGGGTTCCGGTTGGTCTTTATTTATTAGTGTTTTTATTGGCATGGACATCACTCAGGGAAATTAAATAGGGTAAATTTAAGATTTGTATAATAAGGAAAGAGGAAATAAAATTTGAAAACAATGATACTCAAAAATTCAAAGCCATTGGGTTTGAAACTCATGTGGAAGTTTTACTAGAAGACGGGAAATGGTTGGTGGTAATATTTTTTCTACTTAAAGTACATCTAATAATATCGTTGTGAGTTTTCTGTTGGTTGAAAGAGTGATGAATGGTGAGAGGCAGTGGTTATCCTCGGAAAAAAACGCAAGGAAGTTGGCAAAACGTATGCAGGGTGAAGGAGAATTAAGTTTCCCATTTTGTGTAACAAGGTCACATTCAAGTGCCAGAATGAAAGCTGGGGCGGTTCTGCCAAGGACTGTCCATTCCAGTAGGCGTCGGTGGCGTTCACATAGGAGGTGACAATTCTGGTCACCGGTTCTGATGCGGGGGGTTTTCCCCACCACCCAGCAATTCTCTGACACCAGCTGTGTGTCCTACAATTCAACTCCATTCTGACACCATCTACCTGGAAATAACATCGGATGAGTCCACAGGTTGAGGGCTCTGTCCACTTCAGATGCCACTTCTGCCCCACCGGCTGTGAATCACGGGTTCCTGTGACCCTCCTTGGGTGTGGCTGCCATACTAGAGCAGCTTTACTCTACTAGACTAAGTTTATTATAAAAGGATAGAACTCAGGAACGGCCGGAGGGAGAGGTGCCGAGACCAGCGTATGGGGAAAGAGTGCAGACCTTCCCTGCCCTCCCTGGATGCACCACTCTCCCCACAGGGGCACATCTACATGTTCACCAGCCCAGAAAATCTCCAAAACCCCCTCCTTTGGGGGTTTTATGGAGGCTTTAATCACAGAGGCATGACTGATTAAATCGCTAGCCATTGGCCACGGATCCAAGGCCCATCCCTCCCCCCAACCCCAAGATGGGGGTGAGGTGGGTGTTGGGATTGAAAGCTCTAATCCTCTAATTGCCTGGCCATTTCCTCCGGCAACTAGCCCCCATCCAGAGGTGAGGTCCAAAAGTCACCTCGTTAACATAACAAAAGACACCTTCATTGCTCTCCTCACCGGAAATTCCAAAGCAGCTCCGTGCCAGGAACCAGGAGGGAGACCAAATATATACTTGCTATTATAAATCTCAAAATCACGGATGTGTTAGTGGTTTTGATCATTCTTCCGTGGCCGAGAATCTGTAAGGAAAGGCATACCTGTGGGGTTAGTCTTCAAATAATAAGGAGGTTGTAGAAAGGGGTCAAGCTTCAAGCCACCTACTTTTTGGACATCCTTGTTCGTTGTTTAACTGATCAATAATAGACCCACAGCATGTAAATAACATGCAGTTGAAAAAATGCATGTGTGCAGATGTGAAGGAACATCTGCGAAGACTGTGTCTGATGGTTAATATCAATAATGACCATGATTAAGCCTAAACGGCTTGAGGTAAGAAGGCGAAAACCTTTCTAATGTCATTTTGGGTGAAAGCCCAGATTGCCGTAAACAGCGTGGTGATAGCAGCTAGACAGAGTGCTCATGTTTGAATAGCTGTATCATTTTCTGCCGTTGGGTGGAAGCGAATTAATAAAAAGACACCCGTTCGAATGAAGTAAAGCTGAGACCGCGTTAGGTCTTTCGTGACTGAGGGAGGCCAGGGGTGAAGGCCAAATGGGACTCCCCAGTTGCAGTCGAACAAAGTGCACTTAGTGGAATCCGATCATGACTAAGGTGAAATATACAAATTTGCTGGAAATTTCCTAATTTTACGTGAGGTGGTCCCTTTTGTCCTGGGGTTCTGGCCTCGCAGGGAGCTGGGGGACTTGGGTCCATGACGCTGATTACTGTGGTCGCTTCTTTTCTTGGAGGGAAAGAGAGACCTACCAACTCTCACCCCACTCCCCGCTTTACCGGGGACAGAATCCATTCACACCGGAACAGGCAGAGGTAGCTGAGGAATATGCATGTCTGAATACTTTTTTATTCCTTTTCTTCACTGAAAACGTGTTCATGGAGCCCTTATGGGCTGGCCCAGGCACCACTGTAATGGCTGGAGGTATGAAGAAAGATAAGTACTCGCCCTCGGTTCCATAAGGGACAAAGACATTCACAAACACTGCCATCGTCCTCCGTGCCCACACAACCTCTCTGTGCACATTAGGAGAGACAGCAAGCTCTCTGGGGTCTAGTTTTATAAGGGTACCAGTCACGTCAGACTAGGGCTCCACCCTCAGGGGCTCGTCTAACCCGGTCACCCCCGACGTGTCCCGTCTGCTGGTTATCACCGCACCATCACACTGGGGGCTATGCTTCAATACATCAATTTGGGGGTAGGGAGCGGGACACATTCAGCCCATAACAGAGTAATCACGTTTTTAAACATGTTGTATATCCTTCCAGATTTTTTTCCAGATAGAGAGAGATACTAAATATGGGAGGGAATCAGGGATGTGCACAAAGCTGGGATTTTATTAGATGAGCTAATCCATCAACCTTTTTTACTCAACAGTATTTCATCTTTCCATGCCACTGAGTTTTGTCATCTTTTTTATATATATGCAAACATTACTCCAGTGAAGAGATACATCATCATGTATTTAACCAATCCCATACTTAGAAACATCTCAATTCTTTCTCACTTTTAAAAATTAGCAACCGCTTGAACTCAGTCTTCCACAGTGGGTGGGCGTCAGGGGCAGGTTGGAGCAGAGCCCAGGTTTTAGCGGCGGGCGGACTTGGTGTAGACTCTGGCAGTGTCTTACTGATCAGGTAACCTCGATCAGAGAGCGCACCAACACCGCGGGCAGTCAGTAATGACAGATGATATATTTCGGAAGGGGAATCTGAAAATCTGTGTCGTGGATTAAGGCTTAGGAACAACTTGAAGGCTTCTTATTATTATTAGCTTTTAATGATTTTTATCGATACTTATTGATTATAGACTTTTTATTATTACCAAAAAGTAAAGCAAAACAGAATTGGTGGGCTTTGAGCCAGGAGGGCCAGGCGTGTGGCGGGAGGGGCCTGGGTGTGGGGAGGGGCAGGGCTGTGCCGGTGGGGTCAGACAAGGGCAGGTGGCCCTGGGCCCCCGAGGAAGAGATGAGGTGCTGGTTGTACGAGTCGCAAGGAGACGCTGAAGTCAAAGACATTACGCCCTTAGGTACAATTGTAAGTGTTTTCTTTAAAAAAGCAAAAACGTGTTTCAAAACCCTCAATATATCAAACCATGAGTATTTAGCAATTGCTAACAACTATTTGATGGAGTGTCGTCATAAATCCTGGGAGTGGTAACAGAATGTGAAGGGAGGCCTGGGTGCAGGAGACACTGAGAAATGGGGGGGTCAGGGGACAGGAATGCTCAGTCACCACCCCCCTTGTGTCCTCCCATTCCGCTGGGTTGTGGGGGCGGGGCCGGCAAGCCCAAAGGTTGAGGAAGTACCCGAGGCAGGGAGTAGGAGTGGTCCCTTTCCAAGCTGGCCGGGGGCCCTGAACCTCTCCTGCTCCTCTTTGGGACAGGTCGCTCAGACATCACAGGACATCACAGGGACCCCCATGAGTGCGGCACTTACAGTGATGAGCACTCTGTTATCAGGTCCTTACAATGGCCAGTGAGGTATGAATGATGGTTCCCTTTTCACAAGACTCTGAAAGGAGCCACAAAAGCACAGAGCTGGGGACCGGCCACCCTGTGACCAGCCAGAGCCCTCACCCCCACCGCTGACTCCCTGCCTCCCTCGGTGCTATCTGGAGCTCGAATCCCATGACTGCAGCTCTGATCCCCTGCTGGTTGTCACCTAAAGTCCCTAAGTGCTTGCTAAGCTTGGACAAAGAACAGAGAATTCTTTCAAGGCACGGCAGGCCATTGTTCTCCCCCAGCCCAGGGTTCCCCAATAATCCATGGAGGAGACAATTCAAACCGTGGACGTCATAACCACACGGTGTGCAATGCAGAGCTTTTCACGGTCACCGTGAGACGGTTGCACACTCTCGCGGTGTGTACAGGTCCATTGGAACATTCCAGCGTTCTGTTTGAAGAGACTGGGCTTCGACTATACTAAGGTGAACGTCATAAATACATACGACTTACATACAAGTGTATGCCCATGTTTAATTCACACGCGTTTATTCTTTATGGTGGATGGCAGAATATTAACATCTCCTCAGGCAATTAGGGAAGAGAAGGGGCCAAAATTGTAGTTGTGTCTCTCAGACTGTTGCAGGTTTTATCCAATTTAATGTTACCGATAAAACCAAGACTATCCCAGCCAGCAATAGACCTCACAAGAGGAATAGCATTTTGCTTACGGAATAAGCCTGAGGCTTGACTGTGTCCACATCCTTCGTGTTGGAGGTGAGAAAGGTGGGCCCCGTCTGTCTGTCAGCCCAGCAGACCCTCCTGCCAGCCGGGTCTTCTCACTCCTGGTCCAGAGTCCATCTTGTCCCTCACACGGAAAACTGGCCATGCAGGGGACCTCCCAAGGGAAGCACTCGACATGAGCGCCGTCTAGCCTTCTGACCCAAATGCTCTGGAGTGTGCGGGGAAAGGGCGTGAGGGCCTTCATCTACCACAAGGAGAAGAAAGTCCTTAGACCATGGAGGTGTGTGGAAAATATTTGAGGGGCTTGTCTGCATTCTGTTTTATTCTCAAAACACAATTCTTTATTAAGGATATCCGTCCCTCATTAATGGCTGCCTCCTGAACGATGTTACGCATCTTAGATCAGCACGCAGAGGAAAACATTCACATCGGGCTACGCAAGGAAATGCAGGGGATGAATGAAGGGGCATCCTGAAGGGAGTCGCCTGCATGACCTGGCTCATTTAGTGAGGAGATAGTGGAAGAGAAGAGTCAAAGACAGCAGACAGGAAAACCACAATCTGTGAGACACTCGGTGTTAGATGTCCACAGTGATGGTGATGGCGATCTAGTTTTACAGAAGCTGGTGCTCAGGGGAGCACTCACAGTGGCCCCGTGGGTCCTCCCATGTGGACGAGGCAGCGGAGGGTCTGAAAATGAACCCTAATAATGACATCTGACGTTCCATGATCACCTACACTGTGCTGTGCTAAGCATTTTCCAGACGCTTACTCACGTATGCACAGTGTTCTTTTCCCCAGCTGGACTTTTAAACCTACTTGACATCAGAGACAGAAACCCTTCATGGAACCTCAACTAAATGAAGGAAAAGAGGATTCCCCGCCCCCCTGGCCCCCCACCAAACGCGCTCAATGGTGGAAAAGGATGCCGAGCCCATCAGACTGAGGACTGAAGAAAGGAGATAGGCTGGCCAGGATGAGGGAGGAGTGAGGAAGGAATCCAGGTCCTGGGGAGCAAAAGAACAAAAGCTGGGGGGCGTGTGGAAACGGTAGGCACGGGCCGTTCACCTGAGAGTCTTGTTGGTGGCAGAGAGAGGTAAATTAACGGCTGGATCAGGCAGCAGGGTCCACTGTGGGAAAATAACCAGACGTGGTAGAAGGCATGACAAGGAGCCAGTGGAGGAACGCAAGCGCGAAGCTGCTGGGGAAGGAGGGACAATAAACTAGCACTTTCTGTGTCTGGCATCCCTCAGGACTCCGTGGCTTTGAGCCCAGCCCGCACACCTGAAGGCTCCCTGACAACGTGTTTTTTCTGGGTATGAGATTGCGTCATGGAAAGGGAGCGGGAGGCGGTGTATTTACTCGGACTGATTCTCCATTGTGTTTTCAAGAATTCCAACAAAGGGGCAGAAGGTAGAGTAGAAGCCCGGATTCCTTGTCCCTTCCGAACACCCTCCTGGCTGAGGAGGAGCCTTGACAGCTTCACAGGTTCTGGCTGATAAATATGGACGCCCAGGCTCCTCAGAGGGGTATAAACAAGCTAAGGACCCCACGCTCTGCTCTGGCCGTTTTTAAGCACTGTCTACATACGGGTCTTCAGTTTTATAAGCTGTGTCTTCCTTGGGCTCCAGGAGATGAGCGATGACTGTTTTATTTCTTGGCGTCTATCTGGTTAGTGGAACCCCCAAAGTGAGTGGCCTGTCAGCCAATGATGTGATAGTTTGGACTTCAGAGCTTCCAATGACAAAAATTTCACATCGGCGAGACAGATTTAGAAAGAAACTTAGCTCTACTAACTTCAAGGTTACCTATCACCAATCAGTACGTTTGCAGGGTGGAAACATGTCTTCCTACGATATCTACAAATTATTTTAAGAGTAGTCAAGAGCTTCTAAAACACTTCTATGTGCATCATCTCAATCGATCCTCTGAAGTATCAGCACAGATAGCATGATATCTCACTTTTATTTGACAGGAAGTTGAGTCTCAAAAAATTGAGTGATACACACGAGGTCACACATCTCCCCAAGCTCCCTTGCTCCTGTCACAAGGCCACACAGCCCCACCTCCGTGGGACATAAGCAGAAATTCGACCACAAGCATCAAAAACATAGAAGAAAGATCCTTCTTCCCCCTGAAACTAGGGAGCGGGATTAGAGAGAAGAGCGGTCAAGGAGGACAGAGGGTCGAAGTCAAGGAAAAGTAAAGGTCCCCATTTGGCTCATGCTGAGTTACCCTGACAGTCGGACAGTGAGGAGGTGGAGGCCTCTCCTGAAATGAGAGCTGAGGGACAGACAGACGGACGGGTTCAGCCCACACTAGTGGGGAGTGAAGACGGTTGGTACAACCAAGAAAGAACAAAAGTTCAGCAAATGTGGAGTAAGTGCCCTGGTGTTCGGGGGCTAGAAAAATGGATAAGCCGTGACCCGGCCCCAGGCGAACGCCAGGTGAAGGTTGTGGGTAAACGAATCTCAAACTTGGTGAATTAGCTGCTGTTCTTTAGGAAAAGGGAATAAAAATTTCAGAGACTATGAAAGTTGGTGATCTCTTTAGCTCCTCTCCATCCCTGGCACCGATTTATGAAGTCAGCAAATATTTACTGAGCCCTGACCACGTGCCAGGCACGGCACTGGCTCCAGGGAACCAAGAGATAAACAGTGCAGCTAAATGTATGATCAGCAGATCTATCCTGTCAATAAGTCCCATTGTCCTGCCCCTCTTATCAAAGATCAGATTACAGACTATCGATAGGGTGTTTACCTATTCCCACTGCCAGTTCCAATACATCCTCCAGCTGGCGTTGTCCAAGAAGTACGTGGATTGTCTTTCTTTTTGCTTAGATTTTAAACCCATTGACAGATGAATCAGGAGATTATTTGCTGTACTCGGTGGGAGAGCGTTGTCAATTTTCATTCATTTATTATTGTCATCAATAGCTCCAACTTTGTGTATCCTCTGAGTATGGGTTCTGTTGCTTCACTACCCACCATTAGCGTCCTGAAAATGTTCATGATTACAGATTATTCTGGAACTTGCGCTGTTTTATGTAAGTGATGGACAGTATTTATTTCTACCTTATGTGTCCAGTTTACGCATTACAATACGTTGTGACAGTGTTTCAACCAGGGTTTCATAACTTGGGCACTACTGATGTTTGACCAGGTAGGTCTTGGTTGGCTGGGCTGTTCGTGGATGGTTGGATGTTTAGTGGCATCCGTGGTCTCCACCCATTACACCCCAATAGTACTGACCGCCCCCAGGTACAACAAGCAAACTTGTCCCCAAGCATTGCCAAATGTCTCCGGGGGCGCAACATCGCTCTTGATTTAGAATGCCGACTTTCCTTCGATCTGGTCCTCACAATACCTGCAGTATCCGAAGTCAGGGTGTTTTCAGAAAGGAATTTTAGATTCTGCCACGTGTGACAAGTTCTGACAGTACGTTTTCTCCTGATCGCTGCATTTTCCTCCCTCTTGTCCTGAGTCATCCGGGACATCTGTGTCCCTACTGCACCTGAGAATGAGGCTTAAGTTTGCCGAAAGTCACCTGTTGACTTTTAAATGAAAATTAATGGAAATATTTCCCAGCTTTATGGTGCCCAAGGAGAAAGAAGTAGGAATTTGTCTGAGCCTCGTCAGAGACCTGATGCAGGTGGTGACTCATCCCCAGAGGAAATGTCTGCTCCTCTCTGCCCGCTCTCCTCACCTCCTCTTCCCCAGCATTCTCATCCCTGCAGCGCATGCTCGCTCGGTGCCTCGCTCAGCATCTAGCACCGTGACATGAACAGTCGGCATTTCAGAACTACATATTGAATTAAGTGAAAAACACTTGATTTTTTGGATTTCTCATCAGGTTTTCATTAACAAAAACCAGAAGACAGACTGTGAACTTGACCTTTTTGTTTTCATTACCCAAAATCTTCTGGGTTCCCAAACCTGTCCTCCTGTCCTGGTGGTGGAGAGAGAGAAGGGAAGGGGGTCCCTCTTGCCTTCAGAGAAGGATAGCTCTGATTGGACGAGGCACCAGGTTATGAACAGAGGAAACCTGAGATCTGGGGCTGAGAGTGAACATGTGGAGGAGATCAGTGTGAGATGAAAATCAAGACAGCTCTGTCTGTCGCTAACCACCAGATGACCTCTGGGCCCACCAGCCTTCCTGGGTCTTGGTGTTTCATCTGTTAATACATGTTCTAGATAAGACTGTGATGTGCAGGGCGTGGACAGCGGCGGGGGGGGGGGGGGGGGGCGGTGCCCTACATGGATGCCTGCCACCCTGGGGTGCCCAATTGGTGGGTGGGTAGCAACTAGGCAAATAATAATTTTTAGGATGGACAATATCTCGCTATTTGGCACTTTACAGTTGATAATACACTTTCCAATCACTATCTCGTTACCCTCGTAATGATCTCATGGGACAGGCCAGGTATCAGTAGTTGTATCTAAGAGATGATAGGACTGAGCTTAGAGATGCCGGTCAGAGTTAGAACCCAAGCCTATGTCTTCTAAAACACGATGGGCTTTTCCTTCTGCATCATGATGCTACTTAGGAAACATGAACACATGTCTGTTGTAATAAAGCTCTTTTAAATTTCAACATCAGCTTACACCGCCTCCCCTGGGACACTTTCACCACAACGCGGAATGCGACAGAACTTCCGTCCTGTGGGGCATGCGCTGTGCTCCCAGGGCGTCCTAAACTTGACTCTGCAGCACAACTACCTGGTTGTAATTATGATCATAACCGCCTAATCACCTACCTGTCTGAATTATACTTGCCTAGTTACATACCCATCTGGAGAACTGTAGCTCCTTGGGGGCTAGGCCTGGGTCTGTTCAGTGCTTCATCTTTGGTATCTGCCACAGTCCCTGCCGATAGGCGCTCGCTGTATCTGTTAAATTAACTGAACACGAAAACCCAACGTAAGATTGAGGAGTTCCTACCCTAACTACCCAGAAAATTAAATGTCAAAACTTTATCACAGTTTCACTCTCGATAAATAATTTTATGTATAGATTCTAGTTTCTACAGAGTCAAGTCAGCTCTTCATGTTTTGTAAAAATGACTTTCGCCTCCAAAATTCAAAATGGACCACATTTATATTGACAGTTTCAGCCCAATGCCCTTGTGGTACTACCACGGTTTTATGGAAACAATATTGGAAGAGTTGTTAAACCTCGCGTTAATTTGTGCGTGCCAGATTTTCTGTTAACAAGCCATCAGCTTCAAGGATATGAACACTTTGAATAGCTAAGTATATCAGCGGTATAATTGATCACGGTTAATGTTCTTGCTGGCTAATGGTTCTGGCGGGAATAATTCGCATCTCCTAACCACAAAGTTTTGGTTCATTTGTAATACTCATAATGTTAACCTGGATTGAATTTTCTTTTTGTGAGATCTTCATTTTTAAAAGATCAGAGTAGGAAAGGGACATGTGTACCAAGAGATAGTTCCGATGGAAGGTGCACAGCTTAAATACGTACATCACCAGTAAAAGGGGATTGCAGAGATGCTAAAAGAACAAAAGGGAACAAAAAAGAACACGAAGGGAGAAGAGCTATTTACCAAGGTCAAAAAACTGATGTTCTCTTTGCAAACAAGGCAAGGGTGAGAGGAATTTAGAAATGGCCTCTGATGTGTGGCTGGCAGTACGTTTCAGTCCGAGTCCCATTTAAGATCAACCTCAACCTTGATGTCTTGTCCATTGGCCAACAGGATTTTCTGGCGTCGTCAGGTGCACATGATGGCAGGGATCCGGCCCAGCACCATTACCAGCTCCTTCCCCCAGCTTATGTCCAACGTGGACGCAGCTTATGAAGTGGCCGAGAGGGGCACCGCCTACTTCTTCAAAGGTACTCGACAGACCCCCGAAGGGAAGACACGGCAGGGGGCAGGGCCCGGAATGCTGGGACATCTGGTGCGGTCAGCCTCTGTCCCGTGATCATGGAGCGTGTTCCAGTCACACCTCCTCAGGTTGGGTGGGAGATGCCACTCTGCCGTTACAACAATGGCAAGAATGGCAATGACTGTCAGAGCCAGGACTTTACCCAAGACAGGCACCGTGCTAAGTGACAGCACCCCCGGGGGCTACAGACCCGGCTCCTGCCCCGCAGAGTGGCACATCCCACTGAGATCCTCCAGTGAACAGAAGCCAACACAGAACCCCGTGTGAGGACAGCACCCTTGCTATGTGCCCTGCGGGAGGCAGCTGGGCATGGAAGGACCCCTGTGGTTTCAGGAGGTGGGCATGCACAGTGTCACTCCCTGGCTCCAGCCCTTTCCTGTTTGCGTGACTCTGGCCAATTCTCTTCATGATTCGCTTCGCACAGTGATGATAGTAACACCGACCTTGGAGATGCGACAATGGCTAGCCAGTGGACGTTACCCAGTTAGGGACAACTGTCACTTTTAGCTCCTTTTTCTTGATGCTGAGGTTAGGTAAAGACAGAAGGCTGGTGCCAGCCTAAGAATCACAGCACTGGCACATCCCACACCCGTCCTCTCCCATGCACGCGTACGAGACCCAAATGAGATTGTACACATGGAAAGTGTCTTGAAAAAATTAATGTGTTAAATGTAAGACCCAATTGTATCAACGTTATTGCTTTCTTAAGGCATCGCTTGAGATTTTCGCCTCAAGAGTAGTTTTAATTGAATAAAATCTTATATATTGGGTAATAGCCACAGTGACTATCCCATAAACCACTCCCATCGTGACCATGCATAGAAATCCTCATGAATGAAATGCCTTACTGAGTGGCACAGAATTTTTGTAAACTTTTTTCATATATAAATTTTTTAGGGTTTTGTTTTGTTTTGTTTTTGATAGAGCGCACAAGCAGAGAGGGGCGGGCAGAGAAAAGGAGAGAGAATCCCAAACATGCTCTGCACCATCAGCACAGAGCCCCATTTGGGGTCAGACTCACCAACTGTGAGATCACGACCTGAGCCAAGCTCAAGAGTCGGACGCTCGATCGACTGTGCCGTTCAGGCGCCCCGAGTTTTTGTAAACTTAATTTCTGTTTTCAGGCCCCCACTACTGGGTAACAAGAGGATTCCAGATGCAAGGTCCTCCTCGCACCATTTATGACTTTGGCTTCCCAAGGTATGTACAGCGAATAGATGCTGCCGTCTACCTCAAGGATGTGCAGAAGACCCTTTTCTTTGTCGGAGACGAATACTACAGGTATGGCTCTTCTCCTTTTGATTTTCCAGATGCATTCAATGAGAAGGGAAAATCCCTCAGCAGAAAAGAATGCAAAGCAAGTTAGCAAAAGGCCGTGGGCTCCTCTTGGCCCCTGGGGTGCCATTTACTCATGGTGGACACTGTCTCAAAGATACAAACTGTCCAAATGAGTGAAACATTCATTCAGTAATCCCATTACGTGTTCTCCAGCACGTGAAACACCCTCATGTTTCAATGCACTGGATCTCCAGTGGGTACAGCTTCCCCAAATACATGGCTACCCGCAGGGAGTGCCTGGGGGTAGAACTGACTCCCTGGATGTGGGTACCAGTGTATCCCAGAATACTCTGTGATTTTGTGCAGAATGGATGTGGTCATGACTGTGGGGCTCTTCGAAGGAAAGTTCTGCTGAAAGGAAAAGCACTATTGCTAAGTTCTTTCATGCAACCCAGACCATGAAGGCTCTTCCTATCCGTAGTGGATCACATAGGATAGCCCTGTCCCACCTGCAGGGGTCTTTATAAGCAGACTGAGCAAGGCGCCATCTGTCGACCAATCCCTGCACGTGGGGCCACACCTCTTCCCATCTGCTGGGTTTCTGTCCTTAACTGACTCAAGTTGAAGGCAGAGCACACTCTGCCTCTACTCCCCACTCTCAGTTCCGAATTGCCTGTTCATCCAAAGTTCAGAAGAGGGGACTGAGAAAACCAGATTCTAAGCAGTTGGCTGTGCTAAATACATCAGGTCCATGAAGGATCTGTTGGTGAATGGGAGAGTACCCAACTTGGGCCCAAGGGTTTTCATCTTTATTTTATGTCACTTAACTATTTTTAGGTTTTTATTTTAACTCCTGTTGGTTAATGTACAGTGTGATATTAGTTTCGTGTGTAGACTATAGTGATTCCACACGTCACCCGGTGCTCATTACAACAGGTGCCCTCCTTAACCCCCATCATCTATTTCCCCCATTCCCCACCTACCTCCCCTCTGTAACCATCATTGCGTTCTCTAGTTAAGAGTCTGTTTCTTGCTTTGTCTCTATTTATTTTTCCCCTTTGACCCTATGTTTCTCAAATTATACATACAAATGAAATCATATGGTATTTGTTTTTCTCTGACTTATTTCACTTCATTTCTCTAGCTCCACCCACGTTCTTGCAAATGTCAAGATTTCATTCTTTTTTGATGGTTGAGTAATATACCATTCTATATATACACCAGCTTCTTGATCCATTTATCAGTCACTGGACATAAGGGCTCTCTCCACAGTTTGGGTGTTGATGATAATGCTGCTAGAGACATGGCGGGGGTGGGGCCTGTATCCCTTCGAATTAGTATTTTTGTATCTTTTGGATAAATATCTAGTAGTGCAATTGCTGGGGCATAGGGTGTTCTATTTTTAACTTTTTGAGGAACATCCATACTGTTTTTGCAGGGTGGAGGCCCCAGTTTGCATTCCCACCAGCAGCGCAAAAGGGATCCCTTTTCTCCACATCCTCACCAACATCCATTGTTTCCCGAGTTGTTAATTTTAGCCATTCTGACAGGTGTGAGGTGGTATCTCATTGTAGTTTTGACTTACACTTCCCTGATTATCAGTGATGTTGAGCATCTTTTCATGTGTCTGTTGGCCATCTGTGTATCTTTTTGGAAAAAATGCCTATTCAAGTCTTCTGCCCATTTTTAATTGGATATCTGTTTTGGGGGTATTGAGTTTTATAAGTTATTTATAGATTTTGGAGACTAACCTTTTATCAGATATGTCATTGGCAAATATCTTCTCCCATTCTGTATGTTACCTTTTAGTTTTGTGGATTGTTTCCTTCACTGTGCAGAAGGCTTTCATCTTGGTGAGGTCCCAATAGTTCATTTTACTTTTGTTTCCTTTGCCTTTGGCAACATGTCTAGTAAGAGGTTGCCATGGCAGAGGTCAAAGAAGTTACTACCTGTGTTCTCCTCTAGGATTTTGGTGGTTTCTTGTCTTACACTTAGGTATTTCATCCATTTTGAATTTATTTTTGTGCATGGTGTAAGAAAGTGGTCCAGATTAATTCTTATGCACATTGCTGCCCAGTTTTCCCAGGACCGCTTGTTGAAGAGACGTTTTTCCATTAGATATTCTTTTCTGCTTTGTTAAAGACTAGTTGACCATATAGTTGTGGGTTCATTTCTGTGTTTTCTATTCTGTTCTATTGATCTATGTGTCTGGTTTTGTGCCAGTACCATACTGTCTTGATGACTGTAGCTTTGTAATATAGCTTGAAGTCCGGAATTATGATGCCTCTAGTTTTGCTTCAACTTTTTTCGAGGTTGCTTTGGCTATGCCGGATCTTTGTGGTTCCATACAAATTTAGGATAGTTTGTTCTAGTTCTGTAAAACATGCTGTTGGTATTTGGATAGGGATTGCATTAAATGGGTAGATTTCTTTGGGTAGTATAGACATTTTAACAATATTTGTTCTTCTAATCCATGATCATGGAATGTCTTTCCATTTCTTTGTGGCCTCTTCAGTTTCTCTCATCAATATTTATAGTTTGCAGAGGACAGATATTTCACCTTTTTGGTAAATTTCTTCCTAGGTATCTTATTGTTTTGGATGCTGTTGTAAATGGGATTGATGCCTTAATTTCTTTTTCTGCAGCTTTATGATGACTGTAGAGAAACATAACAGATTACTGTTGATTTTATATCCAGCTACTTTTCTGAATTCATTTATCATTTCTAGCAGTTTTTTGGTGGAGTCTTTCAGATTTTCTTTTTTTTTTTTTTTTAATTTAAATTCAAGTTAGTTGACATACAGTATAGTCTTAGCTTCAGGAGTAGAACCCAGTGATTCATCTCTTACATATGATACCCAGTGTTCATCCTTAAAAGTGCCCTCCTTAATGCCCATCATTCATCTAACCCATCCCCCCACCAACCTCCCTCCATCAACCCTCAGTTTGTTCTCTGTACTTAAGTGACTCTTGTGGTCTGCCTCCCTCTCTCTTTTCATCTTATTTTTCCTTCCCTTCCCCTATGTTCCTCTGTTGCATTTAACAAATTCTGCATGTGAGTGAAATCGTATGATATTTATCTTTCTCTGACTTACTTTACTCAGCATGATACACTCTAGTTGCATCCACATTGTTGCAAATGGCAAGATTTCGTTATTTTTCATCTCTCAGTAGTATTCCATTGTACATATATACCACATCTTCTTTGTTCATCAGTCCATGGGCATTTGGGCTCTTTCCATAATTTGGCTATTGTTGAAAGTGCTGCTATAAACATTGGGGTGTGTGTGCCCCTTCGAATGATCATTTTTGTATCTTTTGGATAAATTCCTCATAATGCAACTTCTGGGTCATAGGGTGGTTCTATTTTTAATTTTTTGAGGAAACCTCCCTACTGTTTTCCACAGTGACAGGACCAGTTTGCATTCCCACCAACAGTGCCAAAGGGTTTCCCTTTCTCTGAATCCTCACCAACATCTGTTGTTTCCAGAGTTGTTAACTTTAGCCATTCTGATAGGTGAGAGGTAGTATCTCATTGTGGTTTTGATTTGTATTTAACTGATGATGAATGATGTTGAGCATCTTTTCATGTGTCTGTTAGCCATCTGGATGTCTTCTATGGAAAAGTGTCTATTCATGTCTTCTGCCCATTTGTTCCCTGGCTTATTTGTTTTTTGGGTGTTGAGTTTGGTAAGTTCTTTATAGATTTTGGATACTAACCCTTTATCCAATAAGTCATTTGCAAATATCTATTCACATTCTGTTGATTGCCTTTTAGTTTAGTTGATTGTTTCCTTTTTAGTGCAGAAGATTTTTATCTTGATGAGGTCCCAATAGTTCATTTTTGCTTTTGTTTCCCTTGCCTCTGGAAACATAGCAAGTAAGAAGCTGCTGCAGCCAAGGTCAAAGGGGTTGCTGCCTGTGTTCTCCTCTAGGATTTTGATGGCTTCCTGTCTCACATTTAGGTCGGGTTTTCTATAGAGTATCAGATAATCTGCAAATAGTGAAAGTTTGACTTCTTCCTTGCCTATCTGGATGCCTTTTATTTTTTTGTTGATAAATTGCTGTGGCTAAGACGTCCAGTACTATGTTAAATAACAGTGGTAAGAGTGGACATCCCTATCTTTTTTTTTTTAATTTATTCATTTATTGTTTCTGAGAAAGAGAGTCAGAGAGAGTGAGCACATAGAAGTGGGGAGGGGCCAAGACAGAGAGGGAGACACAGAATCAGAAGCAGACTCCAGGCTCTGAGCTGTCAGCACAGAGCCCGACGTGAGACTCAAACTCACAAACCATGAGATCATGACCTGAGCTGAAATTGGATGTTTAACCAACTGAGTCACCCAGGCATCCCATCTATCTTCCTGACTGTAGAGGAAAAGCTCTCAGTTTTTCCCCACTGAGGATAATATTAGCTGTGGGTTTTTTGTATATGTCCTTTATTATGCTGAGCTCTGTGCCTTCTATATCTACTTTGTGGAGGGTTTTCATCGTGAATGGATGTTGTACTTTGTCAAGTGCTTTTTCTGCATCTATGGAAATGATCATATTGTTCTTATCCTTTCTTTTATTAATGTGATGTATCACATTGATTGATATTGAACCACTCTTACAACTCAGAAATAAATCCCATCTGATCATGGTGAATGATTTTTTTAATGTATTATTGGATTCGATTTCCTAGTATCTTGTTGAGAATGTTTACATCCATGTTCATCAGGGATATTGGGCTGTAGTTCTCTTTTTTAGTGGAGTCTTGTCTGGTTTTGGTGTCAGGGTAATGCTGGCCACATAGAATTAGTTTGGAAGTTTTCCTTCCTCTTCTAGTTTTTGGAATAATTTGAGAAGAATAGGTATTAACTGTTCTTTAAATGTTTGGTAGAATTGGCCTGTGAAGCCATCTGATCCTGGACTTTTATTTGTTGAGACTATTTTGATTACTCATTCAATTTCTTCATTGCTTTGTGGTCTTTTCAAGTTTTCTATTTCTTCCTGTTTTAGTTTTGTATGTTTCTAGGAATTTATCCATTTCTTCCAGGTTGTCCAATTTGTTGGCATATAGTTTTTCATAATATTCTAAAATTGTAATTGTTTGTATTTCTGTGGTGTTGGTTGTTAGTTTTCCTCTGTCATTTGTGATTTTATTTATTTATTCTTTCCCTCTCTCTCTCTCTCTCTCTCTCTCTCTCTCTCGATAAGTGTGGCTAGGAGATTTATCAAATTTCATTAATATTTTCAAAGAACCAGCTCCTGGTTTCATTGATCTGTTCTATTGTCATTTGTTTGTTTGTTTGTTTGTTTCTATCTCCTTTATTTCTCCTCTAATTTTTATTATTTGCTTCCTTCTACTGGTTTTAGGTTTTGTTTATTTTTCTCTTTCTAGCTCCTTTAGGTGTAAGGTTAGGTTGTGTATTTGAGATTTTTCTTGCTTCTTGAGATGGGCCTGTAAACTTCCCTTTCACTTTTGCTGTATCCCAAAGATTTTGGACCATTGTATTTTCATTATTATTTGTTTCCATGTATTTTTTTATTTCTTCTTTTGATTTCCTGGTTGACTCATTCATTGCTTAACAGTATGTTATTTAGTGCTCGCTTCGGCAGCACATATACTAAAATTGGAACAGTATGTTATTTAACCTCCATATATTTGTGGTGTTTGCACATTTTTTTCTTGTGATTGACTTCTAGCTTCATAGCAGTGTTGTCAGAAAGGTGCATGGTATGACTTAAATCTTCTTGTATTTGTTGAAGTCTGTTTTGTGACTTAATATGTGATCTATTCTGGAGAATATTCCATGTGCACTCAAAAAGAATCTGTATTGTGCTGTTTTAGGATGGAATGTTCTGAATATATCTGTTAAGTCCATCTGGTCCAGTGTGTCATTCAAGGCCATTGTTTCCTTCTTGGTTTTCTGTTTAGATGATCTGTCCATTGGTGTAAGTGGGCTGTTGAAGTCCCCTACTATTGTGGTATTGTTATCAATGAGTTTCTTTATGTTTGTTACTGTTTTATATACGTGGGTTCTCCTATGTTGGGTGCATAAATATTTACAATTATTAGATCTTTTTGTTGGATAGACCCCTTAATAATGATATAATGCCCTTCTTCGACTCTTGTTCCAGTCTTTGTTTTAAAGTCTAATTTGTCTGATATAAGTATGATGACCCTGACTTTCTTTTGGATCCATTAGCACGATAGATGATTCTCCATCTCCTCACTTTCAATCTGCAGGTGCCTTTATGACTAAATGAGTTTGTTGTAGGCAGAAGGGTCTTGTTTTTTTCTCCATTCTGACACCCGATGCCTTTTGATTGGAGCATTTAGTCCATTTACATTCAAGGTAATTATTGATAAATATGACTTTATTGTCATTTTATTACTTGTTTTGTGCTTGTTTCTGGAGCTTTTCTCTGGTGTTTTCTTGTCTTTGTCACTTCCATGTGTTGCTGATTTTCTTTAACAATATATTTCAATTTCATTCTCTGTCTTCTTATGTGCTTATTAGTGACTTTTGATCTATGGTTACTATTAGGTATGTATATAACATCCTCTGCAAATAGCATTTCTGTACTAGGTTGATGGTCACTTAAGTTTGAACCCATTCTTCACTCGTCTCCTCCCCATGGTTTAGATGTATGTTTTTGTATTTTCTACCCTTTCTTTGTGAGTTCCTTGGCTGATTTTTTAACAGAAATATTTTTACTGCTTTTGTGTTTTCTGCCTTTATACTGTCACTTTTGGTGTCTCCTTTCCACCCAAAGTGTCCCCTTTAATATTTCTTACAGGGCAGGTGAAGTGGTCGTGAGCTCCTTTAGTTTTTGTTTGTCTGAGAAACTCTTCAACTCTCCTTCTATTCTGAATCATAGCTGTGCTGGCATATCACCTACTCTTAATAACCATTTCTAGGCATAAAGGAAATGTATAAATACGTTTTTGGCTTCTTCCATCTGACTGATAGCTTCTCCAAATTGGAGCCAAGAAAGTAATATAACTGGAGAACAGATCTGTTTTGTGAGAAGGGAATTTTATTTTATAGAAATGAGTGCCAAACAAATGTAGACCTGCTGACTCCAGGCCACTGAGAGCCCTGGGATCACTGCTCAGAGCATCATGTGTTGTCCTGACCCGTCACTTCCAGTCCAGTGATTAAACCAAGAAGCCAGAGATCTTTCTTTCGGAACTTCTTTTCTGAAATCCTGATCATAATTCATTTATTAAGCCCCTGGTGTCTGCTGGGCAGATTCCCCCAGGTCCTCATTTAAAATAAAGTGGCTGTAATCACAGTGCTGACATACCGGAAGATAGGTATTGAGAAACCCAACTCCCATTGCAGATTTTCCAAGAATGAGATTGGAAATGCTTGTAGAAGCCTGCGTGTGGGAGTTTGAGGGCATTTGTGTTAATTCAGTTAATTTCTCAAAGATTGCTCACAGCCCGAATCTCACTTGGGAGATTATCCACTCTTCCATTATTTCAATTCTCCATTCATTGCCTAGTCTTTGAACTAATCTATCATCTACCAGCAAAGCATGCACCTCCAGCCAGGCGGAATTGAGGTTTAACAGCTGACACAAGAGGCTTGCTGAGAGGTTTTTAATTCTCTGAGAATGTAAGGTTGGTGAGGAAGGGTGTCTCTGATTATAATGATGCCCGGTTCCCCCCTGAGGAAAGCACAGTGCACCTTTCCAACTAGGCTTCTGTGAGTGTCTATTAAGGAAAAGTCTTAGTAATCTGGATAAAACAGATTCATTAAAAAGTTGGTCTAGGGGTTTAACTCAAATGTCAAAGACCCATTTTGGTATTATGGGAAGGAAACCCGGCAGGCACTTTTAAAATTAACTTTCCAAGGCTGGGGCAGCTGGGTGGCTCAGTCGGTTAAGCGTCTGACTCGTGATTTCGGCTCAGGTCATGATCTCGCGGTTCCTGAGATCAAGAGGCACAGTGGGCTGTGCGCTGAGAGTGAGGAGCCTGGTTGGGATTCTCTCTCTCCCTCTCTCTTTGCCCCTCCCCTGCGTGCAGTCTCTCCTCTCTCGCAAAATAAATAAACAGTTAAAAAATAATAATACAAGAAAATTACCCTTCCGAGGTTATTTAGAGTATTAAGTGAACAGTGCAGGGAGACACCTAGACCGAGCCTGGCACATAGTAGGTGTTCAAATAGAGTAACTTTTCAGTAACTGTAGGAACTTACATGGTGCCTAACAACTGCTTAAAAACTTGTGATGATTAACAAATGATTGTTGAAACCTCAGCAGTTCTCTGAGCAGCACTCCAATCAGAGAGCTGGTCACAGGGAAGTTCCTTTCACCAATGAGAGTCTTCTGTGTCACATGCTCCAACACACCTGGTTTCTGCACCAAAGAACAAGACAAACAACCTGGACTTACAGCTCAGAAGTCGAGCAAAGGCTGTCGTTAGCTACTCCATTAACAAACTCTCCCACCCTGAACTCCGCACCCCTGGTTTAGCAGAGCCTCAGATGTATGACATCTTATTGTCATGTGAAGCCATGCGTTGGTTAGAAATTATGTTCAGCTGCGAGTGAGAGACACCCAGAAATAACTGTAGCTGAAACACGTAAAGGTCTGTTTTTCTCATGTATGTAATGTGTCAGGAGTTTAAGAGACTTAGAGTGAATCCATGGTCACCAGGGACCCAAGTTCCTTCTAACATTTTGCTCTGCTATTAACATGTAGACGCCACTCTTGCGGTTGCCCCAAGACTCAAGGAAGCCTCGGTCACTACGTCTTGTTCCAAACAGGAAAGGCAGGAGGGGCAGCTGGGTGGCTCAGTTGGTTAAGCCTCCGAATCTTGACTTTGGTTCAGGTCATGATATCATGGTTTGTGGGTTTGAGCCCCACATCAATGTGGAGCCTGCTTGGGATTCTCTCTCCCTCTCTCTGCTTCTCTCTCTCTCTCTCTCTCTCAAAATAAATAAATCAACAAACTTAAAAAAAATAAACAGGAAAGGGGGGAAAGACCAAAGGAGACAAATGTTCTATCAGTAAAGCACGTGGCCATACTCAAAAACACAGAAGGCCGCAGCCTCAAGTTATAGACCAAGAATTTGTTTGATGTGTTACGACTTACTTTCTTTAGTCACTCATCAGGTTCTTCTTCGGTCGTCATGCTGGTTCAGTCTGTGACATAAATGATGTGCCAAGGGAAGAGAAGTCTCTGGATAGGCTTAATGTCAGGGAGATTCTCCATGACGTCCGAGGGCTGGGACCCGTTTCAGTGACTGATGTGCCATGAGACAACTATGGAAGAACATCCCCCACTGAGGATTGACGGTTAGCCTGGGGCCAGGTTGGTTTAGGCTCTAAGAGTGAGAGCCCACATGTCACTGTAGTAGTAATGCACAGGGAGCAGCCGCAGAGAACTACAAGTTGAAATCCAAAAGGGAGCTCTATCATGCTGACGCCACCGCGTGCCCCACCCTGCGCTCACAACACCACAAGCTACACGATGTGTTGCTTAAACATAACAACAAGGGCTTCTTCCCCATACGTCCATTTGCTTTCACTCCTTCCTTTCCTCTTCCTGGCGGGCCCCAATGGTCCAGCCACTTTTTCTTCCTTTACGTTATTTCCGTCACCTTTGGCTAATTTCTCCCTGTAAATGTTCTCTCTTGCTTACCAACAGCAGAGGAGTGGCTACACCAGGGAGTTCCTGGGGACCGGGGGTGCCCTCAGATCCATCATTCTTTGAGGTAGTCAAAGAATTTTGTGTACAGTGACCTGCAAATCTGCAGGCCCCACCCCTTTCCATCCCTAAGGCACTCTTCTATGCAGACAGACTGGAGGCGTGATTGATGCAAAGTAGGACATGTTCTCCCCTTCATGATGCCCCAAATATACTGAAGTCACCATAGAGAAATAAGTGATAAAAACCAGAAAGATGGGTAGAGTTCAAAATCTTGCTTTTTAATCTTAAATTTGTTGGGTACGTTTCTGCACCAGGCTCTGTACTAGGACCCTGACACTCAAGAGAGAGCTCAGAGTTTGTGGACTGAGAGTGCAGGCAGGACTAAGAGAGTGTTCATCTCAGCAGTCCTTGGGCAACAGGGATGGCCTTTCTGTTTTGGTTTCGTCATCGTCCAAAGGGAGGCAGAAATAGTATCTGCTTCACAGGGCGGTGGGTGTGAGTGAGAAGGATGTGAAATGACTGTCCCATAATAAATCCTGAGCTCATATGGGGCGCTGCCCAGGCCCTCAGCAAGGCGCACAGTTGAGAGTACATGCATGGATAAAGATTTAAGAGCAATCCAAGTGTCACAGGTGCCCCCGTAGAAGACTGGATGGGGATCACTGGGGCAAAACAAATAGGAAATGGCCAGCTCTAGTTAAGGTGTCGAAGAAGGAACTCTTAGAGGAAGTTAAGGTGTCGAAGAAGGAACATCTTGAGAAGAAAGTAGGAGTTTCCCAGGAGGGAGGCGGGGCGGGGGGGCGTGGCTTCCAGACAAAGCAGAGGCACTGATAACGCAAAACAGCCTGTATGTCTGGGGACAACTGCAGGCAGCTCCAAGAGTCATAATGCAGCTAGAATGAGAGATGGGGCCCAAGGAGACCGAGGTGTAGATGACAGGGGGCCTGCACCTTTCCAGAGAGACCAGTGTGAAGTTATAAAAAAAGGATATCTTTAAGTGTCCTGAATAAGGGAGTCACCCAGTAAGATTCATGTGGTAAAAATCTCACTCTGGCAGCAGTGTGACTGGAGCAGAGCCGACAAGATGGCAGGTTGGCTAAACCAGGCAGGCCAGGACGTGCTGGGAAACGTCTTCAAAGTGCTCAAAGAAAAAAACTCCCAACCAAGAATCCTGCACTTGGCTAAACTATCTCAAAAATGGAGACCAAATATGACATTCCCAGATAAACAAAACTGAGAGAGTATATTGCTAGCATATCTGCCTTACAAGAAATACTAGAACAAGTTCTTCAGGCTGAAGGCAAGTGACGCTGGACAGCACTTTGAATCCACATTAAAACAACAAAGAGCACCAGTAAACGTAATTATGTAATTATGATAGAATAAAGGTATATTTCCTCCCTTTCCTTCTCTTAACTGATTTTATATTTTTTAATGTTTATTTATTTTTGAGAGAGAGAGGGAGAGATAGAGAGTGAGCAGGGGAGGGGCAGAGAGAGAGGGAGGCAGAGAATCTGAAGCGGGCTCCAGGCTCTGAGCTGTCAGCACAGAGCCCAACGTGGGGCTCAAACTCATGAGCCGTGAGCCAAAGATCATGACTGGAGCCAAAGTCAGACTCTTAACCAACTGAGCCACCACCCAGGCACCCCCGATTTTAAAATTAACTGTTTAAAACTGCACGTATATATGTTTATTATTTATATGTATAAAATTGTATCATTGGGCCTATAATATTCAGAAACATATATTTGTCAACAACAGCATCAAAGAAGTGGGTGTAAGGAAAATTGTATTAAGCTGGGGAAATGATATCAAATGATATCAAATCTGTAATGCAGATTTACAAGAACAACAAAAGAAAGGAGAAATGATAAAAAAAAAAAAGTTAACATATCAAAAACTATAAACATATACTTTCCTCTCAGCTTCTCAAGAAGACATTAAATTATCTAAAATAGTAATTAGAACAATGTATTTTGGGGGTTCATAACATATACAGATGTAATAAATATAACAATACCACCACCAAAAGGAAGACCAAAGAATGGATTTTATAGGAATAATGTTTCTGAATCTCAGTGGAATTAAGTTAGTATAAATCCAACGGTTTGTGGTAAAGTAAGGTATATATGATATGGTCTACAGCAACCACTAAGGAAATAACTTTTTTAAATGTAGTGAAAAAGTCATGGAAGAAATTAAAATGGTACACTGGAAGATCTTCACTAATGCAAAAGAAAGCACTAAGGAGGAAAAAGGGAACCAAAAAGACATGAGACGTGTACAAAGCAAAGTGGTGGAATCAGATCCAATTACATCAATAATATTAAATGTGAATGGATTAAACAGTGTAATCAAATGACAGAGGTTATTAGACTGAATGGAAAAAAAAAAAAACAAGACCCAGCTCCATGCTGAAGGAGACACACCTTCATATTCAAAGATACAAATAGACTAAAAGTAAAAGGACGAGGAAAATATCTATCATACAAACAGCAATCATAACAAAGCCAGAATGACTATGCTAATATCAGGCAAAACAGACTTTAAAATAAAAAGCATTACTAGGGATTCAGAGGGACATTTTTTAGTGATCAATCAAGGGTTGTTGATCAAAACAAGGGTTGATCAAAAGGGTCAATCAACCAAGAAGATAAAACAACCCAACAACAGACCCCCAAAATTCAGGAAGCCAAAACAAACAAAAAAAAAGACTTGACAAAAATGAAGGGAGGAAACAACTGAATAATTATAATTGAAGGCTTCATTACTTCACTTCAGTAATGAACGGAGCAAACACACAACAAGATCTATAAGGCACAGAAACTGTGAACGGCGCCACAAACCAACGAGCCCTAATGGTGATCTAGCAAACACTTGACACAAAAACTAAATCACGTTCTTTTCAAGTGCTTATTGCCCAGGATAGGTGACATGTTAGGATGCCACACACGTCTCAACTGAATCATACCAAAGATCTTTTCTGATCATAATGAAACTAAGCTAGAAATCAGTATCAGAAGGAAAACTGGATAATTTACAACTATGTGAAAATGAACAACCGGTGTGTCAAAGAGGAAATCACAAGAGAAATTAGAAAATACTTAAAAGAAGAATGAAAACAAAAACACTGCATTTGAGAACGTATGGATTCAGTGACAGCAGTACCCAAAGGGAAATGCACAGCTCTAAATGCCCTTTAAAAAAAGACCTCAATCGGGGCGCCTGGGTGGCGCAGTCGGTTAAGCGTCCGACTTCAGCCAGGTCACGATCTCGCGGTACGTGAGTTCGAGCCCCGCGTCGGGCTCTGGGCTGATGGCTCAGAGCCTGGAGCCTGTTTCTGATTCTGTGTCTCCCTCGTTTCTGATTCTGTGTCTCCCTCTCTCTCTGCCCCTCGCCCGTTCATGCTCTGTCTCTCTCTGTCCCAAAAATAAATAAACGTTGAAACAAAAAAAAATTAAAAAAAAAAAGACCTCAAGTCCATAACTTAAACTTCCACCTAAGACCCTGGGTAAAAGGTGCAAATGAAACCTAAAGCCAGCAGAAAGAAGTAAATAATGAAGATTATGGTGGAAATAAATGAAGTAGAGAATATATAAGCAATTTGAGAAAAATCAACAAAACTAAATTTGGTTCTTTGAAAAGATCAACAAAATAGATACGTTTCTCACGAGTTGACCTAATCAAAAAGAGAAGATTCAGGGTGCTGGATGGCTCAGTCAGTTGGGCAACCAGCTCTTGTATTTGGCTAAGGTCATGACCTCAAGGCTCGTGGGAACAAGCCCCACATCACGCTGTATGCTGACAGCCTGCTGGGGATTCTCTTTCTCTCTCCCTCTCTCTCTGCCCCTCCCCCACTTGCACACACTCATTCTCTCGCTCAAAATAAATAAACTTTAAAAAAATAAAAAGAGAAGACTCAAATTACTAAAATCAGAAATGAAAGCGGGAACACTACTACCAACCTTACGGAAATTAAATGGATTATAAAGGAGGGCTTATGAATAACTGTATGCCAATAAATATGATAAAAGACCTGAAATGGACAAATTCCTAGAAATAAAAGAGTGAAGCTGATTCAAGAAGAAATAGCCTGAACCAACCCATAACAAGTGAAGGCATTTAATTCATAACCAAAAAATGATCCATGAAGAAAAACCCAGGACTACATGTTTCAGTAATGAATTCTACCAAAACATTTAAAGAGGAATTAATGCCAGTTTTTCACAAACTCCTGTAAAAAATAGAAGAGGAGGGGCCATTTCCCAACCCATTATACGAGGGCAGTATTACCCTGATACCAAAACCAGACCAAGGCATCAGAAGAAAATAAAACTTCAGAGCAATAGCTTTTGTGAATACGGATGCAAAAATCACTCAAAAATACTTCTGAAAATCAATTAACGTAATACACCATATTGATAGGTTAAGAAACAAAAGCCATGTGATCATCTCAAATGCAGAAAAAGCATTTGACAAAATCCCACACCGTTGCAAAATGAAAACTACTAAACAAACTAGGAACAGAAGGACACTTTCTCAGTCTGGGAAAAGGCATCTATGAAAACCCACAGCTGACCTCATACTCAATGGTGAAAGCCTTGATGCTTTCCCCCTAAAATGAGGAACGAGACAAAAATTTTCACTATCACCACTTCTATTCATCACTGTAATGGAGGCTCTAGGCAAGGCAGTTAAGCAAGAATGAATAGAATAAAAGGCATTCAGATTGGAAAAAAAGTAAAACTGTTTAGATCTCATGACCTTTTATATAGAAAAGCCTAAGGAATTCTCAAAAAAAAAAAAAAAAAAAAACCCGGTAGAACTGATAAGTAAGTTCAGCATAGTTGCAGAATGTGAGTTCATTTTGCAAAAATCAATTGTACTTCTATACACTTCAACAAATAATCCAAAAATGAAGGTTAAAAAAAACAATTCCAGTTAAATAACACCAAAAAGAAAAATAATATTTAGAAATCAATTTAATAGAAGTGGAAAACTTCCAACCTGAAAATTACAAAACACTGTTGAGAGAAAGTAAACAAGACCTTAATGGAAAGATACCTCATGTTCATGGACTGGATGCCTTAATATTTTTTAAATGACAATACTCCCCAAATTGATCTACAGGACTCCGCACGATCCCTATCAGAATACCACTGGATTCCTTTGTAGAAATGGACAAGCTGGGGCGCCTGGGTGGCGCAGTCGGTTAAGCGTCCGACTTCAGCCAGGTCACGATCTCGCGGTCCGTGAGTTCGAGCCCCGCGTCAGGCTCTGGGCTGATGGCTCAGAGCCTGGAGCCTGTTTCTGGTTCTGTGTCTCCCTCTCTCTCTGCCCCTCCCCTGTTCATGCTCTGTCTCTCTCTGTCCCAAAAATAAATAAACGTTGAAAAAAAAAATTTTTTTTAAAAAAATAAAAAAAAAAAAAAAAAAAAAAAAAAAAAATGGACAAGCTGATCTTAAAATTCACATGGAAACTCACAGGACCCAGGAAAACCAAAATATCTTGAAACAGAAGAACACAGTGGGGGACTCAGCCTTCCCAATTTCAAAACTTAACTACAAAGCAAGAGTAATCAAGACAGTGTGATAGGAACATGAGGATAGACTTAGAGATCAATGGAATAAAATCGACAGTCCAGAAATACACCCATATGGTCAGCTGATTTCTGGCAAAGATGCTAAGGCCCTTCAGTGGGGGAAAGAATACAATTACGTACAGCAGAAATAAAGGAATAAACAGGAGTTCCATTTCGTACATGTGGCGTTTGGCATCTTGGTGAAACCCAAGAATGGAAATGTCCAGAAGACGGTTCTCTATACAGGTTTTGAACTCAGAGAATTCAGGCTGGCAATGCCAATTTAAATGTCATCACACAATCAGGTGGAAATGGAGACCATCAATATTTTTCCACATTGTTACAGAGTCTTTGTTCCAAAATCTTCCCACAGCCCTTTCCCTCAAAGGCAGGGTTCCTAACCCCGATGTGGGATGGTCTCCTCCCTTCTTCCCACTCCTGACCACTCTCCTCCTAGACCACTTGTAGAGAGTGGTCTACACTCTGCACAAGGCCCTTTCTCCCCAAAAGGCCATTAATTCCTAGCTTGAAGTAGATTATGAACTTCAAAGGGGATTCCAGGTTTTCATCTCACTAGAAAGGTCTCCTTGAAGAAACTTCCTGAAAACATGGAACTTAGATACCTTACCACTAAATTACCCATTTTGCCCTCCTTTCTCACATTTTCCTTAAGCAGACACAGCTCTCTTTCAGTGCTTCAAAGCAGGCAGAATGGGGTCAGTTTTTGCTACTGGCACATGCTAGAAATCATCATAATGGACACACCAGAATTCCTACCCGATCTAAATTCAAAGCATTAAGTTAAACCACATGCTGGCACTTTACCAAAATAGTCCCCCAAGCCCTTAGATTACCAAGGTGGAGAGTAAGGTAACATATCTGAAAAAAAAGCACCTCACATTTATGGCGCTATGATATCGCCAGTAAAGTTTAACTGCCAGTCGTGATTTCTTTAATATCTATTTCCATTAACCAATATTAAATGATGAAACAGAAGCTCATAGAGGAAATAAACATGGTTACGGGTCAATCATTTTTAGTTGGTATTCAGGTTTTACAAACAAGATAAGACATTGCGGGCAGTGATTTTAGCAGGTGCTTGGTACATGACAGACGCACAATAAAAATGCATTTCTTTCCTGAACATTCTCATTCAGCTAGTTTTGGGATGGCTTGTGTGTTAGGAATCATGGTGAGTATTTCCTCATATTCTTTCATTTTCCCTCTGCCTTCTCAACAACCTTGAGAAGTAGGTGCTCCTCTCTCCACTTAACAGCTAAAACATTGCCTCTCAGAGAGCTTACATCATTAGTTCCAGGCCACCTCGCTAGAAAGTGGTCCATCTGAGGCTGGATTTCGTGCCCTGTGAGTCCAAACCCAGAGGTCCTCGCCATCCTCCGCACAGTCATTCTTCGTGACCTTTTCCCCATTCATGTTCCGTCGTCAAACTACGCACACCCGTGGCTCTCATCCCGTCTCACAACTTCCTTTTATCCTCAGCAGAATCCGAAACGTAACAGTAGACCTTCTGAATCGTAATCGCATCTCCGCTGTGCTCTCTGGACTACCTCCACATTCTGTAGTCCTCCTTTCTCCACCTCTTCTCACCCTTGCCTCTACTGCAAAATGTTACCCGGATGAAGTGTGCTTGAAGATTAGGTAAAGATTAAGCTCCTGGATGACTTAAGGGCCCAGGTCAAGTCACCAAGTTTACTCAACCCCATGCTAGCAGGTCCGTTAATGGTTCTTGGTGTCTACATATGCCAGGAACGTGTGTGTGTGTGTGTGTGTGTGTAAATTGTCTCTCATCCTCATGACCACTCTTTTCCAAATAAGAAAACCAGAGCTCAGAGCTCTTTCCCCTGATCTCAGAGCCGGGAGGTGACAGAGTCAGCTCACACCCAGAGCCATCTGATGGTACACAGTATGCTTTTTGCTCTGTAGCAGAAACCCTCACAATCTGCCCACAAACCAAGGACTAGATTATCACAGACTTTGCACCAACCCACAGCAAAATAGGAACAGAACAACTTCATAAATGTAGGGGTACAGTCCAGGTCAGTATAAAGACACGTTGTTGGCAAGAACCGTCTTTTATGCTGAGATTATGTCCTCTCTGCCTTTTTGGTGTTAAGGTCTCTTTTCTTTACGAAATGATCATGAAAACAAGTGGTAATTCTTTTCGATGGTTTGATGGTAATGCTCTTCCTGTTTCTCCCGAAACACTTTTATTATGTTATTACCCCTGTCATCCTCTGAAGAGTTATGTATAAGATCTTAGGTATTACTGCCACCCCTCTTTGTGAATAAGCAGACAGATAAAAGAGAAAGATCTTTCCTCCATATCTTCCTATTGGGTTGATAATCAGTATTCTCTCTTTAAAAGGTATTCCTGCCTTTAAACTGTTTTTCTGTTCTCGAGAACAACAGGTATTTGCTCTGTCCTTTCCCCAGCCCTCCCCATCCACTGTGATACAACACCCACCCACTGTAACATAACACCCATCCACTTTAATATAACACCCATCCACTGTAATGTAACACCCATTGACTGTAATATACCACCCACCCACTGTAATAAGAAGCACGCAATGCCTGTGACAGGCAGACCCCCGCTTGCGAGTGGTTTCCCTGCAGGCGTTCTTTCATCAGTCACTCGTTCGGATGGAGAACACATTTTGCCGCAAAACAGTATAAATGGCGATTATGTTTTCAAGGTCCCTCCTAAATGTTTGGTTACCATGCACAAAGCTGAGGCACAGCCTGGTGTACAAAGTGCAGGCTCGAGGGCTCCATTCCGAGCAGGCGAAAGAGAACACAGACACGAAAGTCCTTCCACCACTCCCTGAGCACGGGGCTGGCTTCAGACAAAGAATTTGAGGAAGGCAGGGGCACCACCCTCCCACCACCTCCCTCTCCGCCTGCAGACCCTCCCCTCGCCCTCCCCTCTGCACTTACTCCCCAAGTATTCTAGGCTTTAGATCTCTCTTCCTCAAAGCTTCCATTTCCTCCATAAAACCGTGTCAGGGAAGCAAGTAGACACAGCCTAGTGAACAAAGATTAATAAGCAAGGCACTTTGAATGAACGACTGCAGATTTTTCACAGCCTGGAAGGGAGTGAACAAAAGAAATGTAGGAGCCAATGTGCCTAGGCCGTTCCTATTTTTTCCTCCAGCTTTGCCCTGACTGCTCTCCTGAGACATTGCGGTCACTCCCCACACCCAGGTGCCCCGTCCCCACACACGGTATCGACACTTCTGGTGACACAGTAAATGCTTCCCACTTTTATCTGTGTGCAGTGACTCCCGAAAAGGGAGTTGGGGACACTCGGCATCCACTCCCGTCCACACCACTCCACCAAGCAGCTCAACCCACTTGTCACTTTGGCCCGACTACTTCTTTCCTGGCGTGGGGTCCCTCCCAGTGTCCAGACAGGTCTGTCCCCCGCCCACAGCCCGCACTCAGAGCCACCCGCCGGGCGCACTGGGCAGGCGGCTGTCGTCTGTGGCAGCAGGAAACTGCCCCGCACTCCAGGCACCAGCAGGAACCGGCTGACCTCTCGGGGCAGGGGCGGGAGGGGGCGGGTGGTGTCCACTCTGGGAATGTGCCCACGGGGGGCTCCGTGCCGACGAAGAAGGAACTTTCTCACACTTGAGACCAAGTCTGCCTAACTGCCTACGTGCCGAACCGTACGAGTCACGCTGATTCATACGAGTCAGTCTCTTTCACAAGGGGCAACGCAGATCACAAAGAGATGTATTAAACAGTCTTCTGAGTTATCACTGCGTATCCAGAAAAAGAAAGTTAATCTACTCTCCGGTCAGTCGTATAATCTTTCCAGGAAACAAAAGCGATTTAACTCAGTTCAACTGATTTCAAAGCAGAGGCTCAGTTATCCGAGATTTCCTTGTTTCTGATCGCTATCTATTGACTGTTCACATCTGTGTTTATTCGCTCTGCATTGTTTGTTTGATCCTTCCTCCACGGCTTCGAAGCAAGGAGCCCATGACTAAAAAGTCCCCATGAAGGGCTTTCAACTGATTCTCGGACGAGAATCTAAGCCCACGGATTCATGCGTGGAGGGGGGCGGGGGATCATTGAAACAGTTAATAAAGCACCAAAAATATATGTAGAGTTCCTTTCGAGAGGCAGCGTGTCTTTTTTTTAATTATAGGAACATGTTGCTATAACGCGTAGAATAACTCTAAGAATTAATGATTAATTAATAATTCCAAGAATAATTCTAAGAATATATCTGTTTAGACTGTTTGGAGCAAATGATTGCCAAATTAGTGGTCCTAGAATCCCAGGAACTTGGAAGAGAAGCGATAGAGTGTGTGTGTGCACGCGTGTGTGTGCACATGTGTGTGACACAGAGAGGAAGAGGCACACACACGTGCATGTAAAGCCACAAATCAGCCCTGGCTAAATATGCCGAAGTAGCACCGTGTCACCTGCAATGGATAAGAACCTCTTATTAACATCATTCATGAAATAACACTTCTTCCAGCTATGACGAACGAAAAGGGAAAATGGAAAAAGACTACCCAAAGAACACTGAAGAGGAATTTTCAGGAGTTAATGGCCAGATAGATGCTGCTGTGGAATTAAATGGTGAGTGTTTCCACCAAAAACTTTCTTTGTGGAAACTGTGGCAAGAAATCTGGGCTGTGCGTTCACATGACAGAAAACAGGTTTCCAAATGGGAGTTCTTGTTCTTAATGTCAGTCCTGAGTCCCTTATAAATTTAGCAAACCACGTCGCTAGAAAGAGTATAAAATGTGTGCCATCCAGAATCTCTCTTTGCAAATAGAAAGTTTTAAAAGTACAGCTTCAGTCCATCAGTCGGGTACATCTTAAAGCCCATCCAGTAAAAACTGCCCTTTTCATCTTGAAAATGTGCACATTCGTGGCCCTCCCAGGGCCTTTCCCTTTCCCATCACTCAACTCCTGAAATCTATCATGTAGCCGGGAAAGTTGAATTGAACTGAACCAAGTGGAATAAATGCGATTGGATCTGGTGGACCAGTCTACACATTCTTCTTGAGTATATAGCACAGAGCTGGACTCTGTTCAGAAATTCAGAGACCCTTCCTGATACATTCTCTGCTCTTGGGGAGAGGCTAACAACAGTCGGAAATGCCCCTCCATCCAACATAGATAAGATTACTAGAAAACAAGACAGTGTAATTTCGTACTGAGTTGTGTGGCCATCTTCACAGCAACTGCAGCAGGTGATCTAAGAAAGAAAAGATGAGAACCAACATTCCCAGTTGGAGACTTCACGGTGGGACTTCAGCTGAGGCTTACAGAATGGCCAGTGGTTCACTAGGGAGAGACGGGGGAGGGGATTTCCCGGAGGGTATACCCCAGCGGAAGGTGAGGGATGAGCGACAAGTCAGAGGTCCTGTGCTCCGGCTGACAAATCCCCAGTTCGCCTCCAGGACGACCTCCAAATCCTCCATTTACGGATTTCTAGGTCATCTTCAGTAACCACATTTTCAACTTTGTCTCTTCTAGGCTACATTTACTTCTTTTCAGGACCCAAAGCGTACAAGTATGACACAGAGAAGGAAGATGTGGTCAGTGTGCTGAAATCTAGCTCCTGGATTGGCTGCTAGACAGGAAGGTCTCGTGTTTTCTAGGGAACGAACGCGAGCGCAAGCAGCTGGTCCCTGGACGTAAGGACCAAGGCAGAATGTAGGATGGGGGTTGTTCCCGTGGCCTTCCATCCTAAGGGCAGTTTCCAGTTCATCAAAAATAATTACACTTCTACATTTCTTCACGGTTGTGAATTCATAATTTTAATCAAAATGGGAGATTTCTATAGATGGTCAACTTCACATAAAATCGGAATCAACACAATGCTCTCCTCTGTGAGACACCCACTGCTGTTGTTTCTTACCCAACATACTGAAGCAAATTGAGAAATCTGGGTTTTTATTTCTGAGAAGAAGTCTATTTGTGGATTCCCTGACATGTATTATAATTCTTTTAAAAGGACATGTCATTGCCGTGCAAATTTTAACTACTCTTCACAGTAGTGGCTTTTGCTGCCTTTACATGTGTTGTGACGAGTATAAATTTGCCCCTCTGTGCTTTGAACATCTCACAAACAAAATACCATATAAGTTTTGTTTAACTGTGCTCACTGTCTTTGAAGCAGGTCGCGGTGGGCAAGCCCACTCAGATGAAATTTCGGACTAGGCAAGAGAGGGAAACTTTGCAACAGGAAAACTTTTAACAACAGCCAATAAAAATGCTGTATGAGAACCGTCGCTCATTTCTCTCCTCAGTCAGTATCTACTAGCTTCTATGACACATTCTTTGGCAACAGACTCCACGAACCTAGAGAAAACTCAAAACTGGAGATAGTTCATATGCAGACACAGGAGAAATGGCAGATGTTCAGTCCATTTCCTGCCTCCTGACAATAAAACACCTACAGTGACACTGTCTCTAACCACGCATGTGAGTCTCTTCAGAGTAGTTTTCCATGTAGGGGAGTTGGTCTGTTTAGTTTTTCTTACTTCAAGTTAAACCTTTTCTCTTTCTTACCTGCTCATCAGTACAGAAAAAAGACAGGGGTTTGTCATTCTTGTGATTTTTTTTTTTTTAATCTGACCCTCTAGAATGTAAGGAGTCAAAAGATGAAGTGATCCTAACGTTAGATGATAAATACATTTAGTAGACTTCCCAGGCTGCCCGGGATGGCCACAGTGTCACCCTGTCAGCCGTTACTGTTGTGTCCTTTACTGAATTCCTTCCTAGTGTTGAGAAGGGACAGGGCCGGGTGCCTGGGTGGCTCAGTAGGTTGAGCATCTGACTCTCGATTTCGTCTCAGGTCACGATCTCACAGTTCGTGAGTTTGAGCCCCAAGTCGGGCTCTGCGCTGACAGTGTGGAGCCTTCTTGGGATTCTCTCTCCCTCTCTCTCTCTCTCTCTCTGCCCCTCCCCACCTTGTTCTCACTCACTCTCTCAAAATAAATAAACTTAAGGAAAAAAAGAAGGGCGGGGCCCTCACTGGAGGGTTGACTCAACCCTCCCCTTGGCTTCTGTTACTGAAAGTGGCTATTGATGGCCAACCAGATGTCGAATCTTTGACGGTTGAAGACACATTCGAGTATGCGTGCTTTCCAGAAGAAAAGTCACTTTTGCAGAAGCAGCTAGCTGAGGAGAACTACTTAATTGCAATGAGCAATGAGGAAAAGCGGTCTGGCGGGTCCTCGAGTGGCTAAAACCAGGGTTTCCATGTAACCGTCCCACCACTTTCCAATGTCTGCCTGCGAGCCAGGAAGACACGTCCACACAAAAATGTGCACAAAACGTGCCCAAAAACCTTCATGGCAGCGTTATTCAGAATAGCCAAAAAGTGCAAATGTGCTCGTAAAATGACAAATGGAGTTTGTTTATTGTGGTAAATCCTTACAATGGAATATTATTGGGCAATAAAAAAAAAAAAAAAAGAGCCACCGCGTGCAACAGCACAGATGGAGCTTGGAAACGGTGCACTGAGAGACCAGATACAAGAGGCCACGTGTTCTAGGATTCTGTTTATGTGAAATGTTCAAATAAGAAAATCCAGAGGTGGAAGGCTGATGTGCACCTGCCAGGCGTCGTGGAGGGGCACTGGAAGGTGATGGCTAAGGGGTGGGGGCTTTCTTTGTGGGGCGATGGAAATGTTGCCAAGTGATGACGGTGAGGGTTGCACAGCTCTGCGAATATACTACAAGCCACTGGATTGTACGTCTTAAGTGGATAAATTGTATGGTGTGTGAATTACATCTCAATAAATCTGTCATCTTCAAAAATGACAATAAACCAGGAGATCAAGGTGGTGTGACGATCTCTGCGGGCCGAGTGGTCTGGCCAGCTCGGACACGGAGCCCATGGCAACGAAGCTGTGGCCTGAAGACATCTGGAGCTGAGCACGACCAGCCAGATGTCCCCCCGGGCGCCCGCTGCTAGCCTAGGGGTGTGCGCATTATAGACCCTTCACTGGAAGCAAAACAGCTTGTGCTCTGAGGTCTGACGGGCTTAAAGCCCCAGATCTGTTATTTTTAGCTGTACGATGTTGGTCGGTTCCTTAAGCTCAGTCTCGATTTCTTCCTTTAAATATCAGAATAGGGAGAGTTCTTACCTCCCAGAGATACTTAGAGGCTTAAATATACAAGTCACAATACACAAGGCTCTTAGACGGTCTATAATTGTCGTTGTGAGACATCTCAGAGAACGTGTCTGCCTCCTCTGGGATAGCCGAGGATATGACAGCTCTCCAGCACCCTGAGGGTTGATAACCAGTGACCTGAGATTTTCCTTTTCCAAACTGCAAATGAAATCAGTACGCAAGTAATATGCTGACTGTTGTTAACGCCCATCCCCCTGAAATAAATCTTACAAATTATTACTCCTTTGTTGAGTAAGACAACTTCTGTCTCCTAGATAGAGTTGGACATATTTTGGAAAGACACAACAGTGTCTCTCAAGCACAAAAAAACAGTAACCGTGTTTGTGTCAAAACTCCATCGGCATATTTATCGGCTCCCCTGAGACAAGACTTTGTGCAGAAATAATTTATAACATGTGTTCGTCACTCGGCTCCAGAGCGAGCGTGACAACGTTTTGTGAAATAGTTTTGAGCCCAGTGTGGCTCGACCGTTCCTCTGAGAAAGGAAGGAGTAAGCAGAACAGTTTTCTTTCTGACGACCCGTGTGCATTGTCTTGCTGACCTCGGTGATCGTCACTTGACGGGTGGCCCAGAAGCTCTTGGAAAGCACCAGAGGGGCTGCTGAAGGACAAGTGGATCCACCCCGGTGGGGAGCTCCCCTACCAGCTCTGCACTGACTTTCCCGCAGTGAGGACCACGTAGCCTGGAGAGAAATGGAGACCCAGCTCGATCGTCGGGTCCTCTGTTCTTTTCCAGATGGTCATTCAGAAACGCCTCAGACCTCCCTTTTACGTAGATGCCGAACTATGCGGTTTCTTTTTCTGGGGTTCTGTTTGACATATTTTTAAACCATCACCTTCAAATGCTCTCGTTTATGAATTATCCACGTGTACTCTACTTAATCCCGCTTCTAGTCATTTCCTTCTATGATATTGCAGGGTTTTTTGTGAATATTCATCGCTAAAATTACCCAGTGAAGCGCCATTTGAGAAGAAATGCATAAAGCTGGTCAATGGCGTGGAGGTTTTGACTCCGTCATGGAGCATAGGAAAGTCAAAGCCACAGGTTTCCTGTATTTGTCCCCTGTAGGCGCCAGTAGAAGGGAGAAGGAATATCCTCTGATCGTGCCATCTGTGGAGCTGTCCTTGGTGCCACCACCCCCAAGGGGCGCACAACGTGACCAGACTAAAGCACATCCTGCTGTACCCCAGATGCCCCAATCCCTGCCCCACTCCCACCACCGGGGCTCCCGTAATCCCAATAAGAGCAGAACTGGGATCTGCTGGTAAATATGCTGTAGCAGGAAGTTCGTGAATGACTCTGGGTTCCAGAAGGGAATTCTTGTAAGGCACACGTCCTGACTGTCTCCTCCATTAACCTTAATCCATCATACTTTCCTTTAATTCGGTGTAGCATTTTAAATGGCGGGGGACAGAATCAAACTTTCGTTGTACAATGCAGCCTGCTGTCCTGACGAGAGTGTGAGGGGACACCAGAAGAGAGAAGGAGGGACGGACCCAATGAGAAAACATTTGCAAAGACGAGTTGAGAAATGAGCCGTAGAAATTCATTTTAGATCATCTGCAGTGGGAAGGAAAAGGAAAAAAGCATGTCTACGTGAGTAGCCAGAAAACGCCAGCCTGTAAAGCAATGAAAAATAATGAGAGCTTTAGAGGTTGGGTCGTAGACATGTTTACAGCTGCCTCTGCAGAGGATGGAACAGAAGTCCTGCTAGGGCCCGGCCTCCAGAACCCCGGGTGCCCAGTGCTTGCAGGGTGCCCCTTCTCCAAACTCCAGACTTACATCCATGATGTGCTGGAAGTTTCCGGAAGTTGGTAATTTTATCAGCAGTTGCTTTTGAAACATTTCATCTCTTCGCTACACTATTGTGTCATCCCCACAAATACTCACTTCGGCCTGTTCGAGGGACCCAGCTACCCCGCCATCGCCCACCCTCCGTGTTCATGGAGTCCACGCACACATATTCACGAAGCACGGACCGTACGTTGACATGACCTAGGCTCAGCGGCTTTGCAGTGAAACTGTTGCGCCCGAGGCACACACATTCTGATGGGAGAGACATTCCACACTCAAATGAACAAACAGATGCAGATGTAGTGAGAGACACTGAACATGCTTTGAAGACGGTCAGTAAGGTGGGGGAGCGGCTAATGCGTGTGCCGTGCCGTTTTACAAAAGCACGTTGGGGGAGAGGACTTTCTGAGGTGGGGCCGTTTATGCAGAGATGTGAGTAAAGGGAGGGCCAAGGAAGCAGTAAGTGCGAGGCCTTGAGGCGGGAAGATCAGGGTGGCCGGAGGCAGGGAGGGAGAGACGAGGAGAAAGACTGAGATGGGAAAGGAAGGATCCCCTAACTGCGGGAGCCTTGCTGGCCACCAAGGAAGGGCAGCTTGGCACTGACGAGTCGACAAGGTTCTGAGCAGGTGCATGAGGTGTTCTCAGTTATGTTCTGGAGAAGCACTGTGGCTGCTGGGTGGCAGACGTGTGTAAGAGCAAGGGGAGGTGGGGACACCAGATGGTGGGTTTCTTCCAGGGTAGAGACGGTGACACGCCAACCAGGGAAGCGGCAGTGAAGGCGCGAAGGTTGGTCCGATGCAGGGAAATTCTCCAGCAAAAGCCGACGGGAATTGCTCCTACCGTGTGTGTGTGCTGGGATTAAGAAAAGGAGGAGAGCAGAGAATGAGTCCAGGTTTGGGGCGACGCGAGCCAGAGAACGGCGGGAAATCGGGAAGACCCGGGGTTGAACCGCAGCTGCGATAGTAAATTAGTCGGGTTTGTCTGCCCCCTGAACGTGCCAGGGTCGAGGCCCAGCTGGGTAGGCAGATGTAGACGCCCGAGTCAAGAAGGAGGTGAGAGCCCCCACACCCACCGACCACCATGGAACTTGGGGCAGAAGTGCCTTCTACAGGAGTAGGAAGGCAGGTGAAAATAGTCTCGAGTGTTTTTTAATCACATCCAGTGCCCAGTCTGCTAAGCCACGCTCCCTCCCTTCTTCAGGAACATGGTTTAATTCTCAACCAGAGGCTTGGGTTTTCTTTTTTCTTCGTTTTTATGTTTCCTGGTACAAATATCCAAGCACAAATCACAAAAAGAAAACGCAAAATCTTGAGGATTGCTCTCCCAGGAGAAAGCTGTTGGTCGCCTAAGAACCTGAACTGAACAGAGTAAAAGAACGTTCAAGATCTTCTTTTCTTTTTTTTTTTTTTTTTTTTTATTTTTTTTTTTTCAACGTTTATTTATTTTTGGGACAGAGAGAGACAGAGCATGAACGGGGGAGGGGCAGAGAGAGAGGGAGACACAGAATCGGAAACAGGCTCCAGGCTCTGAGCCATCAGCCCAGAGCCCGACGCGGGGCTTGAACTCCCGGACCGCGAGATCGTGACCTGGCTGAAGTCGGACGCTTAGCCGACTGCGCCACCCAGGCGCCCCAAGATCTTCTTTTTTTTAATCCACCTTGTTCTTAGAGTGAAAACACCTGTGTAATCTCACCAAGCCTTAGAAGGGGACGGGCAAGGTCTCCACCACATGCTCCCGTGTTTGCCTGAAAACCACAGTCTCTGTGTCTTTGCCACATTTCCCGGTCCCGAAATCACTGTTTGGTTCCATTTTTCCCCGGAACTTTGGTCCAGCCGTCCAGGGGGGCGTGTATGGAAAGGGCCAGTCTGGCTTGCCAATGGGCCGGTGCACTGAGGTCCAGGGCAAATCCCAGACTCGAATCCCTTTCACCCCTTGGCCGGCGCCGGAATTACTCTCGACACTATAGTTTTTCGAGCATCTCTGCACACCTAATCTGCTTTGAGACCCACAGTAACCCTGACAAGTTGTGACTTCATGGTCACACAGGTAAGACTAGAAATGGCCGTGAGCACGTACAGAGAGGAAAATCCAGGCCAACTGCTGAGTGAGTGGCACGGACCAAACGCACTACAGGAACCGTAATAAATTAAAAGTGGCAAGAGGGAAGGAAAGAGAAAAGATGGCTTGGCTTTTCCTCCCTCCAAAGGAACTAGAAGGTCGATTCTGTTGTTTTCAAAACAATACTCTAGTGGTTAGGCTTTGCTGACAGGACTTTGACCTTTTCAGAAGAGCTACAGCCACATTATCAAACTCTCTCCATCTCTCTGTCTCTCTCCTCCTTTTTCTTTCTTCGTTAATCGCAAGTTAGTCACAGAAATATCTGGGTAAGTTTCCACCAGCTCAGATTTGTTTCGAGAGCTTAAAACCCACGTAGGTTATGTGCGTACTAAGGAATGGAAGTTTCACCCATTGAGAGCAGGTTGGGGACTTGTCTTCCATCATCAGGAGCAAGTGTGGAATTTTGTTGAATGACTGTCCACATATTGAAATGGCGAAATAGGTTTCTTTGGTTTTTGTTTTTTATCGTAAGTAAAGTGATTTTTCAAATCTTCAACTGACCTTGCTCTATTTCTGGAATAAGCCCCCCTTAGTCATGACGTGTTATCCTCTTTCTATACTGCGGGATTCGATTTGCTGACACTTGTTTAAAATCCTTGCATCTGCGGACGTGAAGGATATCAGCCTCGGATTTTCTTCTCTTGTGTTTGTTTGGTTTTGATATTTGGTTTACGCCGTCTCACGAAATGAGTTGGCAAGTATATCTTCTCCACTGTTACACGAAAGAGTTTGTCTGTGGTAAGTATTTTTTTTTCTTCAATGTTTACTAGAATTTATTGGTGAAGCCGCCAAGGCCTGGAGTTTTCTTTGTGGGAGGGTTTTAATTACAAATTCAATTTCTTTAATATATCTAAGGCTATTCAAATTTTCCAGTTTCCCTGTGTCCAGTTCAGAAAGTACGTGTTTCAAAGAAACTGTCCAAACAAGCCGCCGTCTGACTTCATACGTGGTCAAATGTGCGTAAACGCTCCCCGTGTGCTCAGATACAGGTTTTCAGGGTGTGAACTGTTCTCGGACACCCTGCTCTCCTCAGATGTGTCACTCGCTTCCTCTGTGAGCTCGCATTTCCGTGGGATTATCAGCTTCCCTGGCTAGGGGAAGGGGGAAGGCCCCCATCTGGGTTTTGGGCTCCTTGCTGGGTTTAGAACTTGGGAAGGAATTGAGGCACCTCGGGGCAGGTGCTCCGTGATGGGAGTCTGGGCTCAACTACGCTCGTGTCTCATCCTCGTCAGCCCAGGGTCCCTGAGCGTCATCTCAGAAATCCAGCCTCAGGCTCTGCGGATCTCTCGGGTCTGCTGATCTGCCTGTACTGTGCATAGGGTCCGTTCCAGAGTGGAGGGACAGAGGAGATTTGTCAGGAGCTGGCCAGGCCGACCATACATCCTGTCAGTGACTTCTCATCTCTGCCGCCATCCAGCATCAACGACATTTGTCGAGTATCTACGTGACGCAGGATTATGTCCACAAACCAAACGAAAACCGCTGTCCTTCGGGAGCCTCCCCCGGACCCGAGGAAGACAGGTGCCCAGTAGACATAACGAATGGTTAAACTATGCGGTAGTTAGAAGGTGATGGGAAAAATAATTGAGGAGCGGGGTCAGTCGATTGTGACTGTGGGCTGGGGGCATAGTTTGCAATTTTGAGTCTGGGAAGCAGGAGAGCCCCCCTGAGAAGGTACAAATTAACTAGTATTTTCGTGAGAAAACAAACGAATGTCTTATTTAAAAAATGCATAAAGTATATTATACTGAACGGTGAAAAATCAGAGAAAAAACAGCTTTTTTCTTAAAACCAACATGATTAAGCCATTCTGATTGGTCCAAGACTTACAGTTATGACGTGAACATAAATTCTTAAGATGTTTCTGAGTAAACAGCCTCTGTTAAAAAAGGGTTTTTTACAAATTAGTGCATTTACCACATTAAAACTTCACTTTTCTTATTTTCTGTGAATTACAGGAATCTGACAATTACATAAGGACGTATTTACCGCTACAAAAAAGAAAAAAATCCAAACAGGGCCTCTTTAATTTAAAAGACATTATAATCCGTCTCCTTAATGCCCTCCAGTGTTAACAGCTTCCAGAAGTTGTGCAGAACTTCCCACTCGCACAACTGAAGGTGCAGCCCCTTTTAGCTCAGACACGAACACGCACAGATCAGAACACACAGGGCTCGTGGCTTCCCTCTCACACTTCAGCCAGGGGTCAAGAAGGAACACAGAGACGCAAAAACGCACTGGTTTAGATCTCGGGCTCTGCTCCTTCCCCGCGGGCACAACATTCTGAACTGATTCGAGCTCACAAGCTGATGAACAGACAGCTGAAAAAGACTCGTCCACCGGAGTCTATGTTGTTTCTCACCCAACAGAGAATTCGCCTCCACCGTCTCGTTCACCACATGGTTATGCTATAACCCAAATTCCCGGTCACCGGTGCAACCAACTGAAAATAAATTCTTGACCTGGGGCAGCTCAGAAAGAAAAACAAAACACAAGACCAGGAGGGAGGGAGAGAGAGGAAAAAAACAGAGAATAAGAGAGTCAGCAAAGCTAAGAGCTCCATCGTCACTCGGAACTCTCGCCGGAAGCCAGACAGGGTGTGGCCAGTTCAGCCACCGGGACCCAAGGACTCAGGACGGCGTCCTCGCCCTTCTCGGTGGAGCCGCCAATATCGCTAAAGTAGGATTTCCTGAAATTAGGTTAAAAACCATGGCTCTCAAACAGACATAAAATGAAGATGTGTCAAAGAATTTGGAGATTTGGGAGAATGTGTGTATATACGCAATTAGTGCTGATGGGATTGTGCTAATAAACACAAAACTGGTTAATATCCTATAGCTCAGTAAAATACGAATGTTGCATCTTAGCGCTTTATCTCTGTGGTACAATATGCCTCTGCCTTCCTGTGGACAGGACTGTTTGTGTTACTGGGGTGCCTTGTGGCTCAGTCAGTTAAGCGTCCGACTTCGGCTCAGGTCATGATCTCGCGGTCTATGGGTTCAAGCCCCACGTTGGGCTCTGTGCTGACAGCTCAGAACCTGCAGCCTGCTTCAGATTCTGTGTCTCCCTCTGTCTCTGCCCCGCCCCTGCTTATTCACTCTCTGTCTCTCTCTCTCAAAAATAAGCATTAAAAATTTTTCTCAAAAGGTAAGTGTTTTTGTTTTTTTTTTTAATTTTTTTTTCAACGTTTTTTATTTATTTTTGGGACAGAGACAGACAGAGCACGAATGGGGGAGGGGCAGAGAGAGAGGGAGACACAGAATCGGAAACAGGCTCCAGGCTCCGAGCCATCAGCCCAGAGCCCGACGCGGGGCTCGAACTCACGGACCGCGAGATCGTGACCTGGCTGAAGTCGGACGCTTAACCGACTGCGCCACCCAGGCGCCCCAAAAGGTAAGTGTTCAAAAAAAGATTGTTTGTGTTACCGTGAACAGGAAAAGCTTGCATGGTTACTAGCGTTCTGCAAGTGAGTGTTCATCCCTGCTGAGCTGTAAAGCAGCCTGGTTGGTCAGAGACAGTGAAATAATGAAACAGAACCGAATCGTCCTAGAGAATCAGCGAGACCACACTCAGGACAACTTTGCTGGAAGAGCTCTCAGTGCTCTCTCTTTTTCACCCACTTCAAAGTCTGATAACGGTTCCTAAAACGTACAATAAATAACAAAAATGAGATTTCCCACATTAGTTTACTCAGTCCTATGCAATTAGTTCTTTGTCCGGCAGGATCTTGGGCCAGCGGTCTGCTTCCCTAGGCCCATCTGGGCTGAGAAAAATCAGCACTAGTCTGTTACAAGCAAAGTTAATTCTAATATTCATTCTTAATATTACGGTGGACCTTTGTATTTTATTTTTATTTCTTTTTCTTTTAGTTTCTTAAATGTTTATTCTTGAGAGAGCGAGAGCATGGGCAGGGGAGGGGCAGAGAGAGAGGGAGAGACAGAATCTGAAGCCGGCTCCAGGCTCTGAGCCGTCAGCACAGAGCCCGACGTGGGGCTCGAACCCAGGAACCGCAAGATCACGATCTGAGCTGAAGTCGGACTCTCAACCAGCTGAACCACCCAGGCGCCCCATTTTTATTTCTTTCTGAAGTTATTTTTCCAAGTAAAACCAACATATTTAAAGTGAAAATTAGTTAAACAGCAGTTTCTTCTCCCATTGTTCCAGGCACAGTTCTTCGGAGGGTTGATCGGAGGGCAAGCTGCTGGAAGGTAGGACCCTGTCTGCCCCAGGGTCACAGGGGACGGCGGACGAGGTCACGAGGGCCATCTGAACACCTGACCCGGGGAAACGCAACAGGCCCACAGCCTTCAGGGAAGGACCAGCATTGACCCAGCTTTCAACCCCACACCTGACAGGTGACTGGAGAGAAGTCTGCACTGAGGCAGCTCGGTACCAAATAACAGGTAAGTGAAAACTTTTCCATCAAGTGTTTTTAGGTACGGCCAGTTTTGTCAAAAGGATAAGAAGCCCCACCACGCCCCCACCCCCCCACCCCCGCATTTGAGGTTTTCACCCTCAAGGTTTCAGTTCTTTGCAAGCACAGAATGTCCCAGGACTCGGGGTTGCCATTTTGTTAAAGCACTTGCCTCCCAGGGGTGGTGGGTGCAAAGGAACCCATGGGCCGCGGGTCCTGCTGGCCCCCGGACACCTGCACTGCAGCACGGCTGGCCAACACCCGTCACCGCTATTCAAACCACCTACCACGTGCCCCATGCTGCCGGCAGCAGAAAACACAAACATCACGGAGGAGATCTCCCTTGCCGTCAAAGAATATTCATTTTCGTTAGAGAGAGAGCTCGCACAAATCAGATGACCGACAACAGCAGAGACACCATAGCCTGGAGCAGGAGGAAAAGCTAAGGGCCCATGAATAATTACGGAAGAGGGGTCGTTTGAATCCCATCCTGAAAGAAATACAGGATCGGCCGACGGGAAAGCCCACAATGGTTTAAACTACGTTACCATTATGTTGCCAAAAAAAGGAAGAAAAATAATACCAGAACTAGTGTAGACAAGGAAGGAAAGAAAAGGACTCGGGCAGAATGTGCACAACGTGGAACGTGGCAAGGAACATCCCTTCGGTGGCCGGACCGGATTGAATAAAAAGCAAAAGTTTTCATAGGAGAAAACAGCAGAGTAACATTGAGTGTGTTATACGTCATGCCGGGCGTTTTTGCCCCATTATGCCACACAATCTTTGAAGAAAAACAAGCCTTTGTGAGGAAAAGGTCACTATCATCCCATTTCACAGACAAGGACACAGTGAGACTCCAGAAGTAAAGCGACATTTGCACCCAAATCTTCCGACTCTGCCGACAGCAGTTGTGCAGGGGACATGGGGACAGAGATGGACTACCAGGAACACGGAGGCAGGGACAGACCGCGGAGGACACAGGGACAGAGATGGACCACAGGGGACATGGGGACAGGGACAAGCCAGAGGGGACATGGGGGCAGGGACAGACCACCGGGGACACGGGGACAGGGATGGACCACAGGGGACACGGGGACAGGGACAAGCCAGAGGGGACATGGGGGCAGGGACAGACCACCGGGGACACGGGGACAGGGATGGACCACAGGGGACACGGGGACAGGGACAGGCCACAGGGGATATGGGGGCAGGGACAGACCACTGGGGACACGGGGACAGGGACAAACCATAGGGGACATGGGGACAGGGACAAGCCACAGGGGACATGGGGGCAGGGACGGACCACTGGGGACACGGGGACAGGGATGGACCACAGGGGACATGGGGGCAGGGACAGACCACAGGGGAGACGGGTACAGGGATGGACCACAGGGGACACGGGGGCAGGGACGGACCACAGAGGACACAGGGAAAGGGACAGACCACAGGGGACACGGGGACAGGGATGGACCACAGGGAACACAGAAGCAGGGATGGACCATGGAGGACACGGGGACAGCGACAGACCACACAGGACACGGGGACAGGGATGGATCACCAGGGACACAGGGACAGGGATGGACCACCGGGGACACAGGGACAGGGATGGACCACAGGGAACACAGGGGCAGGGATGGACCACAGGGAACACAGAAGCAGGGACAGACCATGGAGGACACGGGGACAGCGACAGACCACACAGGGCATGGGGACAAAGATGGACTACAGGGAACATGGAGGCCGGGATAGACCACAGAGGACACAGGGACAGGGACGGACCACTGGGGACACAGGGACAGGGATGGACCACAGGAGACACAGGGACAGGGACAGGGACAGACCACCGGGGACACAGGGACAGGGAGGGACCACAGAGGACATGGGGACAGGGACAGACCACCAGGGGACACAGGGGCAAAGGTGAATCACAGGGAACACGGAGGCAAGGATAGACCACGGAGGACACAGGGACAGGGACGAACCACCGGGGACACAGGGACAGGGAGGGACCACAGAGGACATGGGGACAGGGACAGACCATAGGGACATGGGGACAGGGACAAACCACAGGGGACATGGGGGCGGGGACAGACCACAGGGGACACGGGGACAGCGATGGACCACAGGGGACATGGGGCAGGGACAGACCACAGGGGACACAGGGGCAAGGGTGGATCACAGGGAACACGGAGGCAAGGATAGACCACGGAGGCCACGGGGGCAGGGACGGACCCCAGGCAGAGGCAGCCGCCCCAGACCCGCAGGCTGCGGTTCACAAGGACACTCCCTGGCAGGCTTGTCCTGGGTGCTGCGCGGCCGGCCTGTGCGCGCCTGCTGGCAGGATCTTGGGCTCAGTCCTGTGTCCTATACAGGTGGTGTCAGCTGCACGCGCTCAAGGCTCTGGGCTTGCACATGGCTCAGCAGGGGGGATGGCGGGATGGACCCCTCCGGGTGGGGCAGGGGTGAGGAGCCTCAGAGTGCCGGGGAGGAGCCTGGGGGTCGCTGGGGGTCACGTCCTCCCCATGACCCTTCCCACAATGGTTTAAACTATGTTACCATTGCCTTAACAGAGAGCAACAATAATGCCAGCTTCTGGAAACAGCTGGCTTCTGCATCTAGAGGAGGAGGGAGAGGGGGAGGAGGGGAGGAGGAGGGGGAGAAGGAGCAGAAGGATGGGGGAGAAGGATGGGGGAGGAGGACGGGGAGGAGGAGGAGAAGAGAAGAGGAGAAGAGGGAGAAGGAGGGGGGAGGAGGAGGAGAAGGAGGAGAGGGAGGAGGAGGGGGAGGGGGAGGGGGAGGAAACATGGCAAATCCCTTGCTTCTCTTCAGAAGACATTGTTGCAGATTCAACCCGGCAAACTTACTCTGAGAAGTTGCTTCTGAAAGAGTGTAAACGCCCACCCTCGAGTTCTGTCACCGGCGCCAACACGGCCGAGGAGCCCGCAGGGTCCAGCTGGTGCTCCGTGGACCAGAGTTTGGGTAGCCCTGGCCCACGGGACACAGCCGTTCATGCGCACGATGTGCCTCGGGTTCAAACCTGTTACCTGTGAACAGAATCATTCGCCAGGTTTCCGAACTAAAGATTGAGTGACTGATATATAATAGATACACTGTAACGTGTGTGTATATTATACTCACATCGGTGCATTCATCCCACATACATTTATGTGCATGTATGCACCTATCTTGTTTACCTTCATATGTTATATACTCACATACAGTGTCTAAAAACAGATGATGGACAAGATCATCTTACACACACATGACATATCTAAAAACAGGGGCGATATGAAGAAAGAAGGGGAGGAAGAAGTGACACTGGCCGACAATTTCGTAATTACACCAAAAACTATTTCAACAAGGCCTTACTCCTTAAACACTGAAATCACCAGTAAAAAGTCTACCAAGGGGAGAATAAAAGACCGTTGAGTTCAATTTCACCAAAGAGCGGGTTAATTGTGACACAGGTGAAGAATGTCCTTGACGATGCAAAGTGGTAAAGAATTTTAGAGTCGTCCCTGTCGTACCCAGAAACCGTGCCTGGTGGCTGGTGTCATGGGACCCGCCCTCGGCCACTCGGGGATCTCAGCCAACTCCCCCCAAGATTTAATTACCCTTCTAATGGCACAGCCCCCAATTTCAAAACAGGACTGCGTGACCAAGCTGACCGCACTGTGGCAAGGACCATACAGCAGCAAAGCTCTAGAATGTGAGCACCAGACCACAGAATTCTGAAAGTGCGGTACCGACAGCCCCAAGTTACAAGCGGGGTGCGTTGCCAAGCTTTGTCAGCTGGCTCTTCAGGACTCAGAACCTACTTCCCACGGTGGGGACCTCACCAAGTAGCAGCGCCTGGGGTGCTGTGCCCCCACGAGTACAGCTGTGGGGTCAGCGACCGCGCACGCATCCGGCTCGGACCCACCACACGCCGGACCCCGACGGCCGCTGGGCCCCGAGGAGCGTGGGGGGCCGCGCGGGGGTTTGCAAGGGGGGGAGGATGGCACGGCGGGGCAGGTGGGCGGCTCGCCCGTGAGGGCCGGAGCTGGGATTTGGCGGGGGCGAGGTGGCTGGGGTCCTGGCGCCCTGCCCGGGGTGCCGTGGCCCCGGGGCCGCGAGTGCAGGCGCAGATCCACACGGCCCGGCCTTTCCCTGGGGAGACGACTGGACTCCGCCCGTGGCTCCGTGGCTCCGTGGCTCCATCTGTGGTTTTTTCCTCATCCCCTCGCGGCCGGGTGGGGCTCGCTCTCTGCTGCCCAGCCTGCGGCGTGAACCCAGGCAGGGCGCCCCGAGCCTCCCCCAGCCTGCAGGTGGAGGTGTCTGCGGACGTCATCCAGTCCCTCCCGCGGCTCCTGCGTCCCCGGAGGGGCACAGCCTGGGACGCGGCCTGCCTCCTGGAGACCCTGCCCGGCCCCGCTCTCCGTGTGGGCAATCCCCGAGCTGTGACCTAGCTCAGGTGTCTCCAAACTCCCAACCGTGAGGTAACACTGATTTCTAACTCCGAATACAAAAATGCCAGCCCCGTTCTGCATCCCCGTCCCCCCACACCTGCCCAAACGTGCCACCACTCGGGGCCCTCTCCTATTTGTCCCGGTATCTCTCCTCCACACTCCTTCTCCAGCTCCCCAGGGGTGTGCCTGCCCTGTCACCCTCCAGGCCGCCGTCCTGTCCAGCAGGGACGCAGCTCTGGGGAATCACGGCCGCAGGGCTGGTGTGAGGGGCACAGGCCCGTATGGCAAGGTTAGAGGGAGGATAGGAGCTTGGCTTCACCAAGCCCCTCTACCCCCTCCCATGCCAGCATCCTCTCCTGCTGCCTCTCTTCCTGGGCCCCAGCCTCCTGGCTGCCATGACCTCTCCTGCCCCTTTGTCCACTTCCCCAAGTCCACAGGCCCTTGAACACGTTTGGGGAACCCCCGGGAAAACCAGGAATCTCGGATCACTTCATCACACAGAGCAGTTTAGCCTCCTTTCCCTCTCTTCCCATTTCCTGGACCTTGACTTGCACCATCAAAATGTCACACATGATATTCTCCCAGGAAAACCATCCACACCAGGCATCTGTCCTCAGCAGTAGCTCTGATCTCCTAAGTCTCCCGTTCAGGTTTTATTAGTTCCGGGGGAGTCTAGAAGGAGTCTGCGGGCCTGAGGGCGCAATCTGGTCCCCACTCACCCGGTCACCTGTAAGAGCTGCGGGGGGCGGGGGGGGGGGGGTCATCCTCTTTCACGGGTCAACATACTCCTCACAGATGCCGTGTCCTGGACAGGAATCATGTCTCCTGCATCAGGCAAGAGCTGGGTTTAAGGACTGGACGTAGCAGAGAATGCAGAAGTTTCCTCTCCCTTCTTCCCCCCAGGAAAAAAAAGACACCCCTGGTTGATGATGGGGTCAACACAACAGGCAACAAACACACCGAGCTAAACACAAAAGAATATTCCAGATCTCACACATTTCTAACTTCACGATGCATGATGTTTACGCAAGAGATGTTGGGGTCCTGCCTCATGTGGACTTTACTTCCCCAAATATCAGTCCTAAATACTTTGTTTCCGTGCGTTCTAAACAGACGCCTAGGTTGCAGTTGAATAATGTACCTGCAGGCTTCCAGTTAGCAGGTTGTCATTATCTACCTTTAACGAATACGGTGTCCCGCATCAGAGTGAATTTGGAAATGTTCTAGCTGAACAGTGAGCCCTGGACGAGGGCTCAGCTGCCATCGAAACTCCTGCCTCGTGCGCACATGGGCAAAACTCGTTTCTCCCATGTCCGTGGTCCTACCCCTGCCTGCGTTTGAACGCAAGATTCAGAGTAAGTAGTTGGAAGATGGGATTCTAAAGACAGGAAAACAGGACCTGAGCTCCGTCGTTAGGGTCATGCCCTGTGACCACGCGGAGGTTTGATTTGTACATAAACGTTTTTCAACTGTAGACGTGTAGGAAAGATGCTGAAATTGATCCCAAAGAAACAGACATAGATAATTTCTGGAATTGTTGTGAAATTGGGATTTTTTTACGGCTCTGACAGATGTATTCGTAAGCTCAAGACTTTTCCTAAGCACGTGTATATTGCTTGTTCCGTGTGAAAGAAATTTCTCGACATTAAAATTGGCAAAAAGTGTTCTTCAGTTAACTGAGTGGAGACAGGTTGACAGATGTTCACACGGGTCAAAAACAAAACCTGTAACATTATTCATTACTGATAGGTTATTACAGGGTTTTTTTTTTCCTTTTTTCAACATTAATATAATTTTCCCTTTCGAACTTGAATTTTTATGTTTTTTTTAAGATATCTAGAAAATCCCCAAATATTTTATAAACATTTTATTGTTTTTAAGTAATCTCTACACCCAACGTGGGACCCAAACCCATGACAGGCTCTACTGACTGCCGGACAGGCACTCCCGTGTTTTATTTTTGTATTTGTTTTCCTGGCATGGTTATATATAAACTGTTCAGGAACTGAAACTTTCACTTTCTGCCTTTCTCTTCCAGTCAGTATTCTTACTCGTTTCATTTCCTGATTGGGACTGAAAATGACTTGGTCATATCGAGAAAGACGGTGTTAAAACATGAATCACTCGGTGGACCGAACACGCAAGGCTGGCTCCTATCACCGGCCACTAGAGGTGAGGGCCAGGCTGGTTTCCGAGCTGGAAACGGGGGTTCCGGGGCTGAAATCAGACCCCAGGAGGTGTTCTGTCTGAACTGCATGGTGTTGGGCCACATGACATCGCCGTTCATTCATTCATTCATTCATTCATTCAAGTTAGCTGAGACTTTAAAAATCAGGACTTTCAGTGTAGTGTTAAGTAAACATTTCTGGGATCTCTGGGAAAACCTGAAAATCTGGGAACCGTTGGCGACGGCTGCCCAGAACACGGGCTGGCCTGTGACTCTCCGCGCGGCTGCCAGTTCTTCCTGTCACCGCCCTGGCCCTGAGGCTGGGCTGTGGCTGCAAATTGGTGATGGTTTGCAATGACCTGCGTGTTGAAAGTGCCCTCAACCAGTATAATCTGCAATATGTGCTGCCTCTTCACCTGAGGATCAGAGACACTAAGTGACCCCCCGGTTACAGAACAAGGGCATCCGTGTGCCTCTCCTGATCACATTCTGGGCCATATGCCCCGTCTCCTTTCCTCAGCCACGCTTTACGTCTGTAGCTGCACTCACTGAGCACCTGTGATTTACCAGGCACTGCCCGCTCACTATTATTCATCCCCCCAGATCTCTGCACTCAAACTGTCTCAACCCCATGGTTCCCAAACTTCACGCCGACACACCTCAAGGCGCACAAGCGAACTCACGAGACGGAAATACAATTCTAGACACTTGTTGGACACTGCACAAGTCGGCAGCTCAAGGTTGTCCATGTTTTCAATACCAGATTCCTTTAAATGTCGTCAAACTACAAAACTGGATTTTCCACTGTTGCTATAATGAAAAGCAAATACTGTACGAAAACCAATGTAGGTTGATCTTATTCCAAGAATCAGATCCCATTAGTAAGAAATTGTGGTTGAGAATGAAATAAAAATAATTTTTCTTTCATTTACGTATATTCTTTGTTCGAATAGTTTCTAAGTTTTTAGTACAAAACTAATTTTTTAATGTTTATTTATTTTTGAGACACAGAGAGACAGAGCATGAATGGGGGAGGGGCAGAGAGAGGGAGACACAGAATCGGAAACAGGCTCCAGACTCCGAGCCATCAGCCCAGAGCCCGACGCGGGGCTCGAACTCACCGACCGTGAGATCATGACCTGAGCCGAAGTCGGACGCTCAACTGACTGAGCCACCCAGGCGCCCCCAAAAATAATTTTTAAGTTGATTTGGACCTACTTCATAAACAGGACTCTTGGACATTTCTTTTGGCCTAAAGTCACTTCAAAAAAAAAAAATCGCTAAGATCCAGGAAACCAGAAACAAGAAAGTTTTAAAACTTTTATATTAACCCATTTTAGAGATGAGAAAACAGGCCCAGAGAAGTTGAGTAACCTGTCTAAGAGGATAAAACTGAGACTTGAATCAATGAGTATCTGACTCCAAAGTCCATGTTCCTTTTACAGAACAGCTCTGTCCACCCAAATGAGCCCAGGATCAGACGTGGCCTCTGCCTCAGTGGACTCAGAACCGTAACCATTCTGTGGTGAGTGCTTTACCAACCCTTCCAGCATTGCGTTACGCACCCCCAGTGTTTATGACTTTCCAGGAACTTCCATTCTGTTTCCCAGTTGATAGTCTCTGTCTGGCTCACAGCATACGCCAAACTCAGGTCCCTAGGGGAAGGGATGATTTCCCCTTGTATCCAGTAACCCTGCTCGTAACATGTGGAGACATGATGTCAACTCGGGCCGGTCTGTGACCACACGTGGGATGTGGGAAATGCAGAGCGAGAGGGCCCCGTGAATCTGAATTTGAAGCCCACGGTCGGGTTACCCAGTAACCGAGGGAATCTTTCTGGTTTGGGAGATTCTCAGACTGGAACGACCAGCATAAGGCACGATGTTAGAAGTACTTCCAAGGGAGATGGTAAACATCAGACAAGTCTTTCCTTCACCACAAATGAATGCAACATCTTCAAAACAAACACAGAGCCAGAAGAAAATCCTGACAACAAAAACAGTGAACATATTACCAAATGCCACACACACACACACGTAGTGCTATGGTGTATGATTTAATCAAGATGTACATGGCCAAAAATAATGAAATGCAAATTATCAAAAAACACCAGCTTTTCACCTTGAGGGAAGATTGGGGACTTTCACACGCCTTGCTGTATTGCCCAAGGCTTTCTCGTCTGTAGGTGCTTAACAACTGTGAGTGGGTTGCATTGAATCAAATTATTGGACACTAAGAGTGAATCTGAGAATTCTACCATGAGGTAAAACAAAACTCTCTAAAACTCTTTTTTAAAAAAAAAAGGGGGGGGATGCCTGGGTGGTTCAGTCGGTTAAGCGTCCAACTTCAGCTCAGGTCGTGATCTCACGGTTTGTGAGTTTGAGCCCTACGTCAGGCTCTGTGCTGACCGCTCAGAGCCTGGAGCCTGCTTCAGATTCTGTGTCTCCCTCTCTCTCTGCCCCTCCCCTGTTCGTGCTCTGTCTCTCTCTGTCTCAAAACTAAATAAACATTAAAAAAATTTAAAAAAAAAAAAAAGACCACCATTGACAGGTACATTTTATGGTATGTAAATTATAGCTCAATAAAGCTGTTTAAAAAACAACAACACTCCATCTACAAGGCTTTCTTAAAAATCACACAGATGATAGTTAAAATTTCTCCATCATGTAGAAAATAACTTACTTTCCATTCACATTTCTTATGACAGTTTTAAGTTTCTCCAAGACTTGTGAGTGACGTGTTCATTCAGAAGCAGGCTCGCAAAACCCTCAATAATGCAGGAGAAGTGAGAAGACACAGCTCTGGTGTCAGGCTGGGTCTAAAACTTGGCCCTATCACTTACTCACGAGTCACATACAACCTTTGGGCCTCACTTTCCTCATCTGTAAAATGGAATGGTGAGGACCCTAACAATAAGAGCGGTTTCATCAGGGTCAAGGGCCGTTCTAATGAGCCATGTGAGGGCAGGGGAGGCGTTGTCCCTTGTCCGCAGGGGAGGCGTTCTGAGACCCCCAGTGCCTGCCTGAGACCATAGACGGTACTGAACCCTACGTGTACCGAGTTTCTCTGTGAGTACTTGCCCTCAATAACATTTATTCTGTAAGTTAGGCACAGGAGATTAACAACAATAAGTAATAACAAAATAGGGCGACGATAACACACTGACTGAGGCCACTGTTGACTCTCTGCCCACATGGCGGGGGAAGGTCACCCACTTCTGGACTGCGGTTGACCACACATGACAAGCCACGGAGAGCTTAGCCACAGTTAAGGGGACTACTGTGTATCTCATTTAACTCTTGCAAAAACCCCACTACTTAGGGACCGCTTTTATTTACATTTCGCAGATGAGGAAACTGAGGCACAGAGGATTTAAGTAACGAGTTTTACAGTGACGGTCACACAGCTGGCCCGTTTGTCAGCTGAGGTACATGGTTTGACTCTGGAATCTCAAAGCTTTAGAACAGGGCCTGAAACAGGCAATCAGTGTGAGCTCTTATTAATTATTATGAGGCAAAGGGTGAAAATCTCCCTTTATCTGTATCCCACTGCCCTCCCCTCCCTGAAAGAAACCACCATGACACACGTATTTTGTATTTGAACATGTATTTATTTGTGTAAATGGAACGTCTGTAAATATCAACCATACGGTTCAGCCACTTGCTTTTAACTTGCATATTTGGAGACATTTATATGACAGGGCATAAAGATGATGTAATTTAGGGTAAAGATGATGGTCTGATTCAGTGGGAGAGGGGAGTTACTTAATTAAAGGTGTTAGTACAACAGATTATCTTTTCTACCCTATGGTTCTGTTCACCGTAGGTGGGGTGCGGTGTCCTGGGCCACACAAGATACCCTCTCGGGTGATGGACAAGCTGTTGAGTCTTCTGCCCCCGATACTAAGACGTAAGGACAACAATCTTTACGTTTTTGAGATAGCAGGTATCGTTCTGACCTATTTATTGGAAGGATGACAATGTTACCAGATTTAAAGAGAGGGATGATTTCATTACAGGTTCGAGCTGTGAGACCCAACAAGCCCCCAGAAAGACAGACACAGTGCAGAGCCCGGGATCTGGGGGCGAGAGTAGCAGATACCTGTTCCCTGCGGGGAAAACGCGTTGTGACGGCCCAGCCTGGCCTGGGACACGGACAGACGGCCAGAACTCCCACAGCCCGCGCAGCCTTTAAACCAACGCCTTTCCCCAGCTCGTACTCCTAACCTTGTGGGCTTCTCTGTGAGAACCGCAGAGGCAGAAAGAAATCTTCCTCTGTCCTCTGGGTTCTGCCGCCGGGGGCCTGTAAATTAGACTAACAAAAGACAGATTAATGAGAAAAAACAGAAGTTTATTGACATGTGCATGAAGCATACACATGGGCACCCCGACTGATGAGTCAGGAGTGGTTAGAACTTGGGCTAACACGACACCCTAACAAAAACATACCTTTTCAGAGAAGGAACAGGAGAAGGAAAAGAAATCTGAGTGTGCGGGGGCAGCACATTGTGGGGAAGTAAGGATACACAGGAACCCGTGGAGGACAGGATCTAGTTAGTAGAGTTTAGTCCTCTGGTGCCGCTCTGGGTAGGCGAGGGTCTAGATTTGTCCCGGTGTCTCCCTCTCCCTTTGCCCCTCTCCCACTCGCACTCCATCTCTGTCTCTCTCTCTCTCTCAAAATAAACGTTAAAAAAAGAAAGAAAAATATATCCACAAAGAAAGAGTTACCACAACGTTTTAGGAAGCAATCCTAGCTCGTTTGGGAAAAGTCCCCTCCCTGTTGCCCCTTGCCCTCACCGATATTCTCCTAGTCTGTGCGACACTCCTTTTGAAAGCAAATCACGGAAGCCGTGGCCCAGGTCAACGAGAGCAGGTGCATTCCGTTGGCAAAGCGATGGTCTAGACCAGGTGCAGTGACCCGGCAACTCCGGACCATGCTGTAATTCTGGGCGCGGTTCTGCATCCCTGCCAAGTCACCACATCGTGGGAGCAGCAAAACGATAGTTCGACTGAAACAGCATCCAAATTAAGGAAGCAAATAGCAAAACGCTGAGGACATGTTTGAGGAGAACTTAATGACTTCAGAAGAAAGAAAAAATGAAGGAAACCTGCTGAGCCGGAAAAGGGGGCGCGTGACCCCACTCCCACGGCGGCGGGGGGGAGGCGTTCATCTTGTGAACGTCTAGAAGAGAAATAGCGGTGGTCAGCGGGACACTTGCACCCTTCCCGTCTTCCACAGAACCTCACGGCTCAGACATGCCCAATTAATTACAAGGAAATCCTCGGTCAGATACGTTGGGGAAATACAAAAAAGGAATCTAAAATCACAGATGCAGATATAGATTTGCATGTTGGAGTCGCCAGGGAACCCTCCAGTAAGCAAAACGCCGATGTCTTCTTTCCCAGAGTGCCTTTGCCACACTGTTTTCCTGGTCACATCAGTGCGAGTCCTGCACTTTTCTGTTCTTGGAAAAACCGCTAAATACAGTTCCTACGTCTGCGTAGACTATGGAGGCTCGGGGAGCGTGTAACCAAACCATCGGGTATGAAACGAAACGTAAAGCTTCAGAGAAACGGCCCTTCCTGTGGGCCACTTCAGACCGCCCCCTGAGAGCCCCCCGGGGGAACTTGAACAGAGAGGTTTGGGAAGCACAGGTGGAGGCAGTAAGGAGCTAGTTACAAACCTCTTCTCAGGTGACGGAGGCCCAGAAGCAAGGAGGCACGAGTGAAGGAGGCAGGACCGGCGGGCAGGGCCCCTCGCTATCCACTCATGTCCGTGGTTTCTCCAAAAGGGAATGACCCTCTTCAGTGAGAGACCAGGACTGAAATGCAAGTAACCCGGGGCACCCGGGGGGCTCAGTCGATTTAGCATCAGCTCTTGATTTCGGTTCAGGTCACGATCTCGCCGTTCATGAGTTCAAGCCCCATGTCGGGCTCTGTGCTGACAGTGTGGAGCCTGCTTGGGATTTTCTCTCTCTCTCTCTCTCTCTCTCTCTCTCTCTCTCTCTCTCTCTCCCCCTCCCTCTGTCTCTCTGTCCCTCCCCTGCTCTCTTTCCCTCTCCCAAAATAAATAAATAAAAACTTAAAAAAGAATGAAAAGAAAATGCAAGTAACCTGAGGCCATGAATGGAGGTGAAAATGGCACTGATGGCCCCGGGAAGCCCCTGAGAGCTAGTGAACGAGGGAGGGGCAGCAGAGACGGGGAGACCCAAAGGCAGGAACAGTCGGCTGCAGGGAAGGGAGAGACATGGCCGTGGCCCGTCGTGGAAGCGGCTCCAATCTGGATTTATCTTTTTTTTTTTTTAATTTTTTTTTTCAACGTTTATTTATTTTTGGGACAGAGAGAGACAGAGCATGAACGAGGGAGGGGCAGAGAGAGAGGGAGACACAGAATCGGAAACAGGCTCCAGGCTCTGAGCCATCAGCCCAGAGCCTGACGCGGGGCTCGAACTCCCGGACCGCGAGATCGTGACCTGGCTGAAGTCGGACGCTTAACCGACTGCGCCACCCAGGCGCCCCTCCAATCTGGATTTAAACCAGCCAGTTCCCTCAGCCGCAACCACAGAAGAGGCCGAGTGTAGACGCCCCTGGCGAACCCAGGCTCAGTGTCCCCTCAGGCAGGGGCACAGCCCAGCAGGTGCGGCCCAGCCAGGAGCTACCCTGGGGCCGGCCCCCCGACACAGGCAGGTCAGAGGGCACAGCCCCGGCCAGGACACTCGGCTTCTTCGGAAACTAGTGCTAGTGTTAGTTGTACAGACACGTCAAGGTCCAGACGTGAAACCACCCAGGAGGAAGTCCCAGTTGCCGTTCGGGCTCTAGAACTCCATCTAATGGATTTTCCAGGTCGACCCGAACATGCAGAAGAGGGACGGAGGAGGGCATATACTCCCAGAGGGACCGACTGAAGCCAGAAGGAACCCCCGGCGCCCCGCCCACGACATCCAGGGCCATTCTAGGCACAACCTGGGGTAAGTCACTTGCTACTATTTCTGAAAGTCACAGAAGCAACAGCAGTGCAGGCAGGGTCTCCCCACGGACACACAGACACTCTCAGGTGGCTCCCGTCACCTGCTGAGGCCGGGGGGGGGGGGGGCAGCTGGACACGAGTAAGTGTGCCCAGAGAAACACCGCGACGAGCGAGTCCCTGAGGGGAGAGAGGCCCCAAGCCCTTGGTGGACAGAAGACAGCGTGGATGTTACTAGAAGGTGCGTAATTTGGAACACAGAATAAGGTAAAACCCCAGTGTCGGGTCGGAAGCCAGGAGACTCAGCAGCAGGACAGGAGGCAGAAGGCGTGGCTGGTGAGGGTTTCTGTAAGAACGAGAAGGTCAGCGCTGAGTTCTACGTGACCTGCAGGGCCACGCCGGGCGCTGCCCGTCCTCCCATCGCTGTGCAGACCCGGGGCCCTCGAGGAGGTCAGGTGCGTGGCTCCGTCCTCCCGCAGGGCTGGGCTGGATGAGGACAAGTGTCACTTGTGAAGATGGGCCCTGAGGGGGACCGCCTTGCACAAGCACGGAGCCGGGCTTGGTTAGGCCAGGTCCCCATCTCCGCGGGCTCCGGTCTGAGATGAAAGGAAGGGGTAGAGAGGAAGGGCAGAGGCTGCAGTCACTCAGCACCTCCTGCCTCTCCTGTTTCCCAGTTCTAGAACTTTCTGTCAGCCGATGCGTGGGCCTCCGGGCCCGGCGACCTCACAGAGAGGCGGTGCTCCCACAGCGGCACACATGGCACTCAGAACAGGCTTGCATGTCCCCTTGTGCGGTCACTTGTCACCCAGGCACAGCAGGAGCCCCGTGTCCGCAGCTGCACCCACTGAGGTGCCACAGTGCCTTCCTGCTCTGCAGAACCCCACCACGCCCTGCACACGAGTGTTTCCTGAATCTGAAACTAAACTTGTGTCCCTTGTCCTGGCATCTGATTTACTCTCTATCTCTGTGACTGTTTCTTCTGGATGTTTCGTTGTTCAGACCGTGCACCTAGAGATTTCATTGACAAATAACACAAATGCTTTCCTTATTTAAAGTCAATACCATCTATGATAAGACGATGTCTTTTGTTTTTAATGTTTATTTCTGAGAGAGAGAGAGAGAGAGAGAGAGAGAGAGAGAGAGAGACAGAGCAAAAGCAGGGTAAGGGCAGACAGAGAGGGAGACACAGAATCTGAAGCAGGCTCCAGGCTCTGAGCTGTCAGCACAAAGTCCAACGTGGGGCTAGAACTCATGAACTGTGAGATCATGACCTGAGCTGAAATTAGACGCTTAACCTACTGAGCCACCCAGGCGCCCCAAGACAATTTCATTAGTTGGTTATTATAACTCGCCACACTGTAATAGTTAAAATAGTTACTTTCTTGTGTCTCAGAAAACATTGGCGTTTTCAGCATCAAATTTTTTAACAAAACCACTTAAACCTTCTATTTCTTTTTTAAACCTAATTATCTGATGATCCTGCTGAGTTCATAGAGGTGGAGGAAAAAGGGTGTAACAGGACGTAAAAACTCCCCGTAGGTAAGGACGGTGACAATGATCCTACCTAGCAATTATAAAGCTCTTCCCACGCTCATACACTTAATCCCCTCACTCTGTCCCCACTACAACCACATGAGGAAGCCACCATCCCTGCTTTTTAGGTAACAAGTCTGAGGCACAGACGGATTACTCCATTGTCACAGACACGAGGAAACTGACCAGGACTGAATGACCACCTGTAATCCGAGAAGTCAGTCTGGTCGGAGCATCAAAGCAGAAAATCACACCACAGCAGGAGGACAGCAGGGGTGTGAAAAGGAAAGCCCATGCACACCGGTCAGGGTCAGAACGGCTAAAATCAACCACTCAGAAAACAATGGATGTTGGCGAGGATGCAGAGAAAGGGGAACCCTCATGCACTGCTGGTGGGAATGCAAACTGGTGCAGCCACTCTGGAAAACCGGATGGAGGTTCCTCAAAAAATTAAAAATAGAACTACCCTACGACCCAGCAATTGCGCTACTAGGTATTTACCCAAAGGCTGATTCAAAGGGGTACCTGCACCCCTCTGTTTGTCCAGGATAAATCTAGATCCACAATCCAAGGTCTGGAAGCCACCCAAATGTCCATCAATAGATAAACAGATAAAGAAGATGTGGGATATATACACAATGGAGTATTACTCAGCCACCCCAAGAATGAGATCTTGGCATTTGCAACAACTTAGATGAAGCTAGATAAGCTAGAAAGTAAGTGAAATGAGTCAGTCAGAGAAAGACAAATACCATAGGCTTTCACTCATAGGTAGAACGTAAGGAACAAAACAGATGAACATAGTGGGGGGAAAAGAAAGAGACAAACCAAGAAACAGACTTTTTTTAAGTAGGCTCCACCCCCTTGCTGGAGCCTAATGCGGGGCTTGAACTCACAAACCTGAAATCAAGACCCGAGCTGAGATCAGGAGTCCAACGCCTAACCGACTGAGCCAACCAGGTGCCTCTTAAATAGACTCTGAACTACAGAGAACACACTGATGGTCACCAGACTGGTGGGTGGGGAGATGGGTGAAACAGATGATGGGGATTAAGGGAGTACTCCCTGTGGGGAACACGGGGTGATGTGTGGAAGGGTTGAATCCCTACATTGTACACCAGAAACAAATATGGTAATTATATGCATGTTAACTAACTAAAATTAAAATAAAAACTTAAAAAAAAATGTTTTTTAATTCATTTATTATTGACAGAGAAACAGACCATGAGCAGGGGAGGGGCAGAGAGAGGGAGAGACACAGAATCCGAAGCAGGCTCCAGGCTCCGAGCTGTCAGCACAGAGCCTGATGTGGGGCTCGAACTCACAAACCGCAAGATCGTGACCTGAGCCGAAGTCGGACCCTTAACCGACTGAGCCACCCAGGCACCCCTAAAATAAAAACTTTAAGAAAAGAAAAAAAATTGTAAAGCATGTGGATCAATGACCTACATATTAGAGCTAAAACCATAAAACTCGTAAAACATAGGCAGGAATCTTCACAACTTTGGACGTGGTGGTGGATTTTTGGATACAAGGGCATCAAAGGACAATATCAAGAATGTGAAAAGACAACCTACAGAGAGGAGGAAAACATTTGCAAATCACACATCTAATAATGGCGTAACATCCACAATATATAAAGAACTCCTACAGCTGAACAACAAAAAGACAAACAACCCAATTAAAAATCTGGTCAAAAAGCTTGAATAGATAACCGTCTAAGGAAGACTTACAAATGGACCGCAAGCACATAAAAAGATGCTCCACATCATTCATCAGTCATTAGAAATACAAATCAAAACCATAACGAGATACCAGTTTGTGGCTTTCAAAAAGACAAGTTTGTAAACCCAGAAAATAACAAATGCTGGTGAGGATGTGGAGAGCTTGGAATGCAAAATGTGCCGTCTCTGTAGAAAACAGTTCGGTGTTGGCTCCGCGGTCCCTCTCACAGGGACGTGCCTGAACTGATTGAAAGCAGGGATTCAAACAGATACGTGTATGCTGAAGATCATTGCACAATTGTTTACAACAGCCAAGCAGGAAGCAACCCAAGATGTTGACAGATACATTGATAAATAAAATGTGATACATTCATAGGATGGGATATTATTCAGCCATAAAAAGGAAGTTCTGACACCAGCTACAACGTGGATGAACCTAGAAGACATTGTGCTGAAGGAAATAATGCAAATGTGAGTGGACAACCGCGACTCAGCAGGCAGAGCATCTGACTCTTGATTTTGGCTCAGGCCATGATCCCAGGGTCATGGGATCGAGCCCCGTGTTGGGCTCCACGCTGAGCATGGAGCCTGCTTGGGATTCTCTCTCTCTCTTTCTCCCTCTCTCTCTGCCCATCTCTCTCTTGTTCATGCTCTCTTTCTATATATATATATAAAATAAAAAATAAATTTAAAAAATAGGACCGCCATGAGATGAACACACTTGTACGAGTTGCCTGGAATAGTCATATTCAGAGATCACCTGGGGCTAGGAAGACGGGGAAGCAGAGACTTATCATATGAATGGTATAGAATTTCTGCTTGGGATGACGAAGGGATTCTGGAAGTAGATATTGGTGATGATCGTAAAATATAGTGAATGGACTTAGTGCAGTGAACTGCACCCTTAAAATGGTTAAGATGGCCAATCGGCAAAACTGAAAGGCAACCGACAGAATGGGAGAAGAGATTTGCAAGTGCCATATCAGATAAAGGGTAAGTATCCAAAATCTATAAAGAACTTATCAAAGTCAACACCCAAAAAACAAATAATCCAGTGAAGAAATGGGCCAAAGACATGAATAGACACTTCTCCAAAGAAGACATCCAGGTGGCCAACCGACACATGAAAAAATGTTCAACTTCACTCTTCATCAGGGCAATACAAATCAAAACCACAATGAGATTCTACCTCACACCTGTCAGAATGGCTAACATTAACAACTCAGGCAACAACAGACGTTGGCGAGGATGCGGAGAAAGAGGAACTCTTTTGCATTGTTGTTGGGAATGCAAGCTGCTGCAGCCACTCTGGAAAACAGTACGGAGGTGTCTCAAAAAACGAAAAATAGAATTACCCTACGACCCAGCAATTGCACTAGTAGGCATTTATCCACGGGATACAGGTGTGCTGTTTCGAAGGGACACATGCACCCCCATGTTTATAGCAGCACTATCGACAATAGCCAAAGTATAGAAAAAGCCCAAATGTCCATCGATGGATGAATGGATAAAGAAGATGTGGTATATAAACAATGGAGTATTACCCGGCAATCAAAAAGAATGAAATCTTGCCATTTGCAACTACATGGATGGAACTGGAGAGTATTAATGCAAGCGAAATTAGTCAGAAAAAGACAAATATCATAGGACTTCACTCATATGAGGACTTTAAGAGACAAAACAGATGAACATAAGGGAAGGGAAGCAAAAAGGATATAAAAACAGGGAGGGGGGCAATACAGAAGAGACTCATAAATATGGAGAACAAACAGGGGGTTACTGGAGGGGTTGTGGGAGGGGGATGGGCTAAATGGGGAAGGGGCATTAAGGAATCTACTCCTGAAATCATTGCTGCACTATATGCTAACTAATTTAGATGTGAATTTTAAAAAATAAAGAATAAAATTTTTGAAAACGGTTAAGATGGCAAATTTTATATTACGCAAATTTTACTACACTAAAAAGTGCATGGTTTTCCTTCTTTTGAAATAAGTCACTCACAACCTATATCTGCAGACCAGATCACCCCCATGAGCTCCAGGTGTGATGTTCCCACTGAAGACACCCAAACTCAATATCCAAAATTGATGTCATTGCTTAACCACAACCAAGTCCCTGCTTCCCTTGAAAAATTTACTTCTTGTTCTTTCTCCCAAAAGCCTTGTCCTGTAACGACAGCACTGCCCTCCACTAAATCCATCAGTCTTTAATTCTCTCTTCCTCACTCCTGCCACCAGTCAGCAACTCGGCTTTTGATTGGCTTTCTCTTCATCGGTCCCACCTTCCAGATGGATCTGGAACCGCCTTCCTCCTTCTCCTCCCAGCAGTCAGTCCTGGTTCAGGACTTCTTCTTTCCTCTCTCACCTGGATTATTGGATAACTTTTTCTTGACCTTTCCACCTCTCTAATATCCCTCTACGGAGAATCATCTGTCGTCCCCGGCCCATCCTCAGAACAACCACCAACATTTGCTTGCAACATCACAAATCTGAGAATGCCACTTTCTCCCTCTGAAATGTTCCTTGACACCATTTAGGAAAAAGTCAGAAGCCCCTAGCACGCAAGACTGGCCCTTCACCACTGGACCCCCCTCCCTTCCCAGCCACTCACCTTCCAGCAACACTGACGGCTTGCCCTTCGTGCTGTCTTCTTCCTTCGATGCGCTCTGCCTATAATGGCTACCCTCCCAAATCCAGCTCAAATGCATGGATTGATCCTCAGTCCCCATGGGAAGGATTAGCTGCTCCCTCTGGCTGGTAGCGTTGCCTACTGCAAGCGTTTGTCCCACTGTTTTAAGAGTACTTCCCTCCCCGCACCCCTACCCTAGAGCATAAACTCTGGGCAGGGACTGGGACTTGATCCCACTTGTTCATTTTTTCACAAATTATAATTCAAAGGAACAAGAGAAGAAAAGACATCTTTCTTGCAACCCAAAAGTGAGTATTCAAGGGAGTTACTAAAATTTGTTTAAAATATTTGTAACCTCAAATGCTCTTTGAATTACTAAAAATAAACAGAAATAGAAAATATAATATATAGGGAATGCTTTGAACTTTAATTCCAAGCAAAGATCACAGAAAACCTCATATCCCCATACTAGCTGATCCAAATCCACACGCAAATATTTATCTTTATAACCACATATTATGCACCCATTACATGCCACACACTGACTAAAGACACCAGGTTCTCAAGTATAGTTGAACTGTGATGACACAGAATTAACGCATCTACATAAAGAGAGCGTATTTAATTTATTTTTTTTTTTAAGTAGCCTTCATGCCCGGTGCAGAGCCCAGCATGGGGCTTGAACTCACGACCCTGAGATCAAGACCTGAGCTGAGACTGAGAGTCAGACCCTTAGCCAACTGAGCCACCCAGGTGCCCTGAAACTTAATTTATTCATCTGGAAAGTTTCCTTTTGCTGACTCACCACACCCAACCTCCAGATGATTTGGGGGATGTTTGAAGAATTAAAATTTTTCAGCTCCAGCATATCTGAGGGGTTTTCCATGATGTATTCTAGTCAAAAGCCATGGGGCTCTCCCAAGAAATGTCGACTATAATGACAAAATGAGCCGATGGGTGGTGTGATAGAAACAGCTCTGGGCTGGCCGTCAGGACCACTAGCAAGTAACCCTGTGACCTTGGGGAAGTGAGTTAATCTGTCATTTTGGTTTCCATTTCATCTTTGATAAAAATAAAGAAGTTGGACTCCAACCTTGACTTTGGTGTTTATTAAAGAACGTTTGCTTAATAATTAGTTGATTAGTTGTATGTTTTTTGGTAATTTTCCTTGCATTTCACACTCTTAAAAAATTCTTTTAAGATGCATCCTGCTACGGTAAGTCCTAAATGATGCTCCCCAACATTTTAAGTTGAAAAGACGAGTCTAAGTAGCAATTTCATTTTGGCAAATAAAGTATGTTTTCTCATGGTTAAATTTATACACCAAAGGCGGGGGGCGGGGGGGGGGATCCTTTGAAAAAAGGCAAATACATTGTGGGCTTCCTGCCAATAAGGACATAAAACTTCCTTGTGGCCATTAATGAAAACTCACACACGCTTCCAAAGTTCTGTAGACACCGAAAAGAAAGAAAACACTCAAATGAGTCACCGGTTTCCACACGCAGGGCTGACAACTATATAAATCTCTGCGGCGGCCGGCAGAGAACGCGGAGCGACCATGCGGCTGGTGGTGCTGTGTGTCCTGTGTCTGCTGCCCCAAAGCCCAGCCCTGCCGCTCCCCCGGGAGGCGGGCGGCCACAGTGAGTCACAGTGGAAGCAGGCTCAGGTATGTCCCTGCCGCTCGGAAGCGCGTTTTTCAGTTGGGGTAGTTTTTCTGATGATGTACAAAATATGGGTTTCGATCAGGGAGCGCTGCCCAAACTGGGCTCCCGCTCCCGCCCCTCCTCCCTCACCACACAGACGACATGAGAAGGTTAGTGCCCTTCTGTGAGCTCTGGTATTCCCCGTGCAAACCGGGGACAGCGGTGCAGTCGACCCACGGGGGTGCCCCCTCAACAAATTGAAGTTGTTGATATTACTTCTTGTGGCTGGAGAGTCTTTCCATAGAGAGCTGAGTGTCACTCTTAAGGACTCCTGGTGGTGGCTTGAAATCAGAAAACAAGGGTAGAGTTGGCAGCTGTCTGCTTACAAGCCCACGGGGACTGCGGGTGGGCACTCACTGGTGACTTCGCCCAAGGGGGACACAGATACTCGGCTCATGGGATTGTTGTAGTGAAGAAGTGAGTGATAACAATGCCAACTATCGTGCAGGCCGTTTCTGATCATACGGGCTGCACTGTGCTGTGTGTCAAGGAACCTGCAGCTCTACCTCAGGACACGGACGGAGAGTCACGTGGATTCCCGTACTTGGTCATGGTAGCGACAGGAGTCAAGGGCAAGTCTTGCTGGTTCAAAAACCATGGTCTTTCCAGTATACTACTTCACAAGCAAACTAATAAGTATAAGTAGTTAATTTTCGGTATTGTTTCCTCCCGAGTACTGTTCATAAACTTAAGCCTTAAGCATAAGAAAAGTCTACTTGTGTCTCATGTTAACTCTGACTTTGAGAAACTCCCCGTACCGTGCGAGAATCCTAACGTTTGACTGTTTTTTACCTGCAAAGCAGCGATTTCACAAGGTTAATATTACTGGTTCCCCCGAAGCAGTACATTTGCAAGAACACTGAGCCCCTGTACTTGTGCGCCGGTTGCCAATAAACCAGAGAAAGCAGGAAAATTCATATCAAGGATGCAAAAAGATTTCTTCCGAAAGAGTGTCTTTGTAAGGCCTGTAGTTCAGGGAGGGATAAAAGGACTTCTTTGCGGAGCACCTGGGGGCCTAGTCAGTTAAGTGTCCGACTTCGGCTCAGGTTATGATCTCAGGGTTCATGGGTTCGAGCCCCCATGTCGGGCTGTCTGCTGTCAGCACGGAGCCCGCTTCAGATCCTCTGTCCCCCGCCCCTCCCCTGCTCACTCTCTCTCTCTCTCTCCCCATCAAAATAAATAAATATACTTTATGGGGCGCCTGGGTGGCGCAGTCGGTTAAGCGTCCGACTTCAGCCAGGTCACGATCTCGCGGTCCGTGAGTTCGAGCCCCGCGTCGGGCTCTGGGCTGATGGCTCAGAGCCTGGAGCCTGTTTCTGATTCTGTGTCTCCCTCTCTCTCTGCCCCTCCCCCGTTCATGCTCTGTCTCTCTCTGTCCCAAAAATAAATAAATGTTGAAAAAAAAATTTTTTTTAAATAAATAAATACACTTTAAAAAAAGAAAAAGAAAAAAGAAAACAAAATGTGCCTCCTTTGGTTCCTCATGGGGTGACCCTGTGCTGATTTCCTTCTCTGAGCCATGACTCATCACGACAAAGCCGTCCCTACTTCCCGGGGTGGCTCGAGTTTAAATGTATGTGAGGATCCTGGTCTTGTCCCTGCCAGTGACAGGTGCTCAGTACAAGCTCTCATGAAGCCGCTGGCACTATTGCATTCACTGTTTACTTTTTCCTACTCAGGCTGCTGGACTGCCATGCTCCTATCCAGACACTCGGGTCCCTTAAGAAAGTGCCAAGGCCCCAACTGTACGTGGAATACACCTGGCAGACCTGCCCTGTCCTGCGGCCTCGAGGTGTGGGCTCTGCTGGAGCTTTAGCAATGAAAAGAACCCAGCACGGGCAGTGAGGGGACAGGGCCAGTTCCGGTACTGACGTAATAGGTGACCCCGAGCACATCATTCAGCTGTTAGGAGCTTTGTTATCTTCCCCCAGAGAATATGCACGTTCAACAAAATACTTTCACAATATCCTTCCCAGGACTAACACTTAAAGACCCTTTAACCTCCGCGAGGGCCAGACCTCTTGAGAACCTCAGGCGTGGCTGCTGACTTCGGACCGCCCCACAGCGTCTCTGCTGTGCCCCGCGGGGACACACGGGGTGCTCTTCTTGATGGGCCAGTACAAGCCAGCCTGTGGTTTCTAAAGGCTACAGTGGGTCTCCCCTCAAAACATCTAATGGGGCAAAAGGAAAACGGACGGACTCTTTTGCTCACGAAATGGAATGACTATGTGTCATTATCGATATTAAATTTTTATCTCATTAATGCACATTTATTTCACTTAACGACCGTGTAAGGACTCTGTCTTCAAACCACTGTTGGAGTCCACAGGAGCCAGAGGCAAAGATGATGGATAGACCTCGGAGACCTAAGAAAAAGACAGTAAATACGATGAGAGGACAATTTCTTCTTTCCGACAGGAGTATCTCAAGAGATTTTACCCATCCGACGCCAAATCGAGGGATGCCGACGGCTTCGGAGCCCGGCTCAAGGAAATGCAGAAGTTCTTCCGCCTACCCGTGACGGGAATGCTGGACTCCCGCGTGATAGTGGTAATGCAACAGCCCAGATGCGGACTTCCGGACACCAGAGAAGACTTGCCATCCAGAAACAGGCCAAAGTGGATTTCCAAAGTGGTCACCTACAGGTTAGTTTTCCTCCGGTTCATTCGGGCAGAGACCAGTAAAACCCTCTTCCTAGGAGGTCAAACGTTGTCTTCTTTTTTGCTACCAGGATCATATCATACACTCGAGACTTACCACGTGTCACAGTGGATCATTTAGTGGCAAAGGCCTTGAATATGTGGAGCAAAGAGATCCCACTCTCCTTCAGGAGAGTTGTGCTGGGAATTCCCGATATCGTGATTGGCTTTGCAAGAGGAGGTGAGGAGGCTTCCCGCAGGCTAGTCCTGGGTGCTGTTTGCTTGTTATTTATAGCAGCACCTTCCTCTTTTCAGGATTTAAGGTCTTTTATATACATACGATCTTTCAATGTGATATACATATGACATATATAATAGATAATGATCTCTATATAGACATATAATGATGTATATATGTCACTATACTTTTTCTAGTTTGTTAATGTAGAGCCACTATTTTTTAATAAGTTTGATAAGTTTATTTTGAGAGAGAGAATGAGTGGGGGAGGGGGGGACAGAGAGAGAAGGGGAGAGAATCCCAAGCAGGCTCAGGACTGTCAGCACAGAGCCCCACACAGAGCTCAATCCTATGAACCCTGAGATCATGACCTGAGATGAAATCACGACTTGGACGCTTAACAGATTAAACCACCCAGGTGCCTCTAGAGCCACCAGAGGGGTGCCAAATCATGCCCATGAGCTGAACCTAGCCTGCCATCCATTTTTGTAAATACATTTTTATCCTTTTTTCTCTGTTGGGCAGTTCCAGGATTTTATAAATAAATATTTATTAGAACACAGTGACGGTCAGGGCACCTGGGTGGCTCAGGTGGTTAAGCATCTGGCTTGCTCAGGTCATGATCTCACAGTTCACAGGTTCAAGCCCCACATAGGGCTCTGTGCTGACAGCTCAGAGCCTGGAGCCTGCTTCAGATTCTGTGTCTCCCTCTCTCTCTGCCCGTCCCCACTTGCAAGCTCTCTCTCTCTCTCTCTCTCAAAAATATACACAAACGGCTGTTAATGGCTACTGTTTTATGATGCCAATTTAGAGAAAAATACTGTTCTTTCCAGTCTGTCCTAATGTTGAACTGCCCGGGAGCTGTGACTGTAGCTGAAATTTGAATTCCGGCACAGTACTGACAACGTCAAAGAGAACACTGCAGAAAGAAATCATTGCTCATGGTGTTCCCGGGCTTTCAGGAAACGGATAAACTGGATACAGCCTTATACCAATTCAAAAACAAACATCCCTACAGCACAAATAAAAGCGCTGGCAAAATTCATTTTGACACTTGGTGCACGGTTCTCCTAGAGACCATCTGTTCTGCCCACAGAGAACTAGCTAGGCTTTCAAGGAGAAGGTACTAAATGGTACACACGTAAGTTCCCAAACGTAATACCCCACCCATTCTCCGTCCTGCCCAGGACCAAATGTGACACCCACACGCCAAGCTTTCAGTCTCGGATGGTTATCGGGGCTGAGCAGTGGTTTTCTGAAACAGAATGTTCCTGAGGCCCATAAACACGCACACCGCCCTGCTGGTAACCCCATGTGGACTTTGTGGACGGGGCCGAGCTTCATAGCTGCTGTCACTGTATCAACCACAGTCACTAAAGGCAACCGCCCTCTTTGTTTCAGCTCACGGGGACTTCTACCCATTTGACGGACCAGGAGGCACACTGGCCCATGCCTACGAACCTGGGCCGGGCCTGGGAGGAGACGCCCACTTCGATGAGGACGAGCGCTGGGCCGACGGCAGGGGTCTAGGTCAGCACCTCATCACTCTTCCCCTGCACGTACTTGCAAACGTCTGAACTTGATCACTGCTCTAAGCAGTAATAAGTATTGACCCATCGTTAGCTGCCGATGACTGTACCCTGTGCTCTAGATGCATTATTTCATTTCACGTGCTTATAATGCTGTGTGGATGGGAGCTGGAAGGGAGTGCAAACCACACCTGGTTCACCCTGCTGGGCCTCTACCAGCCACTCCCTGTGTGTCTCTAGCCAAGTTATTTGACTTCTCTGAGTCTCAGTTTCCACCTATAAATAATTCCCACCTCATGGGATTGTTGTTTAAATTAAATGAGATAATGTTTATACAGCGCTTAGCATAGTGTTTGGGATACCTTAATAATTTGATAAATTAGAGTTCTTTATATTTCCCAAAAGTAAGGTGTTTTTCAGGGGTTTTTTTTATTTATTTATTTTGAGAGACAGAGAGAGAGACAGAGTGGGGAGGGGCAGAGAGAGAGACAGAGACAGAGAATCCGAAGCAGGTTCTGTGCAGTCAGTGCAGAGCCTGATGCAGAGGCTCAAACTCATGAACCATGAGATCATGACCTGAGCCGAAGTCAAGAGTCTGACGCTTAACTGACTTGAGTCACCCAGGCGCCCCACGAAAAGAAAGCATTTAAAAGGACTCAGAGTCTCTCTCTCTTTTTTTCAGTTTTATTTATTTATTCTGAGAGAAAGAGAAGGAGAGAGAGAGAATCTGTAGCAGGCTCCGTGCTGTCAGCACAAAGCCCTACGTGGGGCTTGATCCCACGAACCATGAACCCATGACCTGAGCTAAAATCAAGAGATATACACTCAGCTGCCTGAGCCTCCCAGGCACTGCCGTAAGTTTGTTTTCCTGGAGGAGAAAGGGAAGCAGAGACTATGATACTTGGGAGTTGTAGACCATTCTGAGATCGTTCACTGTTCACTGATACTTGGGAGTGGTAGACCATTCGAAGATCATTCACCGTCCAAGGGGAGCCCACGCCATGGCCCAGCCCGTCATGGGAGACCACAGACCCCCCAGGACACTAATGGAGAAAATCTCTGGGGTAAATAATATGAAGTGGAGATGGTTCCATAAGTAAATATGTTACACGAAATCACACGGCTGCCAAGCGTCCTGGAGAGGGAGGTCGGGCCTGTGCGAAGGGAGGTCACAGCATGGAGGTGCCTGATGCGGGGACACTGGCCGCTGCGTCCCCTTGGCGAACGACCCGCGGCCGCCCCTCTGCGAATGTGAGGAGGGAAGGACAGACGGGAGGACAAGGAAGTCAATGGCACACAGCTGAGGCCGCCTGCATATGCTGCCCTTCGTGTGGGCGTCCTCCTAGCAGCCTCCCTCTCCCGACACTCCGCACCCCCGTCTGTGAGCGGCTAGCCCCTGTCCCCAGGTACCGGGGGGTTCACACCCGTGACAGCCCCACACAGCAGAAGCAATTGCCTCTGAGCAGCAGGGGAGGAACTGACATGTCTGTCCATCTGTCCGCGTCTCCGGGGGGCTCAAGCCCGCATCCACATGCCTCTGCGTTCCCTCCAGAAAACTGCCAAGTGACCTAGGGTGGGGGGCCACAGGGACAGAACAACTGTCATTTCTCCAATGGCAGCAAGGGGGTGACACTGAAGCTCCTGTGACTGTCCTTCTCGGCCATCCCCGCCTGCCAGTCCTCCCCAGATGGTGTTTTCTGTTTTCTGTTACAAATCTTTTATGTCTCTATATACATGGCTGCTTCTGTCATTACCATGTGCCGCTCTTCTGTCGTAGGAATTAACTTCCTGGCTGTTGCAACCCATGAACTTGGCCATTCTCTGGGCCTGAGACATTCGTCTGATCCCGACTCTGTCATGTACCCCACCTACGGAGCCAGGGACTCTGAGAATTTCAAGCTCTCGCCGGGCGATATCAGAGAAATCCAGGAATTGTATGGTAATATTTATGATCTCCCATAAGGGGGCTTTCACATTGTCTGCTCGGGGAGGACTTGAACAGGAAACCCCGGGAAACGGAAAAACACCCTGCACCTCACATCTCAAGCCTACTGAGGAAAGAAATTGGAGAACTTAGACACTCCGAGGGTAACCAGGCTATTTCATACGATGAGATCATTGATTTCAAGTTTTCAGTAACATGGTATCGTTTAGTAAAATCCTGAAAACGACACTACTAAGGTGTTTTTCCCCCCCAAGCTGCCACTCGCTGTTCTTTCTAGCTCAGTTCAGATACTTTCATAGAGTGTCCCCCTGAGGGGACGCCCTGAGGAATAGAGCATCTTCCTCCCTAGCTGCCTAAGGGTCTGAAAGTTCAGAGAAGCCATAAAAATGCTTCCATCAGATGGGGTGATGTCCTCAGGAGAAAATTACCCCTAGAATAAAGTGCATTTAAGCTCTCAGTGGCACCTACAATGTACTATCAATCGGCATTTCCTAAACTGTGTTCCCAGAACACTGAGTAGTCCTACAAGACAATTCCCTATGGAAAAACCAGTTCAGGAAACACAACCTATTGTATTTCAGGTGCACAGGATGTTCAGGAGTCCCTCCCGTGCTTGTTAAACTCAGCACTTCCTAAGGGAGAATCCTTTTAACGCAATGCTCGAGTGAGCCCTCACAGAACAGTGCTGCAGAGAGCACATTTTGGAAAATACCACGTAACTGTACCTTAAAGTTCTGGCTCACATTGCTGCTGCCATCAGAAAAATTCATAAACCACTGACAACTGTCGATAAAGTTATCACCAACAAAACAGAAAATGGTGCCTCCCCTTATACACCTGTGAGATTCATGGAGCGCTCAATGGCATGGGTTATTGTGTTAGAACCTTAAGAAAAGTAGAAAGGGAACAAAAAAGGGACAGATTAGATTTCAGAAGAAGACAGACCAAGGCATTAAATTCTTACATGTTAGACACTGAGGTGCCCCCGAGTCAAAATTGGAAAGAGGTCACTTTTGGACAAATGAAAGCAAGACTTAATTATACAGGTTTTAAATGGAGTGAGTTCATTAATCCAAGAAGTCATACGCACAGAAAATATACATTCAAAAGAATATGATTAACCTCATGGATGTGAAATTCTCGATGTTCTTTTCAGAATAATAAAAATAAATCTAGCATTTAGCATACCCAGCATTTCACGAGCATTAGTTCATTTGAGGCAACAATCCGATGAGCGGCTGGGGTCCTCCTCGTGCACTTGATCTAGCACTGAGAGAGATTAAGTGGAATCTTATCCAAGACCACACGGTGGTGACACCAGCAGAGACAGGGAGGGGACACATCGGCCCCCAAGGCCTGCCCCTCAGCCCAGCACCACCTTCTTAGCCTTCTGAGATTGTTCTTCAGAACCTTTGTTGCAGACACAGAAAACCAGCCACATGAACGATACGCTGTACTTTCTGCAACGTGTCTTCTGTTCTTAGGGTCCTAGGATGGGTTTTATGTGTTTTATACCAGGTGAGATGTTCCTATTTTCTCTCTGAACAGGAAAGAGAAGTAAATCAAGAAAGAAGTAGGAACTTCGGGGAGAGCACACGTTCATTCATGGGATTCCTTGTAGCTCTTCTCCAACCAGAACTAATGCACACAGTCCTTGAATGTCTCTGAGCACTGACTTGGCTCTTGCCTGTATCGTGGTTGGTTTTCACGTGTCTCTCTCTCTCCCTCTCTCTCCTTCTGGGGATAAGCCCCCTTGTGGCCTGAGTGTCTCATTCATTGATGACTTTCCTCGAGCAACTTGCACTTGGTAGATATTAATAAATGTTAAATACACAGATAAATAAAGTTTGTATTCCATGGTAAAAGATTTCTCCCAGGAAGTACTCTGTACAGCGAGATCAAAGACTGAAACAAGCAAACAGACCAACAGGAATCCCACCACATCATTCTGGGTCTTCAGCTGCACTCACCCCATCACTGTGTGGGCAAGGAGGGAGGTCCAGCCCCTCTCATTCGCTCGTGTGGCCCCGAAGGCGCACTGAGTTTCCCTTATTGTCTTGGCCTACTCTCACTCTGAGTCTTCTGGTGAGCCCAGGTCTTCCCGCAAAACGTGTGAATTCCCAAGGATTTCCACTCCCATAGTCACTTGTGGCTGAGTTCCTACCCCCAACCCAATTTCCCTGCATCTCTCCTGATACAACTGCTCCTCAGGGCCCACCCGACATCAGTCCCATCCTCTTCTCTTAACCTGACTCCCAGCAGCACCTCCGTGAGTCTCCAGAGATGCTGAAGATGCATCAACAGTGGGGTTCACTCCCCACCAGCACAGCGACATCAAACACACCCAAAATTGGACATGATCCCCCTCCCTCAATCCTTCACCTGCCCCAGCATCAGTAGCTTCTCACCGGCCGCCCACCTCCCCAGACCCCAACTTCTTATCCTCAGGTCTATACCCCATTCCTTCTGACTTCTCCCAGAAACTTATTTTCCCAATGTCCACACAGCTCACTCTGCAGCACAGAGACCGCGAAACAGTCTCACGCAGAAATGTGTTTCTGTGGGAGAAGCACTCTCCGAGAAGAAAGGATCAGTAAACTTGGTAATAGGGCAATGGAAATGATCAAGTCTGAGGAAGAAAAGGAAAAAGGGTCAAAGAAAAGTGAGAGTAGCTTAACATACCCATGGGGCACCATCGAGTCCCCACCATGGGGTTGCTGATAACGGGGTTGCTCTCTGCATGGGAGAGAAGGGGGGTGGTCTGTGGAAAATGGCCATACCTTCCACTTGATTTTGGCGTGAACTTAAAACTGTCCTAAAAAATAAAGTCTTCAGTTTAGAAAAACAACCTTATAGATTAAAAATTAAATTACAATCTGGATTTTTTTTAAATCAACAAAATTCACAAACTTTTACCTGGATAGACTGAGGAAAAAAAGAGAGAAGGCTCAAATTACTAAACATCGGCTATGCACGTGGGGACATTGCTACTGCTTTACAGAAATAAAATTTAAAAATAAGAGAACACTGGAAGCAATTAGATGCCGAGAAATTGGATAACGTAGACTAAATGGACAAATTCTTAGAAACACAAAACCTACCAAGATTAAATCATGAAGAAATAGAAAACCTAAATAGACCTATAATTAGTAAGGAGATTAAATCAGTAATCAAAAGTCTCCTGACAAAGGAAAGCCCAGGACTGAAGGCTTCACCAGTGAATCCAACAAACATTTAAAGGAGAACTGAAGTCACCTCTTCTCAAACTTTTCCAAAAGTTTAAAGAGAAAGGAACACTCCTTTACTCATTCTATAAAGCCAACATTACCCTTGTATCAAAGCTAGACAAAAACAGGACAAGAAAACTACAGACCAATAGTCCTTATGAAATGGATGCAGAAATTCTCAACCAAATTCAACCAAATTAGCAAACCAAATTCGGCAGCATAGGAAAAAGATTATATGCCAAGCAGGTAGGACTTTTTCCTGGGATGCAAACATGATACAGTGATATGCAAATCTATCACTGTCATACACCACATTAACAGAACAAGGGGGAAAAGCCCATAATCGTCTCAATTGATGTGGACAGGCATTTGACAAAACTCAAACCCTTTTATCTTAAAAACACTCAACACACTAGGAATCGAAGGAAGCGCCTACAACATGATAAAAATATGAAAAACCCACAATAAACATCATACTTGGCGGTGAAAGACTTAAGTCTTTCCCCCTAAGATCAGGAACATGACAGGGATGCCTTCTTTTGCTGCTGCTACCCAACATTGCCCCGGGAGGCCTAAGCACAGCAGGTAGACAACAGAAAGAAATAGAAGACATCCAGAATGAAAAGAAAGAAGTAAAACTATCTCTGTTCACAGATGATAAGATCTTACACGTAAAAAAACCCTAAAGATTACACGTGTGCACGTGCACACACACACACACTCGATAATTAATAATAATGAACTAATAAATCCAGCAAGGTAGCAGGATACAAAGTCAACAAGCAAAAGTCGGTTGCACTTCTGCACATGAACAATAAGCAACCTGAAAAGGAAATGAAGACAACAATTCCGTTAACAATTCGATCAAAAAGAAAAACATACTTGGGAATTAACAAAGGAGGCGAAAGACTTGTACGATAAAAACCATAAAACATTTCTGAAAGACGTCAAAGAAGACAAATTAGTGGGGAGATCCCATGTTCATGGACTGGAGGACTTAAGATTGTCCACCCAAAGTGATCTACAGATTTAATGCAGAAAGAGGAAAGCTTATGCTAAAATTCATATGGAATTTCAAGGGACCCTGAATAGCCAAAACAATCCTGAGAAAGAAGAACAGAGCTGGAAAACTCACACTTCCTGATTTCAAAATCACTACAAAGCTACAGTAATCAAAACTGGATGCTACTGGCATAAGGAGAGACATAGAGACTAGTGGAATAGAAGAGAGAGTCCAGAATGAGCCCTCACATACATAGTCAAAGGATTATGACTACATAATCCTTTCTGTGACTACACCGAAAACATACTTTGATCAGTAGTCTCAGTTAGCCATTCAACAAACATTCACTGAGTCAGGAACTTAGGGATGAAGAAGCCTACAAAGGTGAAAGACACACACACATACCGTCCAGAATCTCCACGTCTGGTGAACACAACAGACATTCAGGAAATTATTATAACATACCACGTTAATTGCCATCATAAAGGGCTGTGTGATGTGTAATGTGTTTCTGAGCTACATCTACAAACTCTAGCGTACCACAACTCACATGCAAGTCCAAAACTCCAGTGTGACTGTAAAATAGTCTGGACAAGTAGGACATCTCTAACAGGCTTGGGAGTCCCCACCAGCCCGGTCAAGACTGTCTCACAACGATGATGTACCCAAGACTTCACAGACTCCAGACCCACATCCTGGTCTGAAGGCTTCCCACCTCCTCCACCCTCACCACTCTGCTGTGTCCCCTTTATCCCTCCTAGATGCAGGAAGGATACCCAGCAATAAATCTTGCATGTCTAATGTCGTCCTGGCATCTGCTCTTTGGAGGACCTCAGCTAACACAAGGGGTGTCTCAGTAACCTATCACTGCACTAAAACACTACCCTAAACAGTCACTTTATTACATTTCATGATCTTGTGGATCAGGAATTTGGGTGAGTCTCCACAGGGTAATTCTTTGGTTTCATGGGGCAGATGGGCTGTTTGTGAGGGTCCGAGATGGCTTCACTCACACGTCTGCCACCTTGTTGCAGGTGGCTGGAGGTCAGGGCTCAGCAGAGATGGTCAGCCCTATTGCATACACGTGGTCTCTCCACCATGAGATGGGAAGGTGATAGGACTTCACACACTGTGGTTCAGGGCTCGAAGGGCAGGTGTTCCCACAAGCAAGGAGCTGGATAGCCTCGGAAGTCACGGGTGCTGGAGTCCGCTGGTCAAAGCAACCACAAGCCCGCCCAGGGTAAAGACAGGGGACACGCATGCCACCTTGATACACCAAGCGCCAAAAAAAATTGAGGTTATGCTTTAAAACTGCCACATGGGGTCATCCTTCCTCTTATGAAACCATCTACCACTCACACTGGAGATTTCTTCATTCTAACACAAGTGCGCTTGCTGCGATTAAATGTTGTAAGGATCGGCAAAGGTAAGTCCTAGTTTGTACCCTTTTTGCCACCACAGCCCAGTCATCAATGCCCCAACCAACAAACACCTCTCTTTCAGTGTTGGTGCTTTACTGTTCTGGAGACAGATGAATCTATAGACTGTGGTGACCATGGCTGTGTCTTTGGGGACAGATGTTATATTTTCTTCAGGTATGGAAGGCTGTCGTGCAACATGACCCTGGACACTTATTCACTGATCTTTCTACGTGTGTGAAAGAGTAACTCTGAATACCAGCACGCGGGAAGAGGACGGTGAACCGCACTTTGGCCCGAGCTCCAGCTAAGGGACAGCTGTGATCTGTGGCAATGTCAGTGGGTGAGGAGAAACACGGTGTCATGATTACCAAAGGGTGATAGGTCCAAATTGAGGGAACAGCACAGGGTTTTATCCCTGCTGTCTTTTGCTGAGGCATTTTCCTGAGGATTCTAGACTTTGGAACCCAGGACCAGAGACTGTCCCTGATTACAAAGTAATGGTGGACTTGCTGTCTCTGACTTGGATGATGATGACTGTTGAGTTCGTTCTGCATGCAGGTGTATGGGTTACACATTCGCCTGGAAGAGACCTTGAGAACAACCTCAGCTTATTCAGATGCATTTGACAGGCTTCTTTCTCTTGCCTCTCAGATTAGCAAACTTGCCTAGCCCCGAATAAAAACAAGCAACTCTATAGAAAAGTTGAGAACCTTACATAATGGGTTGAAGTTCTGTTTGAACTTAACACTTACTCTACTTCCTCAGTTTACCTGTAACTAGATCACACACAGGGAAGAATCCACCTCAAAGTACCTAGACCACAACTTCTTAACCTATGGAATCATTCTAGTACAGACACCATGCTCAATCTAATACTTCTTTAAGATTCCGTGACATTGGTAGGAATGGTGGAGTTCTGGGCAGAAAAGACAGTGTCTATGTCTGAACTGTTCAGAATTAGAAACTTAGTGATTAGCGTTATCACTGGCATAGAAGTCATCTAATAAATATTTGTCGAATGGTTGAATGCATTAATGAATGTTAATTTGAGTTAACTTGCTCAATTAAAATTTTCATTTTAGATATCTTTCAGGAGATGATGATATAAATTGAGAATGATAGGCAGAATACAGAGTACTTTAAATTTGAAATAGCTAAATCGTTTCCATTCAGCTTAAGTATTAATACTTAGAAAGATATTCATTATAATTTACTAGGATAAATTTCCTTTGAACGCCATTTCTTACATATCCAGATCAGACAAATATAGCCTTTTTAGCTAAACCCTATTATTCTGATTATCTAAATAACTGTCACATCGCCAACAAAGACTAAAGGGTATCGTGTTAATTACTTTCAGACAGGGAATTTATCTGTTTTGTTCAGTATCTAAAAGAGCATATGACATAGAGTAGGCACCCATTTAACATTTGTTGAAAGAAGAAATTAATTAACTGATATATAAATGAGTGGTCTGGAAAAGCATTGAATAGAAATAGACTTTTTCCTGAATGATACCCCTTTTCCTGGGCTCACTGGCAAAATTGCCACCATGTGAAAGCTTGGAATAATGATTTGGGATATTCCATATTCCAAGCACTCTGGTGCTTAATAGTTGCTTAATTTTCCTCTTGGTTGTCCATGGCTATCTAGCAAATAAACCCCAAACCTAATGTCTTGAAACTACTACAACCATTTATTCTCACTCATAAATCTGTGGGTGGACTCGATGGTCCTGGGGGCCTTGATCAGGGTCTCTTCAGGAAGTGGCTGGGCTCGAATGTCCGAGATTGCTTCATTCACAGGTCTGGTGCCTTGGCACAGATGGCTGGAGGGATGGTACCTCTTTCTCTCTCCAAATGGCCTCTTTGCACCGTGGCCGATGCCCAAACCTACGGATTCCAAGAAGCAGGATGCAGAAGCATCACTTCTGCCCTGTCGCATCATGCCAGGCAGCCCGGATTCAATGTGAGGCAAAACAAAGTCCACTTCTCAACAGGAGGGCATGACAAAGACTGTGTAACCATCTCTGTCCACCTTACCTACTTAGGTTCCAGGAATCACGGCAACCCTGAAATGAGGGTAGTATTTCACCCATTTCATAGAAGAGGGAACCCTCACAGCTTCTCTGTGATGACACTTGGGGTTGAAGCCATGGCTGTGTGTTTCCAGTCTTTGTTATTGCCTCTCCAGTAAGATAACGGTAAGGATCTACTTTCTGTCTTGCTTGTTCCTTTCTTGGGCCTGAAAGCCATATTATTTATAGAATTATCGGAGCCTTGGATTGCTTTTGGTTCCAAATACTGTCCCTTCAGGGTTGGCCATCATTGTTGTCCACACAAAAAGCACCCATTCCTTATGCAGCCTGGCCTTCCTTTCTTTCCACAGCCCAGTGAATGGTTTACCTCCTGTGTTCTGGTCTTTGAACAAGGCTGTGCTCACCTGAGTTAACCCCACGGATTTCAGCTCAAGGTTAACTTGCCCTAATAAAACAACCACTTTCTCTGCTGATGTGTCCGCTGAGAACGCAAAATAGTTTAATAGTGGCCTAGCAATCATAATCCTCCTGTACCCCGAAGTCCTGAAGATATTTCATATTTTCTTCTAGCAATTTTATTCTACTGTATTTAGCTTATTTTTATTTATGTACATGTGTATGTATGTATGTACGTACTTATTTATTTTATTTTATTTTATTTTGAGAGAGAGGGAGCATGAAACAGAGAGGGGCAAAGAGGGAGAAAGAACCCCAAGCAGGCTCTGTGCTGTCAGTGCTGAGGCTGACACAGGGTTCGGTCCCACAAACTGTGAGATCATGACCGGAGCTAAAATCAAGACTCAGACACAACCGACTGAGCCACCCAGGCGCCCCACTTTGTACCTACATTTTGAGCTTATTTTTATATTTTTCCTGAAGTAGGGACCTAATTTATCTTTTTCCATATAGTGAACCAATTTTTCCTACAAAATGTTTAAGTAACTCAAACTCTCATAGGCCTGTTTCTGGGTTCTGTTCTGTTCCGTGAGCTGTTTGTATGTTTCCATACTGTTACCGCATTATTTTTCCTATGGTTGGGTGATGTGTCTGACTGGTTAGTAGGGTGAGTCTGTCTCCTCTTTTCTGTTTCAGGACTTTTTTATTTTTTTAATTTATTTTTATTTAAAAAAATTTTTTAACAATTTATTCATTTTTGAGAGACAGAGCACAAGTGGGAGAGGGCAGAGAGAGAAGGAGACACGGAATCCAAAGCAGGCTCCAGGCTCTGACCTGTCAGCACAGAGCCCAACGTGGGGTTCGAACCCATGAACCGTGAGATCATGACCTGAGTTGAAGTTGGATGCTTAACCAACTGAGCCACCCAGGTACCTCTTTATGACTGTCTTAATCAGATATCAGGGAACTACAGCCCCTGGGCCAAACTCTGCCCACCAACTATTTGTCATTAAAGTTTTATTGGAACACAACCATGCCCATTTGCTTACATACTGCCAATGGCTCCTTTTGAGCCCCGTGACAGTAGAGTTGAGTAGTTGCATCCAGCCACCAAAGCTTGAAATGGTTAGTATTTGTTACAGAAAAAGTTTGCCGACTCCTGGTCTTAGTTATTCACAGACTTGAATTCTTCCACATGAAGATCAGAAATATTTTGGCAAGGTTCCCAGCCCCAGGTTCTTGATTACAAGCAACAGAAGCTGGCTCTATCTGATGTAATGTAGAAATGAATTCACTGCAGAAGACATCGGAGTTCACCGGAGATCTTGGGAAAAAGCCCAGAGAAACAGGCTCAAAATCTGGGCGTGAACCAAGGAAGACCAGGTGGCAGCAGGACAGAGAGACAGAAGGGAGCACCTGCTGGGATGCCAACATGGAGGCTGCCACAGTGAAAAGTCCTCTGAACCCTCCCCGCATCACTGCACCACTCAGGATTCAGAACCCTGAGAAAGAGAATTTCATGTCTGAGCTCGGATCACGTACTCATATGCTAGTTTCCAAAGAGCAAGAAGGGGTGTCTGGCCCTTCTTCCACTTCCACAGAGGGGTTCCTGCCTTCTACCAAGACTCACTCAGTGGAGGACTCATTCCAAATATGAGCAGGGCAGGATCTCCCCAAAGGTGACCGTGACTTTGCTTGAAACTGCATCAAATTAGGGAAAAATTGTTACCTTTAAATATGGAAGACGATTCATCTCACTATTAATTCAACTCTTTCTTTATGCCCTTTGCTGGAGTTTTAAATTTTCTTCTGTAATGATCCTGTGAATTTTTGTCTCTTAAGTCCTTGATATTTTGCGGTTTGGTTGTTGTTGTTTTGGTATTTTATTGTCTACTATCTTCTGGACTTTATTATGGCTGATATTGAGGGGTGCTACTGATTTTTGGGCATTGGCCTTATAATATTGACCTTTCTTATTATTTCCAAAAGTCTGTTGGTTTTTAGTCTTCGTGTAAATGATCACAATACTTACGATTGTGATGATCTCATCTCTTTCCATCCAATCCTTGTATTTCTTAGTATTCTTTCCTGTCTTATTACATTGGCCTGAACCTCCAGTGTTATGTAGAACATTACGATAGCATGTGTCTTGCATTGTTCCAGATCTTAAAGGGAATGCTTTTCAAGTGTTTCCAGGTAAAAAGATAAATACTTTTCTATCCCATTGAGGAAGTTTCCTTTTGTTTCTAGTTTTCTACTAACTTACATAGTAAATAAGATGCTTTTTGTGTATCTGTTGAAATGTTCCTAAGTATTTCCTTCTTTAGCTTGTTAGTATATGAAATTACATTAATAGTTTTTTTCTAATGTAGTATTTTTCTCCTTACATTCCTAAACGTTAATCATAATTTATCACAATACAGTATATTCTTTTAATCATTGAATTCAGTGAGCTAGTACACATTAGGATCTTTGCATCGGTATTCACCAGTGAGACTGGACTGTAATCTACTTTTAGTGTACTGTTTTTTATCAAGTTTTCATAAGAGAGTTAAATTGGCTTCATGAAAGGAAATGGCAATCTTATCCTTCCTAAAGAAAAGAAATAATAAAACTAAGGTTACAAATCAGTAAGATGGAGAATTTTCGAAAGTAAAAACGATTACCCAAATTATAATTTGTTCTTTTAAAAAGAGACAGATAACCAGTTGCCCACACTCCCCAGTCTGCCCCGGAGGGCTCCACGTGACACCCGCTCTCCTGGTAGTTAGTAACAGCAGCCCGTCACCCACAATACCTTACCCACGGGGTGAACCTGCCACGACGGACGTGGGTTTGATGCTGTGCATGAGCCGAATCACAGGGTAAACTTACCTGGTCTGTCTGGGTTGTAGGCTTCTCACTGGCAGTGTAGAAATCGTAACATTCACCTCACTGGGAAGCTGGAAGTGCACCCTAAATAAAGCAAGTAAACTCTTAACATCTACACAAAAGTAAGTTGACTCCAGCACCAGTGACTGCCATCCCTGCGATCCACCAAGTGGAGCCAGGATCCCAGCCCCCAGACCCAAGAGAAGAATCCCAAAGCCATCTTGACCAGAGGCAGGGGACCCCGTGTGAGGCCACACCACCACGAAGTGACAGAAAAGATACGTGTTGGTCTCCTCCCCCCAATTCCTGGCACAGGCCTCCTGATACCCTGGTAATGTCCTGGCTGATCGGAGTGTCTTTTACTTGCATGAGGTGACCCCAGGGGGTGTCCTTTCACCACAAAGACCAAGCCAGGATTAGGAGCTTGAAATTTCAGCACCCTCACCCTCCATTCTCTCGGGAAGGGAGAGGGGCTGAAAATGGATTGATCATGCCTAAAGCAAGGGGCTCAGAGGGCTCCCATGTCGGTGAACACACCCACATTCAGGGAGGGTGACACCCCAACTCCAGAGGCTCCTGTTCTGGGGCCTCCCAGAACTCACCCCACGCGACTCTTCGTCTGGCTGTTCATCTGCACCCTTGTCGTGTCCTTTAATAAGCGGGTAAACGTGTTTCCCTGAGTTCTGAGAGCTGCCCTAGCAAATGCTTTACTCTGACGAGGGCGAGCGTGCGATCGCGAGATGTCCAGCCAAGGTGGACCGAAGTCGCGAGGACCCTGGGGACCCACCCCTCATGACCCACAACTGAAATGGGGGTTGAGGAACAGAGTCCCGGGACTGAGCCCTGACCGGGTGGGATCTGAGGCCTCCTCAGGGACACAGCGTGGGGCTGAGCGAAAACGTGGGACACGCAGCCGGACGTTGGGGAGAACCGGTGTCAGAAACGCGTGTGGGCATGCGCACCGGCGGGGAGCTGAGGGCGGCAGGCGGGCGGGGAGAGGTGCGCATGCGCACGGGCCGGCGGGACCCAGGACGCCGCAGGCCTCCCGACGCAACGCGAGGGGTTCCCCCGGGAGCACCTCCTTCAGCGCCGGGGTTTCAGAGCTTGGGCCAATATTCCAGCGTCCTAAATGTGTCAGGGAAACCGCCAGAAGCGGCGGAGCCGACAGCACGGTGCCGACGAGGACCACAGGCAGGTGAGGCCACGTGGGCCCGAGCGGCCCCAGGGCGTGACTGGAGGGGGTGCGAGCTGCTGGGGCGGCGGACGCTGGCCCTCTTCGGCCCGAGGTGCCGGCAGCTTGGAGGCCACGTGACGCCGCCCCACGGGTGAGGGCCACGAAGAGAGGTCATGATTCTCGCGTCCCCAGGTTTCCGGTCTTAGCTGCAAACCTGCAGCGGATCCCGGCTCCGGGCTCAGGCTTGTATCTGCGGGTCTCTCGGTGGCCCTTCCACCTGCCGCGGGCCGCGACCCCGCACCGCTCACCGGTGACCGGGCCCGGCCGGGAGGTGCCTTCTCGCCCATCTCGTCTTGATGCGCTTTATCTCGGGAAGGAGACCCGTGCGGGACGGAAGGGAGTCCCCTCTTCCGTCTTACTCTCCAGGGGTGCCGGGGGGACACGGACGGCATTGCTCACGCGTGTGCGAGGACCTCGGGGTCACAGCAGGGCCACCAGCCAGGCCGCGGTACCTGTGCCGCTGCCCCGGCCCCGCGAGGGTTAGCGCGGGCTCGCTGGGGACAGGTCTGGTACTCCCCGCCCCCGCCCTCTGGACAGGCTGACCCCGCCGCCTCCCTCCGGGATTCGCCCTCCTTCAGTCCTTCCTCCACTTCAAGGCTCAACCCCAAGGTCAGCTCCGCTGTGAACTTTGCCTCCGCTCTCCCCTGTCATCTGCCATGTTCCCTCCTCACTTAGTATCTGTGGTTGCCAGTCTCAACGTCCTTATCCAAATGTCTGGCACAACACCCGTGACACTTTATTCTCTCTAGCTGATTGTGGCTGTGTCCCTCCAATGGACTGGAGCCTCCTTGAGGACAAGGACTTGGTCAAAGTTCTTCTGTAACCCAGTCAACGTAATAAAGTAGCCAGCACATAATCGGTCACACTTGGTTTCTTTTATCCCCTCTGCAGCCAAATGTAGAGGAAAGTCAAAACCTTTATTCAGAACAATTAGAGATCCCGCCGTTTCCACCGTATTTACCACTTCCTCTCTTCACCAGATGTCTCAGGAAAGAATAAACAAAGTCGGGCAGAAACTCAATTTTTTTGGGTACAGACATGTATATGTTTCAAAAGGATAAGCAATTACATCTTCCTTACAAAAGGAATTGTGTCTTAAGGCCACAGAATAAAATAGGTAAAAAGGGGATTGTGAGAGTTACTTTGCATTTCGTTCAACATCTACTTGTGAATAAGTCAGTTTGCAGATAATCCAGTTGAATTGCTGGTTTTCAAACCCATTTTCCTAAAATGGATCTGCTTCTTTGTAACTGGGAACTTCCTGGAATGTGGACCATAAACACATAACTTATTTTCACGTTAATGACAAACTTATTTGTCAACCATCTGCACCCATTACTTTGGACAGAATCTTCCTTTGTGAACATGCCCCTCAGAGAGTGGTAATTTAAACCAGGAACAGGCACAGTGCAGCCCAGGGTCAGAACCACACCAGAGTATTTCCAGAAAGCTCTAGACTTTATCCTGGGAACACGGCTAACTACAGTAGGTCTTTCCTTCCTGTAAACATCCCCACCTTTGATAACCTTCACCAACCTCACCGGTTTTCCGAGTATGGCCTGGCCCTGGCATCATCAGCAACGCCTGGGCCTGGTGACTGGTTAGAAATGCAGACTCTTGAGTTCCAGCCCAGGCCTGCGGGGGCACAAACCCTTCATGTGAGCGACTCCCCACATCTGGTTCCTTTACCTTCAAATGTTTTTAACCTTTTACAGTGTGTCCCATGTGTCCCCTCACAGCCGTGGGAAAGAGAAAGTCACCCTGCCTCTGGGCCTGGCCCTCACCACACCCTGCCTCTGGCCCGGCCCTCACCACTGGTGAGTGCACAAACAGTTTCGCAGAACATCCTGAGACCGGGCGGCTCCGTGAGCTTGTCTGAACACAGACAAAAACAGGAACACGTCCAAGCCACAAAAATAACCAAAATGTTTTCCATCCTAGCGGAAATGACTGCCGTTGTCTCTGGGCCAGTGAAAGCTTTGGATTCTGTTTATCCCTGTCCTCGTCCTGTACCCACTCATAGAATTGCCCCTGCTTGAGGACAGCATCCAACCATGTCTCAGTATGACCTAACAGAAGCCGAAATCCTCCCCCAAAAGTCCTTTTCAGTCACTTCTTGCTAACGTGTTGCAGGGTGCGCTGTCTCCCTGGGTACACTGAGCAACAACCCTGCTTGCTCAGGAGCAGGTGCGTGCCTGGTGGTCTTTGACGGTGCCGACACGGGCGTTATTGCACAACCTTGCTGCTAGTTCCCCTCCCTGAAAAGGGGATTCCCAGTCCAATCCAAGGCAAGGAAGAAACGGAGATACTCTTTAGAAGCATTTACAGTAATGTGAGAGAGTGATTTTATTGAATCTAAAAGTAGGGCATCGGGCTGCGTTTTGTATACCAGTTACTCAAATTTTATTTTCCTGCTCCTCATAATAGTGTCTTACAAGTGATCAGCATTCAGTTTTTAAAAGAGAAAAGCAGTTGGTTCTTCATCACCAGTTGTTTGAGAAGCACGGTCCCAAAACGTTCTCTGATACTTTTCTTTTTCAGCACTGCTCTCATATTAATCTTCTTAAAATTCTTAAGTCACCTTAAAGTTATACCCTTTCTCAGTCATCTTTAGCATTACAATCTCCTCTGTTTTCCAGTTGGAGAGGAAACTAACGTAGTTTGAATATCTATCATATGTTACCAATTATACAAATTTAAATACACTCAATACCCAGGAAAGAATTTTTATTTTATTCTATTGTTTTTAATTTTTATTTATTTTTAAGTAATCTCTACACCCAACGTGGGGCTTGAAGTCACAACCCCAAGATTAAGAGTCGCATGCTTCACCGATTGAGCCAGCCAGGCGCCCCCCCCCCCCGGCCAGGAAAGAATTTTAAATAAGTATCAGCATCCTTTTCCAAAACCTAGTTCCCAATGTTTTTATGGGTGAATTTTTTTTTAAACATCAAGGAACATATATATCGAATGTTATTTAGACAAGAATAAAGCAGGACAGGCTTCCTAATTAATTTTTTAGAGCCTATCTAGTAGAACAAAGCTCATCAATACAGCATTTGAATATTAGAAGATGGTACCATTAGTATTGACGTAAAAGTGCTGTGCCAGACCCTTATTGGGATTGCTGCTTCTTTTTTGGCTGATGTCATCAGGTACCTACTGAGTGTTGGCACTGTTCTCAGCATGCAGCGGCCGCATTGGGGCCACCACCCCTTCTTTCCATTATAAGCATTGTCATCCTTGGCTACAGAAGTAGGGGGACACAGGTAGAGGCGATCAGAACTCCTCACCCCTCTGGTGTCAAGGGCGGCTCCAGAGGTGTGCTTATGGTACACGTAGAATAAATCCACTTTCCCCAGAATTGTTCTAACTGTAGGTAGCAGGGAAGTAGCCTTTTTTCCTTTGTCGTGAGTCATTAGGATGCGGGACAGACTGCCGGTAAGCTGCACCCCCCCCCACCTCCCCGTGCCTGGAGAGAATCTGTCTGACATAGTAGATAACAGGTCAGTCCAAACTATGGGGATGCAAAAGATACAAGAGCAAGGGAGAGACTCTCAACACTGTCCATAGGATTCCCTGAGGCCGGGTCTCCCCTGGTGCCCGCACCCTCCCTTCCCCTTCCTAGGGCTTGGTTTCATTCCCAATTCCCAAATTCCTGTTTTAGTTTAAGGTAGTTCGATTTCCTTTTCTGTAATTTTCCACCCAAAAGCCTTCGCTAGCACAGATCCTCAGTGAGCGGCGGATGTGGTAGAAGGAGCGAGGGCCAGAGAAGGGACAGGTGCAGCCTTAATCCTGTGACCACTCTTCCCTTGGCCTCTCCGAGCTTCACACGCTTTGTTTGCAAGCTGGGGTTAGAAACAGCCCACTCCTGAGAGTTCCACTCAAGCTCTGGAAGGGCAGGGAATACGTCTCACCTCCCTTCTTATGTCCCCAGCACTTAACCAATTGTCACAGACTGGGCCCTTCATAAATATTTATCGAATGAAACAACAAATGAAAGCTTAAATTGGGAGGTAAATGCCAGAGTGCTAACGCTCCTACAAAGGATGGCGAGCGCATGGGAGACTCACCTTTCTCTTCCATGGGAAGACAGAAAAGAATCTGTCTCTACTCGGATCTGCTTGTCACTCGTCCCTAGTAGAAACTTCTGACTCACCATTTCCCCCCAGGCACAGTGCCTGGGAAAGGGCAGCTGGGAGAGTCGAGGCTGCAGAGGCAGCTAGAGGGAGGGAGGTCCCAGGCCGCCAGGAGACTCCTGCGACTACACTTCCTACCCACTGAGGAAGAGGCATGGCTGAAGGAGGAGGGCCAGGAATGATGACTGGTATGTGACCAGCTTCCAGAAGGAAAGAGAGAGGAAGAAAACTAAGAGGACACTGGAATCTCCAGGCCTTTGCTCTTTGCTCTCCCAGGCCCTGGCCCCTGTGTCCCTCAAGGGCTCCTGCAGGGGAGGAAAAAGTTTTCCATCCCTCTCAGGGTCCCTGGTTGGATCCGGAAAGTAAACCGACAAGGACAGATTAATAGGAGCAAACAGTACAAATTCGTTTAATAGAAGTTTTACGTGACCTGAGAACTTTCATAGGGAAATGACCAGCGTTTTTATACCAGGTTTGATGGTGAGGGGACAGGATGGACAAGTGGGATAGGACAAAGGGGATGAGGGGGTGAGCTGGAGGAGGCCTAGCCAGGCCTGCCTGTTGGGATTCTTCTCCCTCACCCCGGAGGTGAGGCTGCTCCTTCTCTCCTCGTATAGGGAGGACCCCTCTCACCGGAGGGTCTCATGACCTGCATTGGGGAGAAGGGTCAGGGGAGGCCAGAGAGACCGCCCGCTTCTGCCCTCTTCTAACGCTGTCCCTCATCTTTCAGGGTAGTGTGTCCTGAACCCCGTCACTTGAAAACCAGAGGTTGGTTTAGCAAAGGTCCTCATGGAGAAAGCCAGCTCTTCGGCCTGTTTGTATTTTTGCTTTTCTCACTTCCCGTTTAGCCTTTGAAGATTCCTAACTTCATCAATTTGTTGAAGTCTAGTTTTCTAAATGTCCCTTTATCCTTTATCCAGCATTTGTATGCGTTTTCACTGTGAAAGTCAACTGAGGTGTCTAGGATGTTGTATTGCCAGTGACACTGGTAATTCTACTTGACCATTCTCACAGAGTTTCACTGATTTCATTTCAAAAAGGTTCCCTTTATTTAGTGTTTTCTCTCTTTATTATCACAGAAAATCTTAATGTTTTAGTCTACCTGGTCTTTCCTCTCATATTTCATCATTAATTCTAGGATTTCCCAGATTTCTTAAAACTTTCTGATGTTTAAAGCAAATACATGCTCAGGAGTGTATACAGTTTTTATAAAACAGTCAGCAAAGTAGGGGCGCCTGCGTGGCTCAGTCAGTCGAGCATCCAACTTCAGCTCAGGTCACCAAGTCACGGTTAGTGAATTTGAGCCTCATGTCAGGCTCACTGCTGTCAGCACAGAGCCCACTTCAGATCTTCTGTCCTCCCTCTCTCTCTGCCCCTCCCCGATTCACGTGTGCACTCTTTCTCTTTCTCTCAAAAATAAATAAACATTAAAAAAACTAATTATAATTTTAAAAATAAAATAATCAGTCAAACAAAGTAGTTAAGAGCATGAGTTCTGGACGCAAACGTCCTGGCTTTAAATACCCTTTGCCACTTAACTGTGTGGCCTGTCCCTTGGACTTCCTCGTGTATAAAAAGGGGATGATAATAATAGTACTCCTCCTTGTTGGGGACTGAGTTAGTTAATATATGTAATGTTCTTAGAACATGGCCTGCCACTCATAAGAGCTATATTGTGTTGATTTCATTCAAATTATAATTCTGACCAAATTATTAAAATTATTACTGCTATCCAGCACCTGTCAATGACAATATTTATAAATCAGTAACATTTTTGCATAATCCTAGAGGCTTGAGCCTTACTGGCTGGAGAAACCGTATGAAACCATGCTCCTAGGAAGCATAGGGAAGCTAGACCTAAGTATTTTAGACGAAGACAGAAGTAACACTGACCACATGCTGAGCCAGATGCAACAGTAGGGGTTTTCTATGAATTGTCTCATGTCTTCTTTCTAACATCACTTTGACAGAGGTGCTCTTATTATTCTCATATCCCAGCTGAAGAAATGGAAGTTCTGAGGAACTAAGGGGCTTCCCTGATGCTTGCAGATGAGGCAAGGACGGATGGAGAATCGGGCTTTGGACGCCACAGTGAGTATGTTTAGCGGGGCAGATGCCCAGCCTCACATCTCTGGAGTCAGCACATGCTCGTGTCCCCTGAATTCATGGGTACAGTTCCACGTTGCTGTTGGATGGGACATAAGACACTCCTTTGTCAAATAAGTCCTCCTGGGGCGCCTGCACGGCTCAGTCGATTAAGTGTCCGACTCTTCATTTCGGCTCAGGTGATGATCTCATAGATCGTGAGTTTGAGCCCCACGTCAGACCTCGTGCTGACAGTGCAGAGCCTGCTTGGTATTCTCTCTCTCCCTCCCTGTCTGCCCTTCCCCTCCTCATTCTCTCAAAATAAATAACTAAACTTAAAAAAAATAAGCTGTTTCCAAAACGTGTGTGTGTGTGTGTGTGTGTGTGTATAGGTGTTATCAGTACTCCTCATTCTCATTTCACCGAAGAGGAAACTAGAGCTATACGTCTGTGGCTTGGGCTCCACAATTAGAAGTGGCAGAAATGAGGCCAGAAGTCCGGTCTTCTAACACTTAACGGCAGTGTCATTCACTATGCCTGTCTTAACCCTGAAGTCAGGCTTTTTTCATTGGTGTTTTATAAATACAGTATCTGATTTATTTGACATGGGGAAAATACAATTGTTTTGTTAATACAGAAACCCAGGGAGTTGAAAATTAGATACTTTATTATTGTTAAACTTATGGTTTACAACAAGCAACAAGACAACTCAAAACCAGACAATCTGAACATAAGTACCTTCAAAGAAGTAACCGGTGTCTAACTATGTTAGATTATAATGCCACTGTCCTTACAGCCATAGCACCTTTCTAATATGCTAGAGGGTCACCTAAACCATCTGGTTAATAAGAAATAATATTTTAAGCTTCAGTAAACTTCCTTCTTCCACTGAAGCCTACTCACCTGTGAACAGATAGGATACAAAATACAGTATAAATTAAGACCAAGGCCACCCTGAATGAGACCGTGGGTCACCACCTCCTCAGGAGCTCACGTCACCAGTCCCTGAGCTCCAGGCACCCAGCGAGGCCAGCGCTTGGTAACAAGAGTGCACAAGACCCGGAGGCCCTCAAGCCACTCAGATTCTGACGTGTTATCTCTGACACCTGGAGACTGGAGTGTCGCAGCTAGCTGAGCAGCTAAGCCTTCCCTTCCCCCAGCCTGTGGGGGTCCTCGTGTTCCACAAGGAAGGGAACTTGACGTTCTCATCTTCGTGTCCCCAGGACTGGGCACAGAGTCCTAATGCAGAGTGGGCGGGGATACCTGTTTTTGGAATATTGTAACAAATGATCGAAGGAATCAGTGAGTTCACGGATGTTGCTGTGACCGTGTGACTGTGTCAGGGACAGCATGGTTCAGACGTGGTATCTTCCTCCTGTGGTCACAGACAAGGTCCATGTGCAAACACCAGAAGATTTCTGTTCACCTCAAACTCAATATAAACCAGTCATATGAGATGTGGCTGATAAAAAATTATGAAATAACTTGCAATTGAGTTAACTGGAGTATGGTGCTCAAAAGGGAGAAAGTTAATAGGGCATTCTTCCCTCTACAGTCACTTCCAAATGTTCCAAATGCCATGCTCAATTCAAAGGGGAGTGACCTTTCTTTCCCAGATAGACACTCTCCCCGTTGTTCTGTCTTCTTTTCTTCCACTGGCTTGGAGTTTTGTTTGGTCCTCTCTTTCTAGCTCCTTTAGGTGTAAGGTTATGGTGTTTATTTGAGACTTTTCTTATTTCTTGAGCAGGCCTACGTTATTATAAACTTCCCTCCTGGAACCACTCTTGCTGCATGTCAGAGATTTTGGACTGTTGTATTTTTATTTTCATTTGTTTACATGTATTTTTTAATTTCTTTTTTGATTTCTTGGTTGACCCATTCATTCTTAGTAGCATGCTGTTTGCTCTGCCTGTATTTGTGTATTTCCAGAGTTTTTCTTGTGGTTGACTTCAAATTTCATAGCGTTGTGGTCAGAAAAGGTGCAGAAAAGGTCTTTTTGAATTACTGAGACTTCTTTTGTAGCCTAAAATGCAATCTCTTCTGGAGAATGTCCCATGTGCACTTGAAAAAAATGTATATTCTGTTGTTTGGGGATGGGCATGTTCTGGATATATCTGTTAGGTCCATCTGTCCCAGTGTGTCATTCAAAGCCACTATTTCCGCACTGATTTTCTGTCTGGATGATGTATCTATTGATGTAAGCGGGGCATGAAAGGATCCTACTATTACTGCATTACTGTCAATTTCTTCCTTTATGTCTGTTAATATTTGCTTTATGTATTTAGATGCTTTCTTGTTGGGTGCATACGTATTTACTATTGCTACATCCTCTTGTTGGATTGTTCCCTTTATCATCATGTAGTGACTTTCTTTGTTTCTTGTTACGGTCTTTGTTTTAAGGTCTATTTTGACCAACATAAGTATTGCTAACCCAATTTTTTAAAAAAAGTATAGTATAACCTCAAGATTGAGTTAATGGTAGCATGGTGCTCAAAGGAAGAAAAGTTGGTAGAGGATTCTTCACTGCTGTGGCCACTTCCCAGACATTCCAAATGCGATGCTCAATTCAGAGGGCAATGATCTTTCTTTCCCAGATAGACCCTCGCCCTCTTGTTCTGTCTCTTCTACCCACAAAAATCCTTCTCATCCTATCTTCCATCTCTCCATTGTCCTCAGAATTCTCTCCTGTTCCACAATACCACTCCCCACAGCACCAATTTATTTCTCTTTCCCCTAAAGCCCTGTTACGTTACGGTGCTTATCTTTTTTACCTAATTTTTTCATTATTTATTTACACCTTATTTATCAAAAGAACACAAACTGCAAAGCACTGATCAAAGGCAAGTGATTTTTATTATTTTTGTTGTACTTGCTCCCGTGTGCATTTCATAGCTTTCGATTACGATCTTCTAAAGGCCAGTGAGAGACCTTTGTCATTTCTTTCTTTTTAAATTACACACCACACCAAGCTAGTTGTTCTGGGAGAAGAACAGAAGTTACTTATCTTACCGTTGATTCAGACATCTACAAGCCACGACAAGAGGAAGCTGATACACTGGCCAGGAACAAGAGCAAACATTCTCACCGAGCCAGGAGCTGGGTTTTGCAACATCTCTTAGTTTATAGATCTGTAGATATATTTTCATGTACATAAATAAGAGTTAAGCAACTAAGGATGTAAACACGTCGTTCCCAGAAGAGGAAATGCAAATGCCTAATAAAATAACCAAAGGTGTGCTGTCTCAGTTAATAAAAACAGAAATGCAAATTGAACAAAATGAGACTACATCACTTGCCTATCACGTTGGCAAAAGACAAAGAGGTAATGTTCAGTGTCAGCAAGAGTGGGAATATAAATTTGAAAGTACATTTCACAATGCTGATCAGAATTTTTAAAACACACATGCTCTGACTGAATAATCTCCTTGCTAAGAATACACTCCTCAAAATCACTTTTTCCGTGTCGCCAGGATATTGGCTGAGGGATGCGTGCAGTGCCGTAAATTTAAATTAGGAGAAATCAGAGATAACCTAAATATCTGTCAAAATAATTAATTTTAAATAAACTATACCCATGCACTGATGCCACGCTGTCATCGCAAAGGAGGAAGCATATCTCTTTGTGTAGCTATGGAAACATGATCACAATATATTGTCCAATTAAAACAAGTTGTGAAACAATAACTACAGTGTAATTCTTTTTTGTGGGAAAAAAAAGACCTGTTGTATGTTTCCATGTTCATATAATTGCACGTACAAATCTCTGCATAACTGTATGTGCAAAAACACACATACAAACAAAAACAGAGGTCTGGAGAGAAAAAACCTAACACCTGTGGTTACCCCTAGGGAGGTCAAACAGGAAGGACTTTTTTTCTTACAGACTTCTGTGTATTGTTTAAATTGTCTTTCAACTTTCATGTGATACTTATGACTCCTTTTGAAATAGAAAATAAACCTAGTAAAAGTAGAGGCTTTTAAACGTTGTTATAAAATGTTTGAATATTCAAGGAAGCAGTGATCAAACTTCAGAGACTTCATGCATGAAAAATCTCTTTATTTTAAGCATTCTTTAGAACTCTGTGCTCACAAAATTATTCACATATATTTGTGTCAGTTACAGAAAACTGAAACCCTGTGTGGTAGCCCAGAACAGTCCCTTCCGTGTGGTAGATGAGGTGAAAGGAACTAAATTAAGAAAAAGAAATGTCTCTGACACTTTGCTTTTAAAGCATTGACAACCCAAGTGTAGGGCTCTCAGAAACAATTCACCCGATCATTGGTTGATGCGAGGGGCCCCAAATTCAAATGCCACAGGACAGGCAAGTCACGTAGCAACATCGGTGAGGCCAGCTGGGAGTAAGTAAAGAGGGAGGGATGTTTGGGGCAAGCACTGTCTCTAGCTAGTTGGGACTGCATCTTCCAATATTTCAAGAGGAATTAGACGTGAGAATTTTTTATCGCGATACCCCTGGGTTTTACATTTTAGCAACAAATTATTTAAAATCTTAAGTGCTATGTTGGTAAACTGCAAAAGCCAAACAAAACACCTCTCCCCACTGGACTTGGCCCGCAGTCTCCCACTTGCCATACTTGGGCTCCACTGTCCTCGCGGAGTCTAGGGGACTAGTTACAACATATCCTTCATGGCCCACATAGGCTTGCTCTTCTTTCATGAGCCCTTCGGCCATGGTGTTCTAGAACATGAGTTCAAAGATAGTTTAGATATTTCTAAATCACTAACTGGAATCACATAATATTTGTCTTCTACATCTGGCATATTTCACTTAGCATGTTTCCAGAGCCCATCCATGTTTCAGAACTTTGTTCCCTTTTGCGGCTGAAGAATATTCCATGGTATGGTGTATAGTGGGATTGTTTTTTGGAGTAGGCTCCACGCCCAACCCAAAATCAAGAGCGCACGCTCTACGGACTGAGCCAGCCAGGCGCCCCGTCTTTTATAAGAAATGCATACTGGTCCTCATTTCCCTTTCCAGCAGGACAGCATCTAAATAAAACTCATGGAATTTCCAAAGTCTGAGAAAATTCAAGGTGTCTTTTGTTATGTTAATGAGGTGGTTTTTGGAAAGTCCCTCAGTCACTAGAGCAAGATAACTCGTTGCCAGGGGGACCAGCCAGGTGACTCACAGAACGGGAGACTGCAGTCCCAGCCCCTGACCTCCAGGGAGGGGAGAGGGGCTGTAGGTAAAAACGTGGCCCACAGGTGATGATTACATCACCGTACCTATGTAATGAAGCCTCCATTAATACCCAGAAAGGACAGGGTTCAGAGAGCATCCCGGTTGGTAAACACTGTGGAGATCTGGTGCCCTATCCCCATTCCTTGCTCTGTCCTTTTATAGTAAGCCTGTCTGGTGGTTCCTGAGTTCTGTCCTTTTATAGTAAGCCAGTATTCCAGTGACTAAAGGGGTTTCCTGAGTTCAGTGAGCCACTCCAGTAAATCAAACCCAAGGACAGGCCCTTGGAACCTCTGATTTATAGCCAGTCGGTCAGAAGCACGACTAACAACCGGGGTGACTGGCAGCTGGCCACCGAAGTGTGTGTGTATTGGGGGTGGGAGAATTGAACCCCTCACCTGTGCCATCTGAAGCTCTCTCCAGGTAGGTAGTGTCAGAGGTGAATTAAACTGCAGCGCATACAGCTGGTGCCTGAGCATTGCTTGTTGGTGTAGGGAACTGAGTGTCGAACATTTTCCATGCGTTTACCACATTCGGTTTATCTGTTCCTTTGCTGATGGACGTTCGTTTCCCTTTGTCAATATTGTGAAAAATGCTGTAAATACTGGATTTACAATATCCGAGTCCATTTTTCATTCCTTTGAGTATATACCTGGGAGTAAAATTGTTGGGTAATAGGATGATTCTGTATTGGACTCTGGGGAACTGCCAATCTGTTTTCCACGCCATCTGCAGCATTTTACATTACCACCAACAACGCATGTAAATCCCTTATTTTTACGATGAAGAAGTCAAGAGTAAAACTGGTTAGATAGCTTGACCTCATACACGGTAAGTCAGCTGCAGGGCTGAGATCAGAAACAAATACTGAGGTCCCAGGACAATCTTCTTTCCGAGGTTAACCTCACCAAGATACGAGTCATATGATCAGGCAAATGGCAGCGATGTCTGCACAAAGACTGGACCATTGGAAAGAGTCTCCTTAATATATCTGGGGGAAAGAATTTGAATAAGTTCTGGATTTTGCTCTCCATCATAGAATTTTGTTTTAGTCTTTTCTTCCTCGGGTCTAAACTCAAGAGAAGATTAAATCATGCTTATCTTTCATCTAGTGCCCAACCAGGTGCCCAACACATTTTTTATCATTATTACACTTACAGTTCTAAAATTAAGGCTTAAAAGTATTACATTATATGTAAAAATTTTAACTTTAGAAAAATGGAAAAATTAACAAAAGTGGAAAGGAGAAAAAAAAAAGATTACCTGGAGAACTATCACCCCTGAGTGCTTTTTCCCCATGCTTTTTTTTTTTTTTTCTAAGAATGGTGTTTTTTGTTTGGTATATATGGTGGAATTATAGAATCTTCAAGTTTAAAAAAATTATTACAGTTTGGGAGAGGCAAACTTAAAAAATAGAACAGGAAAAATAGCTATTCATACCCAGCAAACCACAGGCAAACCCTCCTACCAACTCAGCAGCCCTCATAGTCTTATGACATCCCTTTTGGTGGTATGTTATTACTTATGTGTCCTATGGAAAACTTTCATTTATCCAAATATAAGAGCCTCAAGAGTTTGGCCACAGCTTATACCATTCTGTTCCTTCCTCCATGATGTCATTACAGTAGGTGCCCCTCAAAGAACCTGTGGATGATTTCTACTGACTTCACATCACCTTCGAGGTTAATACTCCCCTGAGTCTCGGATAAGGGGTGACCCAACCCAGTCCCTGAAGGGCTTCCCGTTCTGTGTAAGAAATTAGTTCAGTAATCACAGGCCGTTTAAACGTCATCCGAATCTTTGCCTAACTTGAAGAATACTGAGTGTAATTCCACATGTAACGTAATAGCGCTTCGTCCGCTTGGCCCCATCCATCTCTCTGGGAGTCTTCGGCCCACAGGTGACTCAAAGCCCCAGTCTCAAAAGCATCACCAAAAACTCCCTCTAAATGTCATCCCTGTGTTTCTTCATTTTGCTTTTCTTTCCTCTTCCTTGGATTTCTTTTGCTTCTTCCGACCAATAAATTATAGCCCTTTGCATCATCTTGGCATCCGTTCTTGCTTCTTTGGCTCAGCCCCTCTCTCCTGGGCCACTGATTCTGCTTAACGAAGGTTCAGGATGGGGCTGGCACACTCCCCCCTCACCTGGAAGGGGACTTAGGAGTTAGGACTGGGGGGAAGGCCTGGGAGAAATCACAAATGCCTATAATGTATTACCTTGCTTTTATTACATGATGAAATTCTCATATATCATGTATTATTTATTTGGGGTGGGCTACATGAAAGGTCTTGGGAAAAATTACGTGGCCACTTGAAAAGGTACAGTGATGGGGCGCCTGGGTGGCTCAGTCGGTTAAGCGTCCGACTTCGGCTCAGGTCACGATCTCACAGTTCGTGAGTTCGAGCCCCGCATCGGGCTCTGGGCTGATGGCTCAGAGCCTGGAGCCTGCTTCACATTCTGTGTCTCCCTCTCTCTCTGCCCCTTCCCTGCTCATGCTGTGTCTCTCTCTGTCTCAAAAATAAATAAACATTAAAAAAAAAAAGAAAAAAGAAAAGAAAAGGTACAGTGATGAGTTTTCGTTGACGATGGAGGCCATTGCCTCCCTACCGTCCCTTCTTCAGGATGTCACCTTGAGGACACAGCAGACCTGGTAAAAGTGGCCTGAGCTTGTGATCTCACAAAGCAAAGTCTTGGGCCTCCTGACCCCTGAAAGTGTAAACACTTACTGAGTCAGCTCACAGTCTCCCTCTGGTATGATGAGACCATCACAGGGTCTATCCTCTCGTCTCTCCTGCCTCTCCCCCACTTTCTGTATAAATTTACGTGAAAATCTCTCCAGACTCTGTAGTCACTTGTAGCTTACACCCATGCTATCGCTGATCATGCTTACCCAGCATTGAAATCATGTTCTCTTTCTCTTCTATGTTGTTACAGAGGGGGCTTTTGTTGGAATCTTTCTGTTCTATTTCCCCAGCATTGCAATGATCCTCCAACAACCAGTTTCGTCTCTTCAGCTATAGTTCTTACTTCCCATCTGCTGTCACTGCAGGTGATACCCCACGTGCACCTCTCCTGGGTGACAGTGGACTTTGGTAACGCCCAGCGCTGCCCAGACAGAGCACCGCTGACCACGGAGACACCAACACACGATCATCGAAACTTGGTTCTACCGTGGCTCGCTCTGCCCGCGTTCTGGAGAGAGGCTGTCTTGCAGGACTCAGAGATGACAGAGGGACATTGAGGCCAAGTTCTGAGAGTGGCCCGTTCCAAGGAATGGGACGTGGAACTATCGTCCACCCAGGTGCTCAAGCCACAAACCGAGGGGTCAGCCTTAATCTCTCTTTCTGTCACCCGCCACGTGCAACCGACTCCACACCCAGTCCACATCCCAAACCCATCTGCGGCTTCCGTTGTCGCCACTTCTATGGTGGTTGGAGACACCACGCAGTAGGCCTCGGACAAGATTCCCCGTTTCCACTCTTGTTCCTTTAGAGAGCTGGTGTAGTCTTTTTTATTTTTGTATTTTTTAAATTTTTAAACATGTTTATTTA